>NW_026138177.1:10000-610000 GCF_025592945.1 Manacus candei
ACCCTAACCCTAACACTAAACCCTAACCCCAACTCTAACCCTTACCCTAACCCTAACCCTAACCCTAACCCTAGTAGCTTGCAGTCTCTTTTTTAAAGTTTGGGTTAGAGAACTGGTTCTGTGCATAGCTTGCAGTCTCTTTTTTAAGGTTAAGGTTAGGGAACAGGGTTTGCACATAGTTTGCATTCGCTTTTTTAGGATTAGGGTCAGGGAATCGGGTTTGTGCATAGCTTGCAGTCTCTTTTTTAAGGTTAGGGTTAGGTAACAGGGTTTGCGCAAAGTTTGCAGTCTCTTTTTTAAGGTTCAGGTTAGGGAAGAGGGTTTGCGCATAACTTGCAGTCTCGTTTTTAGGGTTAGGGTTAGGGAAAAGGGTTTGCACATAGCTTGCATTCTCACTTTTAAGGTTAGGGTTAGGGAAAAAGGTTTGCGCATAGCTTGCAGTCTCATGGTTAGGGTAAGGGTTAGGGAACAGGGTTTGTGCATAGCTTCCAGTCTCTCTCTTAATGTTGGGGTTAGGGGACAGTGCTCTATAGAAGTAGAGTACATACTGGACGGTGGTGGGTATTGTGCCAGACACGCAACAGAACAGCAACAGCAAAAGCAGAGACCCAAGAGAAAAAGCAAAAGATTCTGACAGCGGTGGGCAGTGAATCGGGTTTATAGCCTGAGAGGGGCTTATTGGGCACCGCTGCGTGTCCGGAATGGGCTAAAACAGCGATTGTTAGATCACGCACTGAGACAAATTCTTCCTAACCCTAACCCTCACCCATAACCGGAACCCTAACCCTAACCCTAACCCTGTCTTTTGCTAACCCTAAACCTAACCCTAACCCTAACCCTAACTTTTGCTAACCCTAAACCTAACCCTAAATTTCCTAACCCTAACCCTAACCCTAACCCTAACCCTAACCCTAACCCTAACCCTAACCCTAACCCTAAACCTAACCCTAACCCTAACCCTAAACCCTAACCCTAACCCTAACCCTAACTTTAACCCTAACCCTAACCCTAACCCTAACCCTAAATCTAACCTTAGTAGCTTGCAGTCTCTTTTTTAAGGTGAGGGGTAGGGAAAACGGTTTGTGCATAGCTTGCAGGTTTTTTTTAGGGTTAGGGAAAAGGGTTTGCGCATAGCTCGCAGTCTCTTTTTTAGGGTTAGTGTTGGGGAAAAGGGTTTGCGCATAGCTTGCAGTTACTGTGTGGACCAATCAGCACTGACTCCGCCCAGTAGGCAAAGCCAGTGACGCGGACCAATCAGCACTGGCTCCACCTCTTGCCTCCACCCAGTGGGCGGGACCAGTACTCTACAGAAGCAGAGTACATACCGGACAGCGGTGGGTATTCTACCAGACACGCAACAGAACAGCAACAAAAATGGCAGACAGCCAAGAGAAAAAGCAAAAGATTCTGACAGCAGTGGGCACTGAATCGGGCTTATAGCCCGAGAGGGGTTTACTGGGCACCACTGCGTATCTGGAATGGGGTAAACCCGCGATAGATCGCGCATTGAGACAGATTCTGACTAACCCTAACCCTAATCCCAACCCTAAGCCCTAACCCTTACCCTAACCCTAACCGTAACCCTAACCCAAACCCCAACCCTAACCCTAACCCTAACCCTAACCCTAACCCTAACCCTAACCCTAACACTAAACCCTAACCCCAACTCTAACCCTAACCCTAACCCTAACCCTAACCCTAACCCTAACCCTAACCCTAACCCTAACCCTAACCCTAACCCTAACCCTAACCCTAACCCTAACCCTAAACCCTAACCCTAACCCTAACCCTAACCCTAACCCTAACCCTAACCCTAACCCTAACCCTAACCCTAACCCTAACCCTAACCCTAACCCTAACCCTAAACCCTAAACCCTAACCCTAAACCCTAACCCTTGCTAACCTTAACCCTAACCCTAACCCTAACATCTCATAGCAGAGGGAGGGAGGGGCCTGATTCCTCATCAGATATATCAACAGTCAAAAGCCTGTAAGCTCAGCTCTTGCCTTTGCAGGGCTTCACACCGTCAGCACTGGAGGGAGGGAGGGGCCCGACTGCTCATCACAGGTATCATGCAAGTCAAAAGCCTGAAAAGTCTCCTAGAATGCATAAATCATTAACCATTTCAGTCTCTGACAATTGGTCCACACAGTAACTGCAAGCTATGCCCAAAGCCTGTTCCCTAACCTTAGAAGAGAGACTGCAACCCTCGAGATGTTGGAGGCTCGAGGCATGGTCCGTGACACTAATCATGGCTATAACTCATAACTTCTTGGAGTATGGGGACTTCCCTCCTTCACCCCCGGCAGATCAAGGCCACCACTTCAACTGACAGACATGGAAGCATCGCTGGACCCCGTGGGCGGTGACTATATACATCTGTCCACTCTCAGCTTTTCTTTCTCTTACTCTCCCTTGCTCTTATCGTTCCTTTCTCTCCCCTATGCATTTTCTTTCCCCCCCCAAAGGTTATCTCTGTGTCACATTGTGGTATGACAGCACCCAAACTGCTAGCATGCCTGTTGATACAGAATTGTTAAAATAAACCTTGCCAGTATATGTTTTCAGACACCGATTATTTAGTGTCGTTTCACTTTAATCCACCCCAAGGGAATTCTTAATAAAAACCTGAGTTACCCCCTCTCCCCTTTTCCTGGGGCGGGTTGTAACACCAATCAGCACTGACTCCGCCCAGTAGGCGGAGGCAGTGACGCAGAACAATCAACACGGACTCCAGCTCTTGACTCCACCCAGTGGGCGGGGCCAGTGTTTTATAGAAGCAGAGTACATACCGGACGGCAGTGGGTATTCTGCCAGACACGCAACAGAACAGCAACAGCAAAAGCAGAGACCCAAGAGAAAAAGCAAAAGATTCTGACAGCAGTGGGCACTGAATCGGGCTTATAGCCCGAGAGGGGTTTACTGGGCACCACTGCGTATCTGGAATGGGGTAAACCCACGATAGATCGCGCATTGAGACAGATTCTGACTAACCCTAACCCTAATCCCAACCCTAAGCCCTAACCCTTACCCTAACCCTAACCGTAACCCTAACCCAAACCCCAACCCTAACCCTAACCCTAACCCTAACCCTAACCCTAACCCTAACACTAAACCCTAACCCCAACTCTAACCCTTACCCTAACCCTAACCCTAACCCTAACCCTAGTAGCTTGCAGTCTCTTTTTTAAAGTTTGGGTTAGAGAACTGGTTCTGTGCATAGCTTGCAGTCTCTTTTTTAAGGTTAAGGTTAGGGAACAGGGTTTGCACATAGTTTGCATTCGCTTTTTTAGGATTAGGGTCAGGGAATCGGGTTTGTGCATAGCTTGCAGTCTCTTTTTTAAGGTTAGGGTTAGGTAACAGGGTTTGCGCAAAGTTTGCAGTCTCTTTTTTAAGGTTCAGGTTAGGGAAGAGGGTTTGCGCATAACTTGCAGTCTCGTTTTTAGGGTTAGGGTTAGGGAAAAGGGTTTGCGCATAGCTTGCATTCTCACTTTTAAGGTTAGGGTTAGGGAAAAAGGTTTGCGCATAGCTTGCAGTCTCATGGTTAGGGTAAGGGTTAGGGAACAGGGTTTGTGCATAGCTTCCAGTCTCTCTCTTAATGTTGGGGTTAGGGGACAGTGCTCTATAGAAGTAGAGTACATACTGGACGGTGGTGGGTATTGTGCCAGACACGCAACAGAACAGCAACAGCAAAAGCAGAGACCCAAGAGAAAAAGCAAAAGATTCTGACAGCGGTGGGCAGTGAATCGGGCTTATAGCCTGAGAGGGGCTTATTGGGCACCGCTGCGTGTCCGGAATGGGCTAAAACAGCGATTGTTAGTTCACGCACTGAGACAAATTCTTCCTAACCCTAACCCTCACCCATAACCGGAACCCTAACCCTAACCCTAACCCTGTCTTTTGCTAACCCTAAACCTAACCCTAACCCTAACCCTAACTTTTGCTAACCCTAAACCTAACCCTAAATTTCCTAACCCTAACCCTAACCCTAACCCTAACCCTAACCCTAACCCTAACCCTAACCCTAAACCTAACCCTAACCCTAACCCTAAACCCTAACCCTAACCCTAACCCTAACTTTAACCCTAACCCTAACCCTAACCCTAACCCTAAATCTAACCTTAGTAGCTTGCAGTCTCTTTTTTAAGGTGAGGGGTAGGGAAAACGGTTTGTGCATAGCTTGCAGGTTTTTTTTAGGGTTAGGGAAAAGGGTTTGCGCATAGCTCGCAGTCTCTTTTTTAGGGTTAGTGTTGGGGAAAAGGGTTTGCGCATAGCTTGCAGTTACTGTGTGGACCAATCAGCACTGACTCCGCCCAGTAGGCAAAGCCAGTGACGCGGACCAATCAGCACTGGCTCCACCTCTTGCCTCCACCCAGTGGGCGGGACCAGTACTCTACAGAAGCAGAGTACATACCGGACAGCGGTGGGTATTCTACCAGACACGCAACAGAACAGCAACAAAAATGGCAGACAGCCAAGAGAAAAAGCAAAAGATTATGACAGCGGTGGGCAGTGAATCGGGTTTGTAGCCCCAGAGGGGCTTATTGGGCACCGCTGCGTGTCTGGAATGGGCTAAGCCCGCGATTGTTAGATCGCGCATTGAGACCGATTCTACCTAACCCTAATCCTAACCCTAACACTAAACCCTAACCCAAACCCACACCCCACCTTAAACCCCAAACCGTAAACCCTAAAACCTAAACCCTAACCCTTGCTAACCTTAACCCTAACCCTAACCCTAACATCTCATAGCAGAGGGAGGGAGGGGCCTGATTCCTCATCAGATATATCAACAGTCAAAAGCCTGTAAGCTCAGCTCTTGCCTTTGCAGGGCTTCACACCGTCAGCACTGGAGGGAGGGAGGGGCCCGACTGCTCATCACAGGTATCATGCAAGTCAAAAGCCTGAAAAGTCTCCTAGAATGCATAAATCATTAACCATTTCAGTCTCTGACAATTGGTCCACACAGTAACTGCAAGCTATGCCCAAAGCCTGTTCCCTAACCTTAGAAGAGAGACTGCAACCCTCGAGATGTTGGAGGCTCGAGGCATGGTCCGTGACACTAATCATGGCTATAACTCATAACTTCTTGGAGTATGGGGACTTCCCTCCTTCACCCCCGGCAGATCAAGGCCACCACTTCAACTGACAGACATGGAAGCATCGCTGGACCCCGTGGGCGGTGACTATATACATCTGTCCACTCTCAGCTTTTCTTTCTCTTACTCTCCCTTGCTCTTATCCTGCCTTTCTCTCTCCTATGCATTTTCTTTCCCCCCCCCAAAGGTTATCTCTGTGTGTAGCAGTACGTTCGGATACATGTCCGGAATAAAGACAAGTGCCAAAAAATACTCAAGCACACAAAATATCTTTTATTACAGTGAGAATAATAAGAATAGTAATAAACTTAGCAAGAGGAATTAAAAACTAAAAAAGGATACAAAGTAACTATCTTATCGGGTGGCATTAAAACAAATACTACGAACAGCATTTAATACAGTATTAACTAGTGAAAAGGGATACCAAAAAAAAAAAGGATATTAGTGAAAGGGGAAACTAAAGGAAAAATAGTATAAACATAAAAGGAGAATTAAAGGAACACAAAAAGGATATTAAAAAAGTTTGTTCTCTCAGTTGCTTCCTATCAAAAAACTGTGCTTACCCACACAGACAGGGCAGGACTGTCAGGATCTGCAGCAGCTGGTTGGTACCCATGCTTAGCGGGCGTCCCCGCGGAACAACACAGTCTCGGTGGTAGGATGAGTATCGCTCAACTCAGCAGCTCCGACACCCCATTTTTATCAGTTCCACATTACACTACGTAGGGCCAGTACGCAGTATAAGGTGATGCCTGAATGGCAACCAAACACCGCCTGATCATTACCTCATGGCAGCAGTCTGCGCATGCCCTACTTGTAGGGCAAGGGGCGAGCGACCCCTGCCCACATAATCTTCCTCCCATCATCACCTTTCTCACCCCTATGTATGACCTCTACCATTGTGTTTCAAGGGTAGATGTCTCCATCTTGCAATATGTAGCAAAACCAAGGAAAAACTCAGCTCTGATAATAGGGAATATCAAGCTGACTTGCTAAAAAGCACAATGGACCTTACAAGCTGACTTGTTGAAAAGCACAATGGACCTTACAATTAGCTTCTACCATGAAGTTACATTGTACCATACTCTAGCTGGTTTCACATCCTAATATGACTTCGTTCTCACGCCTCTATGCTCCATTGATCATCTAATTCAAAAGTACCCCCCTTACATACCACCACGTGATCAATGGTAGCAAGAGGGTGATAACGAACTACTCGAGATTGTAATGCATTTAACTTGGTGTTTATCATTCGACGTACACATGTTAGTATACAGGGAATCATACACAATATGCATGTTATTATACATCCAACTATTGACAAACCTATTAACGCTTTTCGTAACCAGGGCCATCCCCATTTCCAATCACCGAAGAGGTTCCATTCATCATGAACATGTAATTGTTGACTAAGGGCTTTTAATTTCTGGATGCTAGCATGAACAGATTCAGAATGATCACTTAAATTCATGCAGCACATGCCCTCAAAATCTTGACAGCCATGTCCCTGGGCTAACAACAAAAAATCAATAGCAGCTCTATTTTGTAAACTTGCATGTCTAACAGAGTCTACATCTGTGAGCAATGCACTCAAAGCAGCAGAAGTAGCATTAACTTCTTTAACCAACCAGCATCCTAGTTTATTTAGAGAAGCCAAAGCATGAGCAGTCCCTATCTGAGATATTACACTAGCAGTTATTCTTTCAGCCTTATTCCAAAACTCTACATCAGAGTTACAGTCCGGAGTAAACCACCGTGTGCTACGTCTGCATCTTCTTAGTTTAGGCAAGGTTATGCTGCGAGGATGAAAAAAGGTTAATCGTCCAAAGGTACAAGGGCCTCCTACAGCCTTTCCCGGAATACCTTTCCATGCTCTTTGTCCACAAATGAGAAACAGATCATTTGGGAGACCTATCACATCGGATCCAGGAAAAAATCGTTTTTGCAGAGTCTCATCGCACCAAGCTGATGCGTTCTGGTATATATCTCTAAGAAGAAATGTCAACTCCTGGATATGTGCAGTTTCCTAACACGGTCTCATTATATAGAGTTCCCCACCAGTAGTTATCAATGGGTATTCCAACCAGACAGGTGCGAAAAGGACTCGTGGGAGTTACCATGGACACACATATCACGTCCATCTTCGTCACGTTGGCCAGGGTGGTCCACACATTGACATCTAAAACAGAAGTCAGCAAAGAAGCAAAGTATAGCTGATATCTTTCTGGAAGGTACAGTTGGATCTGGAAAAGGCCCTGCTGCTCTGCACCCTCAGGGGAGAAACCAGCTCCTGGCGGCTGTTGGATTCCATCCCACCGCGTGGTCCATGGTTGGACCATGACACTGGTGAATGACTCGAACAGTGTATTGATGAAGTGTCATTTCTAAAAATGTAAACAACATAACAACTGAGTAACAGTGGAAATACAGACAATAATATAATCATGTCCATCCCCAGTGAGGAGATCTAAGTGGATTACAGTGGTCATTTACTTGGAGTCAACAGTACTTGAGATAATCTTTTCCCGGTTGGCAGACCTAGTTTCCAAGTTTGGACAGGTGAACAGGTGTGTCCAATCGTATGGGCTCGGACAACGCAATGAATCTCAGGAATTTCTGCAAAATATAAAGTCTAGTACAACAGAACTTCTCATTTCAGAATTTTATAGTCTGGATTCATCTTTAACTCCTTCCCTTACTAATGAATCCCCAAGTTAAACTAATCTCCACAATAAGCTTACTCCTAGGAACCTCAATCACAATTTCGAGTAACCACTGAATAATAGCATGAGTCGGCTTAGAAATTAACACTTTAGCTATTCTTCCATTAATCTCTAAAAGCCACCATCCACGAGCCATTGAAGCCTCTACTAAATACTTTCTAACTCAAGCAGCCGCATCTACGCTACTTTTATTCTCCAGCATGACCAATGCATGATTCTCTGGCCAATGGGACATCACCCAACTAACCCACCCCATATCATGTATACGACTAACTATTGCAATTTCAATTAAACTAGGCTTAGTCCCATTTCATTTCTGATTTCCAGAAGTTCTTCAAGACTCAACTATAACAACATGCCTCCTACTAGCCACAGTCACAAAATTTCCACCAACCACACTATTCTACCTAACATCCCCCTCACTCAACCCAACTCTCCTATCTTCGATAGCTATTGCTTCCGCAGTCCTAGGTGGCTGAATAGGACTTAACCAAACCCAAACTCGCAAAATTTTAGCTTTCTCATCTATCGCACACCTAGGATGAATAACTATTATTCTCAACTATAACCCCAATCTGACTTTAATTACATTCTATCTATATACTGTAACAACTTCCGCCATCTTCTTCATCCTTAACACAACCAATACCCTAAAACTATCCACTGTTATATCCACATGAACCAAAATTCCATCACTAACCACAATCCTTATGCTCACTCTCCTCTCCCTTGCAGGTCTTCCTCCCCTAACAGGATTCCTACCCAAATGGTTAATTATTCAAGAGCTCACAAAACAAGAACTAACAGTAGTAGCCACAGCTATTACCCTACTCTCTTTACTTGGACTTTTCTTCTACCTACGACTGGCCTACTGTGCAACCATCACACTACCCCCAAACTTCACTAACTACATAAAACAATGACAAACTAACAAACCAACTAACACCCTAACCACAACCTTTACCTCCTTATCAATTATACTCCTACCACTATCTCCCATAGTACTCGCAATCCCTTAGAAACTTAGGTTATTTAAACCAAAGACCTTCAAAGCCTTAAACAAGGGCTAATCCCTCTTAGTTTATGTTAAGGTACACAGGATACTAACCTGCATCTCCTGAATGCAACTCAGATGCTTTAATTAAGCTAGAACCTCCCCCTAGACAGAAGGGCTTTGATCCCATAAAATTTTAGTTAACAGCTAAATGCCCCAACCAACAGGCTTCTGTCTACTAGATCCCGGCACATGTTTAATGCACATCAATGAGCTTGCAACTCAACATGAACTTCACTACAGAATCGATAAGAAGAGGAATCAAACCTCTGTAAAAAGGACTACAGCCTAACGCTTCTACACTCAGCCATCTTACCTATGACTTTCATCAACCGTTGACTATTTTCCACTAACCACAAAGATATCGGCACACTTTACCTTATTTTTGGCGCATGAGCTGGTATAATCGGCACAGCCCTTAGTCTCCTCATTCGAGCAGAACTAGGACAGCCAGGCACCCTTTTAGGCGATGACCAAATTTACAATGTAATCGTCACCGCACATGCCTTCGGTATAATTTTCTTTATAGTAATGCCTATTATAATCGGAGGGTTTGGTAACTGATTAGTACCATTAATAATTGGTGCCCCCGACATAGCATTTCCACAAATAAATAACATGAGCTTCTGACTACTTCCTCCATCCTTCCTACTTCTTCTAGCATCTTCTACAGTAGAAGCTGGGGCCGGAACAGGATGAACAGTATACCCACCCCTAGCCGGAAATCTAGCCCACGCCGGTGCATCAGTAGACCTTGCCATCTTCTCCCTTCACCTGGCAGGTGTCTCATCCATCCTTGGGGCAATCAACTTTATCACCACAGCAATCAATATAAAACCACCTGCTCTCTCACAATACCAAACCCCTCTATTCGTTTGATCCGTCCTAATTACTGCAGTTCTACTTCTCCTCTCCCTACCAGTCCTCGCTGCTGGCATTACAATGCTTCTAACAGATCGAAACCTAAACACTACATTCTTTGACCCCGCAGGAGGCGGAGACCCAATTTCATATCAACACTTATTCTGGTTTTTTGGCCATCCAGAAGTCTACATCCTTATCCTACCAGGATTCGGAATTATTTCCCATGTTGTAACCTACTACGCCGGTAAAAAAGAACCCTTTGGCTACATAGGCATAGTCTGAGCCATATTATCCATTGGTTTCTTGGGCTTTATCGTATGAGCTCACCACATATTTACAGTTGGAATGGACGTAGATACCCGAGCTTACTTCACATCCGCCACCATAATTATTGCAATCCCCACTGGCATTAAAGTCTTCAGCTGACTAGCAACCCTACACGGTGGAACAATCAAATGAGACCCGCCCATACTATGAACCCTAGGCTTTATTTTCCTCTTCACCATTGGTGGACTAACAGGCATCGTTCTTGCCAACTCCTCCCTAGACATCGCCCTGCACGACACCTACTACATAGTTGCACATTTCCACTATGTATTATCTATGGGGGCAGTATTCGCCATTTTAGCTGGCTTCACACATTGATTCCCACTGTTCACTGGCTACACCCTTCACTCTACATGAGCTAAAGCCCACTTTGGAGTAATATTCTTTGGGGTCAACCTAACATTCTTCCCACAACATTTCCTAGGCCTAGCTGGTATACCACGACGATACTCAGACTACCCAGATGCTTATACCCTATGAAACACCCTATCCTCCATCGGTTCCCTCATCTCCATTGTAGCTGTAATTATACTAATGTTCATTATCTGAGAAGCCTTCGCATCCAAACGGAAAGTAGTGCAACCAGAACTTACCTCCACAAACATTGAATGAATTCACAGCTGCCCTCCTCCCTACCATACCTTTGAAGAACCAGCTTTTGTCCAAGTACAAGAAAGGAAGGAATCGAACCCTCATAAACTGGTTTCAAGCCAACCGCATCAAACCACTCATGCTTCTTTCTTATGGGTTGTTAGTAAAATCATTACATAGTCTTGTCAAGACTAAATCACAGGTGAAAACCCAGTACATCCCATCCCAACTCCATGGCCAACCACTCTCAATTTGGTTTTCAAGACGCTTCATCCCCTATTATAGAAGAACTTACTGAATTTCACGACCACGCCCTAATAGTCGCACTAGCCATTTGTAGCCTAGTCCTGTATTTACTAGCTCTTATACTTATAGAAAAACTATTCTCCAACACCGTCGAAGCACAAGAAGTAGAACTTGTCTGAACAATCTTACCTGCCATTGTCCCAATTATACTAGCCCTCCCATCCCTTCAAATCCTCTACATGATAGACGAAATCGATGAGCCTGACCTCACCCTCAAAGCTATTGGCCACCAATGATACTGATCCTACGAATATACAGACTTTAAAGATTTATCTTTTGACTCTTACGTACTACCAACTATGGATCTACCACTCGGTCATTTCCACCTCCTAGAAGTTGATAACCGCATCGTCATTCCAAAAGAATCCCCGATTCGAATTATTGTCACAGCTGATGACGTTCTCCACTCCTGAGCTGTTCCTTGCCTTGGTGTAAAATCCGATGCAATTCCAGGACGACTGAACCAAACTTCCTTTATCACAACCCGTCCTGGAATCTTCTACGGTCAGTGCTCAGAAATCTGTGGAGGCAACCACAGCTTCATACCTATCGTAGTAGAATCAGCCCCTCTAACACACTTTGAAAACTGATCTTCACTTCTAACATCCTAATCATTAAGAAGCTATGAACCAGCACTAGCCTTTTAAGCTAGAGAAAGAGGATTATTCACCCTCCTTAATGACATGCCCCAACTAAACCCCGCACCTTGACTTTTTATCATACTAACTTCATGATTCACTTTTTCTCTTATCCTTCAACCTAAACTCTTACTATTTACCCCAACTAACTCACCCTCCAACAAAACACTACCCACTATAAAAACCCATTCCTGAAACTGACCATGAACCTAAGCTTCTTTGATCAATTCATAAGCCCAACCCTCCTCGGAATCCCCCTTATCCTCATCTCGCTGTTATTCCCAACCCTATTACTTCCTTCTCCTGGCAATCGATGAGTTACAAATCGTCTTTCAACTCTTCAACTCTGATTTCTCCATTTAATCACAAAACAACTAATAACCCCATTAAACAAAAAAGGCCATAAATGAACCCTAATCCTATCATTACTCATAATTATACTTCTAACAATTAACCTATTAGGCCTCCTACCTTACACATTCACACCTACTACCCAACTATCAATAAACCTAGCCCTCGCCTTCCCTCTATGACTTGCCACCCTGCTAACAGGCCTACGAAACCAACCTTCAGCTTCCCTTGGACACCTCCTACCAGAAGGCACCCCAACACCTCTAATTCCTGCCCTCATCATAATTGAAACAACAAGCCTTCTCATTCACCCTTTAGCCTTAGGAGTTCGCCTCACAGCCAACCTCACAGCAGGACACCTGCTCATCCAACTCATTTCAACAGCCACTACCGTCCTCCTTCCCATTATACCTACCGTGTCCCTTCTAACTAGAACAATTCTACTCCTCTTAACAATTCTAGAAGTGGCCGTGGCAATAATCCAAGCGTATGTCTTTGTACTTCTTCTAAGCCTTTACTTACAAGAAAACATTTAACCCTTAATGACACACCAAGCCCACTCATTTCACATAGTAGACCCAAGCCCTTGACCCATTTTTGGAGCAGCAGCTGCCCTCCTCACTACCTCTGGGTTAGCCATATGATTTCACCACAACTCTATCCAACTCTTACTCCTAGGCCTACTCTCTATAATCCTAGTGATACTCAAATGATGACGTGACATCGTACGAGAAAGCACATTCCAAGGCTACCATACCCCTACAGTCCAAAAGGGCTTACGTTACGGAATAATTTTATTTATTACATCCGAAGTATTCTTCTTCCTAGGATTCTTCTGAGCATTCTTCCACTCCAGCTTAGTCCCCACTCCAGAACTCGGAGGACAATGACCTCCTATAGGAATCAAACCTCTCAATCCAATAGAAGTCCCCCTACTAAACACTGCTATCCTCCTAGCCTCAGGAGTCACTGTCACATGAGCACATCACAGCATTACAGAGGGCAATCGGAACCAAGCTACCCAAGCCCTACTTATAACCGTCCTATTAGGATTCTACTTTACAGCACTTCAAGCAATAGAATATTATGAAACTCCATTCTCAATTGCCGACGGAGTCTATGGATCAACCTTTTTTGTCGCCACAGGATTTCATGGTCTCCACGTAATCATTGGATCCTCCTTCCTCTTGATTTGCCTCCTCCGCCTCGTAAAATTCCACTTCACATCCAACCACCACTTTGGTTTTGAAGCAGCGGCCTGATACTGACATTTTGTTGACATTATCTGACTGTTCCTCTACATAACAATCTATTGATGAGGATCTTGCCCTTCTAGTATATTAATTACAATTGACTTCCAATCTCTAAAATCTGGATCAAAACCAGAGAAAGGCAATTAACATCATCCTCTTTATATTCACAATTTCTCTATCACTATGTATTATCTTAACTTCACTAAACCTTTGATTAGCTCAAATAAATCCAGATTCAGAAAAATTATCCCCATACGAATGTGGCTTTGACCCACTGGGCTCTGCCTGCCTCCCATTTTCAATCCGATTCTTCCTTGTCGCAATCTTATTCCTCTTGTTCGACCTAGAAATTGCCCTCCTACTGCCCCTCCCATGGGCTACTCAACTCCTCTCCCCCCTCACTACCTTAACATGAACCTCCACAGTCATTCTCCTCCTCGCACTAGGGCTAATTTATGAATGAATTCAAGGGGTCTTAGAATGAGCAGAATAACTTCAGAAAGTTAGTCTAGCAAAGACAGTTGATTTCGGCTCAACAAACCACAGTCCTACCCCATGACTTTCTCAATGACCTTTTGTAAGGGGGATATTTTTGAATTAGATGATCAATGGAGCATAGAGGCGTGAGAACGAAGTCATATTAGGATGTGAAACTAGCTAGAGTATGGTACAATGTAACTTATGGCAGAAGCTAATTGTAAGGTCCATTGTGCTTTTTAGCAAGTCAGCCTGATATCCCCTATTATCAGAGCTGAGTTCTTCCTTGGTTTTGCTACATATTGCAAGATAGATACATCTACCCTTGAAACACAATGGTAGAGGTCATACATAGGGGTGAGAAAGATGATGATGGGAGGAAGATTATGTGGGCAGGGGTCGCTCGCCCCTTGCCCTACAAGTAGGGCATGCGCAGACTGTTGCCATTAGGTAATGATCAGGCGGTGTTTGGCTGCCACTCAGGCATCACCTTATACTGCGTACTGGCCCTACGTAGTGTAATGTGGAACTGATAAAAATGGGGTGTCGGAGCTGCTGAGTCGAGCGATACTCATCCTACCACCGAGACTGTGTTGCTCCGCGGGGACGCCCGCTAAGCATGGGTACCGACCAGCTGCTGCAGATCCTGACAGCCCTGGCCTGTCTGTGTGGGTAAGCACAGTTTATTGATAGGAAGCAACTGAGAGAACAAACTTTTTAATATCCTTTTAGTGTTCCTTTAATTCCCCTTTTATGTTTATAGTATTTTTTCCTTTAGTTTCCCTTTTTACTAACCAATATCGTGTTATCCATAATATTGTGTTAAGATCCTTTTTTGGTATCCCTTTTTCACTAGTTAATACTGTATTAAATGCTGTTCGTAGTATTTGTTTTAATGCCACCCGATAAGATAGTTATTTTGTATCCTTTTTTTTTCTTTTTAGTTTTTAATTCCTCTTGCTAAGTTTATTACTATTATTATTATTCTCACTGTAATAAAAGATATTTTGTGTGCTTGAGTATTTTTTGGCACTTGTCTTTATTCCGGACATGTATCCGAACGTACTGCTACATAAATTGGCGTAGTCGGCAGGATACATGGAGGAATAAGCAGTGCCCCAGAGAATTCGTTGGTGGAGTGCTCAGCTGACGTTTCTCTGTGTATTGGTGGGAGATCTTCAGGTGGAGTGCACAGCCTGGAGAGCCGTGTCCCCGTGTGTGTTGTGTTAAAAGGGAGATTCTCAGGTGGGGAGCATAGCCTGGGAAGCCGCGTCCCTGTGTGTGGTGAACTCTGTGTGGGTGCCGTGAGTGCCAGTGTCTGGGTTCATATCTTCTGCTAGTTTTACTTTGTTTTGAACTGGTTTCTGTTGTTCTTGTTGATTAAGTTACTATATGGGTGGCAGTGTTTGTGTTTTATATGCTTTGTTTGTTTTTTGCATATGGGAGGTAGTTCTGAGCAATTAACTGTGAGTATACCACACTTCTTGAGAGCTAGAATTAAGATTTGTCCTTTTTGCAACTGTTGTTTATATGTACGACTTCGTTGTATTAATTGTAATAAATATATCCTGGGACCTAGAGGCAGCCAGGAGATAAGGCTAGATCGGACTTTAAATTTTTATTGTATTCGGTGTGGAGCGAATCAAAGCCTAGAAGATACCCGGTGGATTAGGTTTTATTGTTGTTTCACTCATAGGTATGTCTTTCTGAGGATTTATTCAGAGTTACTATAGAGTGTGTATTTTGTGGTTGGTATATAGAGATTTTAGATTTGATATGTATGTGTAGTTAGGCTTGTTTGTGATGTAAGAGCCATAGTTTGTGGATTAGTGTGTCTCGTTGTGTTTAGCTTAAAAATTGAGAATCTTTTGTCATTGTTTTGTTAGTGAGAACGTTAGTAGATTAAGATGAAAAAGTGGTTAGGAGGGTCAGCCGCAGGCGGCAATGAACCCAAGAGAGCTCCTCCCCGTGAATTAATAGAACTGGGGCAGGAGCCATGGATTACTTTGTGGAGTAAGTGGGAAGCATGTACAAAGATTCCTCTTGAGTATTGGGGGCAGCAGACCCCGATGGAGGTATTGCGATACTGGGAGCAGTTTACCCCTACTACTAAATCGAGCAGTCGTCTAGAACAGGCTGGACGAATGGGGGGTGCACTGCTTACTGCATATAAGTTAACTGTGGAAAAATGCACAAAACTGCAGGAGCAGCTGAATGCTGTAAGAGCTACTCAGTTGGTACAACGCCAGACTTTACTTGACCTTCAGGCCGAAAAGAACAGGGTAGAAGATAAATGTGTTACTTTAGCTGAGAAATATGCTGTGAGAACTGTTCGGCGCAGACAAAAGAAAATAGACCGAAATGATCGGGGGCCACGGGTGCGAGCTATAGTCACTTCCCCTGATTGGGATCCAGAGAAGTGGGATGGTAACATATGGAGTAGTAGTGATGATTCTGATGAGGACAATTTTATAGAAAATTCAGAGAAATTATCAACAGCAGATAAACTGGCACATAGAATAAGGGCAGCCCCTGTTGTACGGCGGAAGGCTGTGATAGATAACCAGGGTAATCGAGTGAGGCAGGATGAAGTTGCTGATTTCTCCCCAGAGGATATTAAAAATCTTTTATCCAAATATTCTCAGCAACCTGGAGAACGAGCACAAATGTGGATGGTTAGGCTAATGGAGCAAGGGGCTGATTCTGTGATAATAGATGAAGTTGATGCCACGAAGTTTTTAGGGTTAACTAATGATGTATATGTACAAAATGCCCTTCGGCGTTTAAGACGAACACCAGGAGTTGATAGAACTTTGGTTTCAGTTATTGCTGAAGGTCTCAGTGACCGTTTTACTAATGATGGATCATGGCAGGATGGAAGTTCATCCTGGGTAACTCTGCATCAAGCAATAAAAATATTAAAGGGGGAAGGGATGAAAGTAGCTATTGAGCTGCAAAGCCCTGAACTTTATATGCAACAGCCTCTAATTCCAGTAATGAGAAACAAATTGTTAGAAGGCTGTCCTGTACCCTGGAAACCATACATTATCCCACTGTTAGTGTCTAATGCGGGGGCTCCCATTGAAGAGATCATAGAGAGATTGCAGCAACTTGGTGACCTTCCAGGCCTTCCCCCCACCGATAAGCCAGCTGATCATGAAAATAGGCGGGACAATAATGAGAGCCGGAGAGGACGGGAAGGGGGAAAAGGGGAACGAAGTAAGTTATTTCAGGATTTACTTAAGAAAGGTGTTCCCAAAGAGGATATTGATGGGCAGCCAACAGAAACCTTACGTAGGTTAGCCCGAAAACACCAAATCAGAACTGCACAGGAAGAACAGTTGTATCCTTGGGCCGAGGTGCAGGAGACAGTCAGTCGATTCCGAAACCCAAGATCAGAAATTTTAGAAGTTGAGCCAACAAAGGTCAGTGCTCCTCTGTGCGAGGAGCATTATAAACTTGAATAGGGGTGTGGCCAAGCCCCAGTGCAGTCCCCCGCTGTTTGCCGTGTTCGTAAGGATCAACGACCGTATACCACTTGTACAATACATTGGTCCACTAAGAACAAGCAAACTGTGCTAGCATTAGTTGACACTGGGGCGGAGGTCTCTATTATTCACGGCAATCCTAACAAACATAAGGGGGACCCAGCACCTATATGGGGTCTTGGGGAACAAGCAGTTTTGGGACGTATGCTTGAAATAACATTACAGATAGCAGATCATCCACCAAAACCTTACAGAGTAATGGTAGCAAGAATATTTGAATACATCATAGGGATTGATGTTATTAGAGGAATAGACTTATGGATTGACAACACACTGTGGTCATTTGGGTCCACGCGGTGGCGTATTCGAGCAATTCAAGTGGGGAAGATACAGGAAGAGGCAAACATTCCCATTTGTACACAGATTGTTAATCTTAAACAGTACAAAATTCCAGGTGGGGATGAGGAAATTCAGACAACAATCCAAGAATTACTTGAGGCACAAGTAGTGAGGTACACTCATTCTCCATTTAACTCTCCCATATGGCCTGTGAGAAAATCAGATGGGTCATGGCGAATGACCGTAGATTACAGAGGAGTTAACAAAGTCACTCCACCAATTACATCTGCTGTACCCGCTGTTACAGACTTGGTTCATGAAATTCAAAAGCACCCAGGTGATTGGTATGCAGTAATAGATGTGGCTAATGCCTTTTTCACCATTCCTATACCACAAGCAGCACAAGATCAATTTGCTTTTACTTGGAAGGGTATTCAGTACACCTTCACACGACTTCCACAGGGATACAAACACAGTCCAACCTATTGTCATCAGGCCATATATCGAACTCTGAAGCAGCTTCCAAATTTGAACCCCTCAGTCCAAATAGTCCAGTATGTAGATGACATACTAATTCATGGCAATACAGAACATGAGACAGGTGAAGCCCTCGAGAAAGTAGTGGACACACTGAAAAAAGATGGGTGGGCTGTCAACCCTAAAAAGATACAGGGGCCAGCTACAAGTGTAAAGTATCTAGGAATAACCTGGCATGCTGGAAAACAGGAAGTACCAGAACAGATAAGGCAGGCCATAAAGGAATGGCCAGTACCCACAACTAAACGAGAAACACAGCAATTTCTGGGAGCTGTTGGGTTTTGGCGGTCATACTTACCAGGGTTAGCTATTTTATTGAAACCTCTGTACAAAGTTACAAGGAAAAAGGCTGCGTTTGAATGGGGTAGTGAGCAACAGACAGCATTTGAGGGAGCCAAAAATCTGATACAAGAGTACATGGAATTGCACCCCATTCAGGCAGGACCCATTGAATTACAAGTGTCAGTAGAACAAGATGTTGCCCTATGGAGTTTGTGGCAATTACAAGATGGGCGACGCAGGCCACTTGGATTTTGGTCCCGACGATTTCGGGGGGCAGAGGAAAAATATACTCCTTTCGAAAAGCAGTTAGCTGCTGTGTACTGGGGACTGCTAGACACAGAGGATCGGACAGCAGGACATGAGGTAATAGTTAGGACTCCATCTCCAGTAGTATCCTGGGCTCTAGGACCTACGGCAACTAATAAAATTGGTAGAGCACAAGAGCAGACAATAGTAAAAATGAGGTGGTACATTCAGGAACGAGCAAAAGCTGGAACTCGAAGCTTACACACACTGCATGAGCAAGTAAGCAGTAGTGTCGAGGATACCAGTCTTCAAGAAAAACAGCTTATGCAAAACATACAGCTAGGGAGGTGGGGAGTGCCATATGAAAATTTGTCAGATGAACAGAAACACAATGCCTGGTTCACAGATGGTGGTGGTACCCATCAAGGAAAGTGGACTGCAGTTGCAATCAATCCCGTGACAGGTACACGTCTGGTCACTACAGGGGAGTCAGGTGGTAGCCAACTAGCTGAATTAGTTGCAGTATGGCAGGCTTTGGAGGCAACACCTCCAAACACTATATGTTATGTGTACACTGATTCATGGGCCGTAGCTCAGGGGCTAGTTCATTGGTTACCTATTTGGGAAAAAGCGCAGTGGAAAATTGGAAGCAAAATAGTCTGGGGACGACAGTGGTGGGAGAAAATCTATGCCTTGCTGCAAAGCCGGGATGTATGGGTATATCATGTGGATGCTCACACCACTAACATCACTCCCACACATATTGGTAATCAATTAGCAGACAAACTTACTAAACAAGTAAGGACTGTAAACAGCAGTGAAGAAACAGCATTGGCACTGTGGGCCCATGAAAAAGCGGGGCATGGAGGAAGGGATGCTACTATTTACTGGGGAAAACAGAGAGGAGTACATTTATCTGCTACTATTGTGTCTGACGTGATACAGAAATGCTCAGTTTGTCAGACTATCAAACAGCAGGCATTAAAAGTAATTCCCCTAGGATCCTTGAAAAAGGGAACGAATAGTGCAGAGATATGGCAATTAGACTTTATCGGGCCATTACCTGAGCACCGAAGGCAGAGATATGTCTGTACCGCAGTAGATACATACTCTGGAGTTCTTGTAGCTATTCCCAGCCGGTATGCAAATGCATTCACCACTGTTAGAATGTTAGATACCATTGAGACTTATTATGGGACTCCAGTAGAAATACAGACAGATAATGGGTCACACTTTAAAAACCACCTGGTACAGAAATGGGCAGATGAGCGGCAAGTGCATTGGGTGTGGCACCTACCTTATCACCCTCAGGGGGCTGGACTGATTGAGCGTATGAATGGGTTGCTCAAACAACAACTGAAACGACTGGGAGAAGGAAAATTCACGCGGTGGGTGGATCACATAACAGAGGCAGTACGAGTTTTGAATAACCGAGCACTTACCCCCACCACAACTCCCTTGCTCCTAATGAAAAGAGAAACTCCCACAGTGTGTAAAGTAAATATTAATGCAAAGGTATCTTACCAAGCAGGTGATCAGTATGGTATAGTGGGTGGAGCTACAGTTTTGGAGCTCAGCAACAAAACTTCACACAGTTATGGGCCACAAGAAGTTAAGTGGGAGCGACCTGATTGTCAGCTAACGGCTCCATCAGTACCTCTTGTGAAATTACTTGCCTTGACTCCACGAGCAGTAACTAAAGGGTTAACATTGTTAAATCCAGTACAAGAGGGTCATAAGCCAGTGTTGCTGGGTATTAAAAACACTGCTAACCATACTGTCGTGTTACACCCTGGCCCACTCTGTTCGTTAGTATATGTTGCATCCATACCTCCAACACCCTCTGTGGCAGTTGGGGGTATAGGACACAGAGTGTGGTATACCCCTCCAGGACAGAGTCCTGTAGCAGCTGAAATTATTGCTACTGACCAGTCACATGCTGTTACTGTTGCAGTGCCTGGAAATCCTGAATGGCTCCGAGTGCCGTTAGAACAGCTGCGACGACGGGACTAAATATTAAAGGGGGGGGGGGGGAGGCCCCCTAACTGTTTCTTTTTCTGTTTTTATTGTAGATATCAGCTATGCTTTGCGTCTTTGCTGACTTCTGTTTCGGATGTCAATGTGTGGACCACCTTGGCCAACGTGACGAAGACGGATGTGATATGTGTGTCCATGGCAACTCCCACGAGTCCTTTTCGCACCTGTCTAGTCGGAGTACCTATTGATAACTACCGGTGGGGAACTCTCTATAATGAGACCGTGTTAGCAAACTGCACACATCCAGGAACTCAGCAGCCTCTTTGGTGGTGCCAGGCATCGTGGCGAGCTAAAAGCGGAAAGGACGCTACTTGGTATATTAAGTCTTTAACATACATGCATGATTTTCCTGCTTTACCCATTCAACCACAAGAGCTGGACATTTTAGGGACATTAACTGCAACTCGATGCTTCTACCTAAACTATACGTCAAGTACCAAGGTTAATGAAGGAGGAGTTGACATTTTTCCTAGAGATATTTACAAGAACGCATCAGCTTGGTGCAATGAGACTCTGCAAAAACAATTTATTCCTGGATCTGATGCAATAGGTCTCCCAAATGATCTGTTTCTCATTTGTGGACAAAGAGCGTGGAAAGGTATTCCGGGAAAGGCTGTAGGAGGCCCTTGTACCTTTGGACAATTAACCTTTTTTCATCCTCGCAGCGTAACCTTGCCTAAACTAAGAAGACGCAGACGTGGCACACGGCGGTTTACTCCGGACTGTAACTCTGATGTAGAGTTTTGGAATAAAGCTGAAAGAATAACTGCTAGTATAATATCTCAGATAGGGACTGCTCATGCTTTAGCTTCTCTAAATAAACTAGGATGCTGGTTGGCTAAAGAAGCTAACGCTACTTCTGCTGCTTTGAGTGCATTGCTCACAGATGTAGACTCTGTTAGACATGCAAGTTTACAAAATAGAGCTGCTATTGATTTTTTGTTGTTAGCCCAGGGACATGGCTGTCAAGATTTTGAGGGCATGTGCTGCATGAATTTAAGTGATCATTCTGAATCTGTTCATGCTAGCATCCAGAAATTAAAAGCCCTTACTCAACAATTACATGTTCATGATGAATGGAACCTCTTTGGTGAATGGAAATGGGGATGGCCCTGGTTACGAAGAGCGTTAATAGGCTTGTCAATAGTTGGATGTATAATAACATGCATATTGTGTATGATTCCCTGTATACTGACATGTGTACGTCGAATGATAAACACCAGGCTAAATGCATTACAATCTCGAGTAGTTCGTTATCACCCTCTTGCTACCATTGATCACGCGGTGGTATGTAAGGGGGATATTTTTGAATTAGATGATCAATGGAGCATAGAGGCGTGAGAACGAAGTCATATTAGGATGTGAAACTAGCTAGAGTATGGTACAATGTAACTTATGGCAGAAGCTAATTGTAAGGTCCATTGTGCTTTTTAGCAAGTCAGCCTGATATCCCCTATTATCAGAGCTGAGTTCTTCCTTGGTTTTGCTACATATTGCAAGATAGATACATCTACCCTTGAAACACAATGGTAGAGGTCATACATAGGGGTGAGAAAGATGATGATGGGAGGAAGATTATGTGGGCAGGGGTCGCTCGCCCCTTGCCCTACAAGTAGGGCATGCGCAGACTGTTGCCATTAGGTAATGATCAGGCGGTGTTTGGCTGCCACTCAGGCATCACCTTATACTGCGTACTGGCCCTACGTAGTGTAATGTGGAACTGATAAAAATGGGGTGTCGGAGCTGCTGAGTTGAGCGATACTCATCCTACCACCGAGACTGTGTTGTTCCGCGGGGACGCCCGCTAAGCATGGGTACCGACCAGCTGCTGCAGATCCTGACAGCCCTGGCCTGTCTGTGTGGGTAAGCACAGTTTATTAATAGGAAGCAACTGAGAGAACAAACTTTTTAATATCCTTTTAGTGTTCCTTTAATTCTCCTTTTATGTTTATAGTATTTTTTCCTTTAGTTTCCCTTTTTACTAACCAATACCGTGTTATCCATAATATTGTGTTAAGATCCTTTTTTGGTATCCCTTTTTCACTAGTTAATACTGTATTAAATGCTGTTCGTAGTATTTGTTTTAATGCCACCCGATAAGATAGTTATTTTGTATCCTTTTTTTTTTTTTTAGTTTTTAATTCCTCTTGCTAAGTTTATTACTATTATTATTATTCTCACTGTAATAAAAGATATTTTGTGTGCTTGAGTATTTTTTGGCACTTGTCTTTATTCCGGACATGTATCCGAACGTACTGCTACACCTTTCTGCATTTAAGCTTCTACTCTGCCTTCACCCTAAGTAGTCTAGGACTAGCCTTTCACCGAATACACCTAATTTCTGCCCTGCTATGCTTAGAAAGTATAATACTATCAATATACATTGCCCTCTCCATATGACCTATTCAAACCCAAACAACATCCCCCACCTTAATGCCCATTCTTATGTTAGCATTCTCAGCCTGTGAAGCAGGCGCCGGTCTAGCAGTCCTAGTAGCTTCCACCCGAACTCACGGATCGGATCATTTACACAATCTAAACCTTCTACAATGTTAAAAATTATTCTCCCTACAATCATATTACTCCCCATAACCCTCCTATCTCCTCCAAAATTCCTATGACTCAATGTCACCTCGCACAGCCTCTTAATTGCAACCGCTAGCTTACAATGACTTCCTTCAACCTATTACCCTAGCAAAAACCTATCACCATGACTTGGAACTGATCAAATTTCATCCCCCTTATTAGTTCTATCTTGTTGACTTCTACCTCTTATAATCCTGGCAAGCCAAAATCACCTTCAACAAGAACCTCCCACACGAAAATATATTTTTACCATAACCATAATCCTCACCCAACCATTCATTATCTTGGCCTTCTCAGCCTTAGAACTGATATTATTTTATATCGCATTCGAAGCTACCCTAATCCCTACCCTAATTCTAATCACACGATGGGGTAGCCAACCAGAACGTTTAAGTGCTGGAATCTACCTCTTATTTTAGACACTAATTAGTTCTCTTCTCCTATTAGTAGTGATCCTCTATCTTCACACTCAAACAGGAACTATACACATCACAATAATAAAACTTTCACACTCATCTCTTACAAACTCCTGAACAGGCCTCATATCAAGTCTAGCCCTATTGCTCGCTTTCATAGTGAAAGCTCCCCTTTACGGACTACACCTATGACTCCCAAAAGCCCACGTAGAGGCACCAATCGCAGGATCCATACTCCTAGCTGCGCTCCTCCTCAAACTTGGGGGATACGGCATTATGCGTACCTCAATAATTACAAACTCTCTATTAGACTACCTCTACTACCCATTTTTAACCCTAGCCTTATGAGGGGCACTAATGACAAGCTCCATCTGCCTACGCTAAATCGACCTTAAGTCATTAATCGCCTACTCCGCAGTAAGCCACATAGGTCTAGTCATTGCCGCAACAATAATCCAAACCCACTGATCCTTTTCAGGGGCCATAATCCTAATGATTTCACATGGACTCACCTCTTCCATACTATTTTGCCTAGCTAATACAAACTATGAACGCATACATAGTCGTACTCTCCTTCTAACACGAGGCCTACAACCCCTTTTACCTCTAACAGGAATCTGATGGCTCCTAGCCAACCTAACAAACATAGCCCTTCCTCCTACCACTAACCTGATAGCTGAATTAACTATCATAATTGTACTCTTCAACTGATCCACCTTCACCATTATCCTAACCGGAGCCACAACTCTACTAACTTGCTATTGATCGTTAAATCGTGCATGCCGTCTTGTAACTGTTGTAACTTCTTATGTATTGACGCAGAGTGATCAGATAAATTAAAACAACACATGCCTTCAAATTCTGCACACCCATGCCCATGCGCTAAAAGCAAAAAGTCAATAGCTGCTCGATTCTGTAGTACCGCATGTCTTACAGAATCAACATCAAGAGTAAGTTGCCCTATAATGTCAGAGGTGATGTTGATTTGCTTCCCAGCCCAACATGCTAGCCGTGTTATTTGTTTCAACGCATGGGCTGCTGAAACACGAGGAGCAAAGATAGAAGCTAAGATTTGGATAGGGGAACTCCACAAAACTATGTGAGAGTTGCAGTTTTGATTCATCATGGCTATACTCCTTTTTTGTCGTTTGGGTGATCGGGTAACATTCTGCAGGTCTCTTAGTTGTGGGGAGAACAAAGTCAATTTGCCTAACCAACAGGGGCCTCCCCATGGGCTAGCTGGAATGCCGTTCCATGCCCTATCTCCACAGACTAGAAACGTAGCAGGGGGTAAACGCCGTGGGGATTTGTTAAGCGTCTCAATAAAGTCTACTCCGTTTAGGCAATAGGGGCTTCCCATGCTGTAATTATAGATCTCAACATTAGAGGGGGTTACTATTACACTGTCATTGACTGGGCGCTTGTGTTCTGGGTTATTGTAAATGTCTCCGAAAACAACACAATAATTTCCTGGCTTGGAGCCCAGCAATTCTAACTCTTGTGGTTCTAGACCAGTATGATTTAAATTCAGTAATATTTTACGTGTCCACCATGCAAGCCCCCATTGGTATAAGGCTAAACCATTTTCGCTTCTTCTTGTAATCTGTATCTGACACCATGTCGTATTACCCCAAGTGCTTTTGTTATTGCTAAGGCTTGCTGTAGCTTTGCAGACTTGAATTCTGAATTGCCTTTCGTTGTGGGGCATTGGAGCCTTGGGCTTTGTCCATCCTCGCATAACCAAAAGGTCGGTGTATGACTGAAAGGGTATGCCTAATAGACAAGTGCGAAATGGATCGGAAGGTGTGGCTAAGGAGAGGCAAAAGGATGTTAGATTAGTCTGATTAGCCCATGTAATCCACATGTTTTGCCTCTGGTCAACTTTCGTTAGCCAAGAGGTGACGCCAGAGGCGAACAGTGTGAGCAGCGCTATGATATCCTTCATTTCTGCGCAGCCTTTCAACTGCTTCTGCTAACGCTTTATCAGGGCTTCCTCTAAAGGGCCCTACTAATGTAAAAAATCTCAGGGGTACCTTCCGACTGCACCGTGTTTGAAGTATGTATGTTTTCCCCTGACTTTCTAGGCGATATACCTCCTTCTCCAATGCCCACCTACAGTATGCTAATATTTTCTGCTCTAGCGATTCAAAGTGTAGACGTCGCTGTTGAATGCGAAAAAGTTCTTGCTCCCACGTTGTGGTTGAATAGCTATACTCACACCTTGGACACCACCTCTTATTAAGTAATCTCTGATTCCACCAAATTTTGTGATTACAACCCCCACACCTTAGAGCAACCCAGGAAAAACAGAGCTCACTTTGACATACCAAACAAGGCTGTTCGTCCCACCCTTTGCGAGCAGTTACTGATAATAATTCAAGGATGCCCAAGTAATTATTCAATGACGGTTTCTGGTGGTAATACCAGCCACTGGCCTCCTTCGCTACCGCCGAGCGCAGCAGTCTTTGTTGTACTAAAGCAACCTTTTGTTGTATTCGCTGTCGTGATGTTTCGTCAAGCTGTCGGAGCGCTTCCTGTATCGCTATTCTCGGCTGCTGCTGCATCCACCTTGGAGAGCCAGGGTTTCACCCACCGAGCCGGTATCCACCGAGGCTGTTCCTGTCCTGTGGATACACAAGCATAACCCCGACCCCAGGTTAGTAATGTATCGGGTACAGTTCCCCATTGTTGGCTCCGAGGGTCCCACGTTTGTACGGGGACGTGCAGCACTGGATTTTCTTTAGAAAAATGAATGTCCGTGGGTATCACGTAACGGTTGTCGTAAAGCTGTACTGGATTTTTCCAATTTAGTACGTAGCAGGCTTTCATCAGTCTGTCCTGGGGAGAGAGCAGCAGCTCCCCCTCTTTTTTCAAAACGCGGAGTAAACGCTTAATGTCTTGATGTCTGCGTTCTACGATACTCTGACCCGTGCTATTATAGGGCACTCCAGTGATATGCTTGACTCCCCAAAGGTGCAAAAATGAGGCGGCCCATTTCCCCGTATAACTGGGACCATTGTCGGTCTTGATGGTGCCGGGGAGTCCAAGGGCCGCAAAAGCTTGTAACCAGTGGTATTTCACAGCGCGAAAGGCAGTAGTTGTAGCGGCTGTAGCCCAAACAGCATGACTAAACGTGTCTACGGACACATGAATGTACCGAAAGCGTCCAAAAGGAGCAAATTCAGTAATATCAGTTTGCCAGACACCTCGAGCCCCTAATCCGCGAGGATTTACCCCCCCTGCCTGGAGGGGCAAGATACGAGCGCAGTCCGGGCAGGCAGCGACGATAGCACGCGCCTGGGCCCGAGGGATGCCAAATTCCATTTGCAAACCTCGGGCAGACTGGTGATAAAACGCATGCGCCTGCTGGGCGGCCGAAAAACCGCGGAGGACCAGTCCACTAGCCACAGTTGCATCTATGGCAGCGTTGCCTTCCGCAAAGATACCAGGGAGAGTCGTATGACTGCGCATGTGAGTACACCAGAGGGGGTCGGCTCTTTCAAGGATCAACCCACGTAAAGAAACAAGTAACATAGCAATTGAAGGGTTACTAATTTTCCCAAACTTGGCATAATCTATGCGATTAACCAATCCTACAACATACACTGAATCAGAAATAATATTGAGGGCTTGTTTGGGATAATCGTGTAGGGCATAGACTACAGTTTTTAGCTCAAGAACCTGTACAGAATGAGTATCTTTATCTTCCCATACCTTGGTATTCCACTTCCCATGCTTTTTCCAAGCATACCCAAATTTGTGCGAACGACCGCTCGCATCTGTAAAAACAGTAAGAGCATGGGGGATAGGTTTCAAAACAACTACTGGGCCTCGTGTGATAATAGATGTGGTCTTAAATAAAGGATGGGGAGGATAAGTAGTACTGAGTGCGATGCCAGCCGTAGCCAAGGCAAAAGAGTAACTTTGTTGTGACCATTCATGCACCAATTGTGTGGTTTTCCAGGGGACAATGAACGAGTCAGGATCTTTCCCAAACACTAGACGAACTCTTTCTTTAGCTTTCAATAGTAACAGGCCTACATATTCCTGGGGAGTCAGTATGGTAGTAGGGGGTAAAAAAGGGGGAAATACCCATTCTAAAATGGTTAGACTCTTTTCCTGAATTTGAGCAATGAGAGCTGACCTGCTAGAAAAGGAACCATAGATTATAACACAGATGGGGTAAGAGGGGTTATAGCGATAAGCTTGTTGTCGGTCTATTTTTTGTTCGATTATTGTGAGCGCATGCAGCGCTTCTGGAGTCAACATTTTAGGTTCCCATGGTTCTTGGGAACCCCTCAGTAAAGAAAAAAGAGGGGCTAAATCTTCATTTGTGATACCACACCATATCCTAATCCATTGTATATCGCCAACTAGCTTTTGAACATCATTTATAGTAGAAACTGAACGCTGTAATTGTAATTTTCCTGGCCGAACTCGCGTTTCGGTCACAAGCATTCCTAAATATTGCCATGGGGGTCGTCGTTGAACCTTTTCGGGGGCAATAGTAAGTCCAAATTGTTGTAGCCTATGAATTAAGTCTTTTTCAGCTTTTTCTGGCATGGGCTTAGGAGATGCGATTAAAATGTCGTCCATATAGTGATATGTAATGTATTCAGAATGTTCTTTTACCCAGGCATCTAAGGCTAAATCCACATACCATTGACAAATTGTAGGACTATTTCGCATTCCTTGTGGCAAGACAACCCATTCGTATCGTTTTGAGGGTCTCCCAGCATTTTTTTGAGGGACTGTAAATGCAAATCTTTCAGTATCTTCGGGATGCAGTGGAATAGAGAAAAAGCAATCTTTCAAATCTATAATTAACAGTTGCCACTGTTGTGGCAGTGCAGCTGGGGAAGGGAGGCCAGGTTGTAAAGCCCCCATGGGCTTCATTATGGCGTTAACAGCTCTGAGATCATGTAATAAGCGCCACTTCCCAGATTTTTTTCTGATAGTAAAAATAGGAGTATTCCATTCACTAACAGAGGGCTTAATATGTCCCAGCTCTAATTGCTCTGCAACCAGAGCTTCTATTGCTCGCAACTTCTCTTCTGATAAAGGCCATTGAGGCACCCATACAGGATTGTCAGATACCCATTGAATTTTTAATATGGGTGGCCTCTGCTCCTCAATGGCCACTACCGTAAATTTTGAGTACTCAGCGTTATGTTCCATTGACTCATAGCATCTCTGCCCAGAATCCAAAGAGGGGTATGCATAACATAAGGTTTTACCCAAGCTTTTCGGCCTTCTACCTCATCCTTAAAACAGACAAACTCTTGACTTTGCATAGATCTTGAATCTCCTCCAACCCCATTAACTGTGATGGCCACAGGTTTTAGTGGCCAATGTGATGGTGTAGCAGTACGTTCGGATACATGTCCGGAATAAAGACAAGTGCCAAAAAATACTCAAACAGACAAAATATCTTTTATTACAGTGAGAATAATAATAATAGTAATAAACTTAGCAAGAGGAATTAAAAACTAAAAAGAAAAAAAAAAAAAGGATACAAAATAACTATCTTATCGGGTGGCATTAAAACAAATACTACGAACAGCATTTAATACAGTATTAACTAGTGAAAAAGGGATACCAAAAAAGGATCTTAACACAATATTATGGATAACACGGTATTGGTTAGTAAAAAGGGAAACTAAAGGAAAAAATACTATAAACATAAAAGGAGAATTAAAGGAACACTAAAAGGATATTAAAAAGTTTGTTCTCTCAGTTGCTTCCTATTAATAAACTGTGCTTACCCACACAGACAGGCCAGGGCTGTCAGGATCTGCAGCAGCTGGTCGGTACCCATGCTTAGCGGGCGTCCCCGCGGAGCAACACAGTCTCGGTGGTAGGATGAGTATCGCTCGACTCAGCAGCTCCGACACCCCATTTTTATCAGTTCCACATTACACTACGTAGGGCCAGTACGCAGTATAAGGTGATGCCTGAGTGGCAGCCAAACACCGCCTGATCATTACCTAATGGCAACAGTCTGCGCATGCCCTACTTGTAGGGCAAGGGGCGAGCGACCCCTGCCCACATAATCTTCCTCCCATCATCATCTTTCTCACCCCTATGTATGACCTCTACCATTGTGTTTCAAGGGTAGATGTATCTATCTTGCAATATGTAGCAAAACCAAGGAAGAACTCAGCTCTGATAATAGGGGATATCAGGCTGACTTGCTAAAAAGCACAATGGACCTTACAAGCTGACTTGTTGAAAAGCACAATGGACCTTACAATTAGCTTCTGCCATAAGTTACATTGTACCATACTCTAGCTAGTTTCACATCCTAATATGACTTCGTTCTCACGCCTCTATGCTCCATTGATCATCTAATTCAAAAATATCCCCCTTACATACCACCGCGTGATCAATGGTAGCAAGAGGGTGATAACGAACTACTCGAGATTGTAATGCATTTAGCCTGGTGTTTATCATTCGACGTACACATGTCAGTATACAGGGAATCATACACAATATGCATGTTATTATACATCCAACTATTGACAAGCCTATTAACGCTCTTCGTAACCAGGGCCATCCCCATTTCCATTCACCAAAGAGGTTCCATTCATCATGAACATGTAATTGTTGAGTAAGGGCTTTTAATTTCTGGATGCTAGCATGAACAGATTCAGAATGATCACTTAAATTCATGCAGCACATGCCCTCAAAATCTTGACAGCCATGTCCCTGGGCTAACAACAAAAAATCAATAGCAGCTCTATTTTGTAAACTTGCATGTCTAACAGAGTCTACATCTGTGAGCAATGCACTCAAAGCAGCAGAAATAGCGTTAGCTTCTTTAGCCAACCAGCATCCTAGTTTATTTAGAGAAGCTAAAGCATGAGCAGTCCCTATCTGAGATATTATACTAGCAGTTATTCTTTCAGCTTTATTCCAAAACTCTACATCAGAGTTACAGTCCGGAGTAAACCGCCGTGTGCCACGTCTGCGTCTTCTTAGTTTAGGCAAGGTTACGCTGCGAGGATGAAAAAAGGTTAATTGTCCAAAGGTACAAGGACCTCCTACAGCCTTTCCCGGAATACCTTTCCACGCTCTTTGTCCACAAATGAGAAACAGATCATTTGGGAGACCTATTGCATCAGATCCAGGAATAAATTGTTTTTGCAGAGTCTCATTGCACCAAGCTGATGCGTTCTTGTAAATATCTCTAGGAAAAATGTCAACTCCTCCTTCATTAACCTTGGTACTTGACGTATAGTTTAGGTAGAAGCATCGAGTTGCAGTTAATGTCCCTAAAATGTCCAGCTCTTGTGGTTGAATGGGTAAAGCAGGAAAATCATGCATGTATGTTAAAGACTTAATATACCAAGTAACGTCCTTTCCGCTTTTAGCTCGCCACGATGCCTGGCACCACCAAAGAGGCTGCTGAGTTCCTGGATGTGTGCAGTTTGCTAACACGGTCTCATTATAGAGAGTTCCCCACCGGTAGTTATCAATAGGTACTCCGACTAGACAGGTGCGAAAAGGACTCGTGGGAGTTGCCATGGACACACATATCACATCCGTCTTCGTCACGTTGGCCAAGGTGGTCCACACATTGACATCCGAAACAGAAGTCAGCAAAGACGCAAAGCATAGCTGATATCTACAATAAAAACAGAAAAAGAAACAGTTAGGGGGCCTCCCCCCCCCCCCCTTTAATATTTAGTCCCGTCGTCGCAGCTGTTCTAACGGCACTCGGAGCCATTCAGGATTTCCAGGCACTGCAACAGTAACAGCATGTGACTGGTCAGTAGCAATAATTTCAGCTGCTACAGGACTCTGTCCTGGAGGGGTATACCACACTCTGTGTCCTATACCCCCAACTGCCACAGAGGGTGTTGGAGGTATGGATGCAACATATACTAACGAACAGAGTGGGCCAGGGTGTAACACGACAGTATGGTTAGCAGTGTTTTTAATACCCAGCAACACTGGCTTATGACCCTCTTGTACTGGATTTAACAATGTTAACCCTTTAGTTACTGCTCGTGGAGTCAAAGTAAGTAATTTCACAAGAGGTACTGATGGAGCCGTTAGCTGACAATCAGGTCGCTCCCACTTAACTTCTTGTGGCCCATAACTGTGTGAAGTTTTGTTGCTGAGCTCCAAAACTGTAGCTCCACCCACTATACCATACTGATCACCTGCTTGGTAAGATACCTTTGCATTAATATTTACTTTACACACTGTGGGAGTTTCTCTTTTCATTAGGAGCAAGGGAGTTGTGGTGGGGGTAAGTGCTCGGTTATTCAAAACTCGTACTGCCTCTGTTATGTGATCCACCCACCGCGTGAATTTTCCTTCTCCCAGTCGTTTCAGTTGTTGTTTGAGCAACCCATTCATACGCTCAATCAGTCCAGCCCCCTGAGGGTGATAAGGTAGGTGCCACACCCAATGCACTTGCCGCTCATCTGCCCATTTCTGTACCAGGTGGTTTTTAAAGTGTGACCCATTATCTGTCTGTATTTCTACTGGAGTCCCATAATAAGTCTCAATGGTATCTAACATTCTAACAGTGGTGAATGCATTTGCATACCGGCTGGGAATAGCTACAAGAACTCCAGAGTATGTATCTACTGCGGTACAGACATATCTCTGCCTTCGGTGCTCAGGTAATGGCCCGATAAAGTCTAATTGCCATATCTCTGCACTATTCGTTCCCTTTTTCAAGGATCCTAGGGGAATTACTTTTAATGCCTGCTGTTTGATAGTCTGACAAACTGAGCATTTCTGTATCACGTCAGACACAATAGTAGCAGATAAATGTACTCCTCTCTGTTTTCCCCAGTAAATAGTAGCATCCCTTCCTCCATGCCCCGCTTTTTCATGGGCCCACAGTGCCAATGCTGTTTCTTCACTGCTGTTTACAGTCCTTACTTGTTTAGTAAGTTTGTCTGCTAATTGATTACCAATATGTGTGGGAGTGATGTTAGTGGTGTGAGCATCCACATGATATACCCATACATCCCGGCTTTGCAGCAAGGCATAGATTTTCTCCCACCACTGTCGTCCCCAGACTATTTTGCTTCCAATTTTCCACTGCGCTTTTTCCCAAATAGGTAACCAATGAACTAGCCCCTGAGCTACGGCCCATGAATCAGTGTACACATAACATATAGTGTTTGGAGGTGTTGCCTCCAAAGCCTGCCATACTGCAACTAATTCAGCTAGTTGGCTACCACCTGACTCCCCTGTAGTGACCAGACGTGTACCTGTCACGGGATTGATTGCAACTGCAGTCCACTTTCCTTGATGGGTACCACCACCATCTGTGAACCAGGCATTGTGTTTCTGTTCATCTGACAAATTTTCATATGGCACTCCCCACCTCCCTAGCTGTATGTTTTGCATAAGCTGTTTTTCTTGAAGACTGGTATCCTCGACACTACTGCTTACTTGCTCATGCAGTGTGTGTAAGCTTCGAGTTCCAGCTTTTGCTCGTTCCTGAATGTACCACCTCATTTTTACTATTGTCTGCTCTTGTGCTCTACCAATTTTATTAGTTGCCGTAGGTCCTAGAGCCCAGGATACTACTGGAGATGGAGTCCTAACTATTACCTCATGTCCTGCTGTCCGATCCTCTGTGTCTAGCAGTCCCCAGTACACAGCAGCTAACTGCTTTTCGAAAGGAGTATATTTTTCCTCTGCCCCCCGAAATCGTCGGGACCAAAATCCAAGTGGCCTGCGTCGCCCATCTTGTAATTGCCACAAACTCCATAGGGCAACATCTTGTTCTACTGACACTTGTAATTCAATGGGTCCTGCCTGAATGGGGTGCAATTCCATGTACTCTTGTATCAGATTTTTGGCTCCCTCAAATGCTGTCTGTTGCTCACTACCCCATTCAAACGCAGCCTTTTTCCTTGTAACTTTGTACAGAGGTTTCAATAAAATAGCTAACCCTGGTAAGTATGACCGCCAAAACCCAACAGCTCCCAGAAATTGCTGTGTTTCTCGTTTAGTTGTGGGTACTGGCCATTCCTTTATGGCCTGCCTTATCTGTTCTGGTACTTCCTGTTTTCCAGCATGCCAGGTTATTCCTAGATACTTTACACTTGTAGCTGGCCCCTGTATCTTTTTAGGGTTGACAGCCCACCCATCTTTTTTCAGTGTGTCCACTACTTTCTCGAGGGCTTCACCTGTCTCATGTTCTGTATTGCCATGAATTAGTATGTCATCTACATACTGGACTATTTGGACTGAGGGGTTCAAATTTGGAAGCTGCTTCAGAGTTCGATGTATGGCCTGATGACAATAGGTTGGACTGTGTTTGTATCCCTGTGGAAGTCGTGTGAAGGTGTACTGAATACCCTTCCAAGTAAAAGCAAATTGATCTTGTGCTGCTTGTGGTATAGGAATGGTGAAAAAGGCATTAGCCACATCTATTACTGCATACCAATCACCTGGGTGCTTTTGAATTTCATGAACCAAGTCTGTAACAGCGGGTACAGCAGATGTAATTGGTGGAGTGACTTTGTTAACTCCTCTGTAATCTACGGTCATTCGCCATGACCCATCTGATTTTCTCACAGGCCATATGGGAGAGTTAAATGGAGAATGAGTGTACCTCACTACTTGTGCCTCAAGTAATTCTTGGATTGTTGTCTGAATTTCCTCATCCCCACCTGGAATTTTGTACTGTTTAAGATTAACAATCTGTGTACAAATGGGAATGTTTGCCTCTTCCTGTATCTTCCCCACTTGAATTGCTCGAATACGCCACCGCGTGGACCCAAATGACCACAGTGTGTTGTCAATCCATAAGTCTATTCCTCTAATAACATCAATCCCTATGATGTATTCAAATATTCTTGCTACCATTACTCTGTAAGGTTTTGGTGGATGATCTGCTATCTGTAATGTTATTTCAAGCATACGTCCCAAAACTGCTTGTTCCCCAAGACCCCATATAGGTGCTGGGTCCCCCTTATGTTTGTTAGGATTGCCGTGAATAATAGAGACCTCCGCCCCAGTGTCAACTAATGCTAGCACAGTTTGCTTGTTCTTAGTGGACCAATGTATTGTACAAGTGGTATACGGTCGTTGATCCTTACGAACACGGCAAACAGCGGGGGACTGCACTGGGGCTTGGCCACACCCCTATTCAAGTTTATAATGCTCCTCGCACAGAGGAGCACTGACCTTTGTTGGCTCAACTTCTAAAATTTCTGATCTTGGGTTTCGGAATCGACTGACTGTCTCCTGCACCTCGGCCCAAGGATACAACTGTTCTTCCTGTGCAGTTCTGATTTGGTGTTTTCGGGCTAACCTACGTAAGGTTTCTGTTGGCTGCCCATCAATATCCTCTTTGGGAACACCTTTCTTAAGTAAATCCTGAAATAACTTACTTCGTTCCCCTTTTCCCCCTTCCCGTCCTCTCCGGCTCTCATTATTGTCCCGCCTATTTTCATGATCAGCTGGCTTATCGGTGGGGGGAAGGCCTGGAAGGTCACCAAGTTGCTGCAATCTCTCTATGATCTCTTCAATGGGAGCCCCCGCATTAGACACTAACAGTGGGATAATGTATGGTTTCCAGGGTACAGGACAGCCTTCTAACAATTTGTTTCTCATTACTGGAATTAGAGGCTGTTGCATATAAAGTTCAGGGCTTTGCAGCTCAATAGCTACTTTCATCCCTTCCCCCTTTAATATTTTTATTGCTTGATGCAGAGTTACCCAGGATGAACTTCCATCCTGCCATGATCCATCATTAGTAAAACGGTCACTGAGACCTTCAGCAATAACTGAAACCAAAGTTCTATCAACTCCTGGTGTTCGTCTTAAACGCCGAAGGGCATTTTGTACATATACATCATTAGTTAACCCTAAAAACTTCGTGGCATCAACTTCATCTATTATCACAGAATCAGCCCCTTGCTCCATTAGCCTAACCATCCACATTTGTGCTCGTTCTCCAGGTTGCTGAGAATATTTGGATAAAAGATTTTTAATATCCTCTGGGGAGAAATCAGCAACTTCATCCTGCCTCACTCGATTACCCTGGTTATCTATCACAGCCTTCCGCCGTACAACAGGGGCTGCCCTTATTCTATGTGCCAGTTTATCTGCTGTTGATAATTTCTCTGAATTTTCTATAAAATTGTCCTCATCAGAATCATCACTACTACTCCATATGTTACCATCCCACTTCTCTGGATCCCAATCAGGGGAAGTGACTATAGCTCGCACCCGTGGCCCCCGATCATTTCGGTCTATTTTCTTTTGTCTGCGCCGAACAGTTCTCACAGCATATTTCTCAGCTAAAGTAACACATTTATCTTCTACCCTGTTCTTTTCGGCCTGAAGGTCAAGTAAAGTCTGGCGTTGTACCAACTGAGTAGCTCTTACAGCATTCAGCTGCTCCTGCAGTTTTGTGCATTTTTCCACAGTTAACTTATATGCAGTAAGCAGTGCACCCCCCATTCGTCCAGCCTGTTCTAGACGACTGCTCGATTTAGTAGTAGGGGTAAACTGCTCCCAGTATCGCAATACCTCCATCGGGGTCTGCTGCCCCCAATACTCAAGAGGAATCTTTGTACATGCTTCCCACTTACTCCACAAAGTAATCCATGGCTCCTGCCCCAGTTCTATTAATTCACGGGGAGGAGCTCTCTTGGGTTCATTGCCGCCTGCGGCTGACCCTCCTAACCACTTTTTCATCTTAATCTACTAACGTTCTCACTAACAAAACAATGACAAAAGATTCTCAATTTTTAAGCTAAACACAACGAGACACACTAATCCACAAACTATGGCTCTTACATCACAAACAAGCCTAACTACACATACACATCAAATCTAAAATCTCTATATACCAACCACAAAATACACACTCTATAGTAACTCTGAATAAATCCTCAGAAAGACATACCTATGAGTGAAACAACAATAAAACCTAATCCACCGGGTATCTTCTAGGCTTTGATTCGCTCCACACCGAATACAATAAAAATTTAAAGTCCGATCTAGCCTTATCTCCTGGCTGCCTCTAGGTCCCAGGATATATTTATTACAATTAATACAACGAAGTCGTACATATAAACAACAGTTGCAAAAAGGACAAATCTTAATTCTAGCTCTCAAGAAGTGTGGTATACTCACAGTTAATTGCTCAGAACTACCTCCCATATGCAAAAAACAAACAAAGCATATAAAACACAAACACTGCCACCCATATAGTAACTTAATCAACAAGAACAACAGAAACCAGTTCAAAACAAAGTAAAACTAGCAGAAGATATGAACCCAGACACTGGCACTCACGGCACCCACACAGAGTTCACCACACACAGGGACGCGGCTTCCCAGGCTATGCTCCCCACCTGAGAATCTCCCTTTTAACACAACACACACGGGGACGCGGCTCTCCAGGCTGTGCACTCCACCTGAAGATCTCCCACCAATACACAGAGAAACGTCAGCTGAGCACTCCACCAACGAATTCTCTGGGGCACTGCTTATTCCTCCATGTATCCTGCCGACTACGCCAATTTATGTAGCAGTACGTTCGGATACATGTCCGGAATAAAGACAAGTGCCAAAAAATACTCAAACACACAAAATATCTTTTATTACAGTGAGAATAATAATAATAGTAATAAACTTAGCAAGAGGAATTAAAAACTAAAAAGAAAAAAAAAAAAGGATACAAAATAACTATCTTATCGGGTGGCATTAAAACAAATACTACGAACAGCATTTAATACAGTATTAACTAGTGAAAAAGGGATACCAAAAAAGGATCTTAACACAATATTATGGATAACACGGTATTGGTTAGTAAAAAGGGAAACTAAAGGAAAAAATACTATAAACATAAAAGGAGAATTAAAGGAACACTAAAAGGATATTAAAAAGTTTGTTCTCTCAGTTGCTTCCTATTAATAAACTGTGCTTACCCACACAGACAGGCCAGGGCTGTCAGGATCTGCAGCAGCTGGTCGGTACCCATGCTTAGCGGGCGTCCCCGCGGAGCAACACAGTCTCGGTGGTAGGATGAGTATCGCTCGACTCAGCAGCTCCGACACCCCATTTTTATCAGTTCCACATTACACTACGTAGGGCCAGTACGCAGTATAAGGTGATGCCTGAGTGGCAGCCAAACACCGCCTGATCATTACCTAATGGCAACAGTCTGCGCATGCCCTACTTGTAGGGCAAGGGGCGAGCGACCCCTGCCCACATAATCTTCCTCCCATCATCATCTTTCTCACCCCTATGTATGACCTCTACCATTGTGTTTCAAGGGTAGATGTATCTATCTTGCAATATGTAGCAAAACCAAGGAAGAACTCAGCTCTGATAATAGGGGATATCAGGTTGACTTGCTAAAAAGCACAATGGACCTTACAAGCTGACTTGTTGAAAAGCACAATGGACCTTACAATTAGCTTCTGCCATAAGTTACATTGTACCATACTCTAGCTAGTTTCACATCCTAATATGACTTCGTTCTCACGCCTCTATGCTCCATTGATCATCTAATTCAAAAATATCCCCCTTACAGATGGCCAACAGTCAAAGGGTATAATAGTAACATCAGCCCCCGTGTCGAGCAGCATATTAACAGGCGCAGGATGAAGAGATTCTTCCCGTAGGCTAATAATGACAGGACGTGTCGGTCGTTCCTCAGTAAGCACGGTGGTAAAGAAAACCGTGGGCTCGGATGTACTGCCAGTACTGCCAAGCCTTCGGTCCCCTGGTACTTGAGCCTTAAAAGGGATCAATTTCGCAATTTTACTTCCTTGATGGAGAGTGACAGGGGGTGCAAACACCTTGACCATTATTTTGATGGGACCGGTATAATCAGCAGCAATTACACTAGGGAGAACAAATATGCCTTGTCTGCTTGCTGAGGAGAGACCAAGGAGTACTGCACTTAATCCATCTCTAAGCGGTCCTGACATAGTAGAATCAAGCAATGTTACAGAAGAATCAGATACAGTTACTGTTCTTGCCAGGGCCAGATCGACTCCCGCTCCTCCTGCTGTGACTGCGGTGAATTCAAGGGGGCAGTCAGCGGGTCTATAGCTGGAGTGGATTGGCCCATGGCTGCTACCAGAGGTCGAATTGTTGGGTACTTTGCAGCCGCGCCCAACCCGCGGCGCTGGGAGTTTACCGACAAAGGGGTTCCATCTCTCTTAAAACGAGACCTACATTCTGTAGCTTTGTGTCCTAACTTATCACATCGGCGACAAATAGTACTCCCAACTATTCCTTCATCTTTACCCACTTTTTGTTTGCCTTTCTTTGGGCAGTCACGCTTAAGGTGTCCCAACTGACCGCAAATAAAACATCCTCCGGGGCCCCTATCACCGGCCCCAAGTCCGCTTTGTTTCAAAGCGGCGGCAAGAGCGACTGCATGTATGTTAGCGCGCTGTTTCTCTTCTTCCCAAGGTGCACGCGAACAGCGATCGATCATCTGTACTAAGGTGGAACCCTGCGGAAGCGACTGCAACAAGCGTTTACAAGTACGATTTGCGTTTTGGGATGCAACTTCTTTAAGTAATGTTGTTTTAATGGTTGCATCTATATCGGGCACAGCGTCAATCGCTTCACGAATCCTGTCAACAAATCCTAAAAAGGATTCGTTTTCTCCCTGCCGTATTTGAAGATAAGGAGGGTTCGGTTTCCCTATCTGCGGCAGGGCATGAAAAGCTTCTAGAGCAGCAGCCTTAGCTTGTCCTAAAATTCTAGGGTGCAAGGCTGCTTGGCGTTGCGGATCTCTAAATGGACCGGACCCCATCATCATCTCCAGCGTGGTTACCTTTAGGGGGTCATCATCGTGTAAATTAAGATTTTGTAGCTGATATGCCTCTATGCGCTCTTGCCATTTCACCAAAAAAATTGTATACGCGGTGGCACCAAGTAGAATTTCCATGATCATCCTAATATCGGCAGGAGTAAGCTCCTGATATTTCAAAAAGGCACTCAATTGTCGCCTCACAGCGGAATTGTGGGGTCCATATGCCATAACGCTTTGCTGTAATTTAGAAATCATCGCCCAATCTAAGGGAACCCACTCTCTACGACCATTAGAGTGGACCTGTACTGGAGCGGCAACAATGGGTTCAAAGACCACTGTTCCCTTTAAATCTGCTTGACTCAATATACCCTTCCAGCGCCTGGTCGGATCAAAAGAATCATCTCGCGGAGGCCCCCGGGCCCCGTCTGCCCCACGCCTGTCAAAAGGATCTGTCCCACGCTTATCAAAAGGCAGTCTCCTACGGACATCTATCTCTTCTCTGCCTTCGTCTACTGCCCTTTGTAGTTGTTCTTTCTCTCCCGTCGTAAGCCCTTCGTGTGCCCCTAGAAGTCGCTGTATCAACTGCTGTCCTTCCGCTATTGTCAACCTACGCTGCAGGATGGCTTGTTTGATTCCTTCTCTGCCTCCCCATTCAGCCACCTCATGTCTATTAAGCTGCTCTTCTATGTTCTGTATCCCTTGTTGTACCGCTTTAGCCGCTTTCTCATATAACTCCCACATTTTGCCCTTCCCCCCTTTAGAGTCTATTTCTTGCATTGCCCCCAGCAACTTAGCCATCTGCTCTCGTTGCAACCGTAGCTCGTCGACAAGAGGATTCTGAGGGGACGTTTTCCCGTCCTCCGGTAACGGTACTTTAGCTGGATCAACCTCCATAGCCTCCGGGGGAGGGGGCGCAGAAGGCGCAGCAGCTGTCCCAGCAGAAATCTCGTTAGGGGTCCAAGGGGGAATGAGATCCTCAAACTCTCCCCGGAACATAGGCGCTGCTAGTGGGGGGTACGATGGGGGAGGATCAGATTTTGCCTCCCAGTCTATCAACGTCGAACAACTGTCCTTTCCCTCCTCGTCTTTTCCCTTTTCCTTCGGCTGTGTAGAACAATCGAGGGCTTTTTGCAAAGCAGTGGCGATTTCAGCATCAGCATGGACTTGTTGAATCATCTCCCGAACTATTCGGAAGATCTGCGCCATCTGCTTGCTCCCCTTTTGGCCGTTCTGCACACTTTGCCATAATTCAGACCCAATCTTTTCCCAATGTTCGATATCAAACAATTGATCAGAAGAAGTCAAGAGACCACGCCTCCGACACCAATACAAGAAGTCCACGAGCTCAGCTCGAGGGAGCGTGTGCCCAGTCCTTTTCACTACACTGAGCAACCCGTCGACTGTAGCTCGTTCTATCGCTGATACAGCGGCACCCATCCCGTCCAGACCGCAGTCTGCCTGACTCACCGGTCAGCCGTGGCCACAACAAGGATCCTGCTTCTCGAGCAGCCTGCTTTCCTAGCAGCCGGGATGTCTCCACCTTCTCTCGTCCGCAGCGTCCGTGCAGTATCACGTCGGGGTCACCACAGTGCAGCGGCCAGGTGGAGGGGAGCAAGAACACCGACACGATGTGGGTAAAGCAGAACTCCGTTTATTGAAGCTTCTATGACTACATTTATGTTTGTTTCACTTCCGTACACGCGATCACGCATAAGCTTATTGGCTGAGTCACCTTGTCCACGCGCAATACATGCGAGCAAGGGGTTCTCTTCATTGGTTACTTATATTGGCGTCATTAATGCTTCTGCGGTTACAAGTTCCTGTTTTTACTGCCCAACCTGACATCCTGTTTTTCTCCTTTTGTCCTTTGTGGTCAGACATGACCTTCTCATCTTATACACGACTGTATACACTTTCAACTGTTCTCAATCTCCGGCCCCCTACACTAACTGCTGCCTATACCCTCTACATACTCCTTATAACCCAACGAGGTCCAACTCCAACCTATATTACAACCACCCAAAATTCAAATACACGAGAACATCTCCTTACAACACTTCATATCCTACCCTCCCTCCTCCTCATCCTAAAACCAGAGCTAATCTCAGGAATTCCCACATGCAAGCATAGTTTTAAACCAAACATTAGACTGTGATCCTAAAAATAGAAGTTAAACTCTTCTTGCCTGCCGAGGGGAGGTTTAACCAACAAGAACTGCTAACTCTTGCATCTGAGCCTAAGACCTCAGCCCCCTTACTTTTAAAGGATAATAGCAATCCACTGGTCTTAGGAGCCATTCATCTTGGTGCAAGTCCAAGTAAAAGTAATGGACTTCCCATTAATCCTCAACACCTCTATATTCTTGACCCTGGCTACCCTCTCTATACCCATCCTACTCCCCCTCCTATCCAAAAACTACCTAAACTCTCCAACAACCATCATACACACTGTTAAAACTTCCTTCATAGTTAGTTTAATTCCCATAATCCTCTCCATCTACTTAAATATGGAAAATACCACTTTCTATTGAGAATGAAAATTTATTGCGAACTTCAAAATCCCTTTTAGCCTTAAAGTAGACCAATACTCCTTAACGTTTTTTCCTATTGCACTATTCGTAACATGATCTATTCTTCAATTTACAACATGATATATAGCCTCAGAACCCCACACCACAAAATTCTCTCTTCACCTTCTAATCTTTCTCATTGCAATACTCATCCTAATCATCGCTAATAACATATTCCTCTTATTTATCGGCTGAGAGGGAGTCGGAATTATATCCTTCCTCCTGATTGGATGGTGACACGGTCGAGCAGAAGCCAACACCGCTGCACTTCAAGCCGTACTTTACAACCGTATTGGGGATATTGGACTAATCCTCTGCATAGCATTACTAACATCCTCAATAAACACTTGAGAAATTCAACAGCAATCCTCCCCAAACCAAATATCCCTTCTCCCTCTCTTAGGGCTCATCCTAGCCGCCACAGGTAAATCCGCCCAATTTGGCCTGCATCCATGACTCCCAGCAGCTATAGAAGGGCCAACCCCTGTATCTGCCCTACTCCATTCCAGCACAATAGTAGTTGCCAGAATCTTTCTACTTATTCGCACTCACCACATATTATGTAACAACCAAATTGCCCTAACTATGTGCCTTTGTATAGGTGCCCTATCCACCCTATTTGCCGCTACATGCGCTCTTACCCAAAACAACATCAAAAAAATTATTGCTTTCTCTACATCCAGCCAACTAGGACTAATAATAGTCACTATTGGCCTAAATCTACCTCAACTAGCCTTCCTACACACCTCTACGCATGCATTCTTTAAAGCCATACTCTTCCTTTGCTCTGGGTCTATCATTCACAGCCTTAACGGTGAACAAGACATTCGAAAAATAGGAGGATTACAGAAACTGTTCCCTACAACTACCTCATGCCTGACAATCGGAAATTTAGTTCTCATAGGAACACCATTTTTAGCAGGGTTTTACTCAAAAGATCTCATTATCCAAAGTCTTAACACCTCCTATCTAAACACCTGAGCACTCCTCCTAACCCTTGTAGCTACAGCTTTTACTGCAACTTACAGCCTACCTATAGCCCTACTAGTACAAACTGACTACACCCGGATTCCCTCCATTACTCCCATCAATGAAAACAACCCAGCAGTCACAAACCCAATTACTCGTCTCGCTCTCGGAAGTATTATAGCTGGTCTATTAACTACCTCTTATATCTCCCCTACAAAAACCCCTCCTATAACCATACCACTGGTCACAAAAACCACTGTTATCATTATTACAACATTAGGCATCATTCTGGCATTAGAACTATCAAAACTCACACATACCTTCTCTGCCCCCAAACAAAATATCACTATAAACTTCTCCAGCACTCTAGGATATTTTAACCCCCTTATACACCGCCTCAGCTCTACTAAACTCCTAAACAACGGCCAGAACATTGCATCCCATTTAATCGACCTATCCTGATATAAAAAAATAGGCCCAGAAGGACTAGCGACCCTTCAACTCAAAGTATCCAAAATCTCAACTACTCTACACTCTGGACTAATCAAAACCTATCTAGGATCCTTCACTCTATCTATCTTAATTATAATCTTATTTACACAGAACTAAGAATTAATGGCCCCTAACTTACGAAAACATCACCCCCTTCTAAAAATAATCAACAATTCTTTAATTGACCTCCCAACACCACCAAACATTTCCGCCTGATGAAACTTTGGATCTCTTCTTGGCATCTGTCTAACAATCCAAATCACCACTGGCCTCCTACTAGCAATACATTATACAGCGGATATTACCCTGGCATTCACGTCCGTCGCCCATACATGCCAAAATGTTCAATTCGGCTGACTAATCTGAAACCTCCATGCAAACGGCGCCTCCTTCTTCTTCATATGCATTTACCTACACATTGGACGAGGATTCTACTATGGTGCCTACCTATATAAAGAAACCTGAAACACAGGAGTTATTCTCCTCTTAACTCTAATAGCAACTGCCTTCGTAGGATATGTCCTCCCATGAGGCCAAATATCATTCTGAGGCGCTACAGTAATTACTAACCTATTCTCAGCAATTCCTTACATTGGCCAAACACTTGTAGAATGAGCTTGAGGAGGATTCTCAGTTGACAACCCTACACTTACCCGGTTCTTTGCCCTCCACTTCCTCCTCCCATTCTTAATTGCAGGTCTCACCCTCATCCACTTAACTTTCTTACATGAAACAGGCTCAAACAACCCCCTAGGTATTTATTCAGACTGCGACAAAATCCCATTCCACCCCTATTTCTCAATAAAAGATATTCTAGGCCTTTTGTTCCTCCTCATTCCTCTAATAACACTTGCCATATTCTCACCCAACCTCTTAGGAGATCCAGAAAATTTTACACCTGCAAACCCATTAGTAACACCTCCCCACATTAAACCTGAGTGGCACTTCCTATTTGCATATGCCATCCTTATGATCAATCCCCAACAAATTAGGAGTCCTAGCCCTAGCCGCCTCCGTCTTAATTCTATTTCTAGTCCCATTCCTCCACATGTCAAAGCAACGAACTATAACCTTCCGACCTCTCTCCCAACTTCTATTCTGAATCCTAGTAACAAATCTTTTAATCCTTACATGAATCGGTAGCCAACCAGTCGAACATCCATTTATTATCATCGGACAACTCGCCTCAACTACCTACTTCACAATCATTCTCATCTTATTCCCCATTACTAGTCTCCTAGAAAATAAGATACTCAACCTCTAACCACTCTAATAGTTTATAAAAAACGTTGGTCTTGTAAACCAAAGACTGAAGGCCGCCCCTTCTCAGAGTTTTCCAAAAAATATCCAAGTACCCCCCAACTTTCCAATCAACACGTACATCAAGGGGAGGGCCCCTCCCCTCCCCCCATACCCTACGGTATGTATTACTTTGCATAGCATCCTCCACCACATTAGACATAACATGCATGTAGGAAAATCTGACATACTATTATTGCAAAAACCATCCATATTTCCATACTATCTCCCATACAATCCAAAACTTCTCATTCACAGATCTAGGCACATTCCCACACAAGGACATAACATGTCATGTTCTAGGAATAATCCCGCCAAAGGAACTAAAACCTAAGGCTGCTAAGTTTTGCATAAAATCCTTCTCAATACGAGGAACGTCACAGAACCTAAAATCCATGGTCCATGGACCACTCACCACTTAACCTTGCTCTATGTTCCAACCAAGAAGTGCTGGGTTATTTATTAGTCGTACTCCTCACGAGAAACCAGCAACCCGGCGTTAGTAATGTTTATCATGTCCAGCTTCAGGTGTATTCTTTCCCTTTCCACCAATAACCCACTCTCATAACTTGCTCTTTGTCGCCTCTGGTTCCTCGGTCAGGGCCATAACTTGCTTAATTTTCCTAAACTTGCGCTCCATTACTAATGGTTGGGGATGTTCGGCCGACCTGGACCTCGTGATCGCGGCATTTTCTCTCTTCTAAACTTTTGGGGTTTTTTTTCGGGGTAGATCTCAATAAGCCCTTCAGAATGCTCCACCAGGGGGCTCCCATATATGGTTGACATGTACCCCTTATGGGGTTTTCTCACTTTCGCGTGAAAATTAATGATATGGTTTCAAGTGTTATTCAGTCTCATACTGTTGCACTGATGCACTGTCACGTACTGTTGGTTTGGTTTTTCCATTACGTCTCTCATAAAGTTGCAATTTAATTAATGTACGCCAGACATATTTTTTGTCGTCAATTTCACAAAAACTTACAAAAATTTTGTCATTTTTGCAATGATCTAGGGACTTTCCCTCTATTCATCATTAATTTTTGTTTTTAAATTTTTTAACAAAAATTTCAAATTTTACAAACTTTCCATTCCCCTAATTTTCCAATTCAGACATTTGCATCATCAATTTGTTAAATTTTTTTAACACACTTTAATCTACCCCATCATTTCCTTTCATCATTCATTTCTTCATTTGTTTGTTTACACTTTAATCTACCCCATCATTTCCTTTCATCATTCATTTCTTCAGTTGTTTGTTTACACTTTAATCTACCCCATCATTTCCTTTCACCCTCTTACCTCCCCAATTAATCGCCCCCACTACTCTAACTAATATTCCACCCACATACACCTTTAACAGTTGGTCCCAAACTTTTTTCCAAACCTTCAGAAAAACAGGAATCAAACCTTTATCACCAACTCCCAAAGCTGGCATTTTCATTAAACTATTCTCTGAACCACACCTCCTTAAACCGCCCGAATTGCTCCACGAGACAGCCCTCGTACAAGTTCTAGCACAACAAACAACGTCAGCAACAGACCCCAGCCCGCAATTAAAAATTGTCCCACCCCCCAAGAATAAAACATAGTCGCTCCCTCAAAATCCAACCGAATAGATAAAACACCCCCACTATCCACTGTGTTTATCCCTAACCATTCTAACTCAGATAGCCCTATAATAAACACCCCACCCCCCAACACTAAAACTAACCCAGCACCATACCCAACAACCTGCCAGTCCCCTCAGGTCTCAGGAAATGGATCTGCTGCCAATGAAACCGAATACACAAAAACCACTAACATCCCATCTAAATATACCAGAAATAACACTAGTGATACAAAAGACACCCCCAAACTCATTAACCATCCACACCCTACAATAGACGCCAACACTAACCCCACTACTGCATAGTATGGAGAAGGATTGGAAGCAACTGCTAGTCCTCCCAAAATAAAACTAACACTTAAAAATAGTATAAAGTACGTCATAACAATTCCTGCTTGGCCTCTATCCAAGACCTTTGGCCTGAAAAACCATCATTGTAATTTCAACTACAAGAACATAAAACCTCAACAAACCCGCCCACAACACTACAATCCTGCCCCTTTCTACTCTTCTAACTTCTCAACAACACATTTTTGTTATCCACTAGAACTACTTCTCCAACCACTAAACAAATCCTAAATCAATATCAACTATTACTACAACTAAAACAAGCACAAATAATAATCACTATGCCTATAACAGCCTTAGTCCTTGTAGCTTACAATAAAGCATAACACTGAAGATGTTAAGACGGCTATTACACATACCCAAGGACAAAAAAGACTTAGTCCTAACCTTACAGTTAGTTCTTGCCAAATATATACATGCAAGTATCCGCATCCCAGTGAAAATGCCCTCAGCACCTTAAAAAGACAGCAGGAGCAGGCATCAGGCACACCACTCCAATTGTAACCCAAAACGCCTTGCCTAGCCACACCCCCACGGGTTTTCATCAGTAATTAATATTAAGCAATAAGTGTAAACTTGACTTAGTTAAAGCAACTTACCAGGGTTGGTAAATCTTGTGCCAACCACCGCGGTCACACAAGAAACCCAAATTAACTTTATACGGCATAAAGAGTGGTTTTTCATTATCACTTCAACTAAGACTGAAATGTAACCAAGCTGTTATAAGCACAAGATGCATCCAATACTCCCATAGAAATGATCTTAGCTTCATGATCAACAAAACTCCACGAAAGCCAGGACACAAACTGGGATTAGATACCCCACTATGCCTGGCCCTAAATCCCGATGCTTTCACCACTTAAGCATCCGCCTGAGAACTACGAGCACAAACGCTTAAAACTCTAAGGACTTGGCGGTGCTCCAAACCCACCTAGAGGAGCCTGTTCTATAACCGATAACCCACGATACACCCAACCATCCCTTGCCAAATCAGCCTATATACTGCCGTCGTCAGCCCACCCCTAAACTGAGGGTTTAACAGTGGGCACAACAGCAACATCCCACTAATAAGACAGGTCAAGGTATAGCTCATGAGGTGGTAGAAATGGACTACATTTTCTAGCATAGAATACCTCACGACAAGGAGTGTGAAATCACTCCTAAAAGGCGGATTTAGCAGTAAAGCAGGATAATAATGCCTCCTTTAAGCTGGCTCTGAAGCACGTACATACCGCCCGTCACCCTCCTCACAAGCTAGGATTAATTTTATTTATAATAAACCCCTAAGCTAGAGATAAGGCAAGTCGTAACAAGGGAAGTGTACCGGAAGGTGCACTTAGTCTACCAAGACGTAGCTATAACTAAAGCATTCAGCTTACACCTGAAAGATATCTGTTCCATATCAGATCGCCTTGAAGCCTAACTCTAGCTCTTCTACCAGATTACATAGAAACTAAGTTAATACTACCCATTAAATCAAAACATTCTCTCACTCAACCTAGTCTAGGCGATAGAAAGGTAAACTCAAGACGCAATAGAGATCATGTACCGTAAGGGAAGAATGAAATAGTAATGACAAACCAAGCAATAAATAGCAAAGACCAACCCTTGTACCTTTTGCATCAGGATTTAGCGAGAACTACCCAAACAAAACGCCAATTTAAGCTTGCTTCCCCGAAACCCAAGCGAGCTACTTACGAGCAGCTATCTACTGAGCAAACCCGTCTCTGTTGCAAAAGACTGGGAAGACTCGTTAGTAGTGGCGAAAAGCCAATCGAGCTGGGTGATAGCTGGTTGCCTATGAAATGAATCTTAGTTCCCTCTTAATTCACCTCCCAGGACTACACTCAACCCACATGAAGCGAATTAAGGGCTATTTAAAGGAGGTACAGCTCCTTTAAAAAAGAATACACTCTCCCCTAGCGGATAAATTTAATTACAGCTTAATTGTGGGCCTTCAAGCAGCCACCATTAAAGAATGCGTCAAAGCTCCTCACCTAAAAAAATCTAAACTTCCTCATGACTCCCTCTTCCCCAATAGGCCAACTTATATTAAATAAGAGAATTTATGCTAAAATAAGTAACTAGGGATCCCCTCTATGGCGCAAGCTTACATTACAACATTATTAACAATCCACAGGATATTTTTTAACCTTAACAAGACCTTATACCCAAAACTCTGTTAACCCACTGTGGTGGTTTCACTCTAGGCCTTCCTGGAGACCAACTTGTAACCAGGAAGGAACTAGAAAAGTGATCACGGAAGTATTCCATGCTATTCCTTTACGTAACTTGAGGTATAAATAAGGCCAGCGGGAGGCATCTCGCTCTCTTCCTTTCCGGCGAGGTTCGAGAACGGCGGGTCCCTGTTTTGGTCTGGTTTATCTGGAGCCGAGGCCTACAGTGACTACCGTTATCTGCCACGCGTGAGGGGAGAGCCTTGGGCCGTGTCTAGCCATCCTGCCTGTTCGAAGGGAAGTGGTGAGATTTTTTGCTAGTTTGCCTTCGGTCGGCTGGTTGGCTTGTTCGGTCCTTGCCCCTTTTTGTCCTTCTCCCTTCCCCTTCCCCCCCCCCCCCCCCCTTCTGTGTGTGGTATTCTCCTTTTGTGTATCTGTCTCATATGTAATATATATATATATATATATATATATTTGCTATAGCTTTGGCTGCTTGGTTTTCTTTTCCCTCTCTGGGAGGCGGGTCCTTGTTGTCGAGTTTCGGGGACTTGGCGGGAAGCCAGCTCGAAACTTGCACAACATTTTTGGTGTCAGAAGTGGGATATTTTGGTTAAGTTTGGCTTGTTTTGATAAACGTTTTTCCAGGAAGACAGCCAAGCTCGGTGTTGTTTTGCAAAACCAATCTATTGTTTTGGGAACAGGTCTGGGAACACTGCCAGAGTCTGGGAAAGCAGCCAAGGAAACTTTGTTTATATAAACAAAGGTTTGTTTTGGGATCAAGAAGAAATAATAACAAAAAACAATGGCTATTTCATTAATTTGTCTTATAATTCTAGCCACCTTTACACCTGTGTTAGGCTACCGTATAGGGAGACGTCCAGACCTTGAGGATGGATGGAACGAATTGCTTCCATCCTTTAATTTTGACATCGAAGGTTTGGTAAAGGAAATCCCCATGGTTAAAATTGGCTCTAATTACTATATAAATCTTATTGCAACAGTACTGTCATTGATAAAGGTACTGGAAGTGCTACTTAAACTTGGAAGAATGGGGTTCCGTTGCCTTCCCTCTTGTAGGAAAGATCACACCTCAAAGGGACTCGCTGGAACTTTGGAAAGGGCTGCAGACAGGCCAGTCCCCGGGTGGCATGGAGCTTGGGAAGATTTCGGTAGATTAGTAGGACATGTGTCACCCCCCATTAATTGGGAGTTCACACCAGAACAAATGTTTGATTCTGGTGAGATGGCCCACTGTTTGGCAGAAGGGTGTTTTTCCTACAAAGATCCGAATATGCAATTCTCCGCTTTGTGCTGGGGCCTGGCTAATGCTTATCGAGCTGCCATAGACCACCTTCAAAGGGGTAAGGTCGACACAGAAACCCAAACCACGCCACTTGAAACCAGTGATGTCCCTATTAGGTCCACAGAAGTTGGGGTCCAAACACAACTTGAAGTCAATGCCATTTCTACTAAGCCCACTAGAACCGGGACTCAAGCTAAGAACCGGAAGGTCATCATTGCCCCTATGAAGAAGAAGAAGACGTGGGTAAGAGAGATCAAGGAACTTACAGACTCATCTCCCCAACCAGAACGCACAGAAGAAAGAGAAGAAGAAGAAGAAGAAGAAGGAACAGAAGAACCTATCCAATTCACTCAAGATGTAGTGGACGAAGGAGCGGCAGCAATGGGAGAAGGAGCAACAGCAAGTGATGAAGGCGCGACTGCGAGAGAGGAAGTAGTGGTTGTGACTGAGGAAGGAGCGATTGGAAGAGAAGAAGCAGGTACCAGAGAGGAAGAAACGGTTACACGGGAAGGAGCACGTCCAAGAGAACTAGGGGCACGCCCAAAGGAATACAGAACAGCATCAAGAGAAAAGAAAGCAACAGTACAAACGGCCGGTGGTATATTGTCGCTTGATGATTTATATCCTGACTACACATTCAGTGTTACAAAAGACGCAAAGAAGGAGCCAAAGCATCCCCCCCAATTGGAGGGGGAATTATCCCTACCCCTCCAGACCCAACCTTCTCTTGGAGGTGTGAATGATTGGAGGAAGAGGCCCTTATCTCACCACGTGAAAGATTACTCACTACCTCCACCCGCTGGGTATCGCGAACGACGCAGGAGTCCATCCCCACGGCGTGAATGGCATAGAAGTCCATCTCCACGGCGTGAACGACGCAGAAGTCCATCTCCGCGGCGCGAACAGCGTAGGAGTCCATCCCCACGGTATGAACGACGTGGAAGTCCATCTCCGCGGCGTGAACGGCATAGGAGTCCATCCCCACGGTATGAACGGCATAGGAAACCATCTCCGCGGCGTGAACAATATAGAAGCTTATCCCCACGGCATGCTCAGTCTCCACCTCCACATGAGAGATATAGGGAGGAAGTGGGAGCAGTCCCACGTAGGAGTGGAAGAGTAAAGAGAGAGGTGGAAAAGATTCTACGTGGGAGAGATGGACAAGAAATTATGCGAGAAAGCGAAATTACACAATCACTGACCACAAGAGAGCTTCGAGATTTACGGAGAGATTATATGCGCTTGCCTGGTGAAGAAGTCCTCACCTGGCTGGTGCGATGCTGGGACAAGGGAGCTGATAGTCATGTAATTGAAGGTGATGAAGCACGACAGTTGGGATCCATTGCTCGAGACCCTGTGATAGAGCAAGAAATGGGGAGGGAGAAAATGGCGTCCAGTCTTTGGCTCCGAATACTCCACGCGGTGAGAGTGAAATACCCATTTAAGGAGTCCCTGAAGAGTTCTTCAAGAAGGTGGAGGACTGCGGAAGAAGGCATCCAATACCTACGGGAATTGGCCATGCTGGAGATCATCTATTCTGATCCAGATTATTATGATATCCAAGTTCCTGAGAATGTTCCCTGCACGCAACCAATGTGGAAAAAGGTAATTCAAGGTGCCCCTAAACCATATATTTCCTGCTTGATACCCGTATATAATCCAAAGATGGATGAACCAAGCGTGGACACTATGTGTGCTTGGATAAGAACCATCGAGGAAAATATGGAAGACTCCTTCAATCCCCTGTACCGACGCACCTACGATAGGGAAAGAACGGAGAGAGATTATGAATATTCCAGATATGAGGACGACCTTAGAGACAGAGAGGACAGAAGGTATAGAGATTACCAAGAAAGGCCAATGGGAAGATCACGGCGGGACCGACAAAGACGACCTCGGCCTAGACCTCGATCCTGGTCTCGATCTTGCTCACGATCCCTGTCATTCACACGTCGAAGGAAAGAGAACTCTAAGCGTGGGTCACGTAACCAACTATGGGCATACCTTCGTAGTAAAGGAGAAAACATGAAGAAGTGGGATGGTGAACCCACTTCTAAGCTTGAAGCTAGAGTGAGGGAGCTGAAGCGAAAGAAGACTGACAAGAAAGTTGTCTATGTAGTAGATGGAGATTTCTTAGAAGAGAAACTGCGATCGCCGAAACACGAGAAGATGGAGGTCCACTTCGACAATGGCAAAAAGTCTAAGAAGTCAAAGTCAAACTCTGACGACGAATGCTCTGATCAAGACCAGTAGAGGGGCCCTGCCTTCTGCCAGGAGAAGGAGAGGGACCAAGAAGATAACCGGGTTAACTGGGCTGTGTGGGTCCGATGGCCTGGCACATCGGATCCTCAGAGATACCAGGCCTTGATAGATACTGGAGCCCAGTGTACTGTAATGCCTTCGGAGTATAAGAGTACCGAGACTGTTACTATTTCTGGAGTGACAGGAGGGTCTCAAGAATTGTCAGTAGTAGAGGCGGACATGAGCTTGACGGGAGACCAATGGGAAAAGCGTCCCATTGTGACGGGGCCAGAAGCCCCTTGCATCCTTGGTATGGACTACCTAAGAAGAGGATACTTCAAGGACCCGAAAGGGTACCGGTGGGCTTTTGGTGTAGCCACGGTGATTGAAGAGGGGTCCAAGCAATTGTCTGCCCTTCCTGGCCTTTCAGAAGACCCTTCCATTGTAGGATTACTACGAGTTAAAGATCAAGAAGTGCCAATAGCCACAACAACTGTACACAGACGACAGTATCGGACAAACCGAGATGCTGTGATCCCTATCCACAAAATGATCCGAAAGTTGGAGAGCCAAGGGGTGGTCAGCAGAACCCATTCACCCTTCAACAGCCCCATCTGGCCTGTGCGTAAATCCGATGGAGAGTGGAGACTGACTGTGGACTATCGTGGCTTAAATGAAGTTACGCCACCGTTGAGTGCTGCCGTACCAGATATGTTGGAGCTCCAATATGAGTTGGAGTCCAAGACAGCAAAGTGGTACGCCACCATCGACATAGCCAACGCGTTTTTCTCCATTCCTTTAGCGGCAGAGTGCAGGCCACAGTTTGCTTTCACCTGGAGGGGCGTTCAATACACCTGGAATCGACTGCCCCAGGGGTGGAAACACAGTCCAACCATCTGTCATGGACTGATCCAGGTCACACTAGAGAAGGGTAAGGCTCCCGAACACATCCAGTACATCGATGACATCATTGTATGGGGGGATACAGCAGAAGAAGTTTTCAAAAAAGGACAGACGATCATCCAGATTCTCCTCGAGGTCGGTTTCGCTATCAAGAAGAGCAAAGTCAAGGGACCTGCCCGAGAGATCCAATTCCTAGGGGTGAAATGGCAAGATGGACGACGCCAGATACCAACAGACATAATCAACAAGATTGTAGCAATGGCTCCCCCCACAAACAAGAAAGAAACCCAAGCTTTTCTGGGAGCCATAGGCTTCTGGAGGATGCATATCCCAGAATACAGTCAGATTGTGAGCCCTCTTTACTTTGTGACCCGTAAAAAGAACAATTTCCAGTGGGGTCCTGAGCAACAACAAGCTTTCAGGCAGATCAAGCAAGAAATTGCACATGCCGTGGCTCTTGGACCAGTTAGAATGGGACCAGATGTAAAGAATGTGCTCTACTCTGCAGCTGGAGATAAAGGTCCCTCCTGGAGCCTCTGGCAAAAGGTGCCTGGCGAGACGCGAGGGCGACCACTGGGTTTCTGGAGCCGAAGCTACAGAGGTTCTGAGGCCAATTACACCCCTGTGGAAAAGGAAATCTTAGCGGCGTATGAAGGTATACGAGCAGCTTCAGAGGTAATTGGTACCGAAGCACAGCTCTTCCTGGCACCCCGATTACCCGTCTTGAGCTGGATGTTCAAAGGGAAGGTGCCCCCTACGCATCATGCCACGGATGCTACATGGAGCAAGTGGATAGCCTTGATTACGCAGCGTGTACGATTGGGAAGCTCAAATCGCCCTGGAATTCTGGAGGTTATCACAAATTGGCCTGAAGGTGGGAACTTCAGCCTGGCAGAAGAAGAGGAAGAACCAGTGAGCCGAGCTGAAGAAACTCCGCCATTTGATCAGCTGCCAGATGAAGAAAGGCATTATGCCCTTTTCACTGATGGTTCTTGCCGAATTGTAGGAAGGAACCGGAAGTGGAAAGCGGCCGTTTGGAGTCCCACCCGACGAGTGGCAGAAGCTGCTGAAGGTCAAGGCGAGTCAAGTCAATTTGCAGAGCTCAAAGCTGTCCAATTGGCCCTGGACATTGCTGAACGAGAAGGATGGCCAAGGCTCTACCTCTACACTGACTCGTGGATGATAGCCAATGCCTTATGGGGATGGTTGGATCGATGGAAGAAGATGAACTGGAGGCGTGGAGGAAAACCCATCTGGGCTGCTGACTTGTGGCAGGACATCGCTACCAGAGCGAAGAATCTGAATGTGAGAGTCCACCATGTAGATGCCCACATGCCCAAGAAGCGAGCTAATGAAGAACACAATAACAACAGAGAAGCAGACCGAGCTGCACAGATAGGAGTGTCACAAGTAGACCTAGACTGGCAGCAGAAAGGAGAATTGTTTCTAGCTCGATGGGCCCATGATGCTTCCGGTCATCAGGGCCGAGATGCCACCCACAGATGGGCACGAGACCGAGGGGTGGATTTAAGCATGGATGTAATTTCTGAAGTTATCCATGATTGTGAAACTTGTGCCGCTATTAAGCAGGCAAAAAGACTGAAGCCCCTGTGGTATGGTGGACGATGGGATAAGTATAAGTATGGAGAGGCATGGCAGGTTGATTATATCAAACTGCCACAGACCCGCCAAGGTAAGTGCTATGTACTTACCATGGTGGAAGCAACAACCGGATGGCTAGAGACTTTTTCAGTGCCCCACGCAACGGCCCGAAATACCATTCTAGGCCTTGAAAAGCAAGTTTTGTGGAGACATGGGACCCCAGAACGTATCGAGTCAGACAACGGGACTCATTTCAAAAATGAATTAGTCACCACTTGGGCGAGGGAACATGGTATCGAATGGGTATACCACATTCCATACCATGCACCAGCTGCTGGGAAGGTTGAGAGATATAACGGATTATTGAAGACCACTCTAAAGTTATTAGGTGAGGGGACTTATAAAAACTGGGACAAGAACTTAGCCAAGGCTACCTGGCTAGTTAACACCAGGGGTTCTGTCAATCGAGCTGGCCCTGCACAGGCAGAATCCCTTCACATTGTTGATGGAGATAAAGTTCCAGCAATCCATTTGAGGGGAATGCTAGGGAAAGCTGTTTGGGTTACCCCTGCCTCAGGCCAAGACAAACCCATTCGTGGGATTGTCTTTGCTCAAGGGCCAGGACATACGTGGTGGGTAATGAGGAAGGATGGAGTCATCCAGTGTGTGCCTCAAGGAAACTTAGCCTTGGGGAAAAACTAATTGTATGTCCTAAGTTGTGTTTTTACAGGAAGCCAGTCACCAGATGAGAGAGAGACCTGAACTAAGCTGTTGCTGGTATCCGGTGATGAGACAGTCCAGTGATGAAACAGCCATAAATCAGAACTGTAATGGTGACTGAGGAGACCAAAGATCTGGACTGAACTGACATCGGTATTGATTTTCCAACGACGAGACAACTGTGCCGAGAGACCAACAAGAACTATATATATATATATATATGCAAATGTGTATATATATGCGCGGGATGTAGACGAACGTGAGACATAGGTGTTGCGTAAAGAAATAGTATGGAATAAGGGGTGGAGAATGTGGTGGTTTCACTCTAGGCCTTCCTGGAGACCAACTTGTAACCAGGAAGGAACTAGAAAAGTGATCACGGAAGTATTCCATGCTATTCCTTTACGTAACTTGAGGTATAAATAAGGCCAGCGGGAGGCATCTCGCTCTCTTCCTTTCCGGCGAGGTTCGAGAACGGCGGGTCCCTGTTTTGGTCTGGTTTATCTGGAGCCGAGGCCTACAGTGACTACCGTTATCTGCCACGCGTGAGGGGAGAGCCTTGGGCCGTGTCTAGCCATCCTGCCTGTTCGAAGGGAAGTGGTGAGATTTTTTGCTAGTTTGCCTTCGGTCGGCTGGTTGGCTTGTTCGGTCCTTGCCCCTTTTTGTCCTTCTCCCTTCCCCTTCCCCCCCCCCCCCCCCTTCTGTGTGTAGTATTCTCCTTTTGTGTATCTGTCTCATATGTAATATATATATATATATATATATATATTTGCTATAGCTTTGGCTGCTTGGTTTTCTTTTCCCTCTCTGGGAGGCGGGTCCTTGTTGTCGAGTTTCGGGGACTTGGCGGGAAGCCAGCTCGAAACTTGCACACCCACCTATGGAGCGCCCCGAAAGACGATTAAAATCTGTAAAAGGAACTAGGCAAATCCAAGGCCTGACTGTTTACCAAAAACATAGCCTTTAGCAAACCAAGTATTAAAGGTGAAGCCTGCCCAGTGACAATTCGTTCAACGGCCGCGGTATCCTAACCATGCAAAAGTAGCGCAATCAGTTGTCCCATAAATCGGCACTTGTATGAATGGCTTAACGAGGTCTTAGCTGTCTCCTACAGATAATCAGTGAAATTGATCTTCCCGTGCAAAAGCAGGAATAACCCCATAAGACAAGAAGACCCTGTGGAACTTTAAAATCTGCTACCACTCCCATAAACAAAACTCACCCACAGGGCCTACTCCCCCGGGATTTTGCTGGTGTGCATTTTTTGGTTGGGGCGACCTTGGAGACAAACTTAACCTCCAAATATCAGACAATCCATCTTAACCAAGAACTACCCATCAACGTGCTAATAGTAACCAGACCCAATACAATTGATTAATGAACCTAGCTACCCCAGGGATAACAGCGCAATCTCCTTCAAGAGCCCACATCGACAAGGAGGTTTACGACCTCGATGTTGGATCAGGACATCCTAGTGGTGCAACCGCTACCAAGGGTTCGTTTGTTCAACGATTAACCGTCCTACGTGATCTGAGTTCAGACCGGAGTAATCCAGGTCGGTTTCTATCTATGTTACAACTCCTTCTAGTACGAAAGGATCGAAGAAGTAAGGCCTATGCCACAAGCACGCCTTCGCACCCAGTAATGAACCCAACTAAATTACTAAGAGCTCCACCATAACCCCCTCCTAGAAAAGGACCGCTAGCGTGGCGGAGTTTGGCAAATGCAGAAGGCTTAAGCCCTTTACCCAGCGGTTCAAATCCTCTCCCTAGCTCCAACACAAACCACATGACAATTCACTTAACCCTCACTTACTTTATTATATCAATATCCTATGCTCTCTCCATCCTCATCGCCGCAGCATTTCTTACCCTAGTTGAACGTAAGATTCTAAGTTATATGCAAGCCCGAAAAGGGTCTAATATTGTAGGACCATTTGGCCTCTTACAACCTATAGCAGAAGGAGTAAAGCTATTCATTAAAGAACCAATTCGTCCATCAACTTCATCCCCTTACTTATTTATATCTACTCCTATCTTAGCCCTTCTCCTAGCAATTACAATCTGAACACCACTTCCCCTACCCTTTCCCCTTACTGACCTAAACCTTGGCATACTCTTCCTTCTAGCTCTATCTAGCTTGGCAGTCTACTCAATTCTATGATCAGGGTGAACCTCTAACTCAAAATATGCTTTAATCGGCGCCCTCCGAGCAGTCGCACAAACTATCTCTTACGAAGTTACCCTAGCCATTATTCTCCTATCCGTAATTATCCTTAGTGGTAACTACACCCTCAATACCCTAGCTACAACTCAAGAACCTCTCTACCTCATTTTCTCCTCCTGGCCCTTAGCAATAATATGATATATCTCCACTCTTGCCGAAACAAACCGCGCTCCATTTGACCTGACAGAAGGAGAATCTGAACTAGTCTCAGGGTTCAACGTAGAATATGCTGCAGGGCCATTCACCTTGTTTTTTCTTGCCGAATATGCTAATATTATACTAATAAATGCACTCAAAACCATTCTATTCCTAAACCCCAACTCACTTAATCTCCCTCAAGAACTCATTCCCCCTACTTTAGCTACAAAAACCCTCCTCCTTTCCGCAGGATTCTTATGAATCCGAGCCTCTTACCCTCGATTCCAATATGATCAACTCATACATTAGCTTTGAAAAAACTTCTTACCCCTAACATTAGCCTTATGCCTATGGCATACCAGCCTTCCTATCTCCTATGCAGGCCTACCCCCCTACCTAAGACACTCAAGGAAATGTGCCTGAATCCAAAAGGGTTACTATGATAAAGTAAACATAGAGGTATACCAATCCTCTCATTTCCTAATTTTAGAAAAGTAGGAATCAAACCTACACTAAAGGAATCAAAATCCTCTATACTCCCTCTATATTATTTTCTAGTAAGGTCAGCTAATTAAGCTATCGGGCCCATACCCCGAAAATGATGGTTTAACGCTACCTTAAACCCCAAACCGTAAACCCTAAAACCTAAACCCTAACCCTTGCTAACCTTAACCCTAACCCTAACCCTAACATCTCATAGCAGAGGGAGGAAGGGGCCTGATTCCTCATCAGATATATCAACAGTCAAAAGCCTGTAAGCTCAGCTCTTGCCTTTTCAGGGCTTCACACCGTCAGCACTGGAGGGAGGGAGGGGCCCGACTGCTCATCACAGGTATCATGCAAGTCAAAAGCCTGAAAAGTCTCCTAGAATGCATAAATCATTAACCATTTCAGTCTCTGACAATTGGTCCACACAGTAAGTGCAAGCTATGCCCAAAGCCTGTTCCCTAACCTTAGAAGAGAGACTGCAACCCTCGAGATGTTGGAGGCTCGAGGCATGGTCCGTGACACTAATCATGGCTATAACTCATAACTTCTTGGAGTATGGGGACTTCCCTCCTTCACCCCCGGCAGATCAAGGCCACCACTTCAACTGACAGACATGGAAGCATCGCTGGACCCCATGGGCGGTGACTATATACATCTGTCCACTCTCAGCTTTTCTTTCTCTTACTCTCCCTTGCTCTTATCCTGCCTTTCTCTCCCCTATGCATTTTCTTTCCCCCCCGCAAAGGTCATCTCTGTGTCACATTGTGGTATGACAGCACCCAAACTGCTAGCATGCCTGTTGATACAGAATTGTTAAAATAAACCTTACCAGTATATGTTTTCAGACACCGATTATTTAGTGTCGTTTCACTTTAATCCACCCCAAGGGAATTATTAATAAAAACCTGAGTTACCCCCTCTCCCCTTTTCCTGGGGCGGGTTGTAACACCAATCAGCACTGACTCCACCCAGTAGGCAGAGCCAGTGACGCAGAACAATCAACACGGACTCCAGCTCTTGACTCCACCCAGTGGGCGGGGCCAGTGCTCTATAGAAGCAGAGTACATACCGGACGGCGGTGGGTATTCTGCCAGACACGCAACAGAACAGCAACAGCAAAAGCAGAGACCCAAGAGAAAAAGCAAAAGATTCTGACAGCGGTGGGCACTGAATCGGGCTTATAGCCCGAGAGGGGTTTACTGGGCACCACTGCGTTCCTGGAATGGGGTAAACCTGCGATTGTTAGATCGCGCATTGAGACAGATTCTGACTAACCCTAACGCTAACCCCAACCCTAAGCCCTAACCTTTACCCTAACCCTAACCTTAACCCTAACCCGAACCCTAAAGCATTCGCTTTTTTAGGATTAGGGTCAGGGAATCGGGTTTGCGCATAGCTTGCAGTCTCTTTTTTAAGGTTAGGTTCAGAGAAAAGGGTTTGCGTATAGCTTGCAGTCTCTTTTTTAAGGTTAGGGTTAGGTAACAGGGTTTGCGCAAAGTTTGCAGTCTCTTTTTTAAGGTTAGGGTTAGGGAAGAGGGTTTGCGCATAACTTGCAGTCTCGTTTTTAGGGTTAGGGTTAGGGAAAAGGGTTTGCGCATAGCTTGCATTCTCACTTTTAAGGTTAGGGTTAGGGAAAAAGGTTTGCGCATAGCTTGCAGTCTCTTGGTTAGGGTTAGGGTTAGGGAACAGGGTTTGCGCATAGCTTCCAGTCTCTCTTTTAATGTTGGGGTTAGGGGACAGTGCTCTATAGAAGTAGAGTACATACTGGACGGTGGTGGGTATTCTGCCAGACACGCAACAGAACAGCAACAGCAAAAGCAGAGACCCAAGAGAAAAAGCAAAAGATTCTGACAGCGGTGGGAAATGAATCGGGCTTATAGCCTGAGAGGGGCTTATTGGGCACCGCTGCGTGTCCAGAATGGGCTAAAACCGCGATTGTTAGATCGCGCATTGAGACAAATTCTTCCTAACCCTAACCCTTACCCATACCCCTAACCCTAACCCTAACCCTAACCCTAACCCTAACCCTAACCCTAACCCTAACCCTAACCCTAACCCTAACAGTAACCCTGTCTTTTGCTAACCCTAAACCTAACCCTAACCCTAACCCTAACTTTTGCTAACCCTAACACTAACCCTAAATTTCCTAACCCTAACCTTAATCCTTTCTAACCCTAACCCTAACTCAAAACCTAACCCTAACCCTAACCCTAACCCTAACCCTAACCCTAACACTAAACCCTAAACCAAAAGGAAACTTCCTTTGCTATGCCTACTGGGCGGAGTCAGTGCTGATTGGTGTTACAACCCACCCCAGGAAAAGGGGAGAGGGGGTAACTCAGGTTTTTATTAATAATTCCCTTGGGGTGGATTAAAGTGAAACGACACTAAATAATCGGTGTCTGAAAACATATACTGGCAAGGTTTATTTTAACAATTCTGTATCAACAGGCATGTTAGCAGTTTGGGAGTTGGGCTATCAGTTGGGAGGCATGGCTGAAAATAGGAAAGAACAGCCCTAATTCCCAGGAAAGAAAGCCTGGAAGCTTTGGCTTTGTGGTGCAGTTGGTGGGCCACACTGGGCACTCCATGGGCAGGCAGCAAGAGTTTTCTGGATCTGGGAGTCAATCTGGGGGCCTCGGAGTGTTTGAGGAGAAGTTGGGAGTGTCCTGTGGGACCAGGATGGGATTTGAGGGCTCCTGGAGGGGCTGGGACGGGTGTATACTGCGGGCATTGTCTAGTATTGATGGGGGTAATCAGTGAGCTGACTGTTTCATAATCATCCAAATTTTAACATACAATATGATTATTAGAATAAAAAGCAAAAAGGTAATATCAACAAAACAGTAACAGGGTGAAGCTCTTGGTTGAAGACTGGTTTCTTCTTTTTCTCCAGTGATTTTAATTCTTTTTCGTCTGGGTTTTAATCCCATCTTTGGCATTTTGCTGCAAACATTTTGTCGCCCTATCCATTGGAAATTGTATTAACTGTTGATGAGAACAAAGTGGAATCCCAAGGTATGTGATATATTGATAGGATTTCACTGGTTGGCTTTTAATTTGTCCAGGTTTATCGCCATAATGCTTCTGCTCTTTAACCACTTGAATCAGAATGAATTGAGTTGTTTTCTGGGTCGGGTTCTCTTTTTGAGTCCAAGGTTTTTTAGTGGATTCAGTGTCAGGTACAAAGGAAATTGAGGGAGGTAAAGAATAATCTTCCCTTTGTTCATTATCACAGGGATCACTCAGTCTATTTTCATTAATGTGAGGAAAGCTGGGAGACTCTAGAAACATCAGTTGAACTTCAAATTCTCCTTGTTTCTTTCTCTCCTGAGACTTAGAATCAGGGTTCTCTGCGGTTTCCCAAGTCTCAATGCCAGGGTAAGACACTGGTTTATGAAGTTGCCTGACCAAACCAGGAGCCTGTTTTTTTAGCAACACTTTTCTCTCTGCACTCTGGCGTAACAAGACTTTGAAGGTGGTCAACCTCAGTTTGAAGCAGCTCATTTTTAGCAACAAGTTTATCCGATTTTTCTCCTGTTTCCCTCTCAAAGGCTAACGATGACTTCAGCACCACATTTTCTGATTTCAAAACAGTAGATTCAACATCAGAAATCCATTCATGACTTCCCTGTCAGCACTCCATCCAAATGTCTGTGCTCTCACTTTGACCTGAGAGAAACCTCAGGCAGGTGGAAAAGGGCAGATAAAGAAAAAACAGATGGGTCCAGCAGAAGTGATGCTGCTTCTGTCAAAAGCAGAGCAGAGACCGAAAGCACTTTAGGAAGTTGCTTACAGAAGCACTTGTGCATTCCAAGTTACAGTTCAGGAGTCTCAGTGACTTGTCCAACATGAGAGTTTCTTTTCCATTTCTCAACCCCCAGATTCCTCAGGAGTAGGAAACTGGAAACACTGACTGAGAAAAGCTCCATTCCTTCCTAATAATTGTGCTTTGTCCTTCCCATTTGACAGTGCTCTTGGAAATGTGCTGGTGTGATCTGGATCTGTGAGCAGCCCTGACCTCCCAGAGCACTCATCCAATGGCAGGAAGACCCCACCTGGCTCCTGCTGGGGTTCTTGCCACCACGACCCAGTATGGGTCAATGGAATGGGGAGCAGGGCGGTGGGACCAGTAAGGACCAGTTAAGGGGGTTGGGGGCACTTCAGCATCTCCATCAAGGTCAGACCATTATAGACCAGTATAGACCAGTGTAGACCGGTATAGACCGGTATAGACCAGTATAGACCAGTAAAAAACCAGTACGGACCAGTATGGACCAGTATGGACCAGTACAGGTCACTAGAACAGCGAGCAGGGTGGTGGGACCAGTAAGGACCAGTTAAGGGGCTTGGGGGCACTTCAGCATCTCCATCAAGGTCAGACCAGTACAGACCGGTACAAACCAGTATGGACCGGTATAGACCAGTAGAAACCAGGGTAGAGCAGTATAAACCGATATAAACCAGTACGGGTCACTGAAACAGGGAATGGGGTGGTGGGATCAGTAAGGACCAGTTAAGGGGGTTGGGGGCACTTCATCATCTCCGTCAAGGTCAGACCAGTACAGACCAGTATAAACCAGTACAGACCAGTACGGGTCATTGGAATGGGGAATGGGGCAGTGGGAGCAGTAAGGACCAGTTAAGGGGGTTGGGGGCACTTCAGCATCTCCATCAAGGTCAGACCAGTACAGACCAGTATAAACCAGGGTAGAGCAGTATTAACCAGTAAAAAAACAGTACGGGTCCCTGGAACGGGGAATGGGGTGGTGGGACCAGTAAGAACCAGTTAAGGGGGTTGGGGGCACTTCAGCATCTCCATCAAGGTCAGGTCAGTATAAACCGGTATAGACCCGTATAGACCAGTATGGGCCAGTATAAACCGGTATAAACCAGTATAAACCAGTACAAACCAGTACAGGTGACTGGAACGGGGAATGGGCGGTGGGACCAGTAAGGACCAGTTAAGGGGGTTGGGGGCACTTCAACATCTCCATCAAGGTCAGACCAGTACAGAGCAGCATAGACCAGTATAGATCGGTATAGACTAGTACAAACCAGTATGGACCAGCATAGACCAATATGTGTCACTGGAATGGGGAATGGGGCAGTGGGACCGATAAGGACCAGTTAAGGGGCTTGGGGGCACTTCAGCATCTCCATCAAGGTCAGACCATTATAGACCAGTATAGACCAGTGTAGACCAGTATAGACCAGTATAGACCAGTAAAAAACCAGTACGGACCAGTATGGACCAGTATGGACCAGTACAGGTCACTAGAACAGCGAGCAGGGTGGTGGGACCAGTAAGGACCAGTTAAGGGGGTTGGGGGCACTTCAGCATCTCCATCAAGGTCAGACCAGTACAGACCGGTACAAACCAGTATGGACCAGTATAGACCAATATAAACCAGGGTAGAGCAGTATAAACCGATATAAACCAGTACGGGTCACTGAAACAGGGAATGGGGTGGTGGGATCAGTAAAGACCAGTTAAGGGGGTTGGGGGAGCTTCATCATCTCCGTCAAGGTCAGACCAGTACAGACCAGTATAAACCAGGATAGACCAGTATAAACCAGTATGGACCAGTACGGGTCACTGGAACGCGGAATGGGGTGGTGGGACCAGTAAGGACCAGTTAAGGCAGAACTCAGCTGGGACTTAGTGGTTTGGGGGTGGGCGTGTCCCTTCTTTAGGTGGGCGTGGTCTCTCCCTGGTGGCCATAGCCTCTGCAAGTGGGCATGTCTTTTGCATCCTCTCCCCCTCCCTGAACTGGGAGCTCAACTGGGACTTACTGGGTTTTGGGTGGGCGTGTCCCCTCCCAATGATGGACCCACTTTCAGCCCCTCCCCCCACCTTTAAGGGCCCCCCCAAAGCCCCTCCCCCCCTTCCTGCACCTCCCCAACCCTCAGGGTCCCTCCTGTCCCTCCCCCACCCTCAGGGTCCCTTCCTTCCCATCCCCCCAGTGAACCTGCTACCCCTCCCCCACTCTCAGGAGCCCTCCCTGCCCCTCCCCCACCTTCAGGGGCCCTCAGGACCCCTCCCCCAACCTCAGAGACTCTCCTGCCCCTCTCCCACCCTCGGGGAACTTCCTACCCTTCCCCCATCCTCAGGGACCCTCAGGGCCCCTCCTTCACTTTCGGGGTCCCTCCCTGCCCCTCCCCAACCCTCAGGACCCTCCTGCCCCTCCCCCCACCTCGGGGTCCCTCCTGCCCCTCCCCCACCCTCAGGGACGGTCCTGCCCTTCCCCCACCCTCAGGGAACCTCCTGCCCTTCCCCCACGCTCAAGGACCATCCTGCTCCATCCCCACCCTCAGTGTTCCCTCCTTCCCCTCCCCCCCCCACTGGGGCCGTTACTGGTCCCTTACTGGTCTGTACTGGGAAGGGAGAGGGGAGGGGCCGCCCCCTCGAGGCCCCTCCCCCCCAGTGACGTCACCGGGTCCCAAAAATAGCCCCGGGGGCCCAAACTGGAGGGGGGACCTTGAGCTGCTCCCAGTGGGACCAGTTCAGGTACTGGGAGGGACTGGGAGGGAACTGGGAGGGACTGGGAGGGACTGGGAGGGGGCAGGGCTTCCCCCCCTCCCCCCCTCCGTGTCCTTGGGGTGACCTTGGGGAGGGAGGGCGATGGGCCGCTCCCAGTGGCTCCCAGTAGCTCCCAGTAACCCCAGTAATGCCTCCGGTATCTCCAGTGACCCCCCCAGTAACCCCAGTGACCCCCCCAGTAGCTCCTAGTAGCTCCCAGTAACCCCAGTGTCTATCCCAGTAGCTCCCAGTAACTCCCAGTAATCCCAGTGTCCATCCCAGTAACTCCCAGTAACCCCAGTGACCCCCCCCAGTAGCTCCCAGTAACCCCAGTGTCCATCCCAGTAACCCCAGTGACCCCCCCAGTAGCTTCCAGTAGCTCCCAGTAACTCCCAGTGTCCCCCCCAGTGCCTCCCAGTATGTCCCAGTTTAACCCAGTTCCCCCCCCGTGGGCCCTGGGCCGGGTGGGGGAGGGGCTGGCTCACATTTCCATGGTGACATCCCTTTCCCTCTGGACCAGTTTCTCCCAGTTCCTCCCAGTTTAACCCAGTTTTTCCACATTTTTCCCCATTTTTCCACATTTCCCCCCATTTTCCCCATTTTTCCCAGATTTTCCCCCATTTTTCCACATTTTCCTGAATTTTTCCCCATTTCCCCCCATTTTCCAGATTTTTCCCAATTTTCCTACATTTTCCCAGATTTTTTCCCATTTTTCCCCCATTTTCCCAGATTTTTCCCCATTTTCTCCAGATTTTCCCAGATTTCCCCCCCATTTTCCCAGATTTTTCCCCATTTTTCCACATTTTTCCCACATTTTCACACATTTTCACACATTTTTCTCCAGATTTTCCCAGATTTTTTTTCCCATTTTTTCCACATTTTCCCCGATTTTTTATCACATTTTTCCCAGATTTGCCCAGATTTCTTCCCCCATTTTCCTGGATTTTTCCCAGAATTTCTCATATTTTCCCCATTTCTCCAAAATTTTTTTTATCTTTCCCCATTTTTCCCCATTTCCTGGATTTTCTCCCATTTTTTCCACATTTTCCCAGATTTTTCCTCATTTTTCCCAGATTTTCCCCAAGATTTTTTCCCATTTTTTTAAATCTTTCCCCATTTTTCCCCATTTTCTGGGATTTTTTCCCATTTTTCTCCATTTCCCCCCATTTTCCCCAGAATTTCCAACATTTCCCCCCCAGTTTGTCCCCATTTTCCCAGATTTTCCCAGATTTTTCCCTATTTTTCCCCATTTTCCCGGATTTTTCCCAGATTTTTCCTCCACTTTTCCCAGAATTTCCCACATTTTCCCACATTTTTCCCACATTTTTTCCCATTTTTCCCACATTTTCTCAGATTTTTCTCCAGATTTCCTTCCAGATTTTCCCACATTTTCCCACATTTTCCCACATTTTCCCCCATTTTTCTTGATTTTTCCCGATTTTCCCCATTTTTCCGGATTTTTTTCCCAATTTTTCCCATTTTCACACATTTTTCCTCATTTTCCCCCATTTTCACGGATTTCTCCTCATTTCCCCCATTTTCCCACAGTTTTTCCCAAATTTTTCACATTTTCCCAGATTTTCCCCCATTTTCCCCAGATTTTTCCCCATTTTGCCCCCATTTTCTCGCATTTTTCCCCATTTTCACACATTTTCCCAATTTTTTTCCCACATTTTCCCAGATTTTCTCCCTATTTCCCCAGATTTTTCCTCATTTTGCCCATTTTTTCCCAGATTTTTTCCCAATTATTTTCCCTATTTTCCCAGATTTCCCCCCTTTTTTCCCCCACATTTCCCCGGATTTTTTCCCAATTTCCCCCCATTTTCCATGATTTTTCCCACATTTTTTCCACATTTTCCCAGATTTTTCCTCATTTTCCCCCATTTTTCCCAGATTTTTCCCCATTTTTCTCACATTTTTTTCCCCAGATTTCCAGATTTTCCCAGACTATTCCCCATTTTCCCCCCATTTTCTCCCTATTTTCCCAGATTTTTCCCATTTTTTCCCCTTTCCCCCCCATTTTTTCCACATTTTTCCCAGATTTTCTCCCATTTTCCCCAGAATTTCCCAGGGTTTTTCCCAATTTTTCCCCATTTTCCCAGTTTTTTCCCAATTTTTTCCCCATTTTCCCGGAGTTTTTCTCGATTTCCCCCCATTTTCCCAGATTTTCCCCCCATTTTTCCCACATTTTCCCAGATTTTCACACATTTTTCCCCATTTTCCCCCTTTTTTTCCTCATTTTTCCATATTTTCCCATATTTTCCCACATTTTCCCCAGAATTTCCCACATTTTCCCCCATTTTTCCCCAGTTCCCCGGATTTTTCTCACATTTTTCCCAGAATTTTCCGCAATTTCCCCATTTGCCCACATTTTCCCAGATTTTTCACCATTTTCCTGATTTCCCCCCCATTTTTCCCACATTTTCACAGATTTTTCTCCAGATTTCCCCCACATTTTTCCCCCATTTCCCCACATTTTCTTGGATTTTTGGGTCCCCAGTTTTCCAAATTTCCCAAATTTTCCCAGTGGGAAAAAATGGGGGAAAAAACCAGGAATTTGGGTAAAATGGGGGAAAATTGGGGGAAAAAGTGGGAAATTTGGTGAACAGGAATGAAAAATTGGGAAAAATGGGGGGAAATTTGAGAAAAAAGTGGGAAATTTGGGGAAAATTGATAAAAATGGGGAAAAATGGGGGGAAATTTAGGAAAAGTGGGGGAAAATCCGGGAAAATGTGGACAAACGGGGGAAATTTTGGGGGAAAAGTCAGAAGTTTGGGGAAATGGGGGATTTTGAGGGGAAATGGAGGGAAAACTGGGAAAAAAGTAAGAAATTTGGGGAAAAGGGGTGAAAAATCAGGAAAAATGGGGGATAATTGGGAAAAATTAGGGGAAATTTAGGAAAAACTTGGGAAAAAATGGCGGAATTTGGGGAAAATGGGGAAATTTGGGAAAAATGGGGTGAATTGAGAAAAAAATGGGGGAATTTGGGTAAAATTGGATGAAAAATTGGGGAAAGTTGGGAAAAATGGGGGGAAATTTGGGGAAAATGGGAAAAAATGGGGGAAATTTGGGAACAATGGAAGGAATTTGGAAAAAAAATGGGGAAAAATTGAGAAAAATGGGGAAATTTGGGAAAAATGGGGGAAATGGGGGGAAAATTGGGGAAAGAGTGGGAAATTTGGGAGAAATGGATGAAAAACTGGGAAAAATGAGGGGAAATTTGGGAAAAACTTGGGTGTCCCCACCAGGTTCGGCCCCGCCATGGCCTCGATAGCCCCGGGATCAGGTGAGACCCCTACCCCATGCCCTGACCCCTCCCCCTCCCCGAGGTCACTGCCCTGACCCCCCGAGTCCAGGCTGTGACCCCTCCCCCACCCCGTGTCCCCTCCCACACTTTATGGCCCCTTCCCCATTCTGTGGCCCCTACCCCATTCTGTAGCCCCTGCCCCACTCTGTGACCCCTCTCCCACTTCATGGCCCCTCCCCCACTCTCTGACCCCTCCCCCACTCTATAGCCCCTCATCCACTTTATGGCCCCTCCCCCACTCTCAGACCCTTCCCCCACTTTATGGCCCCTCCCCCACTCTGTGGCTCCTTCCCCACTCTGTGACCCCTCCCCCATTCTGTGACCCCTCTCCCACTCTGTGGCCCCTCCCCCACTTTACGGCCTCTCCCCCACTCTGTGACCCCTCCTCCACCGACAGCTTCTCCCTGCAGAGAGAACAGCCAACACACTATTTCACTTCTCACTTTAACAAAGCTCTTTTCTCCTTCAAGCCCCTCAAAGGCGCCAAGGCCACATAGGAGGTCACACACAAACTGTACTCTTCCCACTTGACTACACCTTCTCCCTCACTGTTCTACAGGGAACACCAGGAATCTGCTCGCAGAGGCCTCTCGTTTCCCATCAGTAGCTCAGCACAAGGAGCTAAAGGAGCTCAAGCCTTAGGCCACAAGAGCTGACCGCGAGGAAACTTTGGGAGCAAACTAATGCTGCTAACACGGACCCAGCTGAATCCAGCACACAATCACAGAATCCAAGAGTCCTTCCTCCCCGGCTATAAGCCCGATTCAGTGCCCACTGCTGTCAGAATCTTTTGCTTTTTCTCTTGGGTCTCTGCTTTTGCTGTTGCTGTTCTGTTGCGTGTCTGGCAGAATACCCACTGCCGTCCGGTATGTACTCTGCTTCTATAAAACACTGGCCCCGCCCACTGGGTGGAGTCAAGAGCTGGAGTCCGTGTTGATTGTTCTGCGTCACTGGCTCCGCCTACTGGGCAGAGTCAGTGCTGATTGGTGTTACAACCCGCCCCAGGAAAAGGGGAGAGGGGGTAACTCAGGTTTTTATTAAGAATTCCCTTGGGGTGGATTAAAGTGAAACGACACTAAATAATCGGTGTCTGAAAACATATACTGGCAAGGTTTATTTTAACAATTCTGTATCAACAGGCATGCTAGCAGTTTGGGTGCTGTCATACCACAATGTGACACAGAGATAACCTTTGGGGGGGGGAAAGAAAATGCATAGGGGAGAGAAAGGCAGGATAAGAGCAAGGGAGAGTAAGAGAAAGAAAAGCTGAGAGTGGACAGATGTATATAGTCACCGCCCACGGGGTCCAGCGATGCTTCCATGTCTGTCAGTTGAAGTGGTGGCCTTGATCTGCCGGGGGTGAAGGAGGGAAGTCCCCATACTCCAAGAAGTTATGAGTTATAGCCATGATTAGTGTCACGGACCATGCCTCGAGCCTCCAACATCTCGAGGGTTGCAGTCTCTCTTCTAAGGTTAGGGAACAGGCTTTGGGCATAGCTTGCAGTTACTGTGTGGACCAATTGTCAGAGACTGAAATGGTTAATGATTTATGCATTCTAGGAGACTTTTCAGGCTTTTGACTTGCATGATACCTGTGATGAGCAGTCGGGCCCCTCCCTCCCTCCAGTGCTGACGGTGTGAAGCCCTGCAAAGGCAAGAGCTGAGCTTACAGGCTTTTGACTGTTGATATATCTGATGAGGAATCAGGCCCCTCCCTCCCTCTGCTATGAGATGTTAGGGTTAGGGTTAGGGTTAAGGTTAGCAAGGGTTAGGGTTTAGGTTTTAGGGTTTAGGGTTTGCGTTCCTGGAATGGGGTAAACCCACGATAGTTAGATCGCGCATTGAGACAGATTCTGACTAACCCTAAACCTAACCTCAACTCTAACCCCTAACCCTTACCCTAACCCTAACCTTAACCCTAACCCGAACCCTTACCCTAACCCTAACCCTAACCCTAACCCTAAACCCTAACCCCAACCCTAACCCTAACCCTAACCCTAACCCTAACCCTAGTAGCTTGTAGTCTCTTTTTTAAAGTTAGGGTTAGGGAACTGATTTTGTGCATAGCTTGCAGTCCCTTTTTTAAGGTTAAGGTTAGGGAACAGGGTTTGCACATAGCTTGCATTCACTTTTTTAGGATTAGGGTCAGGGAATCGGGTTTGCGCATAGCAACCCTAACCCTAAAATAGAGACTGCAAGCTATGCACAAACCCGGTTCCCTAACCCTAAAAAAACCCCTAACCCTAACCCTAACCCTAACCCTAAACCCTAACCCCAACCCTAAACCTAACCCTAACCCTAACCCTAACCCTGATTCTAAGTCTGAGGAGAGACAGAAACCAGGAGACTTTGAAGTTCAACTGATGTTTCTACAGTCTCTCAGCTTTCCTCACATTAATGAAAATTGACTCATTGAGGATAATGAGGATGCAGCTTCTGCTATGGGGAATTCTAAGCATTCTGGGGTTGGTAAGACAACCTGGTAAGTAACACTTGAGTGAATGGGGGGTTGTCTTGGGGGCTTTTTTCCCTTCTCTTTTCTGTCTCTCGGTTTCTCATTTTGTTTGCTACTTTCTTTGGAATAAATGTTGTTTTGTTCAGCTTTCAACTGTGTACTGGTTTCAGTTTTGGCAATCTCCCTGCTGCCACGGTCCAGGGGGATGGGAAATAGGACTGAGCACTGCAATAACGGTTCTTGGCACAGTTGAGGGTTCGTGCAGCAATGCCACTTTATTCAGGGACAACAGGGGTTTAAATAAGGTAAGTCTGAGGGGAGGATTCTGAACTGGGGAGGAGCATGGAACTGACAACTCAGGGAAAAGTGTGATAGGGAGACAGGGAAAAGGCGGGTGGAACTTCGGAGTCTCCAGGAGAAAGGGCCAATGGGAGCTCTCTTTGCACTGCAGCAAACTGTAGCCAGTCAGTGGCAGAGGAGCGGGAAAGCGGGGGAGGACAGGGTGACAAACAACTTTGGGCGGGAAAATCTGAGGGAGAAAGGGTGTGGGAGGTGTGTCTGGATGCACAGGGGATGTGCCAGGGCGATGGGCCCGAGGGGACATGCGCAGTCACATATAACTCTATTGACTGAAGAAGTCACATGGTACACAGGGATTTAAGAGTGGGAATTTTGAATAAAGGGTCTCTTTGTCTCACCACCGCACGAGGAGCATCATTCATTCCTTGTTATACAAGGGCCGCCTGCTACATGTGGCGCCCGAACGGGACATCTTTAACTTATATTAAGTGAGATATCTATCCTGGATCAGGAGATCACCTAGTGTCTCCGGGATCGTCTTAATTTTCGAAGACAAGAGACTTCACCAGAAAAAACCCTGACATCAATAAACCCCGTGCTCTTAGCGGCTTCTAAGAGACGGACAGTTAGTTTAGTGAGCTCAATAATAGTAAGATAGTGCACGGAAGAAGAGAAGAAAGAGTTAAGGAAGAAACCGAGAGGTCAAAGCAGCCACTGGAGAGAGCGGAGAGGGTCAACGCAACATCAAAAGCGGTGAGTGACTGGGACGCACCCCGCACGTCTAAGATTGCTCCCTGGGCGAAAGCGTGCCTGCAGCTCGGAGAACGAGCAGCGGAGCACCTTAAGATCGTCAGGGAAAGGACTGTTAGTCCCCTGAGTGTCGGTCATCTGGTAAAGCGACTCTTTGCTACCGACTGTGTGGACCATGTGCAAGAAGCGGCTTGCCGCTGCCACGTCCTAGCAACCCCAGCCACCGCTGACCCCCGCGGAGCCCCCGTTCCAGTTTTCTGTCCAGCAGAAACTGACCGTGGCTCCCCGCCTGCTCACCGCTGCTGACTGACCCTGCGGCATGCTTAAAAAGCACTGCCAGCAAAAAGCCCCTGCGCCGTATTCAGACCGCGCGGGAGCCCCGGAGCCACCGCTGCGAACGCCGCGCTCACCGGAGACGGAGCCGGGACCACGCCAAGCCGCCGCCACATGACTGAGACGCTGCCGCCAGCCCCGCCACTTCGTTCGCCGCTTTGCAGCCCGCACACGCCGATCGCCGCAGCCCCAAGCCGCCACCTCTACAGCCAGCCCCCGCGTCCGTTGCTACAGCTGCCCGTGCCTGCCGCCGCCGCTTACCGCTTGCCGCCTGCACCGGGACATCAGCCGCCGCCGCCGGGACGCCACAGCCCAACCGACAGTGAGCCAACACAAATCAACAAACCGACAGACCCTCTTCAGCAGCGCACCCTAGCAGCGCCGAGACACAAAGGTAACATGGGAAACTTTTTCCCTACCGAAGTATCACGGGACACAGAAGCACTGGCTGCTCTGCTGAATCCTTACTATGTTCAGGTTACAAGGGCTGAATTATCAGAGTTGGTGCGGCTCATTAAAGCAGCCGTACCAGAACTACCTCTGGTTGAAGCCCTCAACATTCACATATGAGACAAAATAGGCAATCTTATCAAACTCAAGGCTCAGAGAGGGGATTCCCAAGCAAACAATGCTTACCCAGCCTGGCAAGCTATAATGACTACATTAAGCAGATCCCACCAAAGAACGACGAACACATACACCCCCACTCAGGCTGCAAGCAGCAGCCTCACTTTTACGCGCCGCAGTTTGAACTCACAAAGCTCGGCGGGGGGAGGGGGTGGAGCCGTTCACAATTCTAATATGGGGAAGGGAACCGGGAGCCTAAGGGACACGGACCGGCGGGAGGGAGCGGGGCCCCAGATGCGAGGTTCCAGTCAGTAGGACAGCAGCAGGGGGTCCCGTGACGGGAGTGGGGGGGCTAGCCCAGCTTACTCGCCAACCCATCCCGCGCATGAACACCGAGTACGCGCCCAGGAGCGGGCACCACCATCTCGCCTGCCACGCGGTTCAGACACCGACCTGTCCTTCCCCGCCCCCGCGCCGTACTCCCCAACCACCACCACCCACCCACAGACAGCCGCTTTCGCCGGAGCTGCAGGGGGGGGGGAATGGGAGGAATGGGGGGAGGAGGAGGGGGATTTTGGGATAGCTCCGCCGGCAAGGGATGAAGCAACATACCGAGAAGGTACAATTGATAAGTGGGCTTTATGCAGAGAAGAGGCATTGCGTACTGGGGACTTACAAGTTATACAAGCATGTCCAGTAGTTATCGGTCCATGTCAAAGCCGCAGGTTCCAACCATTACCACATGAACTAACCAAAGAACTAAGACAGTTAATGAGAGAAACTGGTGTATCATCCCCTAACACGCTTGCATTTTTAGAGTCACTAAGTTCCACATACATCTTCATGCCTCATGACTGGAGAACCTTGTTACAAATAAGCCTTTCTAACACACAATACAATGTATGGTTGAACGATTTTAGAGAAATCTGTTCTGCTTACGCTAATGACCCGCAAACAGGGGTATCAGCACACCAACTCACAGGGGATGGGAACTATCGTTCCATAGATGCTCAAACCGGTTACAATAGAGAGGTATACGAGGTAATAGCAAAACATGTCATGCGGGCAATAAGAAAATTACCTACATCGGACAGAGATGCAAACTTGTCATTTACCAAAATAATACAGGGCCCAACAGAACCTTACACAAAATTCTTAGATCGGCTGCAATCTGCTCTGGATAGGCAGATTGAAAATGAGGAAGCCAGGGAAATCCTTAGCAGAAGACTGGCTTTCGAAAATGCTAATGTGGATTGTAAAAGAGTTCTGCAAACCCTTCCTAAGAGGGAAACTTGCAGTATCTCAGAATTAGTTCTTGCCTGCCAAGAGGTGGGTTCTTTAACACATCAATCAGATTTGCTAGCAGTAGCACTGAGTACTCAGTTAAGGACACAACAGGGGGCCAGACTCAAAGATGGTTGTTTCATTTGTGGGGCCCCTGACCATTTCCAAAGGGACTGCCCTCAGAAACCTCTAGCATTGGCACCTCGAAAGCAACCCAAAGCAAGGAGGATGCCAAAAAACTGGAGGCGAGGGGCGCTGTGGCACGCCCCGGTACAGCAATCACATGCGACACAGGGGAACAGGCTGGTGATTTGTGCCCCCCCAGCTCAGCCAGCACTCTGTGCCCCTGCACCCCAACCAGCGATCTGTGCCCCGCCACATCAACCAGCGCTGGGCTGGACTTATCCAACAGGGACACAGTCCTCATAACTTCCACTGAGGTGGTGCTAATCCCGACTGGACATCGGGGTCCCCTTAATCCAGGGGTACATGCACTGCTGATTGGAAGGTCCTCTACCACCAGAATGGGTTTGTTTGTGCTGCCAGGTGTAATAGACTCGGATTCTCATAGCGAGATTCTGATAATGGCATGGACCCCTTCACCCCCCTGCTTCATCCCGAAAGGACAGAAGCTTGCTCAGTTAATCCCCTTCTACAGTGCGTCGCCTGCAGGGGAGGGGGAGAGGGAGCGGGGTTCAGGGGCCTTTGGCAGCACGGGACAACCACAAGTTTACTGGGCAGCAACCATCACAACAACACAGCCACTCATGACGTGCCAAGTTAATGGGCACCGATTTACAAGCCTTTTGGATTCGGGAGTCGATGTTTCCATCATAAAGGACTCCGAATGGCCACTTGACTGGCCTACTGTTTGCCCAACTGCAACCATTCAAGGGGTGGGAGGCACACAAAGACCCAGACAGAGTGCTCAAGTACTCACTGTCTTGGGACCAGAGGGGCAAGTAGCAAAGGTAGCTCCATTCATAGCCCCGATCCCTTGCTCTCTGTGGGGACGTGATATACTTTCCCAGTTTGGCACAGTAATGCAAATTCCTCCTGCAAGCAGTCAGGTTTTTCAATAGGGGCCATTGGTCAGCCGTCCCAAGCACCGATTAAGCTGGTCTGGAAAAGTGACCAGCCGGTCTGGGTAGACCAATGGCCCATGAAAAAAGAAAGGCTTGAACATTTAAAGATGCTTGTAGAGGAACAATTGGAAGCAGGACACATTGTGCCAACAAATAATCCCTGGAACACTCCTGTATTTTGCATTCCCAAAAAAACTGGCAAATGGAGGATGATTTGGGATCTCAGAGCAGTAAACGCAGTCATTGAGTCTATGGGGGCATTGCAACCAGGATTACCCTCACCTGCTATGCTCCCAGCGAACTGGCCTCTGACAATAATTGATTTAAAGGATTGTTTTTTCACCATATTCCGGCACCCCGAGGATGCCCCAAGGTTTGCATTTTCTATTCCAGCATTAAACAACTCACAGCCTATGCAAAGGTATCACTGGGTTGTTCTCCCTCAGGGGATGAAGAACAGTCCAGCCATATGCCAAACAGTAGTCGCAAATGCTATTCAACCCATCAGAAAACGTTTTCCTTCTGCAATAATCTACCAATACATGGATAATATTTTAATAAGCATGGCCACAGAAAATGAACTGCAAATTGTTGTTACTGCTTTAACTGATGCTGTCCAAGAAGCAGGCTTACAGGTTGCAGAAGAGAAAATCCAGCGATCGCAGCCCTGGAGCTATCTTGGATGGAGAATCACGCAACAACAGATTTCCCCACAGCCACTGCAGCTCGAGGTAAAAGACACTTTAACCTTACATGAGTTGCAAAAACTCCTGGGAGCTATTAATTGGTTAAGGCCTGTTCTAGGCTTAACCACAGAGGAGCTACACCCTCTCTTTGGTTACTAAAGGGGGACTCTGATCTGACGTCTAATAGGGCTCTGACAGCAGAGGCCAAACAGGCGTTAGACATCTGTGCCAAGGCGATCGAATCTAGGCAGAGCAGAAGGAGAGATCCTGAACTGCAAATCTGCCTGGCCTTAATTCCCAGCAGGTACCAGCCATTTGCAGTCTTATTCCAGTGGGACCAGACTGAAAAGGACCCACTGCTGGTTCTAGAATGGCTATTTCTGCCCCACACCCCACCTAAAACTGTATGGACAATTAATGAAATGTTTGCTAAGCTTGTTATTAAAGGCAGAGTTCGATTACAGGAACTAGATGGAAGGGATCCAACGGTCATTACATTCCAGCCACGAAAGACAATTTAGCTTGGATGCTAGCTGAGGACACCGAGTTCCAAGCTGCCTTAGCAGGTTTTGATGGTAACATTTCAGTTAATCTCCCTAAGCACAAACTTTGGGCAGAAATCGGTAATTTGCCTTTAAGAACCACGACTAGATGCAGAAGTGAGCCAGTAAAAGGCCTCACAGCTTTTACAGATGCATCTGGACGATCACAGAAAGCTGCAGTGACTTGGATAAATCCTGATACCGGACAATGGGAACAAAAAGTACAGACCATGAACCAATGCTCTGTGCAGGTTCTGGAACTGGCTGCCATTTGTATTGCCTTGGAAAAGTTTTCTGAACAACCTGTTAATATTGTCACTGATTCTTGTTATGCTGCAGGGCTAGTTTCACGTCTAGAATGTTCATTTCTTCGGGATGTTTCTAACCCTCATTTGTTGTTTGAAATGCGTTGTATTTGGTTCCTTGTCAATCACAGAAGGTTTGATTTTTATATAATGCACATCAGGTCTCACACTGACATGCCAGGGCCAATAGCTGAAGGGAACCGGGAAGCTGACAAAGCAGCAATGTTCAACACAGTACCTAGGACGCTTGAGCAAGCAAAATTGTCCCATTCATTTTTCCACCAGAATGCACACTCTCTAAAGAGACAATTCAAAATTACTATCAATCAGGCCCGAGATATCATATTGACTTGTCCAGACTGTCAAAAAATTACCCCCATGCCATCTCAGGAAGGTGTTAACCCCAGAGGGTTAATATCCAATCAGATATGGCAAACAGATGTTACACACATCCCAGAATTTGGCCCCTTGAAATATGTACATGTAACTGTAGACACACATTCACAGTACATCACTGCTACAGCACACACAGGTGAGAAAGCCAAGGATGTAATAAGACACTGGCTAAGCTGTTTTGCTACCCTTGGCACTCCACAACAGATTAAGACCGATAACGGACCAGCATACGTCTCTGAAAAGGTAAGGAATTTCCTATCAGAATGGGGAATTTCACATAGTACAGGAATTCCACACTCACCTACGGGACAAGCAATTGTAGAAAGGGCACACCGCACACTGAAAGAGATGCTAATAAAACAAAGAGGGGGGGAGAAGCTATACAGTCCGCAAGAACGTTTGTGGAAAGCCACATATGTTATCAATTTTTTAAATTGTGACAGTGCTGAAAGAAGCAGATATGAGAAGCAGCACAAATCTCAGGCGTTTGCCTCTCCCAGGCCATTAGTCGTGGTAAAAGATTTGATCTCAGGACAATGGACAGGACCTTTAGATCTTCTGACCTGGGGGAGAGGTTACGCTTGTGTGGCAACAGGAACAGAACTGAAGTGGATTCCCTCCAGGTGTGTAAAGCCCTATTTGGATACACAATCACAGCTGCAGGAACCAGATAACTCAGGAGTTTAAAAACAGTTATGTTATGTTTCGGTTTATATTAATGACCAATGTGGTGACAAGCAAACTGCAAATATTGGTGTGTGTATGTGTATGCGTGAATGATGACGGCCGTGGTGTGTGAGATGAGTGAATGAATAAGAGAGTTGTGTGACTGGAAAACATAAAAACACAGAATACCTCACAAGACCACATTACCTACACCACAAGGTCACCTTGAAAGAATTGAGTTTTGATATGCTTACCCTGTTTCTTGAATAAAGTTTGAAATCCCCAGTTATTAAAAAACCCTCAGATTAATAAAAGTTATAGTTTACACACAGTTGGGCTAAAGACCCCAAGTTAATAAAATAATTATCCAAGTTGCCACTACCCTATAGGAATATAAGGTTTTAAAAGGTTTATGTTAGAGTTAAGAAGCTAAGCGAAGCAATGCGCTGGGTCGCTGCGAAGCTTGGTAGTTTACAATGTTCTGGTTGTTTGCACTGTTTTTTGCACTGTCTTTTGTGACTTCTTTTAGATATTAGAGAGAGGGGATATGTGGGAGGCGTGTCTGGATGCACAGGGGATGTGCCAGGGCGATGGGCCCGAGGGGACATGCGCAGTCACATATAACTCTATTGGCTGAAGAAGTCACATGATACACAGGGATTTAAGAGTGGGAATTTTGAATAAAGGGTCTCTTTGTCTCACCACCGCACGAGGAGCATCATTCATTCCTTGTTATACAAGGGCCGCCTGCTACAAAAGGGGAACAATATGGAGGTATAACAAACTTCATAAAAATTGAACAGTAAACTGGGGTACATAAAACTCCATGACAATACAGAAATAAACTGGGGTAAAACTGGGGAACAACTGTCAGTCCGGTGGATGAATTGTCCACTGTATAAAAGTCCATCTAGTTCCCATAGATGCTTCTCCATGCCACATATCTTTCCCAATTGGTTTTTTCTTCCACCACACCCTGCTACATGCAAACATAACAAACGACAGCATCAGCAGATGTCTTTCCATTCCTCTTTCCCTTCCCATTCTCCGTTCCTCTTCTCTTCCCATTCCCACAGCCAACACACTATTTCACTTCTCACTTTAACAAAGCTCTTTTCTCCTTCAAGCCCCTCAAAGGCGCCAAGGCCACATAGGAGGCCACACACAATCTGTACTCCTCTTCCCACTTGACTACACCTTCTCCCTCACTGTTCTACAGGGAACACCAGGAATCTGCTCGCAGAGGCCTCTCGTTTCCCATCAGTAGCTCAGCACAAGGAGCTAAAGGAGCTCAAGCCTTAGGCCACAAGAGCTGACAGCGAGGAAACTTTGGGAGCAAACTAATGCTGCTAACACGGACCCAGCTGAATCCAGCACACAATCACAGAATCCAAGAGTCCTTCAGCTTGGAAAAGACCTCCAAGCTCACTGAGTCTTGTGCAGCCCCTCCCCGACCGCCTGCAGGGACTGGATGATGCTTTGCACAAGCACCAAAAGGAATGTTGTGAAAGCCATGGTCTGCAGGAGGACACAGAGAAGGGCTTGGTTGGGGCTGGGAAGGAGGGAGCTGGCGCTGGGGGAGGGGGGATGGAGCCTCGGGGATGTGGCGCAGCAAGGACAGGGGCCCAGGCAGCTGGCAGGCGGCAAGGCCTCACCCCCTGCCCCAGCAGCAGCACCGGGCCCTGCCCAAGGTGCTCCTGCCAGGGGCTGGGCCCTGCAGGCAGGGGCAGAACCCACTCCCTGGGGCGGTCTTGCTGCCCCGGCCCTCGTCCGGCCCAGCCTCTCCCTGTGTGCGTGCTCCCCACAGCACAGGCTGCACTGGGCAGCATCCCCTGATGGGCCCTGCAGAGCTGCCCCACGGGGACACTTCCCTTTTATGTCACAGGTGCCACAGCCTGTCCCAGCCAGTCCTGCCCATTGTCCCCACCCCGGCTCAGTGACTCACAGTGGCCCCTGGCAACCAAAGAACCAAAGCCCCACACCCCCAGAGTGCAGCCCTACCCATGTGCAAGGGGTCCTCAAAGGGTTCCCTGCACAAAGCAGCCCCTCCAAACCCTTGTCAGATAGAAAACTGGGGGACGTGACCCTTGGATGCTTTTAGTACAGAGATACAAGCTTTTCTTGAATAATGGAGGGGGGTACTTTTTAATTATTAATATTTACAGTTATCCATTTGGGGACAGGATGTCCTACAGGCTAATGTGGTGTCACATTTGGAGTGAAAAGTACTTTTCAAAGAAACCCAGGGTGCACGGGTGATGCAGAGGAAGCTGCCAAGTCACCCAATGTGAAGCTCAACACTGCTTTGCAACAGCACTGCCCTTTCACACACATCTTTGGCAAAGATGTCAGGGTTTAGTTTCTAAATCAGTAACACTTGACAAGACCTCTTTATGAACTGACAGCAAGAGAACTTAGGAGCAGCTTAGGGTTGGCAAGTGTAGGAGCCAAGAAGAGAAGGGCTGATGGGTATGTCATGAACACTGACAACTGGATGGTTGTGGAGCCGACCAAGGACTGCCAGACACAAAAGACATCACCTGCTGGACTTGGCCCAAACACCAGCCCCCTCCTCTCCCTTCTCAACCACTCAACCACAGCCTGCACACACCCACACCTGCCAGGGCCAACTGGTTGTTTCTCTTCTCTTCTGCCTGGGGGCGAAGGAAGAAGGACAGGGAGGGTATTTGCCTTCGGGCCAGAGGGAAGGGGAAGGAGATGCCCCCAGATCCATCCCTGGCAGGATGGGGGCTGGAGGGGACATTGGGGGACCCCCAAGAATATTTTCGAGGGGAAGAAAGGATGAGGGCACCCACAGGGGGCTGGGGGGGGGAGGGACCCAGGAATCTTGTGGTGGGACACTGGGGAGTTCCCAGTAGTTTCTTGGGGGGGTGGACCCCCAGCAGTCCGGGGTGGAAAAATGGATGGAGGAATCCGCCGTAAAGGGTTGGTGACACCCAAAAGACTCTAGGAGGGGGTCGGGAGGGGCCCCGGAGTCCTGAAGAGTGTTTGGGGGTCCCAAGGAGGGAGTCTGGGGGTCTGAGGTGGTCCCAGGAGATTTTCAAGGGTTAAGGGGATGCACAGGAGATTTGGGGGAGGAGGGGGAAAGGCGGAGGGTCCCCAGGAGTCTTGGGGGGGATCTGGGCGGTTCCCGAAAGTCTTGGGGGAGATTCGGAGGGGTCACCAGGAGCCCCCGGACCCCCTGAACTCACCCCACACCACCATGGCCTCGTTGGGGCCGCACGTGAAAAACAGTGCGGCAGGGGGAGACCCTGGGACCGGGATTGATCGGGACCGATCGGGTTCAATGCCGATCCTCCCCTCCCCCGCCATCACCACCCCGCTCCCGGCAGCCCCCGCAGAAGTTTCGACGTTCTATTGGGTGACTCACCGGCACAAGGACAGGGGCCCAGCAGAATTTGGCAATGACGTCATTCCAGCAGAGCCGTTCTATTGGCTGCGACCCACGAGGGAGCCCCAAAACCTGTTCATGGCTTGGGGGCAAAGGACAGTCAGCACGGTCGGGAACGGGGGTGCAGAGGGTGTTCAAGTGCCCAGGAAAGGGGCAAAAAACTTTCCCCTCTCCCTCCCAGTGCCCCCTCAGCCCATCCCAGTGTCTCCCCTCTATCCCAGTGCCCCCTCAGACCATCCCGGTCTCTCCCCTGCTCTCCCAGTGCCCCCGTCCATCGAGGTCCCAGCCCGGCCCTGCCCCCTGCTCTGCTCCGGCCTGGATTTCTCCCCTGCAGGGGCAGCTGAGGTGGTTTCAGGGCGGGCGGGAACTTTCGGGGCAGGGGGTGGCTCCTGACATGCTGCTGGAACCGCCCCTGTCTGGGCGGGCCCGTCAGCCTGGGCCACCTCCTCACCCGAGCCTGGGGGAACGGGTCAGCAACTGGGAGGGGCTTTGGGAAGGAATGGGGAGGCTGAGAAGGGGTTGGAGGTCGTGGAGGTAACTGGGAAGGTGTTTGGGGGAGTTTGGGGGTTTGGGAGGGAGGTTGGGGAGATTGGGGCAGCTGTGAGGGGTTTTGGGGAATCGTCGGGGATGTGGGAAGGAACTGGGAGAGAGTTTGGGGGCATACTCAAGGGGAAGGGGGCAACTAGGAGAGGGTTTGAAAGGTCCTGGGAGGGCTGGAGGTAACTGGGAGGGGTTTGTGGGCATCTTGTGGGTTTTTGTGGGTCTGGGAGGCAGTCTGGGGGCCTCGGAGGGTTTAAGGGGAAGTTGGGAGTGTCCTGTGGGACCGGGATGGGATTTGAGGGTTCCTGGAGGGGCTGGGAGGGCTTTATGCCTTTATACTGCGGGCATTGTCTAGTATTGATGGGGGTAATCCGTGAGTTGACTGTTTCATAATCATCCAAATTTTAACAAGACTTTTAAGGTGGTCAACCTCAGTTTGAAGCAGCTCATTTTTAGCAACAAATTTATCCGATTTTTCTCCTGTTTCCCTCTCAAAGGCTAATGATGACTTCAACACTACATTTTCTGATTTCAAAACAGTAGACTCAACATCAGAAATCCATTCATGACTTCCCTGTCACCACTCCATCCGAATGTCGGTGCACTCACTGTGGCCTGAGAGAAACCTGCCTGTTTGCAGCGCACTGACTGGGTAACTTTTCTTTTTGCAGGTGGAAAAGGGCAGATAAAGAAAAAACAGATGGGTCCAGCAGAAGTGATGCTGCTTCTGTCAAAAGCAGAGCAGAGGCTGAAAGCACTTTAGGAAGTTGCTTACAGAAGCACTTGTGCATTCCAAGTTACAGCTCAGCAGTCTCAGTGACTTGTCCAACATGGGAGCTCCTTTTCCATTTCTCAACCCCCAGATTCCTCAGGAGTAGGAAACTGGAAACACTGACTGAGAAAAGCTCCATTCCTTCCTAATAATTGTGCTTTGTCCTTCCCATTTGACAGTGCTCTTGGAAATGTACTGGTGTGATCTGGATCTGGGAGCAGCCCTGACCTCCCACAGCCCTGACCACACACACCTCATCCAATGGCAGGAAGAACCTGCCTGGCTCTTGCTGGGGTTCTCACCACCCACCGACAGCTTCTCCCTGCAGAGGGGTGGGTAACTACCCAGGCAGGATGAGACCTGACCCCAGCAGGCAGCAAAGTCCCTGCCCTGGCACAAAGAACCCCGGAGCACAGGGACCCTGCTCTGCAGGACAGCCCCGGGCATCCCTGGCTGCACCCCCACCTTCCCACCCCGCAGCCATCCCTGGGAGAAGGAGCCCACCTGCGCTGCCTCTCTGACGATGCTGCAGGGAAGGCCTGCCCTGGAGAACATCCTCCTCCGGCGCAACAGAGAAACTGGGAGAGTCCTGACAGATGTGCAAGGCTGTGGCATGTGGTAGCTTTAGGAGATTCCTCCAGGAACACAAGCGACATTGCCCTGCACTTGTAGACTCACTGTGCAGAGGAGTGTGAAGTTGTGTCCCCAAGTTGTCTCAGCTGAACACCTCCCATCTTTCTGCTGCCTTTAACCTCCCTTTGCCTTTCTTCTCTTCTCTCGTGCCTACAGGCAGTGCCCTCGGCCCTGCTGGGCTGTGCAGAGGAGCTGCTCCTGGGCAGAGCTGTCGCTCTGCAGTGCTGCCCGCTTGCCAGGATTTCCCTGTGTGCCAGGAGCCCGGCCCAGCTGAGCAGCACAACAAGAGCCAAAGGCAACGCTTTCTCTGCCCCTCTGGGTTCCCCACAGGTGTCCCTGGGGCTCCAGGGGAACCTGCTGTGGAACAGACTGAAGGAAACAATGATGTTCCCTCTTCTCACCTCTTCAGTGACACTTCTTTCCAGCAGTGACACTTCTTTCCGGCAGTGACATTTCTCCTCTTAGAAAATTACCAGGGTATGATGATCACCTTTTCTAGTTTCATCATTACACTGGACACCAGGAGGGTGACAGCAAAGGATCTGGTAACTCCCTGGCACAGCGGGGGTTTTCCTGGAGTCACACAGAGAAATGTGTCAGGGCTCTGAGAGGTGTCCAATCCTGAGCTGGACTGATGCACACACGGGGGTGTTCAGAGGCACGAGTCCTTCCCTGGCACACACACAGGCAGTTCATTGCAGCAGGGGCAGTGTCTCCCTGGGCTCCTGCTGCCACTCCCAGAGCCTGGAGCCACCTCAGCCCTGTAATGCTCCCACCCTGCCCACTCCTACACTTCAGATGAACATTGGGGTTTTCTAGTCACTGGAACTGCCCAGACCAGCCCCTCCCTGGTCCCCCCATCTCCCTGCCCCGCCCCAGCCCAGCAGAACAGCACAGTCGTTTCTGGTCCTGCAGCAAGAAAGGGAGGCAATAGAGGACAGGGACAGTGACTGCATGTCTGGACTGCTCAGGAGATCATCAGCTCAGGCGGCAGCTCCTGCAGCCCCAGGGCCAGACCCGCTTCCCAGTGGCCCAGGCAGCTGCTGCCACGTGGGCACAAGCTCTGCTGCCCAGGAGGGTCCTCTAGTGAAGGGCTTTGCAGATGACCACGTAGCAGTCATAGGACATGATGGTGAGAAGGGCAAGCTCCGCTGTGATCAAGTAGAAAAGCAAAAAACACCTGTGCAGCTCATCCTGAGTAGGACATGCCCCTGGTGTTCCAGAGGGAATTGGTCATGGCTTTGGGGAGCGTGGCGCAGATGCAGCCCGGGTGTGTGAGGGAGAGGTGGAACAGGAAGAAGTCCCTGGGGGGTGTGCAGGTGGTGGTGGCAGGCTACGGCGCTGAGGATGAGGCCGTTGCCCAGGAGGGCAGCCAGGGAGATGCCCAGGAAGAAGCAGAAGTACAAGAGCTGCAGCCAGGAGGAGGAAGTGGGGGATGGAGCTGCTGTTGGACATGAGCTTCCTCCGGGCATCAGGAAATGTCCAAGGAGGAAAAGGCAGTGAAAACTTTGGGACAGGTTTCCTAGATCAAACCCATGAATTCCTCTGAGCATCTACCCTCATCCCAAGTATCTGCAGTCACACATATATAGATTCTGGACTGTAGAAGACAGGCTTAGCATGACTTTAAGATGATTTCTTCTCAATTTTTTGATTTATTTTTCTACTGCCAGGTCTGAGAGGGGCATCATGGAACCAAAGGAACCCTGAGACATTTCAGAATCCCACATGTGTTGGGTCTGTCTGAGCTGGAGTTCATTTTCTCACTGCAGGCGTCACAGTGCTGTGCTTTGCATTGGGAGCTACAAAGGGGTTAATCACACCAGTGCTTTGGCAACTGCTGAGCAGGGCTGGTGCAGCATCTGCATTGTCAGCTTCGTCCCCTGAATCGGGGGCAAGATCATGGGAGGCGATACAGACAGGTCAGTTGAGCCAAATGGACCAAAGGGACATTGCAGAATATATGGCGTCAGCTCAGCTACAAGAGCTCAGGAAAGGAACAGGAAAGGGGGAAAATCCATTTTTTTACAATACATGCCTTCTGAGCGGCTTCTCTGTGTGGCGAAGCCCTGCTTCCCATGAAGTGGCCAGGTATCGCTGCTGACAGGAAGTGGAGAGAAAATCTTTATATTTTCCTCTTCACTTATGCATGCGCAAACTTTGGCTTTTGCTTTAGTAAAGTGCCTGATCTCAAGGTAGAAATAATTTTCCATCTTATTCTGTCTCTTCTGTCTGGCTGGGAAGGGCAGCAATAGAGCAGCTTGGTGGGCACCTGGCATCCAGGTAAGGTCAACCCACTGCAACATTGCAGGGTCTCATGGAACCAAAGGACTGCTGGGAGACTGGGGGAACTCACGGAATCAAGTGGCCGTCGTGGCACTGCCCTGCATCATAGAAGCAAATGTTCCCTGGGAAACTACAGAAACCAGGGACTTAAGGGACATCATTGGGATGTGCGGGACCTCATGGAATTAAACAAACCGTGGACTATCTTTGGAACTTCATGGAATCAAGGGGATAAAACAAAAGAATTAAACCCCATGACCAGAAACCATTGGATCGAACATTTCTTTAATATGCCAGCTGGGGATTCATGGGGGTACTCTGCCATGCATGAATCAAAGAATCAGTATAAATTTCGGAGTATAAATACAGTGATACTTGAAAGACCCTCCCCTTCACAAGCAGTCCAAAATTCTCTTATTATTTTAGGGTCAAATCGCCTCTTGGATTTTATTCGTGGAGCAAGACTGCCATCTAGCGTCCATTTCTTCTGGGAGGGGCAGTCATTTTCACAGAGTGGCCTTCTCCCTTAGCAGGCCTCGTAGCATCTCTGATTGATCTATCTGACCCCTAACCCCTAAACTAAATGCTTTAGGACCAGCTAAGACGTGTCTTAGAACTTCCCATTTGCTTAAACAATGTATAATTGACTTTCTTCTTAAAAGAACAATCTCTTATTAAACAAGTTTTCTGAGGCCTGTAAGCTAATTTCTTGAAGATGGGCATATGATACACTCTCTATTAGTTTCCATGTATCATCTACATTCTCTCTCCTACAACTAATTGTAGTCTTAAAGGAAAAGAAAAGACTGCTACCATGCCAAGAAAGCAAACCCCTTTGTTGATTAGGATTTTTATCTAAGAAAAACTTGTGATTTACGAAGCCATTAAGGATGGAGATCCTCTCTCATTTCAGTGCCATTGTGACAATATGGGGCCTCATGTAACACATGGAACACAGAACACTGCACATTCCCAAACAATCAAGGGGCCATTGTAACACTCCAGGGCCTCATGGAAGACGGAGGCCCCGCAGAGAGACCTCAAATCAGAGGTTTGGGCAATCCTCAACCAGAGAAAGTTCAACAAGGGCAAGTGCCAGATTCTGTCCCTGTGATGGGGCAACCCCGAATGTCCGGACAGACTGGGAATGATATTCTGCATAGCAGTGCTGGAAAATGGCCTCTGGGGTCCTGGTGGATGGCCAGTTGGCCAAGAGTCAGTGGTGCTCTGGCGGGGGCTCACTGCTCGGTCACAGGAGGGTTTTCAGACACACGAGTCCTTCGCTTGCACACAGACACAGACAGTTCATGGCAGCAGGGGCAGTATCTCCTGGGTTTCCTGCTGCCACGCCAGGAGCCTGGATGCACCTAAGCCCTTGTGGGGTGCCACCTGCTCTGCCACTATCTGAGATGCCCCACTGCCTGAGAGATGGAAACGCGGAGCTCTGTCCAAGAGAAGCACATCCCAGAGCTGCACGCATGGGCTTTGCCAGGATTTAGAACCGTAAATGCAATGTGACACCGAGACACTCTTTGTCCCACATAACTTCAAGGTCTCCCCAGGAGGTTGATGGCAATTGTTCTTGCTCAGGGTCATCTCCGCACACCAACAGCAGGTGTGTGCTCAAGACTTGTCTGGGCAATGCAAACAGATACACCCTGTCTAGTTCTTCCGGTCTCTCCAAGGAAGGCAAAAGAATCTCTGTGTGCCGGGTGAGAAGCCAGTGCTGGAAGTTGTGGTTCTATTGTGAGTGCCAAGAGCGGATGGCAGGTCTGTGATGAATGCCCTGAGGAGATGACCTGGGTTTTCCAGTGCACATGGTAATAGATCACACCCTGCTTTGGTGGTCATTTATGTCCTACGGAGGTGACAGAGATGGGAAAGAGAATGAAATTTTTGAATGTGCCTCTGAGTGCCCCTCAACCTGCTGCAAATGTGCAGATTCCAGTACATCCAGTTCAGGTGTGAGAGGCGGTTCCCTGGTCCTCTGAGCAAGAAGAGTTGGACGAGGGACACAGCAGAACTCGCTTACTGAGCCTGCATCTCCATGAATCCCAAAGCAAGTGCGAGGGGTTATGCCACGTCCGAGTTTTCTCAGGGGAAGGTGTTTCTCCCATGCACTGCCATCCCGTGGCACTGGTGCCACAGCCCCCGACAAAACCACAAGTGGTCTTTGTCCCTAGCAAAAGTGCTCCTGCTGCTAGCAGGAGGGAGAGGAAGGCAGAGGAGGCGGAGAGGAGGCGGCCCACCGGGAACAGAGAGTCGGGGCTGGCGGGGGCAGCGAGGCGCCGGGAAGCGGATCGGCGGCTGCGGCGCTCTCAGCGAGCGGGGTTGGTGGCGCTGGTCGCGGTTTTGATCTGTGCACAGGGCTGGCGGCCGGAGACCATATCCATTCCTACCGGCAGCTCCCGGGTCACAGCCCCGAGCTCCTCGTACGCGCTGCTAAATGGTCCAGAGAGCTGCGGACGCCAACGGGGTGGCTGTTGGTGACGGGAGACGGTCTTTCTGCCGTCCTCTGGCTCTCCGGACCCCATCATGGGAAGCGGCTCTGTATTCCTGGGTCCTGGCGGACACGGACTCATTTACACTGTCGCCTTCAGAGATTCCAGGGGATTCTCTTAGACACAAAACTCGGTTAATTGGTTCTACAGCAGAGCAAATTAGCACCTTTATGAAAACATGGCTTTTCATTCCTACACAGAGCGCAGGCTTGCGACAGAATGCCTGAGTGCAAAGTGATTTATACAGCACAGGTCAGCGCAAATCTGGGCATCCTGCAGTCAGTTGCCATGTGTGTCCCTAGCTTCTCTTGAGGCATCGTCTCCTGGTTACTCTGATCCACTCCAGGCAGGAACCGCGATTCTCTGGTTCATGAAGATCTTTCTCTTTGGATAGGAGGAGGGGTTCTTGCCTTGCCTGGAGTGTGGAAAAGACAGAGAGTAAGGGTCCGCAAGATTTGGAGTGTCACTCGTCAAGGATCTGAACACTACATCTCGGACGTGTTGTGAAGAAGCTGTGAAGGTAGACAGTGCGAAGGAGCGAGGTGCAACCAAGCCAGACCAAGCGTTAGAGTTGGCGAGAGAGGAAAGCAAAGCAGTGAGAAAGGAGAGACCTCCAGCCATGTGACCCTGGCCTCAGGAAGGATGGTTGCAGGACCATCCTTCATTAGCCTCTCAGTAAAAATGCAGAATTCTCAGCTTCCTCTAAATGTGTTATCTCTCCTCTGATACTTAAGATGGTAGAAAATTTTCAGGAGCACACAGGCATAAGGAGGGTGAACTCGATAATGCTCTTCCACCTGGGAAGCATGTGAAAGACTCTTTTTCCTGTGGTGTGATGGGTGCCTGGGATCCCTCTGGACTTGGTTTAGGGAAGGGGCTGGGTGTAAGGGTCTCCATCTGCCAAGCCCCCAGACCTTCAACTGCCCTGGGTGGGCCAGGGCTCTCCTAGTCCCACCACTCGCAAGCAGCACTCTGGCAGTTGCCCCATGTGCTCCCTGCATGTGCGTCAGGGTCTTCATCCTGATCCCTGCTCATCCCTCAGTACATTCCCTAGGGCATATGCTCTCCTTGCCATCGCTGGAGCTGGGATATCCAGCAGCCATGCTGGAGCCACGTTCCTCTCAGACTTTGCGTTTTCGCAGAAGAGAAAGGCAAATCTAGAGACACTGGGCTGCTGCCCAACAGGGCTCATCTCCCTTTCCCGGGGAGCTGGGAGAGAGGCATTCTTCCCAGGCAGATGAAGAAGGACAGGGGAAAAGCCACAGAAGCGGAGGAGACACGTGTTCTCTGAGGAAGCTGCAAGCAGCCCAGAGAGCTGAGGATAGCACGGGAAGATGTGAAAGGTGCAGAAGGGTAGAAGCCCGGAGCTCCCAAAAGCACATCAGCGGGTGTGCAGCAGAGCAGGCGATTGCAACTGGGGATGGGAGGACTGCACTGCGAGCTGACCGGGAACAATCTCTGCCCATGAGTGAGACCCCAGAGCCAGGCAATGCTCAGAATGCCATCGGCTGGGGGAGCCAGATGGGCTGTTGCTTGGGGAGGGAGAAACCCAAAGAGAGCATTTGAGGTACTGAAAGTACAGTTCATTTCTCGACCCTCCTGCTTCCTTTGCTCCCCCTCTAAGAGATTCGTTTCTGGCAGCTCTCTTCTCTCGGCACAGGGTGGAGATTTCTGACACTCTCGGCAAACAGGCAGGTTTGTCTCAGCATGAATTTTGGCTACCTCGTCGTCACTTTCTGCCTGGTACACCTCCTCTCTATATCCCAGCTTTTCATAAATGCATTCTTTTTCCTCCCAGGAAATAGTCAACTGCCTTTTCAGGCCCCGTGGGGAATACAACTGAATAGAGAAACATCGCTGCAGATCATGTACTTGCTGTCCTTCATGTGTTCACTCCAGGCGATCTTACTTCTCTAAAGAAATAAAGAGGGAAAGAAGTGAAAGTTCAGACCTCCTTCTCTCTCTCTGCTCTCCACTTCAGCTTCGCTATCCCTCTCCGTCTGTCCTCTCCTCCACATGCTGCCACCAAAAGATATCTCGGCTCTCTCTGCAGTCACACATTTCTCCTTTTCTAAAGAAAATCAGGAGATCATTCCAAAGCTGCTCCCGGTCTATCAAACTCTCATCTCACTAACTTTATTATTGCATCCCTTTCAACCTGCAGGCTGCCTCTGGCATGACTTCCAGTTTTCCCCGGCTGGCAACATATTCAAATCTCTCTGTTTGCAGTGGGCCATGGTTTACGGGGGCTGCGATACACCGGGAGACCGATCGACGTCTGTGGGGAGCGGAGCTGTCAGCAGGAGCATTTCTGCTGGAGACAAATAGCACCTTAGTTTTAGACTTGGGCTGTGGACCAGTTCTACGCTGAAGCAGTGCATGGGTGAAGCACCTGCCCATGAGAAATCACGGCATGGCATCTCCCAGCCGCTTTGGACCAATGGAGATACAGTCTCCGTGATGAGATCCCAGTTGTGTCACTTCTGCTCAGAAGACTAGGGAACACCTGAAATATGTATGCTTGTCCTGAAAACAGAGAGCTCTAACTATTTGGGCAGCCTGGAGAAAACTGGAGGTCGTGCCAGAGGCAACCTGGAAGCAGAATCTAACGCATAATAAGTGAGATGAGGATTTGATAGGCCAGGGCTAAATTCAGTGTTCTAGCACTTCCTGTGTTCTCTCTACTTCCTGTCAGCAGCGATACCTGGCCACTTCATGGGAAGCAGGGCTTCACCACACAGAGAAGCCGCTCAGAAGGCATGTATTGTAAAAAAATGGATTTTCCCCCTTTCCTGTTCCTTTCCTGAGCTCTTGTAGCTGAGCTGACGCCATATATTCTGCAATGTCCCTTTGGTCCATTTGGCTCAACTGACCTGTCTGTATCGCCTCCCATGATCTTGCCCCCGATTCAGGGGACGAAGCTGACAATGCAGATGCTGCACCAGCCCTGTTCAGCAGTTGCCAAAGCACTGGTGTGATTAACCCCTTTGTAGCTCCCAATGCAAAGCACAGCACTGTGACGCCTGCAGTGAGAAAATGAACTCCAGCTCAGACAGACCCAACACATGTGGGATTCTGAAATGTCTCAGGGTTCCTTTGGTTCCACGATGCCCCTCTCAGACCTGGCAGTAGAAAAATAAATCAAAAAATTGAGAAGAAATCATCTTAAAGTCATGCTAAGCCTGTCTTCTACAGTCCAGAATCTATATATGTGTGACTGCAGATACTTGGGATGAGGGTAGATGCTCAGAGGAATTCATGGGTTTGATCTAGGAAACCTGTCCCAAAGTTTTCACTGCCTTTTCCTCCTTGGACATTTCCTGATGCCCGGAGGAAGCTCATGTCCAACAGCAGCTCCATCCCCCACTTCCTCCTCCTGGCTGCAGCTCTTGTACTTCTGCTTCTTCCTGGGCATCTCCCTGGCTGCCCTCCTGGGCAACGGCCTCATCCTCAGCGCCGTAGCCTGCCACCACCACCTGCACACCCCCCAGGGACTTCTTCCTGCTCCACCTCTCCCTCACACACCCGGGCTGCATCTGCACCACGCTCCCCAAAGCCATGGCCAATTCCCTCTGGAACACCAGGGGCATGTCCTACTCAGGATGAGCTGCACAGGTGTTTTTTGCTTTTCTTCTTGATCACAGAGGAGCTTGCCCTTCTCACCATCATGTCCTATGACCGCTACGTGGCCATCTGCAAAGCCCTTCACTAGAGGACCCTCCTGGGCAGCAGAGCTTGTGCCCACGTGGCAGCAGCTGCCTGGGCCACTGGGAAGCGGGTCTGGCCCTGGGGCTGCAGGAGCTGCCGCCTGAGCTGATGATCTCCTGAGCAGTCCAGACATGCAGTCACTGTCCCTGTCCTCTATTGCCTCCCTTTCTTGCTGCAGGACCAGAAACGACTGTGCTGTTCTGCTGGGCTGGGGCGGGGCAGGGAGATGGGGGGACCAGGGAGGGGCTGGTCTGGGCAGTTCCAGTGACTAGAAAACCCCAATGTTCATCTGAAGTGTAGGAGTGGGCAGGGTGGGAGCATTACAGGGCTGAGGTGGCTCCAGGCTCTGGGAGTGCTAGCAGGAGCCCAGGGAGACACTGCCCCTGCTGCAATGAACTGCCTGTGTGTGTGCCAGGGAAGGACTCGTGTCTCTGAACACCCCCGTGTGTGCATCAGTCCAGCTCACGGTTGGACACCTCTCAGAGCCCTGACACATTTCTCTGTGTGACTCCAGGAAAACCCCCGCTGTGCCAGGGAGTTACCAGATCCTTTGCTGTCACCCTCCTGGTGTCCTGTGTACTGATGAAACTAGAAAAGGTGATCATCATACCCTGGTAATTTTCTAAGAGGAGAAATGTCACTGCCGGAAAGAAGTGTCACTGCTGGAAAGAAGTGTCACTGAAGAGGTGAGAAGAGGGAACATCATTGTTTCCTTCAGTCTGTTCCACAGCAGGTTCCCCTGGAGCCCCAGGGACACCTGTGGGGAACCCAGAGGGGCAGAGAAAGCGTTGCCTTTGGCTCTTGCTGTGCTGCTCAGCTGGGCCGGGCTCCTGGCACACAGGGAAATCCTGGCAAGCGGGCAGCACTGCAGAGAGACAGCTCTGCCCAGGAGCAGCTCCTCTGCACAGCCCAGTAGGGCCGAGGGCACTGCCTGTAGGCACGAGAGAAGAGAAGAGAAGAGACGCAAAGGGAGTTTAAAGGCAGCAGGAAGATGGGAGGTGTTCAGCTGAGACACAACTTGGGGACACAACTTCACACTCCTCTGCACAGTGAGTCTACAGGTGCAGGGCAATGTCGCTTGTGTTCCTGGAGGAATCTCCTAAAGCTACCACATCCCACAGCCTTGCACATCTGTCAGGATTCTCCCAGTTTCTCTGTTGCGTTGGAGGAGGATGTTCTCCAGGGCAGGCCTTCCCTGCAGCACCGTCAGAGGGACAGCGTAGGTGGGTTCCTTCTCCCAGGGATGGCTGCGGGGTGGGAAGGTGGGGGTGCAGCCAGGGATGCCCGGGGCTGTCCTGCAGAGCAGGGTCCCTGTGCTCCGGGGTTCTTTGTGCCAGGGCAGGGACTTTGCTGCCTGCTGGGGTCAGGTCTCATCCTGCCTGGGTAGTTGCCCACCCCTCTGCAGGGAGAAGCTGTCGGTGGGTGGTGAGAACCCCAGCAGGAGCCAGGCAGGTTCTTCCTGCCGTTGGATGAGGTGTGTGTGGTCAGGGCTGTGGGAGGTCAGGGCTGCTCCCAGATCCAGATCACACCAGCACATTTCCAAGAGCACTGTCAAATGGGAAGGACAAAGCACAATTATTAGGAAGGAATGGAGCTTTTCTCAGTCAGTGTTTCCAGTTTCCTACTCCTGAGGAATCTGGGGGTTGAGAAATGGAAAAGGAGCTCCCATGTTGGACAAGTCACTGAGACTGCTGAGCTGTAACTTGGAATGCACAAGTGCTTCTGTAAGCAACTTCCTAAAGTGCTTTCGGCCTCTGCTCTTCTTTTGACAGAAGCAGCATCACTTCTGCTGGACCCATCTGTTTTTTCTTTATCTGCCCTTTTCCACCTGCAAAAAGAAAAGTTGCCCAGTCAGTGCGCTGCAAACAGGCAGGTTTCTCTCAGGTCACAGTGAGTGCACAGACATTCGGATGGAGTGGTGACAGGGAAGTCATGAATGGATTTCTGATGTTGAGTCTACTGTTTTGAAATCAGAAAATGTGGTGTTGAAGTCATCGTTAGCCTTTGAGAGGGAAACAGGAGAAAAATTGGATAAATTTGTTGCTAAAAATGAGCTGCTTCAAACTGAGGTTGACCACCTTAAAAGTCTTGTTAAAATTTGGATGATTATGAAACAGTCAACTCATGGATTACCCCCATCAATACTAGACAATGCCCGCAGTATAAAGGCATAAAGCCCTCCCAGCCCCTCCAGGAACCCTCAAATCCCATCCCGGTCCCACAGGACACTCCCAACTTTCCCTTAAACCCTCCGATTCCCCCAGACTACCTGCCAGACCCACAAAAACCCACAAGATGCCCACAAACCCCTCCCAGTTACCTCCAGCCCTCCCAGGACCTTTCAAACCCTCTCCTAGTTGCCCCCTTCCCCTTGAGTATGCCCCCAAACTCTCTCCCAGTTCCTTCCCACATCCCCGACGATTCCCCAAAACCCCTCACAGCTGCCCCAATCTCCCCAACCTCCCTCCCAAACCCCCAAACTCCCCCAAACACCTTCCCAGTTACCTCCACAACCTCCAACCCCTTCTCAGCCTCCCCATTCCTTCCCAAAGCCCCTCCCAGTTGCTGGCCCGTCCCCCAGGCTCGGGTGAGGAGGTGGCCCAGGCTGACGGGCCCGCCCAGACAGGGGCGGTTCCAGCAGCATGTCAGGAGCCACCCCCTGCCCCGAAAGTTCCCGCCCGCCCTGGAGCCACCTCAGCTGCCCCTGCAGGGGAGAAATCCAGGCCGGAGCAGAGCAGGGGGCAGGGCCGGGCTGGGACCTCGATGGACGGGGGCACTGGGAGAGCAGGGGAGAGACCGGGATGGTCTGAGGGGGCACTGGGATAGAGGGGAGACACTGGGATGGGCTGAGGGGGCACTGGGAGGGAGAGGGGAAAGTTTTTTGCCCCTTTCCTGGGCACTTGAACACCCTCTGCACCTCCGTTCCCGGCCGTGCCGACTGTCCTTTCCCCCCAAGCCATGAACAGGTTTTGGGGCTCCCTCGTGGGTCGCAGCCAATAGAACGGCTCTGCTGGAATGACGTCATTGCCAAATTCTGCTGGGCCCCTGTCCTTGTGCCGGTGAGTCACCCAATAGAACGTCGAAACTTCCGCGGGGGCTGCCGGGAGCGGGGCGGTGATGGCGGGGGAGGGGAGGTTCGGGATTGAACCCGATTGGTCCCGATCGATCCCGGCCCCAGGGTCTCCCCCCGCTGTGCTGTTTTTCACGTGCGGCCCCAACGAGGCCATGGTGGTGTGGGGTGAGTTCAGGGGGTCCGGGGGCTCCTGGTGACCCCTCCGAATCTCCCCCAAGACTCTCGGGAACCGCCCAGATCCCCCCCAAGACTCCTAGGGACCCTCTGCCTTTCCCCCTCCTCCCCCAAATCTCCTGTGCATCCCCTTAACCCTTGAAAATCTCCTGGGACCACCTCAGACCCCAAGACTCCCTCCTGGGGACCCCCAAACACTCTCCAGGACTCCGGGGCCCCTCCCGACCCCCTCCTAGAGTCTTTTGGGTGTCACCAACCCTTTACGGCGGATTCCTCCGTCCATTTTTCCACCCCGGACTGCTGGGGGTCCACCCCCCCAAGAAACTACTGGGAACTCCCCAGTGTCCCACCACGAGATTCCTGGGTCCCTCCCCCCCCCCAACCCCCAGTGGGTGCCCCCATCCTTTCTTCCCCTTGAAAATATTCTTGGGGGTCCCCCAATGTCTCCTCCAGCCCCCATCCTGCCAGGGATGGATTTGGGGGGATCTCCTTCCCCTTCCCTCTGGCCCGAAGGCAAATGCCCTCGCTGTCCTTCTTCCTTCGCCCCCAGGCAGAAAAGAGAAGAGAAACAGCCAGTTGGTCCTGGCAGGTGTGGGTGTGTGCAGGCTGTGGTTGAGTGGTTGAGAAGGGAGAGGAGGGGGTTGGTGTTTGGGCCAAGTCCAGCAGGTGATGTCTTTTGTATCTGGCAGTCCTTGGTCAGTTTCACGACCATCCAGCTGTCAGTGTTCATGACATACCCATCAGCCCTTCTCTTCTTGGCTCCTACACTTGCCAACCCTAAGCTGCTCCTAAGTTCTCTTGCTGTCAGTTCATAAAGAGGTCTTGTCAAGTGTTACTGATTTAGAAACTAAAGCCTGACATCTTTGTCTTTGCCAAAGATGTGTGTGAAAGGGCAGTGCTGTTGCAAAGCAGTGTTGAGTTTCACATTGGGTGACTTGGCAGCTTCCTCTGCATCACCCATGCACCCTGGGTTTCTTTGAAAAGTACTTTTCACTCCAAATGTGACACCACATTAGCCTGTAGGACATCCTGTCCCCAAATGGATAACTGTAAATATTAATAATTAAAAAGTGACCCCCTCCATTATTCAAGAAAAGCTTGTATCTCTGTACTAAAAGCATCCAAGGGTCATGTCCCCCAGTTTTCTATCTGACACATGGGTAGGGCTGCACTCTGGGGGTGTGGGGCTTTGGTTCTTTGGTTGCCAGGGGCCACTGTGAGTCACTGAGCCGGGGTGGGGACAATGGGCAGGGCTGGCTGGGACAGGCTGTGGCACCTGTGACATAAAAGGGAAGTGTCCCCGTGGGGCAGCTCTGCAGGGCCCATCAGGGGATGCTGTCCAGTGCAGCCTGTGCTGCGGGGAGCACGCACACAGGGAGAGGCTGGGCCGGACGAGGGCCAGGGCAGCAAGGCCGCCCCAGGGAGTGGGTTCTACCCCTGCCTGCAGGGCCCAGCCCCTGGCAGGAGCGCCTTGGGCAGGGCCCGGTGCTGCTGCTGGGGCAGGGGGTGAGGCCTTGCCGCCTGCCAGCTGCCTGGGCCCCTGTCCTTGCTGCGCCACATCCCCGAGGCTCCATCCCCCCTCCCCCAGCGCCAGCTCCCTCCTTCCCAGCCCCAACCAAGCCCTTCTCTGTGTCCTCCTGCAGGCCATGGTTTTCACAACATTCCTTTTGGTGCTTGTGCAAAGCATCATCCAGTCCCTGCAGGCGGTCGGGGAGGGGCTGCACAAGACTCAGTGAGCTTGGAGGTCTTTTCCAAGCTGAAGGACTCTTGGATTCTGTGATTGTGTGCTGGATTCAGCTGGGTCCGTGTTAGCAGCATTAGTTTGCTCCCAAAGTTTCCTCGCGGTCAGCTCTTGTGGCCTAAGGCTTGAGCTCCTTTAACTCCTTGTGCTGAGCTACTGATGGGAAAGGAGAGGCCTCTGCGAGCAGATTCCTGGTGTTCCCTGTAGAACAGTGAGGGAGAAGGTGTAGTCAAGTGGGAAGAGGAGTACTGTTTGTGTGTGACCTCCTATGTGGCCTTGGCGCCTTTGAGGGACTTGAAGGAGAAAAGAGCTTTGTTAAAGTGAGAAGTGAAATAGTGTGTTGGCTGTTCTCTCTGCAGGGAGAAGGTGTCGGTGGGGGAGGGGTCATAGAGTGGGGGAGAGGCCGTAAAGTGGGGGAGGGGCCACGGGGTGGGGGAGGGGTGACAGCCTGGAACTGGGGGGGTCAGGGCAGTGACCTCGGGGAGGGGGAGGGGTCAGGGCATGGGGTAGGGGTTTCACCTGATCCCGGGGCTATCGGGGCCATGGCGGGGCCGAACCTGGTGGGGGCACCCAAGTTTTTCCCAAATTTCCCCTCATTTTTCCCAGTTTTTCATCCATTTCTCCCAAATTTCCCACTCTTTCCCCAATTTTCCCCCCATTTCCCCCATTTTTCCCAAATTTCCCCATTTTTCTCAATTTTTCCCCATTTTTTTTCCAAATTCCTTCCATTGTTCCCAAATTTCCCCCATTTTTTCCCATTTTCCCCAAATTTCCCCCCATTTTTCCCAACTTTCCCCAATTTTTCATCCAATTTTACCCAAATTCCCCCATTTTTTTCTCAATTCACCCCATTTTTCCCAAATTTCCCCATTTTCCCCAAATTCCGCCATTTTTTCCCAAGTTTTTCCTAAATTTCCCCTAATTTTTCCCAATTATCCCCCATTTTTCCTGATTTTTCACCCCTTTTCCCCAAATTTCTTACTTTTTTCCCAGTTTTCCCTCCATTTCCCCTCAAAATCCCCCATTTCCCCAAATTTCTGACTTTTTCCCCAAAATTTCCCCCGTTTGTCCACATTTTCTTGGATTTTCCCCCACTTTTCCTAAATTTCCCCCCATTTTTCCCCATTTTTATCAATTTTCCCCAAATTTCCCACTTTTTTCTCAAATTTTCCCCCATTTTTCCCAATTTTTCCTTCGTGTTCACCAAATTTCCCACTTTTTCCCCCAATTTTCCCCCATTTTACCCCAAATTCCTGGTTTTTTCCCCCATTTTTTCCCACTGGGAAAATTTGGGAAATTTGGAAAACTGGGGACCCAAAAATCCAAGAAAATGTGGGGAAATGGGGGAAAAATGTGGGGGAAATCTGGAGAAAAATCTGTGAAAATGTGGGAAAAATGGGGGGGAAATCAGGAAAATGGTGAAAAATCTGGGAAAATGTGGGCAAATGGGGAAATTGCGGAAAATTCTGGGAAAAATGTGAGAAAAATCCGGGGAACTGGGGAAAAATGGGGGAAAATGTGGGAAATTCTGGGGAAAATGTGGGAAAAATATGGGAAAATATGGAAAAATGAGGAAAAAAAGGGGGAAAATGGGGAAAAATGTGTGAAAATCTGGGAAAATGTGGGAAAAATGGGGGGGAAATCTGGGAAAATGGGGGGAAATCGAGAAAAACTCCGGGAAAATGGGGAAAAAATTGGGAAAAAACTGGGAAAATGGGGAAAAATTGGGGAAAAACCCTGGGAAATTCTGGGGAAATTGGGAGAAAATCTGGGAAAAATGTGGAAAAAATGGGGGGGAAAGGGGAAAAAATGGGAAAAATCTGGGAAAATAGGGAAAAAATGGGGGGAAAATGGGGAATAGTCTGGGAAAATCTGGAAATCTGGGGAAAAAAATGTGAGAAAAATGGGGAAAAATCTGGGAAAAAGGGGGAAAATGAGGAAAAATCTGGGAAAATGTGGAAAAAATGTGGGAAAAATCATGGAAAATGGGGGGAAATTGGGAAAAAATCCGGGGAAATGTGGGAAAAAAAGGGGGCAAATCTGGGAAAATGGGGAAAATAATTGGGAAAAAATCTGGGAAAAAATGGGCAAAATGAGGAAAAATCTGGGGAAATAGGGAGAAAATCTGGGAAAATGTGGGAAAAAAATTGGGAAAATGTGTGAAAATGAGGAAAAATGCGAGAAAATGGCGGCAAAATGGGGAAAAATCTGGGGAAAATGGGGGAAAATCTGGGAAAATGTGAAAAAATTGGGAAAAACTGTGGGAAAATGGGGGAAATGAGGAGAAATCCGTGAAAATGGGGGAAAATGAGGAAAAATGTGTGAAAATGGGAAAAAATGGGAAAAAAATCCGGAAAAATGGGGAAAATCGGGAAAAATCAAGAAAAATGGGGGAAAATGTGGGAAAATGTGGGAAAATGTGGGAAAATCTGGAAGGAAATCTGGGGAAAATCGGGAAAAATCAAGAAAAATGGGGGAAAATGTGGGAAAATGTGGGAAAATGTGGGAAAATCTGGAAGGAAATCTGGAGAAAAATCTGAGAAAATGTGGGAAAAATGGGAAAAAATGTGGGAAAAATGTGGGAAAATGTGGGAAATTCTGGGAAAAGTGGAGGAAAAATCTGGGAAAAATCCGGGAAAATGGGGAAAAAATAGGGAAAAATCTGGGAAAATGTGGGAGAAATCTGGGAAAATGGGGACAAACTGGGGGGGAAATGCTGGAAATTCTGGGGAAAATGGGGGGAAATGGAGAAAAATGGGAAAAAATCCCAGAAAATGGGGAAAATGGGGAAAGATTTAAAAAAATGGGAAAAAATCTTGGGGAAAATCTGGGAAAAATGGGGAAAAATCTGGGAAAATCTGGGAAAAATGAGGAAAAATCTGTGAAAATGTGGAAAAAATGGGAGAAAATCCAGAAAATGGGGGAAAATGGGGAAAGATAAAAAAAATTTTGGAGAAATGGGGAAAATATGGGAAATTCTGGGAAAAATCCAGGAAAATGGGGGAAGAAATCTGGGCAAATCTGGGAAAAATGTGATAAAAAATCGGGAAAATGTGGAAAAAATGGGAAAAAGAATCTGGGAAAATCTGGAGAAAAATGTGTGAAAATGTGTGAAAATGTGGGAAAAATGTGGAAAAATGGGGGAAAATCTGGGAAAATGGGGGGGAAATCTGGGAAAATCTGGAGAAAATGGGGAAAAATCTGGGAAAATGGGGTAAAAATGGGAAAAAATCTGGGAAAATGTAGGAAAATTGGGAAAAATCTGGAAAATGGGGGGAAATGGGGAAAAATTCAGGAAAATGTGGAAAAATGGGGGAAAATCTGGGAAAAATGGGGAACATGGGGGGAAATGTGGAAAAATGGGGAAAAATGTGGAAAAACTGGGTTAAACTGGGAGGAACTAGGAGAAACTGGTCCAGAGGGAAAGGGATGTCACCATGGAAATGTGAGCCAGCCCCTCCCCCACCCGGCCCAGGGCCCACCTGGGGGGAACTGGGTTAAACTGGGACATACTGGGAGGCACTGGGGGGGACACTGGGAGTTACTGGGAGCTACTGGAAGCTACTGGGGGGGTCACTGGGGTTACTGGGATGGACACTGGGGTTACTGGGAGCTACTGGGGGGGTCACTGGGGTTACTGGGAGTTACTGGGATGGACACTGGGATTACTGGGAGTTACTGGGAGCTACTGGGATAGACACTGGGGTTACTGGGAGCTACTAGGAGCTACTGGGGGGGTCACTGGTGTTACTGGGGGGGTCACTGGAGATACCGGAGGCATTACTGGGGTTACTGGGAGCTACTGGGAGCCACTGGGAGCGGCCCATCGCCCTCCCTCCCCAAGGTCACCCCAAGGACACGGAGGGGGGGAGGGGGGGAAGCCCTGCCCCCTCCCAGTCCCTCCCAGTCCCTCCCAGTTCCCTCCCAGTCCCTCCCGGTACCTGAACTGGTCCCACTGGGAGCAGCTCCAGGTCCCCCCTCCAGTTTGGGCCCCTGGGGCTATTTTTGGGACCCGGTGACGTCACTGGGGGGGAGGGGCCTCGAGGGGGCGGCCCCTCCCCTCTCCCTTCCCAGTACAGACCAGTAAGGGACCAGTAACGGCCCCAGTGGGGGGGGGAGGGGAAGGAGGGAAAACTGAGGGTGGGGATGGAGCAGGATGGTCCTTGAGCGTGGGGGAAGGGCAGGAGGGACCCCGAGGTGGGGGGAGGGGCAGGAGGGTCCTGAGGGTTGGGGAGGGGCAGGGAGGGACCCCGAAAGTGAAGGAGGGGCCCTGAGGGTCCCTGAGGATGGGGGAAGGGTAGGAAGTTCCCCGAGGGTGGGGGAGGGGCAGGAGAGTCTCTGAGGTTGGCCGAGGGGTCCTGAGGGCCCCTGAAGGTGGGGGAGGGGCAGGGAGGGCTCCTGAGAGTGGGGGAGGGGTAGCAGGTTCACTGGGGGGATGGGAAGGAAGGGACCCTGAGGGTGGGGGAGGGACAGGAGGGACCCTGAGGGTTGGGGAGGTGCAGGAAGGGGGGGAGGGGCTTTGGGGGGGCCCTTAAAGGTGGGGGGAGGGGCTGAAAGTGGGTCCATCATTGGGAGGGGACACGCCCACCCAAAACCCAGTAAGTCCCAGTTGAGCTCCCAGTTCAGGGAGGGGGAGAGGATGCAAAAGACATGCCCACTTGCAGAGGCTATGGCCACCTTGGGATGGGACACGCCCACCAGGGAGAGACCACGCCCACCTAAAGAAGGGACACGCCCACCCCCAAACCACTAAGTCCCAGCTGAGTTCTGCCTTAACTGGTCCTTACTGGTCCCACCACCCCATTCCGCGTTCCAGTGACCCGTACTGGTCCATACTGGTTTATACTGGTCTATCCTGGTTTATACTGGTCTGTACTGGTCTGACCTTGACGGAGATGATGAAGCTCCCCCAACCCCCTTAACTGGTCTTTACTGATCCCACCACCCCATTCCCTGTTTCAGTGACCCGTACTGGTTTATATCGGTTTATACTGCTCTACCCTGGTTTATACTGGTCTATACTGGTCCATACTGGTTTGTACCAGTCTGTACTGGTCTGACCTTGATGGAGATGCTGAAGTGCCCCCAACCCCCTTAACTGGTCCTTACTGGTCCCACCACCCTGCTCGCTGTTCTAGTGACCTGTACTGGTCCATACTGGTCCATACTGGTCCGTACTGGTTTTTTACTGGTCTATACTGGTCTATACCGGTCTACACTGGTCTATACTGGTCTATAATGGTCTGACCTTGATGGAGATGCTGAAGTGCTCCCAACCCCCTTAACTGGTCCTTATCGGTCCCACTGCCCCATTCCCCATTCCAGTGACACATATTGGTCTATGCTTGTCCATACTGGTTTATACTGGTCTATACCGATCTATACTGGTCTATGCTGCTCTGTACTGGTCTGACCTTGATGGAGATGTTGAAGTGCCCCCAACCCCCTTAACTGGTCCTTACTGGTCCCACCGCCCCATTCCCCGTTCCAGTCACCTGTACTGGTTTGTACTGGTTTATACTGGTTTATACCGGTTTATACTGGCCCATACTGGTCTATACGGGTCTATACCGGTTTATACTGACCTGACCTTGATGGAGATGCTGAAGTGCCCCCAACCCCCTTAACTGGTTCTTACTGGTCCCACCACCCCATTCCCCGTTCCAGGGACCCGTACTGGTTTATACTGGTTAATACTGCTCTACCCTGGTTTATACTGGTCTGTACTGGTCTGACCTTGATGGAGATGCTGAAGTGCCCCCAACCCCCTTAACTGGTCCTTACTGATCCCACCACCCCATTCCCTGTTTCAGTGACCCGTACTGGTTTATATCGGTTTATACTGCTCTTCCCTGGTTTATACTGGTCTATACTGGTCCATACTGGTTTGTACCGGTCTGTACTGGTCTGACCTTGATGGAGATGCTGAAGTGCCCCCAAGCCCCTTAACTGGTCCTTACTGGTCCCACCACCCTGCTCGCTGTTCTAGTGACCTGTACTGGTCCATACTGGTCCATACTGGTCCGTACTGGTTTTTTACTGGTCTATACAGGTCTATACTGGTCTATACCGGTCTACACTGGTCTATACTGGTCTATAATGGTCTGACCTTGATGGAGATGCTGAAGTCCCCCAACCCCCTTAACTGGTCCTTCCTGGTCCCACCACCCTGCTCCCCATTCCATTGACCCATACTGGGTCGTGGTGGCAAGAACCCCAGCAGGAGCCAGGTGGGGTCTTCCTGCCATTGGATGAGTGCTCTGGGAGGTCAGGGCTGCTCACAGATCCAGATCACAGCAGCACATTTCCAAGAGCGCTGTCAAATGGGAAGGACAAAGCACAATTATTAGGAAGGAATGGAGCTTTTCTCAGTCAGTGTTTTCAGTTTCCTACTCCTGAGGAATCTGGGGGTTGAGAAATGGAAAAGAAACTCTCATGTTGGACAAGTCACTGAGACTCCTGAGCTGTAACTTGGAATGCACAAGTGCTTCTGTAAGCAACTTCCTAAAGTGCTTTCGGTCTCTGCTCTGCTTTTGACAGAAGCAGCATCACTTCTGCTGGACCCATCTGTTTTTTCTTTATCTGCCCTTTTCCACCTGCCTGAGGTTTCTCTCAGGTCAAAGTGAGAGCACAGACATTTGGATGGAGTGCTGACAGGGAAGTCATGAATGGATTTCTGATGTTGAATCTACTGTTTTGAAATCAGAAAATGTGGTGCTGAAGTCATCGTTAGCCTTTGAGAGGGAAACAGGAGAAAAATCGGATAAACTTGTTGCTAAAAATGAGCTGCTTCAAACTGAGGTTGACCACCTTCAAAGTCTTGTTGCGCCAGAGTGCAGAGAGAAAACTGTTGCTAAAAAAACAGGCTCCTGGTTTGGTCAGGCAACTTCATAAGCCAGTGTCTTACCCTGGCATTGAGACTTGGGAAACCACAGAGAACCCTGATTCTAAGTCTCAGGGGAGAAAGAAACAAGGAGAATTTGAAGTTCAACTGATGTTTCTAGAGTCTCCCAGCTTTCCTCACATTAATGAAAATAGACTGAGTGATCCCTGTGATAATGAACAAAGGGAAGATTATTCTTTACCTCCCTCAATTTCCTTTGTACCTGACACTGAATCCACTAAAAAACCTTGGACTCAAAAAGAGAACCCGACCCAGAAAACAACTCAATTCATTCTGATTCAAGTGGTTAAAGAGCAGAAGCATTATGGCGATAAACCTGGACAAATTAAAAGCCAACCAGTGAAATCCTATCAATATATCACATACCTTGGGATTCCACTTTGTTCTCATCAACAGTTAATACAATTTCCAATGGATAGGGCGACAAAATGTTTGCAGCAAAATGCCAAAGATGGGATTAAAACCCAGACGAAAAAGAATTAAAATCACTGGAGAAAAAGAAGAAACCAGTCTTCAACCAAGAGCTTCACCCTGTTACTGTTTTGTTGATATTACCTTTTTGCTTTTTATTCTAATAATCATATTGTGTGTTAAAATTTGGATGATTGTGAAACAGTCAGCTCACTGATTACCCCCATCAATACTAGACGATGCCCGCAGTATACACCCGTCCCAGGCCCTCCAGGAGCCCTCAAATCCCATCCTGGTCCCACAGGACACTCCCAACTTCCCCTCAAACACTCCGAGGCCCCCAGATTGACTCCCAGATCCAGAAAACTCTTGCTGCCTGCCCATGGAGTGCCCAGTGTGGCCCACCAACTGCACCACAAAGCCAAAGCTTCCAGGCTTTCTTTCCTGGGAATTAGGGCTGTTGTTTCCTATTTTCAGCCATGCCTCCCAACTGATAGCCCAACTCCCAAACTGCTAACATGCCTGTTGATACAGAATTGTTAAAATAAACCTTGCCAGTATATGTTTTCAGACACCGATTATTTAGTGTCGTTTCACTTTAATCCACCCCAAGGGAATTATTAATAAAAACCTGAGTTACCCCCTCTCCCCTTTTCCTTGGGTGGGTTGTAACACCAATCAGCACTGACTCCGCCCAGTAGGCATAGCAAAGGAAGTTTCCTTTTGTTTTAGGGTTTAGTGTTACGGTTAGGGTTAGGGTTAGGGTTTAGGGTTAGGGTTAGGGTTAGGGTTAGGGTTAGGTTTTGAGTTAGGGTTAGGGTTAGAAAGGGTTAGGGTTAGGGTTAGGAAATTTAGGGTTAGAGTTAGAGTTAGCAAAAGTTAGGGTTAGGGTTAGGGTTAGGTTTTCAGTTAGCAAAAGACAGGGTTACTGTTAGGGTTAGGGTTAGGGTTAGGGGCATGGGTAAGGGTTAGGGTTAGGAAGAATTTGTCTCAGTGCGCGATCTAACAATCGCGGTTTTAGCCCATTCTGGATACGCAGTGGTGCCCAATAAGCCCCTCTCAGGCTATAAGTCCGATTCATTGCCCACCGCTGTCAGAATCTTTTGCTTTTTGGGTCTCTGCTTTTGCTGTTGCTGTTCAGTTGCGTGTCTGGCAGAATACCCACCGCCGTCCAGTATGTACTCTACTTCTATAGAGCACTGTCCCCTAACCCCAACATTAAAAGAGAGACTGGAAGCTATGCGCAAACCCTGTTCCCTAACCCTAACCCTAACCAAGAGACTGCAAGCTATGCGCAAACCTTTTCCCTAACCCTAACCTTAAAAGTGAGAATGCAAGCTATGCACAAACCCTTTTCCCTAACCCTAACCTTAAAAACCAGACTGCAAGTTATGCGCAAACCCTCTTCCCTAACCCTAACCTTAAAAAAGAGACTGCAAGCTATACGCAAACCCGATTCCCTGACCCTAATCCTAAAAAAGCGAATGCAAGCTATGTGCAAACCCTGTTCCCTAACCTTAACCTTAAAAAAGAGACTGCAAGCTATGCACAAAACCAGTTCCCTAACCCTAACTTTAAATAAGAGACTACAAGCTACTAGGGTTAGGGTTAGGGTTAGGGTAAGGGTTAGGGTTGGGGTTAGGGTTAGGGTTAGGGTTCGGGTTAGGGTTCGGGTTAGGGTAAGGGTTAGGGGTTAGGATTGGGGTTAGGGTTAGTCATAATCTGTTTCAATGCGCGATCTAACTATCGCGGGTTTACCCCATTCCAGGAACGCAGTGGTGCCCAGTAAACCCCTCTTGGGCTATAAGACCGATTCAGTGCCCACCGCTGTCAGAATCTTTTGCTTTTTCTCTTGGGTCTCTGCTTTTGCTGTTGCTATTCTGTTGCGTGTCTGGCAGAATACCCACCACCGTCCGGTATGTACTCTGCTTCTATAAAACACTGGCCCCGCCCACTGGGTGGAGTCAAGAGGTGGAGTCCTTGTTGATTGTTCTGCGTCACTGGCTCCGCCTACTGGGCGGAGTCAGTGCTGATTGGTGTTACAACCTGCCCCAGGAAAAGGGGAGAGGGGGTAACTCAGGTTTTTATTAATAATTCCCTTGGGGTGGATTAAAGTGAAACGACACTAAATAATCGGTGTCTGAAAACATATAATGGTAAGGTTTATTTTAACAATTCTGTATCAACAGGCATGCTAGCAGTTTGGGTGCTGTCATACCACAATGTGACACAGAGATGACCTTTGCGGGGGGGAAAGAAAATGCATAGGGGAGAGAAAGGCAGGATAAGAGCAAGGGAGAGTAAGAGAAAGAAAAGCTGAGAGTGGACAGATGTATATAGTCACCGCCCACGGGGTCCAGCGATGCTTCCATGTCTGTCAGTTGAAGTGGTGGCCTTGATCTGCCGGGGGTGAAGGAGGGAAGTCCCCATACTCCAAGAAGTTATGAGTTATAGCCATGATTAGTGTCACGGACCATGCCTCGAGCCTCCAACATCTCGAGGGTTGCAGTCTCTCTTCTACGGTTAGGAAACAGGCTTTGGGCATAGCTTGCAGTTACTGTGTGGACCAATTGTCAGAGACTGAAATGGTTAATGATTTATGCATTCTAGGAGACTTTTCAGGCTTTTGACTTGCATGATACCTCTGATGAGCAGTCGGGCCCCTCCCTCCCTCCAGTGCTGACGGTGTGAAGCCCTGAAAAGGCAAGCGCTGAGCTTACAGGCTTTTGACTGTTGATATATCTGATGAGGAATCAGGCCCCTCCCTCCCTCTGCTATGAGATGTTAGGGTTAGGGTTAGGGTTAAGGTTAGCAAGGGTTAGGGTTTAGGTTTTAGGGTTTACGGTTTGGGGTTTAAGGTAGCGTTAAACCATCATTTTCGGGGTATGGGCCCGATAGCTTAATTAGCTGACCTTACTAGAAAATAATATAGAGGGAGTATAGAGGATTTTGATTCCTTTAGTGTAGGTTCGATTCCTACTTTTCTAAAATTAGGAAATGAGAGGATTGGTATACCTCTATGTTTACTTTATCATAGTAACCCTTTTGGATTCAGGCACATTTCCTTGAGTGTCTTAGGCAGGGGGGTAGGCCTGCATAGGAGATAGGAAGGCTGGTATGCCATAGGCATATGTTAGGGGTAAGAAGTTTTTTCAAAGCAAATGTGAGTTGATCATATCGGAATCGAGGGTAAGAGGCGCGGATTTATAAGAATCCTGCGGAAAGGAGGAGGGTTTTTGTAGCTAAAGTAGGGGGAATGAGTTCTTGAGGGAGATTAAGTGAGCTGGGGTTTAGGAATAGAATGGTTGTGAGTGCATTTATTAGTATAATATTAGCATATTCGGCAAGAAAAACCAAGGCGAATGGCCCTGCAGCATATTCTACGTTGAACCCTGAGACTAGTTCAGATTCTCCTTCTGTCAGGTCAAATGGAGCGCGGTTTGTTTCGGCAAGAGTGGAGATATATCATATTATTGCTAAGGGTCAGGAGGAGAAAATGAGGTAGAGAGGTTCTTGAGTTGTAGCTAGGGTATTGAGGGTGTAGTTACCACTAAGGCTAATTACGGATAGGAGGATAATGGCTAGGGTGACTTCGTAAGAGATAGTTTGTGCGACTGCTCGGAGGGCGCCGATTAAGGCATATTTTGAGTTAGAGGCTCACCCTGATCATAGAATTGAGTAGACTGCCAAGCTAGATAGAGCTAGAAGGAAGAGTATGCCAAGGTTTAGGTCAGTAAGGGGAAAGGGTAGGGGAAGTGGTGTTCAGATTGTAATTGCTAGGAGAAGGGCTAAGATAGGAGTAGATATAAATAAGTAAGGGGATGAAGTTGATGGACGAATTGGTTCTTTAATGAATAGCTTTACTCCATCTGCTATAGGTTGTAAGAGGCCAAATGGTCCTACAATATTAGGCCCTTTTCGGGCTTGCATATAACTTAGAATCTTACGTTCAACTAGGGTAAGAAATGCTACGGCGATGAGGATGGAGAGAGCATAGGATATTGATATAATAAAGTAAGTGAGGGTTAAGTGAATTGTCATGTGGTTTGTGTTGGAGCTAGGGAGAGGATTTGAACCTCTGGGTAAAGGGCTTAAGCCTTCTGCATTTGCCAAGCTCTGCCACGCTAGCGGTCCTTTTCTAGGAGGGGGTTATGGTGGAGCTCTTAGTAATTTAGTTGGGTTCATTACTGGGTGCGAAGGCGTGCTTGTGGCATAGGCCTTACTTCTTCGATCCTTTCGTACTAGAAGGAGTTGTAACATAGATAGAAACCGACCTGGATTACTCCAGTCTGAACTCAGATCACGTAGGACTGTTAATCATTGAACAAACGAACCCTTGGTAGCGGTTGCACCACTAGGATGTCCTGATCCAACATCGAGGTCGTAAACCTCCTTGTCGATGTGGGCTCTTGAAGGAGATTGGGCTGTTATGCCTGGGGTAGCTAGGTTCATTAATCAATTATATTGGGTCTGGTTACTATTAGCACGTTGATGGGTAGTTCTTGGTTAAGATGGATTGTCTGATATTTGGAGGTTAAGTTTGTCTCCAAGGTCGCCCCAACCAAAAAATGCACACCAGCAAAATCCCGGGGGAGTAGACCCTGTGGGTGAGTTTTGTTTATGGGAGTGGTAGCAGATTTTAAAGTTCCACAGGGTCTTCTTGTCTTATGGGGTTATTCCTGCTTTTGCACGGGAAGATCAATTTCACTGATTATCTGTAGGAGACAGCTAAGACCTCATTAAGCCATTCATACAAGTGCCGATTTATGGGACAATTGATTGCGCTACCTTGGCACGGTTAGGATACCGCGGCCGTTGAACGAATTGTCACTGGGCAGGCTTCACCTTTAATACTTGGTTTGCTAAAGGCTATGTTTTTGGTAAACAGTCGGGTCTTGGATTTGCCTAGTTCCTTTTACAGATTTTAATCGTCTTTGGGGGCGCTCCATAGGTGGGTTAACAGAGTTTTGGGTATAAGGTCTTGTTAAGGTTAAAAAATATCCTGTGGATTGTTAATAATGTTGTAATGTAAGCTTGCGCCATAGAGGGGATCCCTAGTTACTTATTTTAGCATAAATTCTCTTATTTAATGTAAGTTGGCCTATTGGGGAAGAGGGAGTCATGAGGAAGTTTAGATTTTTTTAGGTGAGGAGCTTTGACGCATTCTTTAATGGTGGCTGCTTGAAGGCCCACAATTAAGCTGTAATTAAATTTATCTGCTAGGGGAGAGTGTATTCTTTTTTAAAGGAGCTGTACCTCCTTTAAATAGCCCTTAATTCGCTTCATGTGGGTTGAGTGTAGTCCTGGGAGGTGAATTAAGAGGGAACTGATTCATTTCATAGGCAACCAGCTATCACCCAGCTCGATTGGCTTTTCACCACTACTAACGAGTCTTCCCAGTCTTTTGCAACAGAGACGGGTTTGCTCAGTAGATAGCTGCTCGTAAGTAGCTCGCTTGGGTTTCGGGGAAGCAAGCTTAAATTGGCGTTTTGCTTGGGTAGTTCTCGCTAAATCATGATGCAAAAGGTACAAGGGTTGGTCTTTGCTATTTATTGCTTGGTTTGTCATTACTATTTCATTCTTCCCTTACGGTACATGATCTCTATTGCGTCTTGAGTTTACTTTTCTATCGCCTAGACTAGGTTGAGTGAGAGAATGTTTTGATTTAATGGGTAGTATTAACTTAGTTTCTATGTAATCTGGTAGAAGAGCTAGAGTTAGGCTTCAAGGCGATCTGATATGGAACTGATATCTTTCAGGTGTAAGCTGAATGCTTTAGTTATAGCTACGTCTTGGTAGACTAAGTGCACCTTCCGGTACACTTCCCTTGTTACGACTTGCCTTATCTCTAGCTTAGGGGTTTATTATAAATAAAATTAATCCTAGCTTGTGAGGAGGGTGACGGGCGGTATGTACGTGCTTCAGAGCCAGCTTAAAGGAGGCATTATTATCCTGCTTTACTGCTAAATCCGCCTTTTAGGAGTGATTTCACACTCCTTGTCGTGAGGTATTCTATGCTAGAAAATGTAGTCCATTTCTACCACCTCATGAGCTATACCTTGACCTGTCTTATTAGTGGGATGTTGCTGTTGTGCCCACTGTTAAACCCTCAGTTTAGGGGTGGGCTGACGACGGCGGTATATAGGCTGATTTGGCAAGGGATGGTTGGGTGTATCGTGGGTTCTCGGTTATAGAACAGGTTCCTCTAGGTGGGTTTGGAGCACCGCCAAGTCCTTAGAGTTTTAAGCGTTTGTGCTCGTAGTTCTCAGGCGGATGCTTAAGTGGTAAAAGCATCGGGATTTAGGGCCAGGCATAGTGGGGTATCTAATCCCAGTTTGTGTCCTGGCTTTCGTGGAGTTTTGTTGATCATGAAGCTAAGATCATTTCTATGGGAGTATTGGATGCATCTTGTGCTTATAACAGCTTGGTTACATTTCAGTCTTAGTTGAAGTGATAATGAAAAACCACTCTTTACGCCGTATAAAGTTAATTTGGGTTTCTTGTGTGACCGCGGTGGCTGGCACAAGATTTACCAACCCTGGTAAGTTGCTTTAACTAAGTCAAGTTTACACTTATTGCTTAATATTAATTACTGATGAAAACCCGTGGGGGTGTGGCTAGGCAAGGCGTTTTGGGTTACAATTGGAGTGGTGTGCCTGATGCCTGCTCCTGCTGTCTTTTTAAGGTGCTGAGGGCATTTTCACTGGGATGCGGATACTTGCATGTATATATTTGGCAAGAACTAACTGTAAGGTTAGGACTAAGTCTTTTTTGTCCTTGGGTATGTGTAATAGCCGTCTTAACATCATCAGTGTTATGCTTTATTGTAAGCTACAAGGACTAAGGCTGTTATAGGCATAGTGATTATTATTTGTGCTTGTTTTAGTTGTAGTAATAGTTGATATTGATTTAGGATTTGTTTAGTGGTTGGAGAAGTAGTTCTAGTGGATAACAAAAATGTGTTGTTGAGAAGTTAGAAGAGTAGAAAGGGGCAGGATTGTAGTGTTGTGGGCGGGTTTGTTAAGGTTTTATGTTCTTGTAGTTGAAATTACAACGATGGTTTTTCAGGCCAAAGGTCTTGGATAGAGGCCAAGCAGGAATTGTTATGACGTACTTTATACTATTTTTAAGTGTTTTATTTTGGGAGGACTAGCAGTTGCTTTCAATCCTTCTCCATACTATGCAGTAGTGGGGTTAGTGTTGGCGTCTATTGTAGGGTGTGGATGGTTAATGAGTTTGGGGGTGTCTTTTGTATCATTAGTGTTATTTCTGGTATATTTAGGTGGGATGTTAGTGGTTTTTGTGTATTCGGTTTCATTGGCAGCAGATCCATTTCCTGAGACCTGAGGGGACTGGCAGGTTGTTGGGTATGGTGCTGGGTTAGTTTTAGTGTTGGGGGGTGGGGTGTTTATTATAGGGCTATCTGAGTTAGAGTGGTTAGGGATAAACACGGTGGATAGTGGGGGTGTTTTATCTATTCGGTTGGATTTTGAGGGAGCGACTATGTTTTATTCTTGGGGGGTGGGACAATTTTTAATTGCGGGCTGGGGTCTGTTGCTGACGTTGTTTGTTGTGCTAGAACTTGTACGAGGGTTGTCTCGTGGGGCAATTCGGGCGGTTTAAGGAGGTGTGGTTCAGAGAATAGTTTAATGAAAATGCCAGCTTTGGGAGTTGGTGATAAAGGTTTGATTCCTGTTTTTCTGAAGGTTTGGAAAAAAGTTTGGGACCAACTGTTAAAGGTGTATGTGGGTGGAATATTAGTTAGAGTAGTGGGGGCGATAAATTGGGGAGGTAAGAGGGTGAAAGGAAATGATGGGGTAGATTAAAGTGTAAACAAAGAAATGAACAAATGAATGATGAAAGGAAATGATGGGGTAGATTAAAGTGTAAACAAACGAACAAATGAATGATGAAAGGAAATGATGGGGTAGATTAAAGTGTAAACAAACAAATGAAGAAATGAATGATGAAAGGAAATGATGGGGTAGATTAAAGTGTAAACAAACAAATGAAGAAATGAATGATGAAAGGAAATGATGGGGTAGATTAAAGTGTAAACAAACAAATGAACAAATGAATGATGAAAGGAAATGATGGGGTAGATTAAAGTGTGTTAAAAAAATTTAGCAAATTGATGATGCAAATGTCTTAATTGGAAAATTAGGGGAATGGAAAGTTTGTAAAATTTGAAATTTTTGTTAAAAAATTTAAAAACAAAAATTAATGATGAATAGAGGGAAAGTCCCTAGATCATTGCAAAAAATGACAAAATTTTTGTCATTTTTTGTGAAATTGACGACAAAAAATATGTCTGGCGTACATTAATTAAATTGCAACTTGATGAGAGATGTAATGGAAAAACCAAGCCAACAGCACGTGACACTGTATCAGTGCAACAGTATGAGACCGAATAACACTTGAAACCATATCATTAATTTTCACGCGAAAGTGAGAAAACCGCTCGCCGACCATAAGGGGTACATGTCAACCATATATGGGAGCCCCCTGGCGGAGCACTCTGAAGGGTTTATTGAGATCTACCCCCAAAAAAAAAACCTAAAAGTTTAGAAGAGAGAAAATGCCGCGATCACGAGGTCCAGGTTGGCCGAACATCCCCAACCATTAGTAACGGAGCGCAAGTTTAGGAAAATTAAGCAAGTTATGGCCCTGACCGAGGAACCAGAGGCGACAAAGAGCAAGTTATGAGAGTGGGTTATTGGTGGAAAGGGAAAGAATACACCTGAAGCTGGACATGATAAACATTACTAACGCCGGGTTGCTGGTTTCTCGTGAGGAGTACGACTAATAAATAACCCAGCACTTCTTGGTTGGTACATAGAGCAAGGTTAAGTGGTGAGTGGTCCATGGACCATGGATTTTAGGTTCTGTGACGTTCCTCGTATTGAGAAGGATTTTATGCAAAAATTAGCAGCCTTAGGTTTTAGTTCCTTTGGCGGGATTATTCCTAGACCATGACATGTTATGTCCTTGTGTGGGAATGTGCCTAGATCTGTGAATGACAAGTTTTGGATTGTATGGGAGATAGTATGGAAATATGGATGGTTTTTGCAATAATAGTATGTCAGATTTTCCTACATGCATGTTATGTCTAATGTGGTGGAGGATGCTATGCAAAGTAATACATACCGTAGGGTATGGGGGGAGGGGAGGGGCCCTCCCCTTGATGTACGTGTTGATTGGAAAGTTGGGGGGTACTTGGATATTTTTTGGAAAACTCTGAGAAGGGGCGGCCTTCAGTCTTTGGTTTACAAGACCAACGTTTTTTATAAACTATTAGAGTGGTTAGAGGTTGAGTATCTTATTTTCTAGGAGACTAGTAATGGGGAATAAGATGAGAATGATTGTGAAGTAGGTAGTTGAGGCGAGTTGTCCGATGATAATAAATGGATGTTCGACTGGTTGGCTACCGATTCATGTAAGGATTAAAAGATTTGTTACTAGGATTCAGAATAGAAGTTGGGAGAGAGGTCGGAAGGTTATAGTTCGTTGCTTTGACATGTGGAGGAATGGGGCTAGAAATAGAATTAAGACGGAGGCGGCTAGGGCTAGGACTCCTAATTTGTTGGGGATTGATCATAAGGATGGCATATGCAAATAGGAAGTGCCACTCAGGTTTAATGTGGGGAGGTGTTACTAATGGGTTTGCAGGTGTAAAATTTTCTGGATCTCCTAAGAGGTTGGGTGAGAATATGGCAAGTGTTATTATTAGAGGAATGAGGAGGAACAAAAGGCCTAGAATATCTTTTATTGAGAAATAGGGGTGGAATGGGATTTTGTCGCAGTCTGAATAAATACCTAGGGGGTTGTTTGAGCCTGTTTCGTGTAAGAAAGTTAAGTGGATGAGGGTGAGACCTGCAATTAAGAATGGGAGGAGGAAGTGGAGGGCAAAGAACCGGGTAAGTGTAGGGTTGTCAACTGAGAATCCTCCTCAATCCCATTCTACAAGTGTTTGGCCAATGTAAGGAATTGCCGAGAATAGGTTAGTAATTACTGTAGCGCCTCAGAATGATATTTGGCCTCATGGGAGGACATATCCTACGAAGGCAGTTGCTATTAGAGTTAAGAGGAGAATAACTCCTGTGTTTCAGGTTTCTTTATATAGGTAGGCACCATAGTAGAATCCTCGTCCAATGTGTAGGTAAATGCATATGAAGAAGAAGGAGGCGCCGTTTGCATGGAGGTTTTGGATGAGTCAGCCGAATTGAACATTTCGGCATGTATGGGCGACGGACGTGAATGCCAGGGTAATATCCACTGTATAATGTATTGCTAGTAGGAGGCCAGTGGTGATTTGGATTGTTAGACAGATGCCAAGAAGAGATCCAAAGTTTCATCAGGCGGAAATGTTTGGTGGTGTTGGGAGGTCAATTAAAGAATTGTTGATTATTTTTAGAAGGGGGTGATGTTTTCGTAAGTTAGGGGCCATTAATCCTTAGTTCTGTGTAAATAAGATTATAATTAAGATAGATAGAGCGAAGGATCCTAGATAGGTTTTGATTAGTCCGGAGTGTAGAGTAGTTGAGATTTTGGATACTTTGAGTTGAAGGGTCGCTAGTCCTTCTGGGCCTATTTTTTTATATCAGGATAGGTCGATTAAATGGGATGCAATGTTCTGGCCGTTGTTTAGGAGTTTAGTAGAGCTGAGGCGGTGTATAAGGGGGTTAAAATATCCTAGAGTGCTGGAGAAGTTTATAGTGATATTTTGTTTGGGGGCAGAGAAGGTATGTGTGAGTTTTGATAGTTCTAATGCCAGAATGATGCCTAATGTTGTAATAATGATAGCAGTGGTTTTTGTGACCAGTGGTATGGTTATAGGAGGGGTTTTTGTAGGGGAGATATAAGAGGTAGTTAATAGACCAGCTATAATACTTCCGAGAGCGAGACGAGTAATTGGGTTTGTGACTGCTGGGTTGTTTTCATTGATGGGAGTAATGGAGGGAATCCGGGTGTAGTCAGTTTGTACTAGTAGGGCTATAGGTAGGCTGTAAGTTGCAGTAAAAGCTGTAGCTACGAGGGTTAGGAGGAGTGCTCAGGTGTTTAGATAGGAGGTGTTAAGACTTTGGATAATGAGATCTTTTGAGTAAAACCCTGCTAAAAATGGTGTTCCTATGAGAGCTAAATTTCCGATTGTCAGGCATGAGGTAGTTGTAGGGAGTAGTTTCTGTAATCCTCCTATTTTTCGAATGTCTTGTTCACCGTTAAGGCTGTGAATGATAGACCCAGAGCAAAGGAAGAGTATGGCTTTGAAGAATGCATGCGTAGAGATGTGTAGAAAGGCTAGTTGAGGTAGATTTAGGCCAATAGTGACTATTATTAGTCCTAGTTGGCTGGATGTAGAGAAAGCAATAATTTTTTTGATGTTGTTTTGGGTAAGAGCGCATGTAGCGGCAAATAGGGTGGATAGGGCACCTATACAAAGGCACATAGTTAGGGCAATTTGGTTGTTACATAATATGTGGTGAGTGCGAATAAGTAGAAAGATTCTGGCAACTACTATTGTGCTGGAATGGAGTAGGGCAGATACAGGGGTTGGCCCTTCTATAGCTGCTGGGAGTCATGGATGCAGGCCAAATTGGGCGGATTTACCTGTGGCGGCTAGGATGAGCCCTAAGAGAGGGAGAAGGGATATTTGGTTTGGGGAGGATTGCTGTTGAATTTCTCAAGTGTTTATTGAGGATGTTAGTCATGCTATGCAGAGGATTAGTCCAATATCCCCAATACGGTTGTAAAGTACGGCTTGAAGTGCAGCGGTGTTGGCTTCTGCTCGACCGTGTCACCATCCAATCAGGAGGAAGGATATAATTCCGACTCCCTCTCAGCCGATAAATAAGAGGAATATGTTATTAGCGATGATTAAGATGAGTATTGCAATGAGAAAGATTAGAAGGTAAAGAGAGAATTTTGTGGTGTGGGGTTCTGAGGCTATATATCATGTTGTAAATTGAAGAATAGATCATGTTACGAATAGTGCAATAGGAAAAAACGTTAAGGAGTATTGGTCTATTTTAAGGCTAAAAGGGATTTTGAAGTTCGCAATAAATTTTCATTCTCAATAGAAAGTGGTATTTTCCATATTTAAGTAGATGGAGAGGATTATGGGAATTAAACTAACTATGAAGGAAGTTTTAACAGTGTGTATGATGGTTGTTGGAGAGTTTAGGTAGTTTTTGGATAGGAGGGGGAGTAGGATGGGTATAGAGAGGGTAGCCAGGGTCAAGAATATAGAGGTGTTGAGGATTAATGGGAAGTCCATTACTTTTACTTGGACTTGCACCAAGATGAATGGCTCCTAAGACCAGTGGATTGCTATTATCCTTTAAAAGTAAGGGGGCTGAGGTCTTAGGCTCAGATGCAAGAGTTAGCAGTTCTTGTTGGTTAAACCTCCCCTCGGCAGGCAAGAAGAGTTTAACTTCTATTTTTAGGATCACAGTCTAATGTTTGGTTTAAAACTATGCTTGCATGTGGGAATTCCTGAGATTAGCTCTGGTTTTAGGATGAGGAGGAGGGAGGGTAGGATATGAAGTGTTATAAGGAGATGTTCTCGTGTATTTGAATTTTGGGTGGTTGTAATATAGGTTGGAGTTGGACTTCGTTGGGTTATAAGGAGTATGTAGAGGGTATAGGCTGCAGTTAGTAGAGTTGCGGCTCCGGTTAGGATAATGGTGAAGGTGGATCAGTTGAAGAGTGCAATTATGATAGTTAATTCAGCTATCAGGTTAGTGGTAGGAGGAAGGGCTATGTTTGTTAGGTTGGCTAGGAGCCATCAGATTCCTGTTTAAGGTAAAAGGGGTTGTAGGCCTCGTGTTAGAAGGAGAGTACGACTATGTATGCGTTCATAGTTTGTATTAGCTAGGCAAAATAGTATGGAAGAGGTGAGTCCATGTGAAATCATTAGGATTATGGCCCCTGAAAAGGATCAGTGGGTTTGGATTATTGTTGCGGCAATGACTAGACCTATGTGGCTTACTGAGGAGTAGGCAATTAATGACTTAAGGTCGATTTGGCGTAGGGAGATGGAGCTTGTTATTAGTGCCCCTCATAAGGCTAGGGTTAAAAATGGGTAGTAGAGGTAGTCTAATAGGGAGTTTGTAATTATTGAGGTACGCATAATGCCGTATCCCCCAAGTTTGAGGAGGAGCGCAGCTAGGAGTATGGATCCTGCGATTGGTGCCTCTACGTGGGCTTTTGGGAGTCATAGGTGTAGTCCGTAAAGGGGAGCTTTCACTATGAAAGCGAGCAATAGGGCTAGACTTGATATGAGGCCTGTTCAGGAGTTTGTAAGAGATGAGTGTGAAAGTTTTATTATAGTGATGTGTATAGTTCCTGTTTGGGTGTGAAGATAGAGGATCACTACTAATAGGGGAAGAGAACTAATTAGTGTCTAAAATAAGAGGCAGATTCCAGCACTTAAACGTTCTGGTTGGCTACCCCATCGTGTGATTAGAATTAGGGTAGGGATTAGGGTAGCTTCGAATGCGATATAAAATAATATCAGTTCTAAGGCTGAGAAGGCCAAGATAATGAATGGTTGGGTGAGGATTATGGTTATGGTAAAAATATATTTTCGTGTGGGAGGTTCTTGTTGAAGGTGATTTTGGCTTGCCAGGATTATAAGAGGTAGAAGTCAACAAGATAGAACTAATAAGGGGGATGAAATTTGATCAGTTCCAAGTCATGGTGATAGTTTTTTGCTAAGGTAATAGGTTGAAGGAAGTCATTGTAAGCTAGCGGTTGCAAATAAGAGGCCGTGCGAGGTGACATTGAGTCATAGGAATTTTGGAGGAGATAAGAGGGTCATGGGGAGTAATATGACTGTGGGGAGAATAATTTTTAACATTGTAGAAGGTTTAGATTGTGTAAATGATCCGATCCGTGAGTTCGGGTGGAAGCTACTAGGACTGCTAGACCGGCGCCTGCTTCACAGGCTGAGAATGCTAACATAAGAATGGGCATTAAGGTGGGGGATGTTATTTGGGTTTGAATAGGTCATATGGAGAGGGCAATGTATATTGATAGTATTATACTTTCTAAGCATAGCAGGGCAGAAATTAGGTGTATTCGGTGAAAGGCTAGTCCTAGACTACTTAGGGTGAAGGCAGAGTAGAAGCTTAAATGCAGAAAGGTCATTGAGAAAGTCACGGGGTAGGACTGTGGTTTGTTGAGCCGAAATCAACTGTCTTTGCTAGACTAACTTTCTGAAGTTATTCTGCTCATTCTAAGCCCCCTTGAATTCATTCATAAATTAGCCCTAGTGCGAGGAGGCGAATGACTGTGGAGGTTCATGTTAAGGTAGTGAGGGGGGAGAGGAGTTGAGTAGCCCATGGGAGGGGCAGTAGGAGGGCAATTTCTAGGTCGAACAAGAGGAATAAGATTGCGACAAGGAAGAATCGGATTGAAAATGGGAGGCGGGCAGAGCCCAGTGGGTCAAAGCCACATTCGTATGGGGATAATTTTTCTGAATCTGGATTTATTTGAGCTAATCAAAGGTTTAGTGAAGTTAAGATAATACATAGTGATAGAGAAATTGTGAATATAAAGAGGATGATGTTAATTGCCTTTCTCTGGTTTTGATCCAGATTTTAGAGATTGGAAGTCAATTGTAATTAATATACTAGAAGGGCAAGATCCTCATCAATGGATTGTTATGTAGAGGAACAGTCAGATAATGTCAACAAAATGTCAGTATCAGGCCGCTGCTTCAAAGCCAAAGTGGTGGTTGGATGTGAAGTGGAATTTTACGAGGCGGAGGAGGCAAATCAAGAGGAAGGAGGATCCAATGATTACGTGGAGACCATGAAATCCTGTGGCGACGAAAAAGGTTGATCCATAGACTCCGTTGGCAATTGAGAATGGAGCTTCATAATATTCTATTGCTTGAAGTACTGTAAAGTAGAATCCTAATAGGACGGTTATAAGTAGGGCTTGGGTAGCTTGGTTCCGATTGCCCTCTGTAATGCTGTGATGTGCTCATGTGACAGTGACTCCTGAGGCTAGGAGGATAGCAGTGTTTAGTAGGGGGACTTCTATTGGATTGAGAGGTTTGATTCCTATAGGAGGTCATTGTCCTCCAAGTTCTGGAGTGGGGACTAAGCTGGAGTGGAAGAATGCTCAGAAGAATCCTAGGAAGAAGAATGCTTCAGATGTAATAAATAAAATTATTCCGTAACGTAAGCCCTTTTGGACTGTAGGGGTATGGTAGCCTTGGAATGTGCTTTCTCGTACGATGTCACGTCATCATTGGAGTATCACTAGGATTATAGAGAGTAGGCCTAGGAGTAAGAGTTGGATAGAGTTGTGGTGAAATCATATGGCTAACCCAGAGGTAGTGAGGAGGGCGGCTGCTGCTCCAAAAATGGGTCAAGGGCTTGGGTCTACTATGTGAAATGAGTGGGCTTGGTGTGTCATTAAGGGTTAAATGTTTTCTTGTAAGTAAAGGCTTAGAAGAAGTACAAAGACATACGCTTGGACTATTGCCACGGCCACTTCTAGAATTGTTAAGAGGAGTAGAATTGTTCTAGTTAGAAGGGACACGGTAGGTATAATGGGAAGGAGGACGGTAGTGGCTGTTGAAATGAGTTGGATGAGCAGGTGTCCTGCTGTGAGGTTGGCTGTGAGGCGAACTCCTAAGGCTAAAGGGCGAATGAGAAGGCTTGTTGTTTCAATTATGATGAGGGCAGGAATTAGAGGTGTTGGGGTGCCTTCTGGTAGGAGGTGTCTGTCCTAGTTAGGACAGCTGAGATCAGTTCATCATGGTGGGTGTAACCCAAAACTGTATTCTATAGCCTTCCATGTCATTTCCCAGAAACTAGACTATTGTTGTCAATAGACTATTCGCACCCTCTGCCCATAGAGCCTGACTCCTCAGGCTATAAACTAGGTGTTAAGAGGCCTGTGAGATAGGAGGATGTTTCTGTCCTCACACCCTTTGTGGAACTCCCCGCCCTGAGGGGAGCACTGAACATTCCTGCCTGAACTGGAGGATATATAATCTTGGAGTTTTGGAACATTTTTCAACCCACTCATGGGATCCAGAGGCCGGCTGCATCTCATCGCTCTCAACCAGACTTAGACCACCACTGGACTGCGATCACCAGTTCTGGCCAGACTGCAGCAGCTCTCCCACCAGCAGGTTCTTCCCCTCTCCCTTTACTTTGGACTCAAACAGGGCCCAAGGAACACCACTTTGTTCATGCCCCAGGGTACTGGGTTATACATTTGGGTTTTTGTGGGTTGAGACCAATTGTTTGTTTGTATTATTGTACTTACTGTATTATTTTAATAAATTGTTATTCTGATTTATAATCTCTCCTTTGAGTTGAGTTCATTCCCCCTGCTGGTTAACTTTTAAACCAGCACAGTGTCCAAGGGAAGCTGAAGGTTGGTTTCGTAGGCCTGTTAGCAGGGTGGCAAGTCATAGAGGGAAGGCGAGGGCTAGGTTTATTGATAGTTGGGTAGTAGGTGTGAATGTGTAAGGTAGGAGGCCTAATAGGTTAATTGTTAGAAGTATAATTATGAGTGATGATAGGATTAGGGCTCATTTATGGCCTTTTTTGTTTAATGGGGTTATTAGTTGTTTTGTGATTAAATGGAGAAATCAGAGTTGAAGAGTTGAAAGATGATTTGTAACTCATCGATTGCCAGGAGAAGGAAGTAATAGGGTTGGGAATAACAGCGAGATGAGGATAAGGGGGATTCCGAGGAGGGTTGGGCTTATGAATTGATCAAAGAAGCTTAGGTTCATGGTCAGTTTCAGGAATGGGTTTTTATAGTGGGTAGTGTTTTGTTGGAGGGTGAGTTAGTTGGGGTAAATAGTAAGAGTTTAGGTTGAAGGATAAGAGAAAAAGTGAATCATGAAGTTAGTATGATAAAAAGTCAAGGTGCGGGGTTTAGTTGGGGCATGTCATTAAGGAGGGTGAATAATCCTCTTTCTCTAGTTTAAAAGGCTAGTGCTGGTTCATAGTTTCTTAATGATTAGGATGTTAGAAGTGAAGATCAGTTTTCGAAGTGTGTTAGAGGGGCTGATTCTACTACGATAGGTATGAAGCTGTGGTTGGCTCCACAGATTTCTGAGCACTGACCGTAGAAGATTCCAGGACAGGTTGTGATAAAGGAAGTTTGGTTCAGTCGTCCTGGAATTGCATCGGTTTTTACACCAAGGCTAGGAACAGCTCAGGAGTGGAGAACGTCATCAGCTGTAACAATAATTCGAATCGGGGATTCTATTGGAATGACGATGCGGTTATCAACTTCTAGGAGGCGGAAATGACCGAGTGGTAGATCCATAGTTGGTAGTATGTAAGAGTCAAAAGATAAATCTTTAAAGTCTGTATATTCGTAGGATCAGTATCATTGGGGGCCAATAGCTTTGAGGTTGAGGTCAGGTTCATGGATTTCGTCTATCATGTAGAGGATTTGAAGGGATGGGAGGGCTAGTATAATTAGGACAATGGCAGGTAAGATTGTTCAGACAAGTTCTACTTCTTGTGCGTCGACGGTGTTGGAGGATAGTTTTTCTATAAGTATAAGAGCTAGTAAATACAGGACTAGGCTACAAATGGTTAGTGCGACTATTAGGGCGTGGTCGTGAAATTCAATAAGTTCTTCTATAATAGGGGTTGAAGCGTCTTGAAAACCAAATTGAGAGTGGTTGGCCATGGAGTTGGTACTGGGTTTTCACCTGTGATTTAGTCTTGACAAGACTATGTAATGATTTTACTAACAACCCATAAGAAAGAAGCATGAGTGGTTTGATGCGGTTGGCTTGAAACCAGTTTATGAGGGTTCGATTCCTTCCTTTCTTGTACTTGGACAAAAGCTGGTTCTTCAAAGGTATGGTAGGGAGGAGGGCAGCCGTGAATTCATTCAATGTTTGTGGAGGTAAGTTCTGGTTGCACTACTTTCCGTTTGGATGCGAAGGCTTCTCAGGTAATGAACATTAGTATAATTACAGCTACTATGGAGATGAGGGAGCCGATGGAGGATAGGGTGTTTCATAGGGTATAAGCATCTGGGTAGTCTGAGTATCGTCGTGGTATACCAGCTAGGCCTAGGAAATGTTGTGGGGAAGAATGTTAGGTTGACCCCAAAGAATATTACTCCAAAGTGGTCTTTAGCTCATGTAGAGTGAAGGGTGTAGCCAGTGAACAGTGGGAATCAATGTGTGAAGCCAGCAAAAATGGCGAATACTGCCCCCATAGATAATACATAGTGGAAATGTGCAACTATGTAGTAGGTGTCGTGCAGGGCGATGTCTAGGGAGGAGTTGGCAAGAACGATGCCTGTTAGTCCACCAATGGTGAAGAGGAAAATAAAGCCTAGGGTTCATAGTATGGGCGGGTCTCATTTGATTGTTCCACCGTGTAGGGTTGCTAGTCAGCTGAAGACTTTAATGCCAGTGGGGATTGCAATAATTATGGTGGCGGATGTGAAGTAAGCTCGGGTATCTACGTCCATTCCAACTGTAAATATGTGGTGAGCTCATACGATAAAGCCCAAGAAACCAATGGATAATATGGCTCAGACTATGCCTATGTAGCCAAAGGGTTCTTTTTTGCCGGTGTAGTAGGCTACAACATGGGAAATAATTCCGAATCCGGTAGGATAAGGATGTAGACTTCTGGATGGCCAAAAAACCAGAATAAGTGTTGATATAAAATTGGGTCTCTGCCTCCTGCGGGGTCAAAGAATGTAGTGTTTAGGTTTCGATCTGTTAGAAGCATTGTAATGCCAGCAGCGAGGACTGGTAGGGAGAGGAGAAGTAGAACTGCACTAATTAGGACGGATCAAACGAATAGAGGGGTTTGGTATTGTGAGAGAGCAGGTGGTTTTATATTGATTACTGTGGTGATAAAGTTGATTGCCCCAAGGATGGATGAGACACCTGCCAGGTGAAGGGAGAAGATGGCAAGGTCTACTGCTGCACCGGCGTGGGTTAGATTTCCGGCTAGGGGTGGGTATACTGTTCATCCTGTTCCGGCTCCGGCTTCTACTGTAGAAGATGCTAGAAGAAGTAGGAAGGATGGAGGAAGTAGTCAGAAGCTCATGTTATTTATTCGTGGAAATGCTATGTCGGGGGCACCAATTATTAATGGTACTAATCAGTTACCAAACCCTCCGATTATAATAGGCATTACTATAAAGAAAATTATACCGAAGGCATGTGCGGTGACGATTACATTGTAAATTTGGTCATCGCCTAAAAGGGTGCCTGGCTGTCCTAGTTCTGCTCGAATGAGGAGACTAAGGGCTGTGCCGATTATACCAGCTCATGCGCCAAAAATAAGGTAAAGTGTGCCGATATCTTTGTGGTTAGTGGAAAATAGTCAACGGTTGATGAAAGTCATAGGTAAGATGGCTGAGTGTAGAAGCGTTAGGCTGTAGTCCTTTTTACAGAGGTTTGATTCCTCTTCTTATCGATTCTGTAGTGAAGTTCATGTTGAGTTGCAAGCTCATTGATGTGCATTAAACATGCGCCGGGATCTAGTAGACAGAAGCCTGTTGGTTGGGGCATTTAGCTGTTAACTAAAATTTTATGGGATCAAAGCCCATCTGTCTAGGGGGAGGTTCTAGCTTAATTAAAGCATCTGAGTTGCATTCAGGAGATGCAGGTTAGTATCCTGTGTACCTTAACAGAAACTAAGAGGGATTAGCCCTTGTTTAAGGCTGTGAAGGCCTTCGGTTTAAATAACCTAAGTTTCTAAGGGATTGCGAGTACTATGGGAGATAGTGGTAGGAGTATAACTGATAAGGAGGTAAAGGTTGTGGTTAGGGTGTTAGTTGGTTTGTTAGTTTGTCATTGTTTTATGTAGTTAGTGAAGTTTGGGGGTAGTGTGATGGTTGCACAGTAGGCCAGTCGTAGGTAGAAGAAAAGTCCAAGTAAAGAGAGTAGGGTAATAGCTGTGGCTACTACTGTTAGTTCTTGTTTTGTGAGCTCTTGAATAATTAACCATTTGGGTAGGAATCCCGTTAGGGGAGGAAGACCTGCAAGGGAGAGGAGAGTGAGCATAAGGATTGTGGTTAGTGATGGAATTTTGGTTCATGTGGATATAACAGTGGATAGTTTTAGGGTATTGGTTGTGTTAAGGATGAAGAAGATGGCGGAAGTTGTTACAGTATATAGATAGAATGTAATTAAAGTCAGATTGGGGTTATAGTTGAGAATAATAGTTATTCATCCTAGGTGTGAGATAGATGAGAAATAAAAAGATTTTCTCTCTACTTCCTGACCACTTCATGGGAAGCAGGGCTTCACCACACAGAGAAGCCGCTCAGAAGGCATGTATTGTAAAAAAATGGATTTTCCCCCTTTCCTGTTCCTTTCCTGAGTTCTTGTAGCTGAGCTGATGCCATATATTCTGCAATGTCCCTTTGGTCCATTTGGCTCAACTGACCTGTCTGTATCGCCTCCCATGATCTTGCCCCCGATTCAGGGGACGAAGCTGACAATGCAGATGCTGCACCAGCCCTGCTCAGCAGTTGCCAAAGCACTGGTGTGATTAACCCCTTTGTAACTCCCAATGCAAAGCACAGCCCTGTGACGCCTGCAGTGAGAAAATGAACTCCAGCTCAGACAGACCCAATACATGTGGGATTCTGAAATGTCTCAGGGTTCCTTTTGTTCCATGATGCCCCTCTCAGACCTGGCAGTAGAAAAATAAATCAAAAAATTGAGAAGAAATCATCTTAAAGTCATGCTAAGCCTGTCTTCTACAGTCCAGAATCTATATATGTGTGACTGCAGATACTTGGGATGAGGGTAGATGCTCAGAGGAATTCATGGGTTTGATCTAGGAAACCTGTCCCAAAGTTTTCACTGCCTTTTCCTCCTTGGACATTTCCTGATGCCCGGAGGAAGCTCATGTCCAACAGCAGCAGGCGACCCTTGTATAACAAGGAATGAATGATGCTCCTCGTGCGGTGGTGAGACAAAGAGAAGTTTATTCAAAATTCCCACTCTTAAATCCCTGCGTACCATGTGACTTCTTCAGCCAATAGAGTTATATGTGACTGCGCATGTCCCCTCGGGCCCATCGCCCTGGCACATCCCCTGTGCATCCAGACACGCCTCCCACATATCCCCTCTCTCTAATATCTTAAAGAAGTCACAAAAAGCAGTGCAAAAAACAGTGCAAACAACCAGAACATTGTAAACTACCAAGCTTCGCTTAGCTTCTTAACTCTAATATAAACCTTTTAAAACCTTATATTCCTATAGGGTAGTGCAACTTGGATAATTATTTTATTAACTTGGGGCCTTTAGCCCAACTGTGTGTAAACTATAACTTTTATTAATCTGAGGGTTTTTTAATAACTGGGGATTTCAAACTTTATTCAAGAAACAGGGTAAGCATATCAAAACTCAATTCTTTCAAGGTGACCTTGTGGTGTAGGTAATGTGGTCTTGTGAGGTATTCTGTGTTTTTATGTTTTCCAGTCACACAACTCTCTTATTCATTCACTCATCTCACACACCACGGCCGTCATCATTCACGCATACACATACACACACCAATATTTGCAGTTTGCTTGTCACCACATTGGTCATTAATATAAACTGAAACATAACATAACTGTTTTTAAACTCCTGAGTTATCTGGTTCCTGCAGCTGTGATTGTGTATCCAAATAGGGCTTTACACACCTGGAGGGAATCCACTTCAGTTCTTTTCCTGTTGCCACACAAGCGTAACCTCTCCCCCAAGTCAGAAGATCTAAAGGTCCTGTCCATTGTCCCGAGATCAAATCTTTTACCATGACTAATGGCCTGGGAGAGGCAAATGCCTGAGATTTGTGCTGCTTCTCATATCTGCTTCTTTCAACACTGTCACAATTTAAAAAATTGATAACATATGTGGCTTTCCACAAACGTTCTTGCGGACTGTATAGCTTCTCCCCCCCTCTTTGTTTTATTAGCATCTCTTTCAGTGTGCGGTGTGCCCTTTCTACAATTGCTTGTCCCGTAGGTGAGTGTGGAATTCCTGTACTATGTGAAATTCCCCATTCTGATAGGAAATTCCTTACCTTTTCAGAGACGTATGCTGGTCCGTTATCGGTCTTAATCTGTTGTGGAGTGCCAAGGGTAGCAAAACAGCTTAGCCAGTGTCTTATTACATCCTTGGCTTTCTCACCTGTGTGTGCTGTAGCAGTGATGTACTGTGAAGGTGTGTCTACAGTTACATGTACATATTTCAAGGGGCCAAATTCTGGGATGTGTGTAACATCTGTTTGCCATATCTGATTGGATATTAACCCTCTGGGGTTAACACCTTCCTGAGATGGCATGGGGGTAATTTTTTGACAGTCTGGACAAGTCAATATGATATCTTGGGCCTGATTGATAGTAATTTTGAATTGTCTCTTTAGAGAGCGTGCATTCTGGTGGAAAAATGAATGGGACAATTTTGCATGCTCAAGCGTCCTAGGTACTGTGTTGAACATTGCTGCTTTGTCAGCTTCTCGGTTCCCTTCAGCTATTGGCCCTGGCATGTCAGTGTGAGACCTGATGTGCATTATATAAAAATCAAACCTTCTGTGATTGACAAGGAACCAAATACAACGCATTTCAAACAACAAATGAGGGTTAGAAACATCCCGAAGAAATGAACATTCTAGACGTGAAACTAGCCCTGCAGCATAACAAGAATCAGTGACAATATTAACAGGTTGTTCAGAAAACTTTTCCAAGGCAATACAAATGGCAGCCAGTTCCAGAACCTGCACAGAGCATTGGTTCATGGTCTGTACTTTTTGTTCCCATTGTCCGGTATCAGGATTTATCCAAGTCACTGCAGCTTTCTGTGATCGCCCAGATGCATCTGTAAAAACTGTGAGGCCTTTTACTGGCTCACTTCTGCATCTAGTCGTGGTTCTTAAAGGCAAATTACCGATTTCTGCCCAAAGTTTGTGCTTAGGGAGATTAACTGAAATGTTACCATCAAAACCTGCTAAGGTAGCTTGGAACTCGGTGTCCTCAGCTATCATCCAAGCTAAATTGTCCTTCGTGGCTGGAATGTAATGACCGCTGGATCCCTTCCATCTAGTTCCTGTAATCGAACTCTGCCTTTAATAACAAGCTTAGCAAACATTTCATTAATTGTCCATACAGTTTTAGGTGGGGTGTGGGGCAGAAATAGCCATTCTAGAACCAGCAGTGGGTCCTTTTCAGTCTGGTCCCACTGGAATAAGACTGCAAATGGCTGGTACCTGCTGGGAATTAAGGCCAGGCAGATTTGCAGTTCAGGATCTCTCCTTCTGCTCTGCCTAGATTCGATCGCCTTGGCACAGATGTCTAACGCCTGTTTGGCCTCTGCTGTCAGAGCCCTATTAGACGTCAGATCAGAGTCCCCCTTTAGTAACACAAAGAGAGGGTGTAACTCCTCTGTGGTTAAGCCTAGAACAGGCCTTAGCCAATTAATAGCTCCCAGGAGTTTTTGCAACTCATGTAAGGTTAAAGTGTCTTTTACCTCGAGCTGCAGCGGCTGTGGGGAAATCTGTTGTTGCGTGATTCTCCATCCAAGATAGCTCCAGGGCTGCGATCGCTGGATTTTCTCTTCTGCAACCTGTAAGCCTGCTTCTTGGACAGCATCAGTTAAAGCAGTAACAACAATTTGCAGTTCATTTTCTGTGGCCATGCTTATTAAAATATCATCCATGTATTGGTAGATTATTGCAGAAGGAAAACGTTTTCTGATGGGTTGAATAGCATTTGCAACTACTGTTTGGCATAAGGTTGGACTGTTCTTCATCCCCTGAGGGAGAACAACCCAGTGATACCTTTGCATAGGCTGTGAGTTGTTTAATGCTGGAATAGAAAATGCAAACCTTGGGGCATCCTCGGGGTGCAGGAATATGGTGAAAAAGCAGTCCTTTAAATCAATTATTGTCAGAGGTCAGTTCGCTGGGAGCATAGCAGGTGAGGGTAATCCTGGTTGCAATGCCCCCATAGACTCAATGACTGCGTTTACTGCTCTGAGATCCCGAATCATCCTCCATTTGCCAGTTTTTTTGGGAATGCAAAATACAGGAGTGTTCCAGGGACTATTTGTTGGCACAATGTGTCCTGCTTCCAATTGTTCCTCTACAAACATCTTTAAATGTTCAAGCCTTTCTTTTTTCATGGGCCATTGGTCTACCCAGACCGGCTGGTCACTTTTCCAGACCAGCTTAATCGGTGCTTGGGACGGCTGACCAATGGCCCCTATTGAAAAACCTGGTTGCTTGCAGGAGGAATTTGCATTACTGTGCCAAACTGTGAAAGTATATCACGTCCCCACTGAGAGCAAGGGATCGGGGCTATGAATGGAGCTACCTTTGCTACTTGCCCCTCTGGTCCCAAGACAGTGAGTACTTGAGCACTCTGTCTGGGTCTTTGTGTGCCTCCCACCCCTTGAATGGTTGCAGCTGGGCAAACAGTAGGCCAGTCAAGTGGCCATTCGGAGTCCTTTATGATGGAAACATCGGCTCCCGAATCCAAAAGGCCTGTAAATCGGTGCCCATTAACCTGGCACGTCATGAGCAGCTGTGCTGCTGTGATGGTTGCTGCCCAGTAAACTTGTGGTTGTCCCGTGCTGCCAAAGGCCCCTGAACCCTGCTCCCTCCCCCCCTCCCCTGCAGGCGACATACTGTAGAAGGGGATTAACTGAGCAAGCTTCTGTCCTTTCGGGATGAAGCAGGGGGGTGAAGGGGTCCATGCCATTATCAGAATCTCGCTATGAGAATCCGAGTCTATTACACCTGACAACACAAACAAACCCATTCTGGTGGTAGAGGACCTTCCAATCAGCAGTGCATGTACCCCTGGATTAAGGGGACCCCGATGTCCAGTCGGGATTAGCACCACCTCAGTGGAAGTTATGAGGACTGTGTCCCTGTTGGATAAGTCCAGCCCAGTGCTGGTTGATGTGGCGGGGCACAGATCGCTGGCTGGGGTGCAGGGGCACAGAGCACTGGTTGAGCTGGGGGGGCACAAATCGCCAGCCTGTTCCCCTGTGTCACATGTGATTGCTGTACCGGGGCATGCGACAGCGCCCCTCGCCTCCAGTTTTTTGGCATCCTCCTTGCTTTGGGTTGCTTTCGAGGTGCCAATGCTAGAGGTTTCTGAGGGCAGTCCCTTTGGAAATGGTCAGGGGCCCCACAAATGAAACAACCATCTTTGGGTCTGGCCCCCTGTTGTGTCCTTAACTGAGTACTCAGTGCTACTGCTAGCAAATCTGATTGATGTGTTAAAGAACCCACTTCTTGGCAGGCACGAACTAATTCTGAGATACTGCAAGTTTCCCTCTTAGGAAGGGTTTGCAGAACTCTTTTACAATCCACATTAGCATTTTCGAAAGCCAGTCTTCTACTAAGGATTTCCCTGGCTTCCTCATTTTCAATCTGCCTATCCAGAGCAGATTGCAGCCGATCTAGGAATTTTGTGTAAGGTTCTGTTGGGCCCTGTATTATTTTGGTAAATGACAAGTTTGCATCTCTGTCTGATGTAGGTAATTTTCTTATTGCCCGCATGGCATGTTTTGCTATTACCTCGTATACCTCTCTATTGTAACCGGTTTGAGCATCTATGGAATGATAGTTCCCATCCCCTGTGAGTTGGTGTGCTGATACCCCTGCTTGCGGGTCATTAGCATAAGCAGAACAGATTTCTCTAAAATCGTTCAGCAATACATTGTATTGTGTGTTAGAAAGGCTTATTTGTAACAAGGTTCTCCAGTCATGAGGCATGAAGATGTATGTGGAACTTAGTGACTCTAAAAATGCAAGCGTGTTAGGGGATGATAGACCAGTTTCTCTCATTAACTGTTTTAGTTCTTTGGTTAGTTCATGTGGTAATGGTTGGAACCTGCGACTTTGACGTGGACCGATAATTACTGGACATGCTTGTATAACTTGTAAGTCCCCAGTACGCAATGCCTCTTCTCTGCATAAAGCCCACCTATCAATTGTACCTTCTCGGTATGTTGCTTCATCCCTTGCCAGCGGAGCTATCCCGAAATCCCCCTCCTCCTCCCCCCATTCCTCCCATTCCCCCCCCCCTGCAGCTCCGGCGAAAGCGACTGTCTGTGGGTGGGTGGTGGTGGTGGTTGGGGAGTACGGTGCGGGGGCGGGGAAGGACGGGTCGGTGTCCGAACCGCGTGGCAGGTGAGATGGTGGTACCCACTCCTGGGCGCGTACTCGGCGTTCATGCGCGGGATGGGTTGGCGAGTAAGCTGGGCTAGCCCCCCCACTCCCGTCACGGGACCCCCTGCTGCTGTCCCACTGACTGGAACCTCGCATCTGGGGTCCCGTTCCCTCCCGCCGGTCCGTGTCCCTTGGGCTCCCGGTTCCCTTCCCCGGAGTTGAATTGTGAACGGGTCCACCCCCTCCCCCCGCGGAGCTTTGTGAGTTCAAACTGCGGCGTGTAAAAGTGGGGCTGCTGCTTGCAGCCTGAGTGGGGGTGTATGTGTTCGTCGTTCTTTGGTGGGATCTGCTTAATGCAGTCATTATAGTTTACCAGGCTGGGTAAGCATTGTTTGCTTGGGAATCCCCTCTCTGAGCCTTGAGTTTGATAAGATTGCCTATTTTGTCCCATATGTGAATGTTGAGGGCTTCAACCAGAGGTAGTTCTGGTACGACTGCTTTAATGAGCCGCACCAACTCTGATAATTCAACCCTTGTAACCTGAACATAGTAAGGATTCAGCAGAGCAGCCAGTGCTTCTGTGTCCCGTGATACTTCGGTAGGGAAAAAGTTTCCCATGTTACCTTTGTGTCTCGGCGCTGTTGGGGTGCGCTGTTGAAGAGGGTCTGTCGGTTTGTTGATTTGTGTTGGCTCACTGTCGGTTGGGTTGTGGCATCCCGGCGGCGGCGGCGGCTGATGTCCCGGTGCAGGCGGCAAGCAGCAAGCGGCGGCGGCAGGCACGGGCAGCTGTAGCGACGGACGCGGTGGCTGGTTGTAGAGGCGGCGACTTGGGACTTCAGGGATCGGCGTGTGCGGGTTGCAAAGCGGCGAACGAAGCGGCGGCGCTGACGGCGGCGTCTCAGTCACGTGGCAGCGGCTCGGCGTGGTCCCGGCTCTGTCTCCGGTGAGCGCGGCGTTCGCAGCGTCGGCAGCGGCGGCTCCAGGGGTTCCCGCGGTTCACTGGGCGGCGCGGGGGTCGAGGGCGCGCTGTGTCGGTGAAGCCCGCGCGGTCTGAATACGGCACAGGGGCTTTTTGCTGGCAGTGCTTTTTAAGCACGCCGCAGGGTCAGTCAGCAGCGGTGAGCAGGCGGGGAGCCGCGGTCAGTTTCTGCTGGACAGAAAACTGGAGCGGGGGCTCCGCGGGGGTCAGCAGTGGCTGGGGTTGCTAGGACGCGGCAGCGGCAAGCCGCTTCTTGCACGTGGTCCACACAGTCGGTAGCGAAGAGTCGCTTTACCAGATGACCGACACTCAGGGGACTAACAGGCCTTTCCCTGACGATCTTAGGGTGCTCCGCGGCTCGTTCTCTGAGCTGCAGGCACGCTTTCGCACAGGGAGCAGTCTTAGACGTGCGGGGTGCGTCCCAGTCACTCACCGCTTTCGATGTTGCGTTGACCCTCTCCGCTCTCTCCGGTGCCTGCTTTGACCTCTCGGTTTCTTCCTTAACTCTTTCTTCTCTTCTTCCGTGCACTATCTTACTATTATTGAGCTCGCTAAACTAACTGTCCGTCTCTTAGAAGCCACTAAGAGCACGGGGTTTATTGACGTCAGGGTTTTTTCTGGTGAAGTCTCCCGTCTCTGAAAATTAAGACGATCCCGGAGACACCAGCTGATCTCCTGATCCAGGATAGATATCTCACTTAATATAAGCTAAAGATGTCCCTGTTCGGGCGACACATGTAGCAGGCGACCCTTGTATAACAAGGAATGAATGATGCTCCTCGTGCGGTGGTGAGACAAAGAGAAGTTTATTCAAAATTCCCACTCTTAAATCCCTGCGTACCATGTGACTTCTTCAGCCAATAGAGTTATATGTGACTGCGCATGTCCCCTTGGGCCCATCGCCCTGGCACATCCCCTGTGCATCCAGACACGCCTCCCACACAGCTCCATCCCTCACTTCCTCCTCCTGGCTGCAGCTCTTGCACTTCTGCTTCTTCCTGGGCATCTCCCTGGCTGCCCTCCTGGGCAACGGCCTCATCCTCAGCACCGTAGCCTGCCACCACCACCTGCACACCCCCCAGGGACTTCTTCCTGCTCCACCTCTCCCTCACACACCCGGGCTGCATCTGCACCACGCTCCCCAAAGCCATGGCCAATTCCCTCTGGAACACCAGGGGCATGTCCTACTCAGGATGAGCTGCACCGGTGTTTTTTGCTTTTCTTCTTGATCACAGCGGAGCTTGCCCTTCTCACCATCATGTCCTATGACCGCTACGTGGCCATCTGCAAAGTCCTTCACTACAGGACCCTCCTGGGCAGCAGAGCTTGTGCCCACATGGCAGCAGCTGCCTGGGCCATTGGGAAGCGGGTCTGGCCCTGGGGCTGCAGGAGCTGCCGCCTGAGCCGATGATCTCCTGAGCAGTCCAGACATGCAGTCACTCTCCCTGTCCTCTATTGCCTCCCTTTCTTGCTGCAGGACCAGAAAAGACTGTGTTGCTCTGCTGGGCTGGGGCGGGGCAGGGAGATGGGGGGACCAGGGAGGGGCTGGTCTGGGCAGTTCCAGTGACTAGAAAACCCCAATGTTCATCTGAAGTGTAGGAGTGGGCAGGGTGGGAGCATTACAGGGCTGAGGTGGCTCCAGGCGCTGGGAGTGCTAGCAGGAGCCCAGGGAGACACTGCTCCTGCTGCAATGAACTGCCTGTGTGTGTGCCAGGGAAGGACTCGTGTCTCTGAACACCCCCGTGTGTGCATCAGTCCAGCTCAGGATTGGACACCTCTCAGAGCCCTGACACATTTCTCTGTGTGACTCCAGGAAAACCCCCACTGTGCCAGGGAGTTACCAGATCCTTTGCTGTCACCCTCCTGGTGTCCAGTGTAATGATGAAACTAGAAAAGGTGATCATCATACCCTGGTAATTTTCTAAGAGGAGAAATGTCACTGCTGGAAAGAAGTGTCACTGAAGAGGTGAGAAGAGAGAACATTATTGTTTCCTTCAGTCTGTTCCACAGCAGGTTCCCCTGGAGCCCCAGGGACACCTGCGGGGAACCCAGAGGGGCAGAGAAAGGGCTGCCTTTGGCTCTTGCTGTGCTGCTCAGCTGGGCCGGGCTCCTGGCACACAGGGAAATCCTGGCAAGCGGGCAGCACTGCAGAGAGACAACTCTGCCCAGGAGCAGCTCCTCTGCACAGCCCAGCAGGGCCGAGGGCACTGCCTGTAGGCACGAGAGAAGAGAAGAAAGGCAAAGGGAGGTTAAAGGCAGCAGAAAGATGGCAGGTGTTCAGCTGAGACACAACTTGGGGACACAACTTCACACTCCTCTGCAGAGTGAGTCTACAGGTGCAGGGCAATGTTGCTTGTGTTCCTGGAGGAATCTCCTAAAGCTACCACATCCCACAGCCTTGCACATCTGTCAGGACTCTCCCAGTTTCTCTGTTGCGCTGGAGGAGGATGTTCTCCAGGGCAGGCCTTCCCAGCAGCACCGTCAGAGGGACAGCACAGGTGGGCTCCTTCTCCCAGGGATGGCTGCGGGGTGGGAAGGTGGGGGTGCAGCCAGGGATGCCCGGGGCTGTCCTGCAGAGCAGGGTCCCTGTGCTCCGGGCTTCTTTGTGCCAGGGCAGGGACTTTGCTGCCTGCTGGGGTCAGGTCTCATCCTGCCTGGGTAGTTGCCCACCCCTCTGCAGGGAGAAGCTGTCGGTGGGTGGTGAGAACCCCAGCAGGAGCCAGGCAGGTTCTTCCTGCCGTTGGATGAGGTGTGTGTGGTCAGGGCTGTGGGAGGTCAGGGCTGCTCCCAGATCCAGATCACACCAGCACATTTCCAAGAGCACTGTCAAATGGGAAGGACAAAGCACAATTATTAGGAAGGAATGGAACTTTTCTGAGTCAGTGTTTTCAGTTTTCTACTCCTGAGGAATCTGGGGGTTGAGAAATGGAAAAGGAGCTCCCATGTTGGACAAGTCACTGAGACTCCTGAGTTGTAACTTGGAATGCACAAGTGTTTCTGTAAGCAACTTCCTAAAGTGCTTTCGGCCTCTGCTCTGCTTCTGACAGAAGCAGCATCACTTCTGCTGGACTCATCTGTTTTTTCTTTATCTGCCCTTTTCCACCTGCAAAAAGAAAAGTTGCCCAGTCAGTGCGCTGCAAACAGGCAGGTTTCTCTCAGGCCACAGTGAGTGCACAGACATTCGGATGGAGTGATGACAGGGAAGTCATGAATGGATTTCTGTTGTTGAGTCTACTGTTTTGAAATCAGAAAATGTGGTGTTGAAGTCATCGTTAGCCTTTGAGAGGGAAACAGGAGAAAAATCGGATAAATTTGTTGCTAAAAATGAGCTGCTTCAAACTGAGGTTGACCACCTTCAAAGTCTTGTTAAAATTTGGATGATTATGAAACAGTCAACTCACGGATTACCCCCATCAATACTAGACAATGCCCGCAGTATAAAGGCATAAAGCCCTCCCAGCCCCTCCAGGAACCCTCAAATCCCATCCCGGTCCCACAGGACACTCCCAACTTGCCCTTAAACCCTCCGAGGCCCCCAGACTGCCTCCCAGACCCACAAAAACCCACAAGATGCCCCCAAACCCCTCCCAGTTACCTCCAGCCCTCCCAGGACTTTTCAAACCCTCTCCTAGTTGCCCCCTTCCCCTTGAGTATGCCCCCAAACTCTCTCCCAGTTCCTTCCCACATCCCCGACGATTCCCCAAAACCCCTCACAGCTGCCCCCATCTCTCCAACCTCCCTCCCAAACCCCCAAACTCCCCCAAACACTTTCCCAGTTACCCCCACAACCTCCAACCCCTTCTCAGCCTCCCCATTCCTTCCCAAAGCCCCTCCCAGTTGCCGGCCCATCCCCCAGGTTCAGGTGAGGAGGTGCCCCAGGCTGACAGGCCCGCCCAGACAGGGGCGGTTCCAGCAGCATGTCAGGAGCCACCCCCTGCCCCGAAAGCTCCCGCCCGCCCTGGAGCCACCTCAGCTGCCCCTGCAGGGGAGAAATCCAGGCCGGAGCAGAGCAGGGGGCAGGGCCGGGCTGGGACCTCGATGGACGGGGGCACTGGGAGAGCAGGGGAGAGACCAGGATGGGCTGAGGGGGCACTGGGAGAGCAGGGGAGACACTGGGATGGGCTGAGGGGGCACTGGGAGGGAGAGGGGAAAGTTTTTTGCCCCTTTCCTGGGCACTTGAAGACCCTCTGCACCCCCGTTCCCGACCGTGCCGGCTGTCCTTCCCCCCCAAGCCATGAACAGGTTTTGGGACTCCCTCGTGGGTCGCAGCCAATAGAACGGCTCTGCTGGAATGACATTGCCAAATTCTGCTGGGCCCCTGTCCTTGTGGCGGTGAGTCACCCAATAGAACGTCGAAACTTCCACGGGGGCTGCCGGGAGCAGGGCGGGGATGGCGGGGGAAGGGAGGATCGGGATTGAACCCGATTGGTCCCGATCAATCCCGGCCCCAGGGTCTCCCCCCGCCGCGCTGTTTTTCACATGCGGCCCCAACGAGGCCATGGTGGTGTGGGGTGAGTTCAGGGGGTCCGGGGGCTCCTGGTGACCCCTCCGAATCTCCCCCAAGACTCTCGGGAACCGCCCAGATCCCCCCCAAGACTCCTGGGGACCCTCCGCCTTTCCCCCTCCTCCCCCAAATCTCCTGTGCATCCCCTTAACCCTTGAAAATCTCCTGGGACCACCTCAGACCCCCAGACTCTCTCCTGGGGACCCCCAAACACTCTCCAGGACTCCGGGGCCCCTCCCGACCCCCTCTTTGAGTCTTTTGGGTGTCACCCACCCTTTACGGCGGATTCCTCCGTCCATTTTTCCACCCCGGACTGCTGGGGGTCCACCCCCCCAAGAAACTACTGGGAACTCCCCAGTGTCCCACCATGAGATTCCTGGGTCCCTCCCCCCCCCAACCCCCTGTGGGTGCCCCCATCCTTTCTTCCCCTTGAAAATATTCTTGGGGGTCCCCCAATGTCTCCGCCAGCCCCCATCCTGCCAGGGATGGATTTGAGGGGATCTCCTTCCCCTTCCCTCTGGCCCGAAGGCAAATGCCCTCGCTGTCCTTCTTCCTTCGCCCCCAGGCAGAAAAGAGAAGAGAAACAGCCAGTTGGCCCTGGCAGGTGTGGGTGTGTGCCGGCTGTGGTTGAGTGGTTGAGAAGGGAGAGGAGGGGGCTGGTGTTTGGGCCAAGTCCAGCAGGTGATGTCTTTTGTGTCTGGCAGTCCTTGGTCGGCTCCACGACCATCCAGCTGTCAGTGTTCATGACATACCCATCAGCCCTTCTCTTCTTGGCTCCTACACTTGCCAACCCTAAGCTGCTCCTAAGTTCTCTTGCTGTCAGTTCATAAAGAGGTCTTGTCAAGTGTTACTGATTTAGAAACTAAAGCCTGACATCTTTGTCTTTGCCAAAGATGTGTGTGAAAGGGCAGTGCTGTTGCAAAGCAGTGTTGAGCTTCACATTGGGTGACTTGGCAGCTTCCTCTGCATCACCCATGCACCCTGGGTTTCTTTGAAAAGTACTTTTCACTCCAAATGTGACACCACATTAGCCTGTAGGACATCCTGTCCCCAAATGGATAACTGTAAATATTAATAATTAAAAAGTGCCCCCCTCCATTATTCAAGAAAAGCTTGTATCTCTGTACTAAAAGCATCCAAGGGTCACATCCCCCAGTTTTCTATCTGACAAGGGTTTGGAGGGGCTGCTTTGTGCAGGGAACCCTTTGGGGGGCCCTTGCACATGGGTAGGGTTGCACTCTGGGGGTGTGGGGCTTTGGTTCTTTGGTTGCCAGGGGCCACTGTGAGTCACTGAGCCGGGGTGGGGACAATGGGCAGGGTTGGCTGGGACAGGCTGTGGCACCTGTGACATAAAAGGGAAGTGTCCCCGTGGGGCAGCTCGGCAGGGCCCATCAGGGGATGCTGCCCAGTGCAGCCTGTGCTGTGGGGAGCACGCACACAGGGAGAGGCTGGGCCAGACGAGGGCCGGGGCAGCAAGGCCGCCCCAGGGAGTGGGTTCTGCCCCTGTGCAAAGCATCATCCAGTCCCTGCAGGCGGTCGGGGAGGGGCTGCACAAGACTCAGTGAGCTTGGAGGTCTTTTCCAAGCTGAAGGACTCTTGGATTCTGTGATTGTGTGCTGGATTCAGCTGGGTCCGTGTTAGCAGCATTAGTTTGCTCCCAAAGTTTCCTCGCTGTCAGCTCTTGTGGCCTAAGGCTTGAGTTCCTTTAACTCCTTGTGCTGAGCTACTGATGGGAAAGGAGAGGCCTCTGCGAGCAGATTCCTGGTGTTCCCTGTAGAACAGTGAGGGAGAAGGTGTAGTCAAGTGGGAAGAGGAGTACTGTTTGTGTGTGGCCTCCTATGTGGCCTTGGCGCCTTTGAGGGGCTTGAAGGAGAAAAGAGCTTTGTTAAAGTGAGAAGTGAAATAGTGTGTTGGCTGTGGGAATGGGAAGGGAAGAGGAACGGAGAATGGGAAGGGAAAAAGGAATGGAAAGACATCTGCTGATGCTGTCGTTTGTTATGTTTGCATGTAGCAGGGTGTGGTGGAAGAAAAAACCAATTGGGAAAGATATGTGGCATGGAGAAGCATCTATGGGAACTAGATGGACTTTTATACACTGGACAATTCATCCACCGGACTGACAGTTGTTCCCCAGTTTTACCCCAGTTTATTGCTGTATTGTCATGGAGTTTTATGTACCCCAGTTTACTGTTCAATTTTTATGAAGTTTGTTGTACCTCCATATTGTTCCCCTTTCTCCCTCAGATTTTCCTGCCCAAAGTTGTTTGTCACCCTGTCCGCCCCTGCTTTCCCGCTCCTTTGCCACTGATTGGCTACAGTTTGCTGCAGTGCAAAGAGAGCTCCCATTGACCCTTTCTCCTGGAGACTCCGAAGTTCCACCCGCCTTTTCCCTGTCTCCCTATCACACTTTTCCCTGAGTTGTCAGTTCCATGCTCCTCCCCAGTTCAGAATCCTCCCCTCAGACTTACCTTATTTAAACCCCTGTTGTCCCTGAATAAAGTGGCATTGCTGCACGAACCCTCGACTGTGCCAAGAACCGTTATTGCAGTGCTCAGTCCTATTTCCCATCCCCCCGGACCATGGCAAGTGGCGCCCAATGTGGGGCACAGTTGAGGACTCTCATATTGAGAGAACTCCTGTGTCCTCACCTGGGTTCAGGCGACGCCAGGAGAGGCGATCGTCCCCGCTGGTCCTCCTCAGCAGAGCGGACGGCTGTGGGCTCAGCGGTAGCTGCACGGGTCGACGCACCAGACAGGTGAACTGCTGAGGACATTCCTCACCCTACCCTAACACCCACAGCCCGGTAGAACACCAAAGGGAGGACTTTCCATCAAGAGACTGTTGTTGAGACCCGACTAACATCAACATGGGACTCACACTCTCAACCTCCCAAAAATTTGTATACAGGCGCCTAAAAGACTTTGTAATAGAACACGGTCACCCCTTAGATAAAAAATTGGCAAAATCACTCACCAGATGGCTCGACCACAAGGGTCACCAGCTTGCCGAGGACACCAGCGTAGAGCAGTGGCAAGCCATAGGCTACAGCCTCTGGCGGGACAGCGATAAGGGGGACCGTATAGCTAAAGAGGTGCTCATCGCATGGAGGTTAGTTCTGATGGTGCTACAGCACCAGATGATGAACAAGAATATCAACCTCCCCAAGACAGACACTGAGCGGATAGAGAGGGACACTGAGCAGACAGAGACGGACACTGAGCAGACAGACACACAAGATGGCGGGAGGGGGAAGAAACCATCGCGCCGAATTCAAAATGGCGTCGAGGAGGAGGGGCCCAGGGACCACACGGAGAAAAGGTGGGAAGGGACACCGGGGGAAAAATCAGCGCAGGAAAGGAGGAGGCGGGTTCCCTTAGCACCACCCTCCAGGCCACCTCCGCCTCCACCTGATTGCATCAGAGATCCCTCCCCCGGCATGCCCACGAGCACACCCACTTCCTCCAGCCCCGCCTCTTCCCCGGATACATCACCTTCAAGGGGTGGAAGGGTGGCAAAGGACAGGGTCAAGGCAAAGGTCAGGGCCTCCTTCCGGCAAGATGGCTGCGCCCGTAGGCCTCACACCACCGAGGCCTACCCCGCCTGCCGCCACCCTGAACCGGACATAGACTTAATGCAGCACTCCCCTGAATGGCAGCTTAAGCTACCAGATATCTGGAGAGCCTTCAGGGAGGAGGTTGCTAGCGCTAAAGACACTGAATTCCTAAAAGCATTTCCCATCTATGTAGAGGAAGGAAGGACCCCAGAGTGGCTGTAGGGAATTGGCTATAGAACACGGCTTGCCTAGGCCGTGGGAACATCTTAGATAGCGAGGTTACAGTGCCCTTGTACCCTGTTAGCTGGCTGGTAAACAGGACATTGTGATTAGCAAAACAAAAAGCAACTGAGTACCACCTGTGTCAACAAAGAAATGAGTAAGAGGTGAGATCAACATTTGAGCAGAACCAATAATGAGCTTAGCTTTTGCAGTATGTATGAACTAATTATAAAGCATATATTAAGCTGTTAGCAATGATCAATAAACGAAGCTTGCTGATTCTCATATTGAGCGTCTCATTCTTCCCTCGTCACGACAAGTGGCGACCAATATTGTACCCCATGCTAAAAGATATGAAAAAGGCCATCGTCGAGTATGGGTTGGGGGCACCCTTCACCATCGAGTTGCTAGAATCCTTCTTCCTGGCCTATAAGTTGATACGTTACAACATAAGAGCAGTGATAGGAGGACTCTTTACAACAGTACAGTCCTCAGTATTTGAGGCAGAATGGAAAAAATTAATCACTGCATATGTCAATGACAAAATGGAAAGAAGGGGAATCCCAATTCAGCAGGCAATAGACATGCTCTATGGGGAGGGGAACTATTCGAGTAGGGGGGATCAAGCTCGAATTCACCCCAAATTTTTAGAAGCGACTAAAGAATTGGCATTAGAGGCCATGAAAAGGGTGACAGATGCCTATGTGCAGACGCCTTCTTTCACACTTATTAACCAAGGCCCAAAAGAACCTTTTGTAGAATTCATACCCAGGCTAAAAGAGGCGATCAGCAGGCAGGTCCACCAAAAAGAGAGCCAGGAAATTTTATTCAATAAATTGGTTTTTAAAAAGGCGAATGAGGACTGTCAGAAAGCTTTGAAGATGTTAAAGGATCCCTCCCTACTCGAAATGATAGACGCTTGTAAAAATATAGGTTCTAATTCCCATAAAGCGCGTCTATTGGCTGCCACTTTCATGGGTCCCCAATCATGTTTCAATTGTGGTGAAAAGGGACGCTTCAAAAAACATTGTCCTAAGTTAGTCCCCGAACCAAATTTACCTAAGACCCTATGTCGGAGGTGTGGGAAGGGCCGCCATTGGTCTTCTAGTTTTAGGTCAATGACCAATATCAATGGTGAGCCCCTTCCCCCCAGGAGGTCCCCAGAGCTGAGGAAAAGGGTAACCTTCCAATCTTTGCCCGATCTTCGCCCTTGCTCCTGTGAACATCAGGGAAACGGGGAGCAGAGTGCCCAGGGGGGCGCGACGACACAAATAACCCCTGCTCTCCGCTCCATCCTGCGCCCAACACCGCGCCCAGCTACCCCATTACCCAAGAGCCTCTGACAGACCTCATTCCCGTTCAGTGTGATCCTTTAAATTCAGCAGACCCTATCTCAGTTAAAAACCAGTGTGTTCCCCTAAATTGGATAATCCTTTCCGTTACTCACCCGTCTACTCACCTAAGCTCCTATGAGCAGGCCAGGGTTAGACCATCTGCCCCGGTCGATCCAGATAAGACTTACCTGATGATATCGCACTTTTCAGCAGTGGCTAAGGGAATAATTGTAGTGCTTACTCTCCTGACGGGACTGACGAACACAAATATAGCTATATGCCTAACTGTGCATCTCCCTCCCGTGCAGTTGGAGGACCGCTTCCCCGTGGCGAAGATGGTCTCCACCGACGAGCTGCTCTGCGTGGTGTCCCCAGATGAGGAGCGGAGGGAGGGATCACTGAGGGAAGTCCACTGGACAACCTCGGTGAAGACCTCTCGCCCTCTTCTAACATGTCTCATCTACTTTTCTCAACCTAGGCACCCTCAGAAAGTCAAGGTGGAAGGGTTACTCGACATGGGGGTGGATGTCACCATAATTGCCTCCAAGGACTGGCCGTACGGCTGGCCAACCCAGACCACTAACATCAGAGTCAACGGTGTAGAGGGATCGCAGTACCCCGTCAGGAGTAAAGAGGTAAAGAGGAACTCCGAAGTTCCACCCACCTTTTCCCTGTCTCCCTATCACACTTTTCCCTGACTTGTCAGTCCCATGCTCCTCCCCAGTTCAGAATCCTCCCCTCAGACTTTAAACCCCTTATTTAAACCCCTGTTGTCCCTGAATAAAGTGGCATTGCTGCACGAACCCTCAACTGTGCCAAGAACCGTTATTGCAGTGCTCAGTCCTATTTCCCATCCCCCTGGACCGTGGCAGCAGGGAGATTGCCAAAACTGAAACCAGTACACAGTTGAAAGCTGAACAAAACAACATTTATTCCAAAGAAAGTAGCAAACAAAATGAGAAACCGAGAGACAGAAAAGAGAAGGGAAACAAGCCCCCAAGACAACTCCCCATTCACTCAAGTGTTACTTACCAGGTTGTCTTACCGACCCCAGAATGCTTAGAATTCCCCATAGCTGAAGCTGCATCCTCATTATCCTCAATGAGTCAATTTTCATTAATGTGAGGAAAGCTGAGAGACTGTAGAAACATCAGTTGAACTTCAAAGTCTCCTGGTTTCTGTCTCTCCTCAGACTTAGAATCAGGGTTAGGGTTAGGGTTAGGGTTAGGTTTAGGGTTAGGGTTAGGGTTTAGGGTTAGGGTTAGGGTTAGGGTTAGTTTTTTTTTTAGGGTTAGGGAACCGGGTTTGCGCATAGCTTGCAGTCTCTTTTTTTAGGGTTAGTGTTGCTATGCGCAAACCCGATTCCCTGACCCTAATCCTAAAAAAGTGAATGCAAGCTATGTGCAAACCCTGTTCCCTAACCTTAACCTTAAAAAAGAGACTACAAGCTATGCACCAAACCAGTTCCCTAACCCTAACTTTAAAAAAGAGACTACAAGCTACTAGGGTTAGGGTTAGGGTTAGGGTAAGGGTTAGGGTTGGGGTTAGGGTTTAGGGTTAGGGTTAGGGTTAGGGTTCGGGTTAGGGTTAAGGTTAGGGTTAGGGTAAGGGTTAGGGGTTAGGGTTGGGGTTAGGGTTAGGGTTAGTCAGAATCTGTCTCAATGCGCGATCTAACTATCGTGGGTTTACCCCATTCCAGGAATGCAAACCGTAAACCCTAAAACCTAAACCCTAACCCTTGCTAACCTTAACCCTAACCCTAACCCTAACATCTCATAGCAGAGGGAGGGAGGGGCCTGATTCCTCATCAGATATATCAACAGTCAAAAGCCTGTAAACTCAGCTCTTGCCTTTTCAGGGCTTCACACCGTCAACACTGGAGGGAGGGAGGGGCCCGTCTGCTCATCAGAGGTATCATGCAAGTCAAAAGCCTGAAAAGTCTCCTAGAATGCATAAATCATTAACCATTTCAGTCTCTGACAACTGGTCCACACAGTAACTGCAAGCTATGCCCAAAGCCTGTTCCCTAACCTTAGAAGAGAGACTGCAACCCTCGAGATGTTGGAGGCTCGAGGCATGGTCCGTGACACTAATCATGGCTATAACTCATAACTTCTTGGAGTATGGGGACTTCCCTCCTTCACCCCCGGCAGATCAAGGCCACCACTTCAACTGACAGACATGGAAGCATCGCTGGACCCCGTGGGCGGTGACTATATACATCTGTCCACTCTCAGCTTTTCTTTCTCTTACTCTCCCTTGCTCTTATCGTTCCTTTCTCTCCCCTATGCATTTTCTTTCCTTCCCCCAAAGGTTAGCTCTGTGTCACATTGTGGTATGACAGCACCCAAACTGCTAGCATGCCTGTTGATACAGAATTGTTAAAATAAACCTTGCCAGTATATGTTTTCAGACACCGATTATTTAGTGTCGTTTCACTTTAATCCACCCCAAGGGAATTATTAATAAAAACCTGAGTTACCCCCTCTCCCCTTTTCCTAGGGCGGGTTGTAACACCAATCAGCACTGACTCTGCCCAGTAGGCGGAGCCAGTGACGCAGAACAATCAACACGGACTCCAGCTCTTGACTCCACCCAGTGGGCGGGGCTAGTGCTCTATAGAAGCAGAGTACATACCGGACGGCGGTGGGTATTCTGCCAGACACGCAACAGAACAGCAACAGCAAAAGCAGAGACCCAAGAGAAAAAGTAAAAGATTCTGACAGCGATGGGCACTGAATCGGTCTTATAGCCCGAGAGGGGTTTACTGGGCACCACTGCATTCCTGGAATGGGGTAAACCAACGATAGTTAGATCGCGCATTGAGACAGATTCTGACTAACCCTAACCCTAACCCTAACCCTTACCCTAACCCTAACCCTAACCCTAGTAGCTTGCAGTCTCTTTTTTAAAGTTAGGGTTAGGGAACTGGTTTTGTGCATAGTTTGCAGTCTCTTTTTTAAGGTTAAGTTTAGGGAACAGGGTTTGCACATAGCTTGCATTCGCTTTTTTAGGATTAGGGTCAGGGAATCGGGTTTGCACATAGCTTGCAGTCTCTTTTTTAAGGTTAGGTTCAGAGAAAAGGATTTGCGTATAGCTTGCAGTCTCTTTTTTAAGGTTAGGGTTAGGTAACAGGGTTTGCGCATAGTTTGCAGTCTCTTTTTTAAGGTTAAGGTTAGGGAACAGGGTTTGCACATAACTCGCAGTCTCGTTTTTAGGGTTAGGGTTAGGGAAAAGGTTTGCGCATAGCTTGCAGTCTCTTGGTTAGGGTTAGGGTTAGGGAACAGGGTTTGCGCATAGCTTGCATTCTCACTTTTAAGGTTAGGGTTAGGAAAAAAGGTTTGCGCATAGCTTGCAGTCTCTTGGTTAGGATTAGGGTTAGCGAACAGGGTTTGCGCATAGCTTGCATTCTCACTTTTAAGGTTAGGGTTAGGAAAAAAGGTTTGCACATAGCTTGCAGTCTCTTGGTTAGGGTTAGGGTTAGGGAACAGGGTTTGCGCATAGCTTCCAGTCTCTCTCTTAATGTTGGGGTTAGGGGCCAGTGCTCTATAGAAGCAGAGTACATACTGGACGGCGGTGGGTATTCTACCAGACACACAACTGAACAGCAACAGCAAAAGCAGAGACCCAAGAGAAAAAGCAAAAGATTCTGACAGCGGTGGGCAGTGAATCAGACTTATAGCCTGAGAGGGGCTTACTGGGCACCGCTGCGTGTCCGGAATGTGCTAAAACCGCGATTGTTAGATCGCGCACTGAGACAAATTCTTCCTAACCCTAACCCTTACCCTAACCCTGTCTTTTACTAACCCTAAACCTAACCCTAACCCTAACCCTAAATTTGCTAACCCTAACCCTAAATTTCCTAACCCTAACCCTTTCTAACCCTAACCCTAACTCAAAACCTAACCCTAACCCTTTCTAACCCTAACCCTAACCCTAATCCTAACCCTAACCCTAACATCTCATAGCAGAGGGAGGGAGGGGCCTGATTCCTCATCAGATATATCAACAGTCAAAAGCCTGTAAGCTCAGCTCTTGCCTTTTCAGGGCTTCACACCGTCAACACTGGAGGGAGGGAGGGGCCCGTCTGCTCATCAGAGGTATCATGCAAGTCAAAAGCCTGAAAAGTCTCCTAGAATGCATAAATCATTAACCATTTCAGTCTCTGACAACTGGTCCACACAGTAACTGCAAGCTATGCCCAAAGCCTGTTCCCTAACCTTAGAAGAGAGACTGCAACCCTCGAGATGTTGGAGGCTCGAGGCATGGTCCGTGACACTAATCATGGCTATAACTCATAACTTCTTGGAGTATGGGGACTTCCCTCCTTCACCCCCGGCAGATCAAGGCCACCACTTCAACTGACAGACATGGAAGCTTTGCTGGACCCTGTGGGCGGTGACTATATACATCTGTCCACTCTCAGCTTTTCTTTCTCTTACTCTCCCTTGCTCTTATCGTTCCTTTCTCTCCCCTATGCATTTTCTTTCCCCCCCCCAAAGGTTATCTCTGTGTATAGCAGTACGTTCGGATACATGTCCAGAATAAAGACAAGTGCCAAAAAATACTCAAGCACACAAAATATCTTTTATTACAGTGAGAATAATAAGAATAGTAATAAACTTAGCAAGAGGAATTAAAAACTAAAAAAGGATACAAAGTAACTATCTTATCGGGTGGCATTAAAACAAATACTACGAACAGCATTTAATACCGTATTAACTAGTGAAAAGGGACACCAAAAAAAAAAAGGATATTAGTAAAAGGGGAAACTAAAGGAAAAATAGTATAAACATAAAAGGAGTATTAAAGGAACACTAAAAGGATATTAAAAAAGTTTGTTCTCTCAGTTGCTTCCTATCAAAAAACTGTGCTTACCCACACAGACAGGCCAGGGCTGTCAGGATCTGCAGCAGCTGGTCGGTACCCATGCTTAGCGGGCGTCCCCGTGGAGCAACACAGTCTCGGTGGTAGGATGAGTATCACTCAACTCAGCAACTCCGACACCCCATTTTTATCAGTTCCACATTACACTACGTAGGGCCAGTACACAGTATAAGGTGATGCCTGAATGGCAGCCAAACACCGCCTGATCATTACCTCATGGTAGCAGTCTGCGCATGCCCTACTTGTAGGGCAAGGGGCGAGCGACCCCTGCCCACATAATCTTCCTCCCATCGTCATCTTTCTCACCCCTATGTATGACCTCTACCATTGTGTTTCAAGGGTAGATGTATCTATCTTGCAATATGTAGCAAAACCAAGGAAAAACTCAGCTCTGATAATAGGGAATATCAAGCTGACTTGCTAAAAAGCACAATGGACCTTACAAGCTGACTTGTTGAAAAGCACAATTTACCTTACAATTAGCTTCTGCCATGACGTTACATTGTACCATACTCTAGCTGGTTTCACATCCTAATATGACTTTGTTCTCACGCCTCTATGCTCCATTGATCATCTAATTCAAAAGTACCCCCCTTACATACCACTGCGTGATCAATGGTAGCAAGAGGGTGATAACGAACTACTCGTGATTGTAATGCATTTAGCTTGGTGTTTATCATTCGACGTACACATGTTAGTATACAGGGAATCATACACAATATGCATGTTATTATACATCCAACTATTGACAAACCTATTAACGCTTTTCGTAACCAGGGCCATCCCCATTTCCAATCACCAAAGAGGTTCCATTCATCATGAACATGTAATTGTTGAGTAAGGGCTTTTAATTTCTGGATGCTAGCATGAACAGATTCAGAATGATCACTTAAATTCATGCAGCACATGCCCTCAAAATCTTGACAGCCATGTCCCTGGGCTAACAACAAAAAATCAATAGCAGCTCTATTTTGTAAACTTGCATGTCTAACTGAGTCTACATCTGTGAGCAATGCACTCAAAGCAGCAGAAGTAGCATTAGCTTCTTTAACCAACCAGCATCCTAGTTTATTTAGAGAAGCCAAAGCATGAGCAGTCCCTATCTGAGATATTACACTAGCAGTTATTCTTTCAGCCTTATTCCAAAACTCTACATCAGAGTTACAGTCCGGAGTAAACCGCCGTGTGCTACGTCTGCGACTTCTTAGTTTAGGCAAGGTTACGTTGCGAGGATGAAAAAAGGTTAATCGTCCAAAGGTACAAGGGCCTCCTACAGCCTTTCCCGGAATACCTTTCCATGCTCTTTGTCCACAAATGAGAAACAGATCATTTGGGAGACCTATCACATCGGATCCAGGAATAAATCGTTTTTGCAGAGTCTCATTGCACCAAGCTGATGCGTTCTGGTATATATCTCTAAGAAGAAATGTCAACTCCTGGATATGTGCAGTTTCCTAACACGGTCTCATTATATAGAGTTCCCCACCAGTAGTTATCAATGGGTATTCCAACCAGACAGGTGCGAAAAGGACTCGTGGGAGTTACCATGGACACACATATCACGTCCATCTTCGTCACGTTGGCCAGGGTGGTCCACACATTGACATCTAAAACAGAAGTCAGCAAAGAAGCAAAGTATAGCTGATATCTTTCTGGAAGGTACAGTTGGGTCTGGAAAAGGCCCTGCTGCTCTGCACCCTCAGGGGAGAAACCAGCTCCTGGCGGCTGTTGGATTCCATCCCACCGCGTGGTCCATGGTTGGACCATGACACTGGTGAATGACTTGAACAGTGTATTGATGAAGTGTCATTTCTAAAAATGTAAACAACATAACAACTGAGTAACAGTGGAAATACAGACAATAATATAATCATGTCTATCCCCAGTGAGGAGATCTAAGTGGATTACAGTGATCATTTACTTGGAGTCAACAGTACTTGAGATAATCTTTTCCCGGTTGGCAGACCTAGTTTCCAAGTTTGGACAGGTGAACAGGTGTGTCCAATCGTATGGGCTCGGACAACGCAATGAATCTCAGGAATTTCTGCAAAATATAAAGTCTAGTACAACAGAACTTCTCATTTCAGAATTTTATAGTCTGGATTCATCTTTAACTCCTTCCCTTACTAATGAATCCCCAAGCTAAACTTATCTCCACAATAAGCTTACTCCTAGAACCTCAATCACAATTTCGAGTAACCACTGAATAATAGCATGAGTCGGCTTAGAAATTAACACTTTAGCTATTCTTCCATTAATCTCTAAAAGCCACCATCCACGAGCCATTGAAGCCTCTACTAAATACTTTCTAACTCAAGCAGTCGCATCTACGCTACTTTTACTCTCCAGCATGACCAATGCATGATTCTCTGGCCAATGGGACATCACCCAACTAACCCACCCCATATCATGTATACGACTAACTATTGCAATTTCAATTAAACTAGGCTTAGTCCCATTTCATTTCTGATTTCCAGAAGTTCTTCAAGGCTCAACTATAACAACATGCCTCCTACTAGCCACAGTCACAAAATTTCCACCAACCACACTATTCTACCTAACATCCCCCTCACTCAACCAAACTCTCCTATCTTCAATAGTTATTGCTTCCGCAGTCCTAGGTGGCTGAATAGGACTTAACCAAACCCAAACTCGCAAAATTTTAGCTTTCTCATCTATCGCACACCTAGGACGAATAACTATTATTCCCAACTATAACCCCAATCTGACTTTAATTACGTTCTATCTATATACTGTAACAACTTCCGCCATCTTCTTCATCCTTAACACAACCAATACCCTAAAACTATCCACTGTTATATCCACATGAACCAAAATTCCATCACTAACCACAATCCTTATGCTCACTCTCCTCTCCCTTGCAGGTCTTCCTCCCCTAACGGGATTCCTACCCAAATGGTTAATTATTCAAGAGCTCACAAAACAAGAACTAACAGTAGTAGCCACAGCTATTACCCTACTCTCTTTACTTGGACTTTTCTTCTACCTACGACTGGCCTACTGTGCAACCATCACACTACCCCCAAACTTCACTAACTACATAAAACAATGACAAACTAACAAACCAACTAACACCCTAACCACAACCTTTACCTCCTTATCAATTATACTCCTACCACTATCTCCCATAGTACTCACAATCCCTTAGAAACTTAGGTTATTTAAACCGAAGGCCTTCAAAGCCTTAAACAAGGGCTAATCCCTCTTAGTTTCTGTTAAGGTACACAGGATACTAACCTGCATCTCCTGAATGCAACTCAGATGCTTTAATTAAACTAGAACCTCCCCCTAGACAGATGGGCTTTGATCCCATAAAATTTTAGTTAACAGCTAAATGCCCCAACCAACAGGCTTCTGTCTACTAGATCCCGGCCCATGTTTAATGCACATCAATGAACTTGCAACTCAACATGAACTTCACTACAGAATCGATAAGAAGAGGAATCAAACCTCTGTAAAAAGGACTACAGCCTAACGCTTCTACACTCAGCCATCTTACCTATGACTTTCATCAACCGTTGACTATTTTCCACTAACCACAAAGATATCGGCACACTTTACCTTATTTTTGGCGCATGAGCTGGTATAATCGGCACAGCCCTTAGTCTCCTCATTCGAGCAGAACTAGGACAGCCAGGCACCCTTTTAGGCGATGACCAAATTTACAATGTAATCGTCACCGCACATGCCTTCGTTATAATTTTCTTTATAGTAATGCCTATTATAATCGGAGGGTTTGGTAACTGATTAGTACCATTAATAATTGGTGCCCCCGACATAGCATTTCCACGAATAAATAACATGAGCTTCTGACTACTTCCTCCATCCTTCCTACTTCTTCTAGCATCTTCTACAGTAGAAGCCGGGGCCGGAACAGGATGAACAGTATACCCACCCCTAGCCGGAAATCTAGCCCACGCCGGTGCAGCAGTAGACCTTGCCATCTTCTCCCTTCACCTGGCAGGTGTCTCATCCATCCTTGGGGCAATCAACTTTATCACCACAGTAATCAATATAAAACCACCTGCTCTCTCACAATACCAAACCCCTCTATTCGTTTGATCCGTCCTAATTACTGCAGTTCTACTTCTCCTCTCCCTACCAGTCCTCGCTGCTGGCATTACAATGCTTCTAACAGATCGAAACCTAAACACTACATTCTTTGACCCCGCAGGAGGCGGAGACCCAATTTTATATCAACACTTATTCTGGTTTTTTGGCCATCCAGAAGTCTACATCCTTATCCTACCGGATTCGGAATTATTTCCCATGTTGTAGCCTACTACACCGGCAAAAAAGAACCCTTTGGCTACATAGGCATAGTCTGAGCCATATTATCCATTGGTTTCTTGGGCTTTATCGTATGAGCTCACCACATATTTACAGTTGGAATGGACGTAGATACCCGAGCTTACTTCACATCCGCCACCATAATTATTGCAATCCCCACTGGCATTAAAGTCTTCAGCTGACTAGCAACCCTACACGGTGGAACAATCAAATGAGACCCGCCCATACTATGAGCCCTAGGCTTTATTTTCCTCTTCACCATTGGTGGACTAACAGGCATCGTTCTTGCCAACTCCTCCCTAGACATCGCCCTGCACGACACCTACTACATAGTTGCACATTTCCACTATGTATTATCTATGGGGGCAGTATTCGCCATTTTTGCTGGCTTCACACATTGATTCCCACTGTTCACTGGCTACACCCTTCACTCTACATGAGCTAAAGCCCACTTTGGAGTAATATTCTTTGGGGTCAACCTAACATTCTTCCCACAACATTTCCTAGGCCTAGCTGGTATACCACGACGATACTCAGACTACCCAGATGCTTATACCCTATGAAACACCCTATCCTCCATCGGCTCCCTCATCTCCATAGTAGCTGTAATTATACTAATGTTCATTATCTGAGAAGCCTTCGCATCCAAACGGAAAGTAGTGCAACCAGAACTTACCTCCACAAACATTGAATGAATTCACGGCTGCCCTCCTCCCTACCATACCTTTGAAGAACCAGCTTTTGTCCAAGTACAAGAAAGGAAGGAATCGAACCCTCATAAACTGGTTTCAAGCCAACCGCATCAAACCACTCATGCTTCTTTCTTATGGGTTGTTAGTAAAATCATTACATAGTCTTGTCAAGACTAAATCACAGGTGAAAACCCAGTACATCCCATCCCAACTCCATGGCCAACCACTCTCAATTTGGTTTTCAAGACGCTTCATCCCCTATTATAGAAGAACTTATTGAATTTCACGACCACGCCCTAATAGTCGCACTAACCATTTGTAGCCTAGTCCTGTATTTACTAGCTCTTATACTTATAGAAAAACTATCCTCCAACACCGTCGACGCACAAGAAGTAGAACTTGTCTGAACAATCTTACCTGCCATTGTCCTAATTATACTAGCCCTCCCATCCCTTCAAATCCTCTACATGATAGACGAAATCCATGAACCTGACCTCAACCTCAAAGCTATTGGCCCCCAATGATACTGATCCTACGAATATACAGACTTTAAAGATTTATCTTTTGACTCTTACATACTACCAACTATGGATCTACCACTCGGTCATTTCCGCCTCCTAGAAGTTGATAACCGCATCGTCATTCCAATAGAATCCCCGATTCGAATTATTGTTACAGCTGATGACGTTCTCCACTCCTGAGCTGTTCCTAGCCTTGGTGTAAAAACCCATGCAATTCCAGGACAACTGAACCAAACTTCCTTTATCACAACCCGTCCTGGAATCTTCTACGGTCAGTGCTCAGAAATCTGTGGAGCCAACCACAGCTTCATACCTATCGTAGTAGAATCAGCCCCTCTAACACACTTCGAAAACTGATCTTCACTTCTAACATCCTAATCATTAAGAAGCTATGAACCAGCACTAGCCTTTTAAGCTAGAGAAAGAGGATTATTCACCCTCCTTAATGACATGCCCCAACTAAACCCTGCACCTTGACTTTTTATCATACTAACTTCATGATTCACTTTTTCTCTTATCCTTCAACCTAAACTCTTACTATTTACCCCAACTAACTCACCCTCCAACAAAACACTACCCACTATAAAAACCCATTCCTGAAACTGACCATGAACCTAAGCTTCTTTGATCAATTCATAAGCCCAACCCTCCTCGGAATCCCCCTTATCCTCATCTCGCTGTTATTCCCAACCCTATTACTTCCTTCTCCTGGCAATCGATGAGTTACAAATCGTCTTTCAACTCTTCAACTCTGATTTCTCCATTTAATCACAAAACAACTAATAACCCCATTAAACAAAAAAGGCCATAAATGAGCCCTAATCCTATCATCACTCATAATTATACTTCTAACAATTAACCTATTAGGCCTCCTACCTTACACATTCACACCTACTACCCAACTATCAATAAACCTAGCCCTCGCCTTCCCTCTATGACTTGCCACCCTGCTAACAGGCCTACGAAACCAACCTTCAGCTTCCCTTGGACACTGTGCTGGTTTAAAAGTTAACCAGCAGGGGGAATGAACTCAACTCAAAGGAGAGATTATAAATCAGAATAACAATTTATTAAAATAATACAGTAAGTACAATAATACAAACAAACAATTGGTCTCAACCCACAAAAACCCAAATGTATAACCCAGTACCCTGGGGCATGAACAAAGTGGTGTTCCTTGGGCCCTGTTTGAGTCCAAAGTAAAGGGAGAGGGGAAGAACCTGCTGGTGGGAGAGCTGCTGCAGTCTGGCCAGAACTGGTGATCGCAGTCCAGTGGTGGTCTAAGTCTGGTTGAGAGCGATGAGATGCAGCCGGCCTCTGGATCCCACGAGTGGGTTGAAAAATGTTCCAAAACTCCAAGATTATATATCCTCCAGTTCAGGCAGGAATGTTCAGTGCTCCCCTCAGGGCGGGGAGTTCCACAAAGGGTGTGAGGACAGAAACATCCTCCTATCTCACAGGCCTCTTAACACCTAGTTTATAGCCTGAGGAGTCAGGCTCTATGGGCAGAGGGTGCGAATAGTCTATTGACAACAATAGTCTAGTTTCTGGGAAATGACATGGAAGGCTATAGAATACAGTTTTGGGTTACACCCACCATGATGAACTGATCTCAGCTGTCCTAACTAGGACAGACACCTCCTACCAGAAGGCACCCCAACACCTCTAATTCCTGCCCTCATCATAATTGAAACAACAAGCCTTCTCATTCGCCCTTTAGCCTTAGGAGTTCGCCTCACAGCCAACCTCACAGCAGGACACCTGCTCATCCAACTCATTTCAACAGCCACTACCGTCCTCCTTCCCATTATACCTACCGTGTCCCTTCTAACTAGAACAATTCTACTCCTCTTAACAATTCTAGAAGTGGCCGTGGCAATAGTCCAAGCGTATGTCTTTGTACTTCTTCTAAGCCTTTACTTACAAGAAAACATTTAACCCTTAATGACACACCAAGCCCACTCATTTCACATAGTAGACCCAAGCCCTTGACCCATTTTTGGAGCAGCAGCCGCCCTCCTCACTACCTCTGGGTTAGCCATATGATTTCACCACAACTCTATCCAACTCTTACTCCTAGGCCTACTCTCTATAATCCTAGTGATACTCCAATGATGACGTGACATCGTACGAGAAAGCACATTCCAAGGCTACCATACCCCTACAGTCCAAAAGGGCTTACGTTACGGAATAATTTTATTTATTACATCTGAAGCATTCTTCTTCCTAGGATTCTTCTGAGCATTCTTCCACTCCAGCTTAGTCCCCACTCCAGAACTTGGAGGACAATGACCTCCTATAGGAATCAAACCTCTCAATCCAATAGAAGTCCCCCTACTAAACACTGCTATCCTCCTAGCCTCAGGAGTCACTGTCACATGAGCACATCACAGCATTACAGAGGGCAATCGGAACCAAGCTACCCAAGCCCTACTTATAACCGTCCTATTAGGATTCTACTTTACAGCACTTCAAGCAATAGAATATTATGAAGCTCCATTCTCAATTGCCGACGGAGTCTATGGATCAACCTTTTTCGTCGCCACAGGATTTCATGGTCTCCACGTAATCATTGGATCCTCCTTCCTCTTGATTTGCCTCCTCCGCCTCATAAAATTCCACTTCACATCCAACCACCACTTTGGCTTTGAAGCAGCGGCCTGATACTGACATTTTGTTGACATTATCTGACTGTTCCTCTACATAACAATCCATTGATGAGGATCTTGCCCTTCTAGTATATTAATTACAATTGACTTCCAATCTCTAAAATCTGGATCAAAACCAGAGAAAGGCAATTAACATCATCCTCTTTATATTCACAATTTCTCTATCACTATGTATTATCTTAACTTCACTAAACCTTTGATTAGCTCAAATAAATCCAGATTCAGAAAAATTATCCCCATACGAATGTGGCTTTGACCCACTGGACTCTGCCCGCCTCCCATTTTCAATCCGATTCTTCCTTGTCGCAATCTTATTCCTCTTGTTCGACCTAGAAATTGCCCTCCTACTGCCCCTCCCATGGGCTACTCAACTCCTCTCCCCCCTCACTACCTTAACATGAACCTCCACAGTCATTCGCCTCCTCGCACTAGGGCTAATTTATGAATGAATTCAAGGGGGCTTAGAATGAGCAGAATAACTTCAGAAAGTTAGTCTAGCAAAGACAGTTGATTTCGGCTCAACAAACCACAGTCCTACCCCGTGACTTTCTCAATGACCTTTCTGCATTTAAGCTTCTACTCTGCCTTCACCCTAAGTAGTCTAGGACTAGCCTTTCACCGAATACACCTAATTTCTGCCCTGCTATGCTTAGAAAGTATAATACTATCAATATACATTGTCCTCTCCATATGACCTATTCAAACCCAAACAACATCCCCCACCTTAATGCCCATTCTTATGTTAGCATTCTCAGCCTGTGAAGCAGGCGCCGGTCTAGCAGTCCTAGTAGCTTCCACCCGAACTCACGGATCGGATCATTTACACAATCTAAACCTTCTACAATGTTAAAAATTATTCTCCCCACAGTCATATTACTCCCCATGACCCTCTGATCTCCTCCAAAATTCCTATGACTCAATGTCACCTCGCACAGCCTCTTAATTGCAACCGCTAGCTTACAATGACTTCTTTCAACCTATTACCCTAGCAAAAACCTATCACCATGACTTGGAACTGATCAAATTTCATCCCCCTTATTAGTTCTATCTTGTTGACTTCTACCTCTTATAATCCTGGCAAGCCAAAATCACCTTCAACAAGAACCTCCCACACGAAAATATATTTTTACCATAACCATAATCCTCACCCAACCATTCATTATCTTGGCCTTCTCAGCCTTAGAACTGATATTATTTTATATCGCATTCGAAGCTACCCTAATCCCTACCCTAATTCTAATCACACGATGGGGTAGCCAACCAGAACGTTTAAGTGCTGGAATCTACCTCTTATTTTAGACACTAATTAGTTCTCTTCCCCTATTAGTAGTGATCCTCTATCTTCACACCCAAACAGGAACTATACACATCACTATAATAAAACTTTCACACTCATCTCTTACAAACTCCTGAACAGGCCTCATATCAAGTCTAGCCCTATTGCTCGCTTTCATAGTGAAAGCTCCCCTTTACGGACTACACCTATGACTCCCAAAAGCCCACGTAGAGGCACCAATCGCAGGATCCATACTCCTAGCTGCGCTCCTCCTCAAACTTGGGGGATACGGCATTATGCGTACCTCAATAATTACAAACTCCCTATTAGACTACCTCTACTACCCATTTTTAACCCTAGCCTTATGAGGGGCACTAATAACAAGCTCCATCTGCCTACGCCAAATCGACCTTAAGTCATTAATTGCCTACTCCTCAGTAAGCCACATAGGTCTAGTCATTGCCGCAACAATAATCCAAACCCACTGATCCTTTTCAGGGGCCATAATCCTAATGATTTCACATGGACTCACCTCTTCCATACTATTTTGCCTAGCTAATACAAACTATGAACGCATACATAGTCGTACTCTCCTTCTAACACGAGGCCTACAACCCCTTTTACCTCTAACAGGAATCTGATGGCTCCTAGCCAACCTAACAAACATAGCCCTTCCTCCTACCACTAACCTGATAGCTGAATTAACTATCATAATTGCACTCTTCAACTGATCCACCTTCACCATTATCCTAACCGGAGCCGCAACTCTACTAACTGCAGCCTATACCCTCTACATACTCCTTATAACCCAACGAGGTCCAACTCCAACCTATATTACAACCACCCAAAATTCAAATACATGAGAACATCTCCTTATAACACTTCATATCCTACCCTCCCTCCTCCTCATCCTAAAACCAGAGCTAATCTCAGGAATTCCCACATGCAAGCATAGTTTTAAACCAAACATTAGACTGTGATCCTAAAAATAGAAGTTAAACTCTTCTTGCCTGCCGAGGGGAGGTTTAACCAACAAGAACTGCTAACTCTTGCATCTGAGCCTAAGACCTCAGCCCCCTTACTTTTAAAGGATAATAGCAATCCACTGGTCTTAGGAGCCATTCATCTTGGTGCAAGTCCAAGTAAAAGTAATGGACTTCCCATTAATCCTCAACACCTCTATATTCTTGACCCTGGCTACCCTCTCTATACCCATCCTACTCCCCCTCCTATCCAAAAACTACCTAAACTCTCCAACAACCATCATACACACTGTTAAAACTTCCTTCATAGTTAGTTTAATTCCCATAATCCTCTCCATCTACTTAAATATGGAAAATACCACTTTCTATTGAGAATGAAAATTTATTGCGAACTTCAAAATCCCTTTTAGCCTTAAAATAGACCAATACTCCTTAACGTTTTTTCCTATTGCACTATTCGTAACATGATCTATTCTTCAATTTACAACATGATATATAGCCTCAGAACCCCACACCACAAAATTCTCTCTTTACCTTCTAATCTTTCTCATTGCAATACTCATCCTAATCATCGCTAATAACATATTCCTCTTATTTATCGGCTGAGAGGGAGTCGGAATTATATCCTTCCTCCTGATTGGATGGTGACACGGTCGAGCAGAAGCCAACACCGCTGCACTTCAAGCCGTACTTTACAACCGTATTGGGGATATTGGACTAATCCTCTGCATAGCATGACTAACATCCTCAATAAACACTTGAGAAATTCAACAGCAATCCTCCCCAAACCAAATATCCCTTCTCCCTCTCTTAGGGCTCATCCTAGCCGCCACAGGTAAATCCGCCCAATTTGGCCTGCATCCATGACTCCCAGCAGCTATAGAAGGGCCAACCCCTGTATCTGCCCTACTCCATTCCAGCACAATAGTAGTTGCCAGAATCTTTCTACTTATTCGCACTCACCACATATTATGTAACAACCAAATTGCCCTAACTATGTGCCTTTGTATAGGTGCCCTATCCACCCTATTTGCCGCTACATGCGCTCTTACCCAAAACGACATCAAAAAAATTATTGCTTTCTCTACATCCAGCCAACTAGGACTAATAATAGTCACTATTGGCCTAAATCTACCTCAACTAGCCTTTCTACACATCTCTACGCATGCATTCTTCAAAGCCATACTCTTCCTTTGCTCTGGGTCTATCATTCACAGCCTTAACGGTGAACAAGACATTCGAAAAATAGGAGGATTACAGAAACTACTCCCTACAACTACCTCATGCCTGACAATCGGAAATTTAGCTCTCATAGGAACACCATTTTTAGCAGGGTTTTACTCAAAAGATCTCATTATCCAAAGTCTTAACACCTCCTATCTAAACACCTGAGCACTCCTCCTAACCCTCGTAGCTACAGCTTTTACTGCAACTTACAGCCTACCTACAGCCCTACTAGTACAAACTGACTACACCCGGATTCCCTCCATTACTCCCATCAATGAAAACAACCCAGCAGTCACAAACCCAATTACTCGTCTCGCTCTCAGAAGTATTATAGCTGGTCTATTAATTACCTCTTATATCTCCCCCACAAAAACCCCTCCTATAACCATACCACTGGTCACAAAAACCACTGCTATCATTATTACAACATTAGGCATCATTCTGGCATTAGAACTATCAAAACTCACACATACCTTCTCTGTCCCCAAACAAAATATCACTATAAACTTCTCCAGCACTCTAGGATATTTTAACCCCCTTATACGCCGCCTCAGCTCTACTAAACTCCTAAACAACGGCCAGAACATTGCATCCCATTTAATCGACCTATCCTGATATAAAAAAATAGGCCCAGAAGGACTAGCGACCCTTCAACTCAAAGTATCCAAAATCTCAACTACTCTACACTCCGGACTAATCAAAACCTATCTAGGATCCTTCGCTCTATCTATCTTAATTATAATCTTATTTACACAGAACTAAGGATTAATGGCCCCTAACTTACGAAAACATCACCCCCTTCTAAAAATAATCAACAATTCTTTAATTGACCTCCCAACACCACCAAACATTTCCGCCTGATGAAACTTTGGATCTCTTCTTGGCATCTGTCTAACAATCCAAATCACCACTGGCCTCCTACTAGCAATACATTATACAGCGGATATCACCCTGGCATTCACGTCCGTCGCCCATACATGCCGAAATGTTCAATTCGGCTGACTCATCCAAAACCTCCATGCAAACGGCGCCTCCTTCTTCTTCATATGCATTTACCTACACATTGGACGAGGATTCTACTATGGTGCCTACCTATATAAAGAAACCTGAAACACAGGAGTTATTCTCCTCTTAACTCTAATAGCAACTGCCTTCGTAGGATATGTCCTCCCATGAGGCCAAATATCATTCTGAGGCGCTACAGTAATTACTAACCTATTCTCAGCAATTCCTTACATTGGCCAAACACTTGTAGAATGAGCTTGAGGAGGATTCTCAGTTGACAACCCTACACTTACCCGGTTCTTTGCCCTCCACTTCCTCCTCCCATTCTTAATTGCAGGTCTCACCCTCATCCACTTAACTTTCTTACACGAAACAGGCTCAAACAACCCCCTAGGTATTTATTCAGACTGCGACAAAATCCCATTCCACCCCTATTTCTCAATAAAAGATATTCTAGGCCTTTTGTTCCTCCTCATTCCTCTAATAATAACACTTGCCATATTCTCACCCAACCTCTTAGGAGATCCAGAAAATTTTACACCTGCAAACCCATTAGTAACACCTCCCCACATTAAACCTGAGTAGTACTTCCTATTTGCATATGCCATCCTACGATCAATCCCCAACAAATTAGGAGGAGTCCTAGCCCTAGCCGCCTCCGTCTTAATTCTATTTCTAGCCCCATTCCTCCACATATCAAAGCAACGAACTATAACCTTCCGACCTCTCTCCCAACTTCTATTCTGAATCCTAGTAACAAATCTTTTAATCCTTACATGAATCGGTAGCCAACCAGTCGAACATCCATTTATTATCATCGGACAACTCGCCTCAGCTACCTACTTCACAATCATTCTCATCTTATTCCCCATTACTAGTCTCCTAGAAAATAAGATACTCAACCTCTAACCACTCTAATAGTTTATAAAAAACGTTGGTCTTGTAAACCAAAGACTGAAGGCCGCCCCCTTCTTAGAGTTTTCCAAAAAATATCCAAGCACCCCCCAACTTTCCAATCAACACGTACATCAAGGGGAGGGCCCCCCCCCCCCCATACCCTACGGTATGTATTACTTTGCATAGCATCCTCCACCACATTAGACATAACATGCATGTAGGAAAATCTGACATACTATTATTGCAAAAACCATCCGAATTTCCATACTATCTCCCATACAATCCAAAACTTCTCATTCACAGATCTAGGCACATTCCCACACAAGGACATAACATGTCATGTTCTAGGAATAATCCCGCCAAACGAACTAAAACCTAAGGCTGCTAATTTTTGCATAAAATCCTTCTCAATACGAGGAACGTCACAGAACCTAAAATCCATGGTCCATGGACCACTCACCACTTAACCTTGTTCTATGTACCAACCAAGAAGTGCTGGGTTATTTATTAGTCGTACTCCTCACGAGAAACCAGCAACCCGGCGCTAGTAATGTTTATCATGTCCAGCTTCAGGTGTATTCTTTCCCTTTCCACCAATAACCCACTCTCATAACTTGCTCTTTGTCGCCTCTGGTTCCTCGGTCAGGGCCATAACTTGCTTAATTTTCCTAAACTTGCGCTCTGTTACTAATGGTTGGGGACGCTCGGCCAACCTGGACCTCATGATCACGGCATTTTCTCTCTTCTAAACTTTTGGGGTTTTTTTTGGGGGTAGATCTCAATAAACCCTTCAGAGTGCTCCGCCAGGGGGCTCCCATATATGGTTGACATGGACCCCTTATGGTCGGCGAGCGGTTTTCTCACTTTCGCGTGAAAATTAATGATATGGTTTCAAGTGTTATTCGGTCTCATACTGTTGCACTGATGCACTGTCAAGTGCTGTTGGCTTGGTTTTTCCATTACATCTCTCATCAAGTTGCAATTTAATTAATGTACGCCAGACATATTTTTTGTCGTCAATTTCACAAAAAATGACAAAAATTTTGTCATTTTTTGCAATGATCTAGGGACTTTCCCTCTATTCATCATTAATTTTTGTTTTTAAATTTTTTAACAAAAATTTCAAATTTTACAAACTTTCCATTCCCCTAATTTTCCAATTAAGACATTTGCATCATCAATTTGTTAAATTTTTTTAACACACTAATCTACCCCATCATTTCCTTTCATCATTCATTTGTTCATTTGTTTGTTTACACTTTAATCTACCCCATCATTTCCTTTCATCATTCATTTGTTCATTTGTTTGTTTACACTTTAATCTACCCCATCATTTCCTTTCATCATTCATTTCTTCATTTGTTTACACTTTAATCTACCCCATCATTTCCTTTCATCATTCATTTCTTCATTTTTTTGTTTACACTTTAATCTACCCCATCATTTCCTTTCACCCTCTTACCTCCCCAATTAATCGCCCCCACTACTCTAACTAATATTCCACTCACATATACCTTTAACAGTTGGTCCCAAACTTTTTTCCAACCCTTCAGAAAAAAAGGAATCAAACCTTTATCACCAACTCCCAAAGCTGGCATTTTCATTAAACTATTCTCTGAACCACACCTCCTTAAACCGCCCGAATTGCCCCACGAGGCAACCCTCGTACAAGTTCTAGCACAACAAACAACGTCAGCAACAGACCCCAGCCCGCAATTAAAAATTGTCCCCCCCCCCAAGAATAAAACATAGCCGCTCCCTCAAAATCCAACCAAATAGATAAAACACCCCCACTATCCACTGTGTTTATCCCCAACCACTCTAACTCAGATAGCCCTATAATAAACACCCCACCCCCCAACACTAAAACTAACCCAGCACCATACCCAACAACCTGCCAGTCCCCTCAGGTCTCAGGAAATGGATCTGCTGCCAATGAAACCGAATACACAAAACCCACTAACATCCCACCTAAATATACCAGAAATAACACTAGTGATACAAAAGACACCCCCAAACTCATTAACCATCCACACCCTACAATAGACGCCAACACTAACCCCACTACTGCATAGTATGGAGAAGGATTGGAAGCAACTGCTAGTCCTCCCAAAATAAAACTAACACTTAAAAATAGTATAAAGTACGTCATAACAATTCCTGCTTGGCCTCTATCCAAGACCTTTGGCCTGAAAAACCATCGTTGTAATTTCAACTACAAGAACATAAACCTTAACAAACCCGCCCACAACACTACAATCCTGCCCCTTTCTACTCTTCTAACTTCTCAACAACACATTTTTGTTATCCACTAGAACTACTTCTCCAACCACTAAACAAATCCTAAATCAATATCAACTACTACTACAACTAAAACAAGCACAAATAATAATCACTATGCCTATAACAGCCTTAGTCCTTGTAGCTTACAATAAAGCATAACACTGAAGATGTTAAGATGGCTATTACACATACCCAAGGACAAAAAAGACTTAGTCCTAACCTTACAGTTAGTTCTTGTCAAATATATACATGCAAGTATCCGCATCCCAGTGAAAATGCCCTCAGCACCTTAAAAAGACAGCAGGAGCAGGCATCAGGCACACCACTCCAATTGTAGCCCAAAACGCCTTGCCTAGCCACACCCCCACGGGTTTTCATCAGTAATTAATATTAAGCAATAAGTGTAAACTTGACTTAGTTAAAGCAACTTACCAGGGTTGGTAAATCTTGTGCCAGCCACCGCGGTCACACAAGAAACCCAAATTAACTTTATACGGCATAAAGAGTGGTTTTTCATTATCACTTCAACTAAGACTGAAATGTAACCAAGCTGTTATAAGCACAAGATGCATCCAATACTCCCATAGAAATGATCTTAGCTTCATGATCAACAAAACTCCACGAAAGCCAGGACACAAACTGGGATTAGATACCCCACTATGCCTGGCCCTAAATCCCGATGCTTTCACCACTTAAACATCCGCCTGAGAACTACGAGCACAAACGCTTAAAACTCTAAGGACTTGACGGTGCTCCAAACCCACCTAGAGGAGCCTGTTCTATAACCGAGAACCCACGATACACCCAACCATCCCTTGCCAAATCAGCCTATATACCGCCGTCGTCAGCCCACCCCTAAACTGAGGGTTTAACAGTGGGCACAACAGCAACATCCCACTAATAAGACAGGTCAAGGTATAGCTCATGAGATGGTAGAAATGGGCTACATTTTCTAGCATAGAATACCTCACGACAAGGAGTGTGAAATCACTCCTAAAAGGCGGATTTAGCAGTAAAGCAGGATAATAATGCCTCCTTTAAGCTGGCTCTGAAGCACGTACAAACCGCCCGTCACCCTCCTCACAAGCTAGGATTAATTTTATTTATAATAAACCCCTAAGCTAGAGATGAGGCAGGTCGCAACAAGGGAAGTGTACCGGAAGGTGCACTTAGTCTACCAAGACGTAGCTATAACTAAAGCATTCAGCTTACACCTGAAAGATATCTGTTCCATATCAGATCGCCTTGAAGCCTAACTCTAGCTCTTCTACCAGATTACATAGAAACTAAGTTAATACTACCCATTAAATCAAAACATTCTCTCACTCAACCTAGTCTAGGCGATAGAAAGGTAAACTCAAGACGCAATAGAGATCATGTACCGTAAGGGAAGAATGAAATAGTAATGACAAACCAAGCAATAAATAGCAAAGACCAACCCTTGTACCTTTTGCATCATGATTTAGCGAGAACTACCCAAGCAAAACGCCAATTTAAGTTTGCTTCCCCGAAACCCAAGCGAGCTACTTACGAGCAGCTATCTACTGAGCAAACCCGTCTCTGTTGCAAAAGAGTGGGAAGACTCGTTAGTACTGGCGAAAAGCCAATCAAGCTGGGTGATAGCTGGTTGCCTATGAAATGAATCTTAGTTCCCTCTTAATTCACCTCCCAGGACTACACTCAACCCACATGAAGCGAATTAAGGGCTATTTAAAGGAGGTACAGCTCCTTTAAAAAAGAATACACTCTCCCCTAGCAGATAAATTTAATTACAGCTTAATTGTGGGCCTTCAAGCAGCCACCATTAAAGAATGCGTCAAAGCTCCTCACCTAAAAAAATCTAAACTTCCTCATGACTCCCTCTTCCCCAATAGGCCAACTTATATTAAATAAGAGAATTTATGCTAAAATAAGTAACTAGGGATCCCCTCTATGGCGCAAGCTTACATTACAACATTATTAACAATCCACAGGATATTTTTTAACCTTAACAAGACCTTATACCCAAAACTCTGTTAACCCACCTATGGAGCGCCCCCAAAGACGATTAAAATCTGTAAAAGGAACTAGGCAAATCCAAGGCCCGACTGTTTACCAAAAACATAGCCTTTAGCAAACCAAGTATTAAAGGTGAAGCCTGCCCAGTGACAATTTGTTCAACGGTCGCGGTATCCTAACCGTGCAAAGGTAGCGCAATCAATTGTCCCATAAATCGGCACTTGTATGAATGGCTTAACAAGGTCTTAGCTGTCTCCTACAGATAATCAGTGAAATTGATCTTCCCGTGCAAAAGCAGGAATAACCCCACAAGACAAGAAGACCCTGTGGAACTTTAAAATCTGCTACCACTCCCATAAACAATACTCACCCACAGGGCCTACTCCCCCGGGATTTTGCTGGTGTGCATTCTTGGGTTGGGGCGACCTTGGAGACAAACTTAACCTCCAAATATCAGACAATCCATCTTAACCAAGAACTACCCATCAACGTGCTAATAGTAACCAGACCCAATATAATTGATTAATGAACCTAGCTACCCCAGGCATGACAGCCCAATCTCCTTCAAGAGCCCACATCGACAAGGAGGTTTACGACCTCGATGTTGGATCAGGACATCCTAGTGGTGCAACCGCTACCAAGGGTTCGTTTGTTCAACGATTAACCGTCCTACGTGATCTGAGTTCAGACCGGAGTAATCCAGGTCGGTTTCTATCTATGTTACAACTCCTTCTAGTACGAAAGGATCGAAGAAGTAAGGCCTATGCCACAAGCACGCCTTCGCACCCAGTAATGAACCCAACTAAATTACTAAGAGCTCCACCATAACCCCCTCCTAGAAAAGGACCGCTAGCGTGGCAGAGCTTGGCAAATGCAGAAGGCTTAAGCCCTTTACCCAGAGGTTCAAATCCTCTCCCTAGCTCCAACGCAAACCACATGACAATTCACTTAACCCTCACTTACTTTATTATATCAATATCCTATGCTCTCTCCATCCTCATCGCCGTAGCATTTCTTACCCTAGTTGAACGTAAGATTCTAAGTTATATGCAAGCCCGAAAAGGGTCTAATATTGTAGGACCATTTGGCCTCTTACAACCTATAACAGATGGAGTAAAGCTATTCATTAAAGAACCAATTCGTCCATCAACTTCATCCCCTTACTTATTTATATCTACTCCTATCTTAGCCCTTCTCCTAGCAATTACAATCTGAACACCACTTCCCCTACCCTTTCCCCTTACTGACCTAAACCTTGGCATACTCTTCCTTCTAGCTCTATCTGGCTTGGCAGTCTACTCAATTCTATGATCAGGGTGAGCCTCTAACTCAAAATATGCCTTAATCGGCGCCCTCCGAGCAGTCGCACAAACTATCTCTTACGAAGTTACCCTAGCCATTATTCTCCTATCCGTAATTATCCTTAGTGGTAACTACACCCTCAATACCCTAGCTACAACTCAAGAACCTCTCTACCTCATTTTCTCCTCCTGGCCCTTAGCAATAATATGATATATCTCCACTCTTGCCGAAACAAACCGCGCTCCATTTGACCTGACAGAAGGAGAATCTGAACTAGTCTCAGGGTTCAACGTAGAATATGCTGCAGGGCCATTCGCCTTGGTTTTTCTTGCCGAATATGCTAATATTATACTAATAAATGCACTCACAACCATTCTATTCCTAAACCCCAGCTCACTTAATCTCCCTCAAGAACTCATTCCCCCTACTTTAGCTACAAAAACCCTCCTCCTTTCCACAGGATTCTTATGAATCCGCGCCTCTTACCCTCGATTCCGATATGATCAACTCATACATTTGCTTTGAAAAAACTTCTTACCCCTAACATTAGCCTTATGCCTATGGCATACCAGCCTTCCTATCTCCTCTGCAGGCCTACCCCCCTACCTAAGACACTCAAGGAAATGTGCCTGAATCCAAAAGGGTTACTATGATAAAGTAAACATAGAGGTATACCAATCCTCTCATTTCCTAATTTTAGAAAAGTAGGAATCGAACCTACACTAAAGGAATCAAAATCCTCTATACTCCCTCTATATTATTTTCTAGTAAGGTCAGCTAATTAAGTAATCGGGCCTATACCCAGAAAATGATGGTTTAACGCTACCTTAAACCCCAAACCGTAAACCCTAAAACCTAAACCCTAACCCTTGCTAACCTTAACCCTAACCCTAACCCTAACATCTCATAGCAGAGGGAGGGAGGGGCCTGATTCCTCATCAGATATATCAACAGTCAAAAGCCTGTAAACTCAGCTCTTGCCTTTTCAGGGCTTCACACTGTCAGCACTGGAGGGAGGGAGGGGCCCGACTGCTCATCAGAGGTATCATGCAAGTCAAAAGCCTGAAAAGTCTCCTAGAATGCATAAATCATTAACCAGTTCAGTCTCTGACAATTGGTCCACACAGTAACTGCAAGCTATGCCCAAAGCCTGTTCCCTAACCTTAGAAGAGAGACTGCAACCCTCGAGATGTTGGAGGCTCGAGGCATGGTCCGTGACACTAATCATGGCTATAACTCATAACTTCTTGGAGTATGGGGACTTCCCTCCTTCACCCCCGGCAGATCAAGGCCACCACTTCAACTGACAGACATGGAAGCATCGCTGGACCCCGTGGGCGGTGACTATATACATCTGTCCGCTCTCAGCTTTTCTTTCTCTTACTCTCCCTTGCTCTTATCCTGCCTTTCTCTCCCCTATGCATTTTCTTCCCCCCCCCCAAAGGTTATCTCTGTGTCACATTGTGGTATGACAGCACCCAAAGTGCTAGCATGCCTGTTGATACAGAATTGTTAAAATAAACTTTGCCAGTATATGTTTTCAGACACCGATTATTTAGTGTCGTTTCACTTTAATCCACCCCAAGGGAATTATTAATAAAAACCTGAATTACCCCCTCTCCCCTTTTCCTGGGGCGAGTTGCAACACCAATCAGCACTGACTCCGCCCAGTAGGCGGAACCAGTGACGCAGAACAATCAACACGGACTCCACCTCTTGACTCCACCCTGTGGGCGGGGCCAGTGCTCTATAGAAGCAGAGTACATACCGGACGGCGGTGGGTATTCTGCCAGACACGCAACAGAACAGCAACAGCAAAAGCAGAGACCCAAGAGAAAAAGCACAAGATTCTGACAGCAGTGGGCAATGAATCGGGCTTATAGCCTGAGAGGGGCTTATTGGGCACCGCTGCGTGTCCAGAATGGGCTAAAACCGCGATTGTTAGATCGCGCACTTAGACAAATTCTTCCTAACCCTAACCCTTACCCATACCCCTAACCCTAACCCTAACCCTAACCCTAACCCTAACCCTAACCCTAACCCTAACCCTAACCCTAACCCTAACCCTAACCCTAACCCTAACAGTAACCCTGTCTTTTGCTAACCCTAAACCTAACCCTAACCCTAACCCTAACTTTTGCTAACTCTAACTCTAACCCTAAATTTCTTAACCCTAACCCTAACCCTTTCTAACCCTAACCCTAACTCAAAACCTAACCCTAACCCTAAGCCTAACCCTAACCCTAACCCTAACCCTAACCTTAAACCCTAACCCTAACCCTAACCCTAACCCTAACACTAAACCCTAAACCAAAAGGAAACTTCCTTTGCTATGCCTACTGGGCGGAGTCAGTGCTGATTCGTGTTACAACCCGCCCCGGAAAAGGGGAGAGGGGGTAACTCAGGTTTTTATTAATAATTCCCTTGGGGTGGATTAAAGTGAAACGACACTAAATTATCGGTGTCTGAAAACATATACTGGCAAGGTTTATTTTAACAATTCTGTATCAACAGGCATGTTAGCAGTTTGGGAGTTGGGCTATCAGTTGGGAGGCATGGCTGAAAATAGGAAACAACAGCCCAAATTCCCAGGAAATTAAGCCTGGAAGCTTTGGCTTTGTGGTGCAGTTGGTGGGCCACACTGGGCACTCCATGGGCAGGCAGCAAGAGTTTTCTGGATCTGGGAGTCAATCTGGGGGCCTCGGAGTGTTTGAGGGGAAGTTGAGAGTGTCCTGTGGGACCAGGATGGGATTTGAGGGCTCCTGGAGGGGCTGGGACGGGTGTATACTGCGGGCATCGTCTAGTATTGATGGGGGTAATCAGTGAGCTGACTGTTTCACAATCATCCAAATTTTAACACACAATATGATTATTAGAATAAAAAGCAAAAAGGTAATATCAACAAAACAGTAACAGGGTGAAGCTCTTGGTTGAAGACTGGTTTCTTCTTTTTCTCCAGTGATTTTAATTCTTTTTCGTCTGGGTTTTAATCCCATCTTTGGCATTTTGCTGCAAACATTTTGTCGCCCTATCCATTGGAAATTGTATTAACTGTTGATGAGAACAAAGTGGAATCCCAAGGTATGTGATATATTGATAGGATCTCACTGGTTGGCTTTTAATTTGTCCAGGTTTATCGCCATAATGCTTCTGCTCTTTAACCACTTGAATCAGAATGAATTGAGTTGTTTTCTGGGTCAGGTTCTCTTTTTGAGTCCAAGGTTTTTTAGTGGATTCAGTATCAGGTACAAAGGAAATTGAGGGAGGTAAAGAATAATCTTCCCTTTGTTCATTATCACAGGGATCACTCAGTCTATTTTCATTAAGGTGAGGAAAGCTGGGAGACTCTAGAAACATCAGTTGAACTTCAAATTCTCCTTGTTTCTTTCTCCCCTGAGACTTAGAATCAGGGTTCTCTATGGTTTCCCAAGTCTCAATGCCAGGGTATGACACTGGTTTATGAAGTTGCCTGACCAAACCAGGAGCCCGTTTTTTTAGCAACAGTTTTCTCTCTGCACTCTGGCGCAACAAGACTTTGAAGGTGGTCAACCTCAGTTTGAAGCAGCTCATTTTTAGCAACAAGTTTATCCGATTTTTCTCCTGTTTCCCTCTCAAAGGCTAACGATGACTTCAGCACTACATTTTCTGATTTCAAAACAGTAGATTCAACATCACAAATCCATTCATGACTTCACTGTCAGCACTCCATCCAAATGTCTGTGCTCTCACTTTGACCTGAGAGAAACCTCAGGCAGGTGGAAAAGGGCAGATAAAGAAAAAACAGATGGGTCCAGCAGAAGTGATGCTGCTTCTGTCAAAAGCAGAGCAGAGGCCGAAAGCACTTTAGGAAGTTGCTTACAGAAGCACTTGTGCATTCCAAGTTACAGCTCAGCAGTCTCAGTGACTTGTCCAACATGGGAGCTCCTTTTCCATTTCTCAACCCCCAGATTCCTCAGGAGTAGGAAACTGAAAACACTGACTGAGAAAAGCTCCATTCCTTCCTAATAATTGTGCTTTGTCCTTCCCATTTGACAGTGCTCTTGGAAATGTGCTGGTGTGATCTGGATCTGGGAGCAGCCCTGACCTCCCAGAGCACTCATCCAATGGCAGGAAGACCCCACCTGGCTCCTGCTGGGGTTCTTGCCACCACGACCCAGTATGGGTCAATGGAATGGGGAGCAGGGCGGTGGGACCAGTAAGGACCAGTTAAGGGGGTTGGGGGCACTTCAGCATCTCCATCAAGGTCAGACCAGTACAGAGCAGCATAGACCAGTATAGATCGGTATAGACCAGTATAAACCAGTATCAACCAGTATAGACCAATATGGGTCACTGGTATGGGGAATGGGGCAGTGGGACCGATAAGGACCAGTTAAGGGGCTTGGGGGCACTTCAGTATCTCCATAAAGGTCAGACCATTATAGACCAGTATAGACCAGTGTAGACCAGCATGGACCAGTATGGACCAGTACAGGTCACTAGAACAGCAAGCAGGGTGGTGGGACCAGTAAGGACCAGTTAAGGGGGTTGGAGGCACTTCAGCATCTCCATCAAGGTCAGACCAGTACAGACCGGTACAAACCAGTATGGACCAGTATAGACCAGTATAAACCAGGGTAGAGCAGTATAAACCGATATAAACCAGTACGGGTCACTGAAACAGGGAATGGGGTGGTGGGATCAGTAAGGACCAGTTAAGGGGGTTGGGGGCGCTTCATCATCTCCGTCAAGGTCAGACCAGTACAGACCAGTATAAACCAGTATAGACCAGTATGGACTGGTATAGACCGGTATAGACCAGTATAAACCAGTATGGACCAGTACGGGTCACTGGAACGCGGAATGGGGTGGTGGGACCAGTAAGGACCAGTTAAGGCAGAACTCAGCTGGGACTTAGTGGTTTGCGGGTGGGCGTGTCCCTTCTTTAGGTGGGCGTGGTCTCTCCCTGGTGGGCATGTCCCATCCCAAGGTGGCCATAGCCTCTGCAAGTGGGCGTGTCTTTTGCATCCTCTCCCCCTCCCTGAACTGGGAGCTCAACTGGGACTTACTGGGGTTTGGGTGGGCGTGTCCCCTCCCAATGATGGACCCACTTTCAGTCACACCCCCCACCTTTAAGGGCCCCCCCAAAGCCCCTCCCCCCCTTCCTGTACCTCCCCAACCCTCAGGGTCTCTCCTGTCCCTCCCCCACCCTCAGGGTCCCTTCCTTCCCCTCCCCCCAGTGAACCTGCTACCCCTCCCCCACTCTCAGGAGCCCTCCCTGCCCCTCCCCCACCTTCAGGGGCCCTCAGGACCCCTCCCCCAACCTCAGAGACTCTCCTGCCCCTCCCCCACCCTCGGGGAACTTCCTACCCTTCCCCCATCCTCAGGGACCCTCAGGGCCCCTCCTTCACTTTTGGGGACCCTCCCTGCCCCTCCCCAACCCTCAGGACCCTCCTGCCCCTCCCCCCACCTTGGGGTCCTTCCTGCCCCTCCCCCACCCTCAGGGACCCGCCTACCCCTCCCCCACCCTCAGGGATGGTCCTGCCCTTCCCCCACCCTCAGGGAACCTCCTGCCCTTCCCCCATGCTCAAGGACCATCCTGCTCCATCCCCACCCTCAGTGTTCCCTCCTTCCCCTCCCCCCCCCACTGGGGCCGTTACTGGTCCCTTACTGGTCTGTACTGGGAAGGGAGAGGGGAGGGGCCGCCCCCTCGAGGCCCCTCTCCCCCAGTGACGTCACCGGGTCCCAAAAATAACCCCGGGGGCCCAAACTGGAGGGGGGACCTGGAGCCGCTCCCAGTGTGACCAGTTCAGGTACTGGGAGGGACTGGGAGGGAACTGGGAGGGACTGGGAGGGACTGGGAGGGGGCAGGGCTTCCCCCCCTTCCCCCCCTCCGTGTCCTTGGGGTGACCTTGGGGAGGGAGGGCGATGGGCCGCTCCCAGTGGCTCCCAGTAGCTCCCAGTAACCCCAGTAATGCCTCCGGTATCTCCAGTGACCCCCCCAGTAACCCCAGTGACCCCCCCAGTAGCTCCTAGTAGCTCCCAGTAACCCCAGTGTCTATCCCAGTAGCTCCCAGTAACTCCCAGTAATCCTAGTGTCCACCCCAGTAACTCCCAGTAACCCCAGTGTCCACCCCAGTAGCTCCCAGTAACTCCCAGTAAGCCCCCCAGTAGCTCCCAGTAACTCCCAGTAACCCCAGTGACCCCCCCAGTAGCTCCCAGTAACCCCAGTGTCCATCCCAGTAACCCCAGTGACCCCCCCAGTAGCTTCCAGTAGCTCCCAGTAACTCCCTGTGTCCCCCCCAGTGCCTCCCAGTATGTCCCAGTTTAACCCTGTTCCCCCCCTGTGGGCCCTGGGCCGGGTGGGGGAGGGGCTGGCTCACATTTCCATGGCAACATCCCTTTCCCTCTGGCCCAGTTTCTCCCAGTTCCTCCCAGTTTAACCCAGTTTTTCCACATTTTTCCCCATTTTTCCACATTTCCCCCCATTTTCCCCATTTTTCCCAGATTTTCCACCATTTTTCCACATTTTCCTGAATTTTTCCCCATTTCCCCCCCATTTTCCAGATTTTTCCCAATTTTCCTACATTTTCCCAGATTTTTTCCCATTTTTCCCCCATTTTCCCAGATTTTTCCCCATTTTCTCCAGATTTTCCCAGATTTTCCCCCCATTTTCCCCGATTTTTCCCCATTTTTTCCACATTTTTCCCACATTTTCACACATTTTCACACATTTTTCTCCAGATTTTCCCAGATTCTTTTTCCCATTTTTTCCACATTTTTCCGATTTTTTATCACATTTTTCCCAGATTTGCCCAGATTTCTTCCCCCATTTTCCTGGATTTTTCCCAGAATTTCCCATATTTTCCCCATTTCTCCAAAATTTTTTTTATCTTTCCCCATTTTTCCCCATTTCCTGGATTTTCTCCCATTTTTTCCACATTTTCCCAGATTTTTCCTCATTTTTCCCAGATTTTCCCAGATTTTTCCCCATTTTTCCCAGATTTTCCCCAGATTTTTTCCCATTTTTTTAAATCTTTCCCCATTTTTCCCCATTTTCTGGGATTTTTTCCCATTTTTCTCCATTTCCCCCCATTTTCCCCAGAATTTCCAGCATTTCCCCCTCAGTTTGTCCCCATTTTCCCAGATTTCTCCCAGATTTTCCCAGATTTTTCCCTATTTTTTCCCCATTTTCCCGGATTTTCCCCAGATTTTTCCTCCACTTTTCCCAGAATTTCCCACATTTTCCCAGATTTTTCCCACATTTTTTCCCATTTTTCCCACATTTTCTCAGATTTTTCTCCAGATTTTCTTCCAGATTTTCCCAGATTTTCCCAGATTTCCCCCCATTTTTCTTGATTTTTCCCGATTTTCCCCATTTTTCCGGATTTTTTCCCATTTTTTCCCATTTTCACACATTTTTCTTCATTTTCCCCCATTTTCACGGATTTCTCCTCATTTCCCCCATTTTCCCACAGTTTTTCCCAATTTTTTCACATTTTCCCAGATTTTTCCCCATTTTCCCCAGATTTTTCCCCATTTCACCCCCATTTTCTCGGATTTTTCCCCATTTTCCCACATTTTCCCAAATTTTTTCCCACATTTTCCCAGATTTTCTCCCTATTTCCCCAGATTTTTCCTCATTTTGCCCATTTTTTCCCAGATTTTTTCCCAATTATTTTCCCCATTTTCCCAGATTTCCCCCCTTTTTTTCCCACATTTCCCCGGATTTTTTCCCAATTTCCCCCCATTTTCCATGATTTTTCCCACATTTTTTCCACATTTTCCCAGATTTTTCCTCATTTTCCCCCATTTTTCCCATTTTTTCCCCATTTTTCTCACATTTTTTTCCCCAGATTTCCAGATTTTCCCAGAATATTCCCCATTTTCCCCCCATTTTTTCCCTATTTTCCCAGATTTTTCCCATTTTTTCCCCTTTCCCCCCCATTTTTTCCACATTTTTCCCAGAATTTCCCAGGGTTTTTCCCAATTTTTCCCCATTTTCCCAGTTTTTTCTCAATTTTTTCCCCATTTTCCCGGAGTTTTTCTCGATTTCCACCCATTTTCCCAGATTTCCCCCCATTTTTCCCACATTTTCCCAGATTTTCACACATTTTTCCCCATTTTCCCCCTTTTTTTCCTCATTTTTCCATATTTTCCCATATTTTCCCCCATTTTCCCCAGAATTTCCCACATTTTCCCCCATTTTTCCCTAGTTCCCCGGATTTTTCTCACATTTTTCCCAGAATTTTCCGCAATTTCCCCATTTGCCCACATTTTCCCAGATTTTTCACCATTTTCCTGATTTTCCCCCCATTTTTCCCACATTTTCCCAGATTTTCACACATTTTTCCCCATTTTCCCCCTTTTTTTCCTCATTTTTCCATATTTTCCCATATTTTCCCCCATTTTCCCCAGAATTTCCCACATTTTCCCCCATTTTTCCCTAGTTCCCCGGATTTTTCTCACATTTTTCCCAGAATTTTCCGCAATTTCCCCATTTGCCCACATTTTCCCAGATTTTTCACCATTTTCCTGATTTGCCCCCCATTTTTCCCACATTTTCACAGATTTTTCTCCAGATTTCCCCCCCATTTTTCCCCCATTTCCCCACATTTTCTTGGATTTTTGGGTCCCCAGTTTTCCAAATTTCCCAAATTTCCCCAGTGGGAAAAAATGGGGGGAAAAAAACAGGAATTTTGGGGAAAATGGGGAAAAATTGGGGAAAAAAGTGAGAAATTTGGTGAACACGAATGAAAAATTGGGAAAAATGGGGGAAAATTTGAGAAAAAAGTGGGAAATTTGGGGAAAATTGATAAAAATGGGGAAAAATGGGGGGAAATTTAGGAAAAGTGGGGGAAAATCCGGGAAAATGTGGACAAACGGGGGAAATTTTGGGGAAAAAGTCAGAAATTTGGGGAAATGGGGGATTTTGAGGGGAAATGGAGGGAAAACTGGGAAAAAAGTAAGAAATTTGGGGGAAATGGGTGAAAAATCAGGAAAAATGGGGGATAATTGGGAAAAATTAGGGGAAATTTAGGAAAAAATTGGGAAAAAATAGCGGAATTTGGGGAAAATGGGGAAATTTGGGAAAAATGGGGTGAATTGAGAAAAAAATGGGGAACTGTCTGTGTCTGTGTGCAAGCAAAGGACTCGTGTGTCTGAAAACCCTCCTGTGACTGAGCAGTGAGCCCCCGCTAGAGCACCACTGACTCTTGGCCAACTGGCCATCCACCAGGACCCCAGAGGTCATTTTCCAGCGCTGCTATGCAGAATATCATTCCCAGTCTGTCCGGACATTCGGGGTTGCCCCATCACAGGGACAGAATCTGGCACTTCCCCTTGTTGAACTTCCTCTGGTTGAGGATTGCCCAAACCTCTGATTTGAGGTCTCTCTGCGGGGCCTCCGTCTTCCATGAGGCCCTGGAGTGTTACAATGGCCCCTTGATTGCTTGGGAATGTGCAGTGTTCTGTGTTCCATGTGTTACATGAGGCCCCATATTGTCACAATGGCACTGAATTGAGAGAGGATCTCCATCCTTAATGGCTTCGTAAATCACAAGTTTTTCTTAGATAAAAATCCTAATCAACAAAGGGGTTTGCTTTCTTGGCATGGTAGCAGTCTTTTCTTTTCTTTTAAGACTACAATTAGTTGTAGGAGAGAGAATGTAGATGATACATGGAAACTAATAGAGAGTGTATCATATGCCCATCTTCAAGAAATTAGCTTACAGGCCTCAGAAAACTTGTTTAATAAGAGATTGTTCTGTTAAGAAGAAAGTCAATTATACATTGTTTAAGCAAATGGGAAGTTCTAAGACACGTCTTAGCTGGTCCTAAAGCATTTAGTTTAGGGGTTAGGGGTCAGATAGATCAATCAGAGATGCTACGAGGCCTGCTAAGGGAGAAGGTCACTCTGTGAAAATGACTGCCCCTCCCAGAAGAAATGGACGCTAGATGGCAGTCTTGCTCCACAAATAAAATCCAAGAGGCGATTTGACCATAAAATCCTAAGAGAATTTTGGACTGCTTGTGAAGGGGAGGGTCTTTCAAGTATCACTGTATTTATACTCCGAAATTTATACTGATTCTTTGATTCAATCAGAGATACTACGAGGCCTGCTAAGGGAGAAGACCACTCTGTGAAAAAGACCGCCCCTCCTAGAAGAAATGGACGCTAGATGGCAGTCTTGCTCCACGAATAAAATCCAAGAGGCTATTTGACCCTAAAATCAGAAGAGAATTTTGGACTGCTTGTGAAGGGGAGGGTCTTTCAAGTATCACTGTATTTATACTCTGAAATTTATACTGATTCTTTGATTCATGCATGGCAGAGTACCCCCATGAATCCCCAACTGGCATATTAAAGAAATGTTCGATCCAATGGTGCCCACCAAGCTGCTCTATTGTTGCCCTTCCCAGTCAGACAGAAGAGACAGAATAAGATGGAAAATTATTTCTACCTTGAGATCAGGCACTTTACTAAAGCAAAAGCCAAAGTTTGTGCATGCATAAGTGAAGAGGGAAAAAAAAGATTTTCTCTCTACTTCCTGTCAGCAGCGATACCTGGCCACTTCATGGGAAGCAGGGCTTCACCACACAGAGAAGCCGCTCAGAAGGCATGTATTGTAAAAAAATGGATTTCCCCCCTTTCCTGTTCCTTTCCTGAGCTCTTGTAGCTGAGCTGACGCCATATATTCTGCAATGTCCCTTTGGTCCATTTGGCTCAACTGACCTGTCTGTATCGCCTCCCATGATCTTGCCCCCGATTCAGGGGACGAAGCTGACAATGCAGATGCTGCACCAGCCCTGCTCAGCAGTTGCTAAAGCACTGGTGTGATTAACCCCTTTGTAGCTCCCAATGCAAAGCACAGCGCTGTGACGCCTGCAGTGAGAAAATGAACTCCAACTCAGACAGACCCAACACATGTGGGATTCTGAAATGTCTCAGGGTTCCTTTGGTTCCACGATGCCCCTCTCAGACCTGGCAGTAGAAAAATAAATCAAAAAATTGAGAAGAAATCATCTTAAAGTCATGCTAAGCCTGTCTTCTACAGTCCAGAATCTATATATGTGTGACTGCAGATACTTGGGATGAGGGTAGATGCTCAGAGGAATTCATGGGTTTGATCTAGGAAACCTGTCCCAAAGTTTTCACTGCCTTTTCCTCCTTGGACATTTCCTGATGCCCGGAGGAAGCTCATGTCCAACAGCAGCTCCATCCCCCACTTCCTCCTCCTGGCTGCAGCTCTTGCACTTCTGCTTCTTCCTGGGCATCTCCCTGGCTGCCCTCCTGGGCAACGGCCTCATCCTCAGCGCCGTAGCCTGCCTCCACCACCTGCACACCCCCCAGGGACTTCTTCCTGCTCCACCTCTCCCTCACACACCCGGGTTGCATCTGCACCACTCTCCCCAAAGCCATGGCCAATTCCCTCTGGAACACCAGGGGCATGTCCTACTCAGGATGAGCTGCACAGGTGTTTTTTGCTTTTCTTCTTGATCACAGCGGAGCTTACCCTTCTCACCATCATGTCCTATGACCGCTACGTGGCCATCTGCAAAGTCCTTCACTACAGGACCCTCCTGGGCAGCAGAGCTTGTGCCCACGTGGCAGCAGCTGCCTGGGCCACTGGGAAGCGGGTCTGGCCCTGGGGCTGCAGGAGCTGCCGCCTGAGCTGATGATCTCCTGAGCAGTCCAGACATGCAGTCACTGTCCCTGTCCTCTATTGCCTCCCTTTCTTGCTGCAGGACCAGAAACGACTGTGCTGCTCTGCTGGGCTGGGGCGGGGCAGGGAGATGGGGGGACCAGGAAGGGGCTGGTCTGGGCAGTTCCAGTGACTAGAAAACCCCAATGTTCATCTGAAGTGTAGGAGTGGGCAGGGTGGGAGCATTACAGGGCTGAGGTGGCTCCAGGCTCTGGGAGTGGTAGCAGGAGCCCAGGGAGACACTGCCCCTGCTGCAATGAACTGCCTGTGTGTGTGCCAGGGAAGGACTCGTGTCTCTGAACACCCCCGTGTGTGCATCAGTCCAGCTCAGGGTTGGACACCTCTCAGAGCCCTGACACATTTCTCTGTGTGACTCCAGGAAAACCCCCGCTGTGCCAGGGAGTTACCAGATCCTTTGCTGTCACCCTCCTGGTGTCCTGTGTAGTGATGAAACTAGAAAAGGTGATCATCATACCCTGGTAATTTTCTAAGAGGAGAAATGTCACTGCTGGAAAGAAGTGTCACTGCTGGAAAGAAGTGTCACTGAAGAGGTGAGAAGAGGGAACATCATTGTTTCCTTCAGTCTGTTCCACAACAGGTTCCCCTGGAGCCCCAGGGACACCTGCGGGGAACCCAGAGGGGCAGAGAAAGGGCTGCCTTTGGCTCTTGCTGTGCTGCTCAGCTGGGCCGGGCTCCTGGCACACAGGGAAATCCTGGCAAGCGGGCAGCACTGCAGAGAGACAGCTCTGCCCAGGAGCAGCTCCTCTGCACAGCCCAGCAGGGCCGAGGGCACTGCCTGTAGGCACGAGAGAAGAGAAGAAAGGCAAAGGGAGGTTAAAGGCAGCAGAAAGATGGCAGGTGTTCAGCTGCGACTTCCTTCCACAACTTCACACTCCTCTGCAGAGTGAGTCTACAGGTGCAGGGCAATGTCGCTTGTGTTCCTGGAGGAATCTCCTAAAGCTACCACATCCCACAGCCTTGCACATCTGTCAGGACTCTCCCAGTTTCTCTGTTGCTCCGGAGGAGGATGTTCTCCAGGGCAGGCCTTCCCTGCAGCACCGTCAGAGGGACAGCACAGGTGGGCTCCTTCTCCCAGGGATGGCTGCGGGGTGGGAAGGTGGGGGTGCAGCCAGGGATGCCTGGGGCTGTCCTGCAGAGCAGGGTCCCTGTGCTCCGGGGTTCTTTGTGCCAGGGCAGGGACTTTGCTGCCTGCTGGGGTCAGGTCTCATCCTGCCTGGGTAGTTGCCCACCCCTCTGCAGGGAGAAGCTGTCGGTGGGTGGTGAGAACCCCAGCAGGAGCCAGGCAGGTTCTTCCTGCCATTGGATGAGGTGTGTGTGGCCAGGGCTGTGGGAGGTCAGGGCTGCTCCCAGATCCAGATCACAGCAGCACATTTCCAAGAGCACTGTCAAATGGGAAGGACAAAGCACAATTATTAGGAAGGAATGGAGCTTTTCTGAGTCAGTGTTTTCAGTTTCCTACTCCTGAGGAATCTGGGGGTTGAGAAATGGAAAAGGAGCTCCCATGTTGGACAAGTCACTGAGACTCCTGAGCTGTAACTTGGAATGCACAAGTGCTTCTGTAAGCAACTTCCTAAAGTGCTTTCGGTCTCTGCTCTGCTTTTGACAGAAGCAGCATCACTTCTGCTGGACCCATCTGTTTTTTCTTTATCTGCCCTTTTCCACCTGCAAAAAGAAAAGTTGCCCAGTCAGTGCGCATTCGGATGGAGTGGTGACAGGGAAGTCATGAATGGATTTCTGATGTTGAGTCTACTGTTTTGAAATCAGAAAATGTGGTGTTGAAGTCATCGTTAGCCTTTGAGAGGGAAACAGGAGAAAAATCGGATAAATTTGTTGCTAAAAATGAGCTGCTTCAAACTGAGGTTGACCACCTTCAAAGTCTTGTTAAAATTTGGATGATTATGAAACAGTCAACTCACGGATTACCCCCATCAATACTAGACAATGCCCGCAGTATAAAGGCATAAAGCCCTCCCAGCCCCTCCAGGAACCCTCAAATCCCATCCCGGTCCCACAGGACACTCCCAACTTCCCCTTAAACCCTCCGAGGCCCCCAGACTGCCTCCCAGACCCACAAAAACCCACAAGATGCCCCCAAACCCCTCCCAGTTACCTCCAGCCCTCCCAGGACCTTTCAAACCCTCTCCTAGTTGCCCCCTTCCCCTTGAGTATGCCCCCAAACTCTCTCCCAGTTCCTTCCCACATCCCCGACGATTCCCCAAAACCCAACACAGCTGCCCCAATCTCCCCAACCTCCCTCCCAAACCCCCAAACTCCCCCAAACACCTTCCCAGTTACCTCCACGACCTCCAACCCCTTCTCAGCCTCCCCATTCCTTCCCAAAGCCCCTCCCAGTTGCCGGCCCGTCCCCCAGGCTCGGGTGAGGAGGTGCCCCAGGCTGACGGGCCCGCCCAGACAGGGGCGGTTCCAGCAGCATGTCAGGAGCCACCCCCTGCCCCGAAAGCTCCCGCCCGCCCTGGAGCCACCTCAGCTGCCCCTGCAGGGGAGAAATCCAGGCCGGAGCAGAGCAGGGGGCAGGGCCGGGCTGGGACCTCGATGGACAGGGGCACTGGGAGAGCAGGGGAGAGACTGGGATGGGCTGAGGGGGCACTGGGAGAGAGGGGAGACACTGGGATGGGCTGAGGGGGCACTGGGAGGGAGAGGGGAAAGTTTTTTACCCCTTTCCTGGGCACTTGAAGACCCTCTGCACCCCCGTTCCCGACCGTGCCGGCTGTCCTTCCCCCCCAAGCCACGAACAGGTTTTGGGGCTCCCTCGTGGGTCGCAGCCAATAGAACGGCTCTGCTGGAATGACGTCATTGCCAAATTCTACTGGGCCCCTGTCCTTGTGCCGGTGAGTCACCCAATAGAACGTCGAAACTTCCGCGGGGGCTGCCGGGAGCGGGGCGGTGATGGCGGGGGAAGGGAGGATCGGGATTGAACCCGATTGGTCCCGATCAATCCCGGCCCCAGGGTCTCCCCCCGCCGCGCTGTTTTTCACGTGCGGCCCCAACGAGGCCATGGTGGTGTGGGGTGAGTTCAGGGGGTCCGGGGGCTCCTGGTGACCCCTCCGAATTTCCCCCAAGACTCTCGGGAACCGCCCAGATCCCCCCCAAGACTCCTGGGGACCCTCCGCCTTTCCCCCTCCTCCCCCAAATCTCCTGTGCATCCCCTTAACCCTTGAAAATCTCCTGGGACCACCTCAGACCCCCAGACTCCCTCCTGGGGACCCCCAAACACTCTTCAGGACTCCGGGGCCCCTCCCGACCCCCTCCTAGAGTCTTTTGGGTGTCACCAACTCTTTACGGCGGATTCCTCCGTCCATTTTTCCACCCCGGACTGCTGGGGGTCCACCCCCCCAAGAAACTACTGGGAACTCCCCAGTGTCCCACCACGAGATTCCTGGGTCCCTCCCCCCCCCCAACCCCCTGTGGGTGCCCCCATCCTTTCTTCCCCTCAAAAATATTCTTGGGGGTCCCTCAATGTCTCCTCCAGCCCCCATCCTGCCAGGGATGGATTTGGGGGGATCTCCTTCCCCTTCCCTCTGGCCCGAAGGCAAATGCCCTCCCTGTCCTTCCTTTGCCCCCAGGCAGAAAAGAGAAGAGAAACAACCAGTTGGCCCTGGCAGGTGTGGGTGTGTGCAGGCTGTGGTTGAGTGGTTGAGAAGGGAGAGGAGGGGCTGGTGTTTGGACCAAGTCCAGCAGGTGATGTCTTTTGTATCTGGCAGTCCTTGGTCAGCTCCACAATCACCCAGCTGTCAGTGTTCATGACATACCCATCAGCCCTTCTCTTCTTGCCAACCCTAAGCTGCTCCTAAGTTCTTTTGCTGTCAGTTCATAAAGAGGTCTTGTCAAGTGTTACTGATTTAGAAACTAAACCCTGATATCTTTGTCTTTGCCAAAGATGTGTGTGAAAGGGCAGTGCTGTTGCAAAGCAGTGTTGAGCTTCACATTGGGTGACTTGGCAGCTTCCTCTGCATCACCCACGCACCCTGGGTTTCTTTGAAAAGTACTTTTCACTCCAAATGTGACACCACATTAGCCTGTAGGACATCCTGTCCCCAAATGGATAACTGTAAATATTAATAATTAAAAAGTGAGCCCCTCCATTATTCAAGAAAAGCTTGTATCTCTGTACTAAAAGCATCCAAGGGTCACGTCCCCCAGTTTTCTATCTGACAAGGGTTTGGAGGGGCTGCTTTGTGCAGGGAACCCTTTGGGGGCCCCTTGCACATGGGTAGGGTTGCACTCTGGGGGTGTGGGGCTTTGGTTCTTTGGTTGCCAGGGGCCACTGTGAGTCACTGAGCCGGGGTGGGGACAATGGGCAGGGCTGGCTGGGACAGGCTGTGGCACCTGTGACATAAAAGGGAAGTGTCCCCGTGGGGCAGCTCTGCAGGGCCCATCAGGGGATGCTGCCCAGTGCAGCCTGTGCTGTGGGGAGCACGCACACAGGGAGAGGCTGGGCCAGACGACGGCCAGGGCAGCAAGGCCGCCCCAGGGAGTGGGTTCTGCCCCTGCCTGCAGGGCCCAGTCCCTGGCAGGAGCGACTTGGGCAGGGCCTGGTGCTGCTGCTGGGGCAGGGGGTGAGGCCTTGCTGCCTGCCAGCTGCCTGGGCCCCTGTCCTTGCTGCGCCACATCCCCGAGGCTCCATCCCCGCTCCCCCAGCGCCAGCTCCCTCCTTCCCAGCCCCAACCAAGCCCTTCTCTGTGTCCTCCTGCAGGCCATGGCTTTCACAACATTCCTTTTGGTGCTTGTGCAAAGCATCATCCAGTCCCTGCAGGCGGTCGGGGAGGGGTTGCACAAGACTCAGTGAGCTTGGAGGTCTTTTCCAAGCTGAAGGACTCTTGGATTCTGTGATTGTGTGCTGGATTCAGCTGGGTCCGTGTTAGCAACATTAGTTTGCTCCCAAAGTTTCCTCGCTGTCAGCTCTTGTGGCCTAAGGCTTGAGCTCCTTTAACTCCTTGTGCTGAGCTACTGATGGGAAAGGAGAGGCCTCTGCGAGCAGATTCCTGGTGTTCCCTGTAGAACAGTGAGGGAGAAGGTGTAGTCAAGTGGGAAGAGGAGTACTGTTTGTGTGTGGCCTCCTATGTGGCCTTGTCGCCTTTGAGGGGCTTGAAGGAGAAAAGAGCTTTGTTAAAGTGAGAAGTGAAATAGTGTGTTGGCTGTTCTCTCTGCAGGGAGAAGGTGTCGGTGGGGGAGGGGTCACAGAGTGGGGGAGGAGTCACAGAGTGGGGGAGGGGCCATAAAGTGGGGGAAAGGTCTGAGAGTGGGGAAGGGGCCATAAAGTGGATGAGGGGCCATAGAGTGGGGGAGGGGTCAGAGAGTGGGGGAGGGGCCATGAAGTGGGAGAGGGGTCACAGAGTGGGGTAGGGGCTACAGAATGGGGTAGGGGCCACAGAATGGGGAAGGGGCCATAAAGTGTGGGAGGGGCCATGGGGTGGGGGAGGGGTCACAGCCTGGACTCGGGGGGTCAGGGCAGTGACCTCGGGGAGGGGGAGGGGTCAGGGCATGGGGTAGGGGTCTCACCTGATCCCGGGGCTATCGGGGCCATGGCGGGGCCGAACCTGGTGGGGACACCCAAGTTTTTCCCAAATTTCCCCTCATTTTTCCCAGTTTTTCATCCATTTCTCCCAAATTTCCCACTCTTTCCCCAATTTTCCCCCCACTTCCCCATTTTTTTCCCAAATTTCCCCATTTTTCTCAATTTTTCCCCATTTTTTTCCAAATTCCTTCCATTGTTCCCAAATTTCCCCCATTTTTTCCCATTTTCCCCAAATTTCCCCCCATTTTTCCCAACTTTCCCCAATTTTTCATCCAATTTTCCCCAAATTCCCCCTTTTTTTTTTCAATTCACCCCATTTTTCCCAAATTTCCCCATTTTCCCCAAATTCCGCCATTTTTTCCCAATTTTTTCCTAAATTTCCCCTAATTTTTCCCAATTATCCCCCATTTTTCCTGATTTTTCACCCGTTTTCCCCAAATTTCTTACTTTTTCCCCAAAATTTCCCTTGTTTGTCCACATTTTCCCGGATTTTCCCCCAGTTTTCCTAAATTTCCCCCCATTTTTCCCCATTTTTATCAATTTTCCCCAAATTTCCCACTTTTTTCTCAAATTTTCCCCCATTTTTCCCAATTTTTCATTCGTGTTCACCAAATTTCCCACTTTTTTCCCCAATTTTTCCCCATTTTCCCCAAAATTCCTGTTTTTTTCCCCCCATTTTTTCCCACTGGGGAAATTTGGGAAATTTGGAAAACTGGGGACCCAAAAATCCAAGAAAATGTGGGGAAATGGGGGAAAAATGGGGGGGAAATCTGGAGAAAAATCTGTGAAAATGTGGGAAAAATGGGGGGCAAATCAGGAAAATGGTGAAAAATCTGGGAAAATGTGGGCAAATGGGGAAATTGCGGAAAATTCTGGGAAAAATGTGAGAAAAATCCGGGGAACTGGGGAAAAATGGGGGAAAATGTGGGAAATTCTGGGGAAAATGGGGAAAATATGGGAAAATATGGAAAAATGAGGAAAAAAAGGGGGAAAATGGGGAAAAATGTGTGAAAATCTGGGAAAATGTGGGAAAAATGGGGGGAAAATCTGGGAAAATGGGGGGAAATCGAGAAAAACTCCGGGAAAATGGGGAAAAAATTGGGAAAAAACTGGGAAAATGGGGAAAAATTGGGAAAAACCCTGGGAAATACTGGGGAAAATGGGAGAAAATCTGGGAAAAATGTGGAAAAAATGGGGGGGAAAGGGGAAAAAATGGGAAAAATCTGGGAAAATAGGGAAAAAATGGGGGGAAAATGGGGAATATTCTGGGAAAATCTGGAAATATGGGGAAAAAAATGTGAGAAAAATGGGGAAAAAATGGGAAAAATGGGGGAAAATGAGGAAAAATCTGGGAAAATGTGGAAAAAATGTGGGAAAAATCATGGAAAATGGGGGGAAATTGGGAAAAAATCTGGGGAAATGTGGGGGAAAAAAGGGGGGAAATCTGGGAAAATGGGGAAAATAATTGGGAAAAAATCTGGGAAAAAATGGGCAAAATGAGGAAAAATCTGGGGAAATAGGGAGAAAATCTGGGAAAATGTGGGAAAAAAATTGGGAAAATGTGTGAAAATGGGGAAAAATTCGAGAAAATGGGGGTGAAATGGGGAAAAATCTGGGGAAAATGGGGAAAATGGGGAAAAATCTGGGAAAATGTGAAAAAATTGGGAAAAACTGTGGGAAAATGGGGGAAATGAGGAGAAATCCGTGAAAATGGGGGAAAATGAAGAAAAATGTGTGAAAATGGGAAAAAATGGGAAAAAATCCGGAAAAATGGGGAAAATCGGGAAAAATCAAGAAAAATGAGGGGAAATCTGGGAAAATGTGGGAAAATCTGGAAGAAAATCTGGAGAAAAATCTGAGAAAATGTGGGAAAAATGGGAAAAAATGTGGGAAAAATCTGGGAAAATGTGGGAAATTCTTGGAAAAGTGGAGGAAAAATCTGGGAAAATGTGGGAAATTCTGGGAAAAGTGGAGGAAAAATCTGGGGAAAATCCGGGAAAATGGGGAAAAAATAGGGAAAAATCTGGGAAAATCTGGGAGAAATCTGGGAAAATGGGGACAAACTGGGGGGGAAATGCTGGAAATTCTGGGGAAAATGGGGGGAAATGGAGAAAAATGGGAAAAAATCCCAGAAAATGGGGAAAAATGGGGAAAGATTTAAAAAAATGGGAAAAAATCTGGGGAAAATCTGGGAAAAATGGGGAAAAATCTGGGAAAATCTGGGAAAAATGAGGAAAAATCTGGGAAAATGTGGAAAAAATGGGAGAAAATCCAGGAAATGGGGAAAAATGGGGAAAGATAAAAAAAATTTTGGAGAAATGGGGAAAATATGGGAAATTCTGGGAAAAATCCAGGAAAATGGGGGAAGAAATCTGGGCAAATCTGGGAAAAATGTGATAAAAAATCGGAAAAATGTGGAAAAAATGGGAAAAAGAATCTGGGAAAATCTGGAGAAAAATGTGTGAAAATGTGTGAAAATGTGGGAAAAATGTGGAAAAAATGGGGAAAAATCGGGGAAAATGGGGGGAAAATCTGGGAAAATCTGGAGAAAATGGGGAAAAATCTGGGAAAATGGGGTAAAAATGGGAAAAAATCTGGGAAAATGTAGGAAAATTGGGAAAAATCTGGAAAATGGGGGGGAAATGGGGAAAAATTCAGGAAAATGTGGAAAAATGGGGGAAAATCTGGGAAAAATGGGGAAAATGGGGGGAAATGTGGAAAAATGGGGAAAAATGTGGAAAAACTGGGTTAAACTGGGAGGAACTGGGAGAAACTGGTCCAGAGGGAAAGGGATGTTGCCATGGAAATGTGAGCCAGCCCCTCCCCCACCCGGCCCAGGGCCCACGGGGGGGGGAACTGGGTTAAACTGAAACATACTGGGAGGCACTGGGGGGGACACTGGGAGTTACTGGGAGCTACTGGAAGCTACTGGGGGGGTCACTGGGGTTACTGGGATGGACACTGGGGTTACTGGGAGCTACTGGGGGGGTCACTGGGGTTACTGGGAGTTACTGGGAACTACTGGAGGGCTTACTGGGAGTTACTGGGAGCTACTGGGATAGACACTGGGGTTACTGGGAGCTACTAGGAGCTACTGGGGTGGTCACTGGGGTTACTGGGGGGGTCACTGGAGATACCGGAGGCATTACTGGGGTTACTGGGAGCTACTGGGAGCCACTGGGAGCGGCCCATCCCCCTCCCTCCCCAAGGTCACCCCAAGGACACGGAGGGGGGGGAGGGGGGGAGCCCAGCCCCCTCCCAGTCCCTCCCAGTCCCTCCCAGTTCCCTCCCAGTCCCTCCCAGTACCTGAACTGGTCCCAGTGGGAGCGGCTCCAGGTCCCCCCTCCAGTTTGGGCCCCCGGGGTTATTTTTGGGACCCGGTGACGTCACTGGGGGGGAGGGGCCTCGAGGGGGCAGCCCCTCCCCTCTCCCTTCCCAGTACAGACCAGTAAGGGACCAGTAACGGCCCCAGTAGGGGGTGGAGGGGAAGGAGGGAACACTGAGGGTGGGGATGGAGCAGGATGGTCCTTGAGAGTGGGGGAAGGGCAGGACCGTCCCTGAGGGTGGGGGAAGGGCAGGAGGTTCCCTGAGGGTGGGGGAGGGGCAGGAGGGACCCCGAGGTGGGGGGAGGGGCAGGAGGGTCCTGAGGGTTGGGGAGGGGCAGGGAGGGACCCCGAAAGTGAAGGAGGGGCCCTGAGGGTCCCTGAGGGTAGGGGAAGGGTAGGAAGTTCCCCGAGGGTGGGGGAGGGGCAGGAGAGTCTCTGAGGTTGGGGGAGGGGTCCTGAGGGCCCCTGAAGGTGGGGGAGGGGCAGGGAGGGCTCCTGAGAGTGGGGGAGGGGTAGCAGGTTCACTGGGGGGAGGGGAAGGAAGAAACCCTGAGGGTGGGGGTAGGACAGGAGGGACCCTGAGGGTTGGGGAAGTGCAGGAAGGGGGGGAGGGGCTTTGGGGGGGCCCTTAAAGGTGGGGGGAGGGGTTGAAAGTGGGTCCATCATTGGGAGGGGACACGCCCACCCAAACCCCAGTAAGTCCCAGTTGAGCTCCCAGTTCAGGGAGGGGGAGAGGGTGCAAAAGACATGCCCACTTGCAGAGGCTATGGCCACCTTGGGATGGGACATGCCCACCAGGGAGAGACCACGCCCACCTAAAGAAGGGACACGCCCACCCGCAAACCACTAAGTCCCAGCTGAGTTCTGCCTTAACTGGTCCTTACTGGTCCCACCACCCCATTCCACGTTCCAGTGACCCGTACTGGTCCATACTGGTTTATACTGGTCTATCCTGGTTTATACTGGTCTGTACTGGTCTGACCTTGACGGAGATGATGAAGTGCCCCCAACCCCCTTAACTGGTCTTTACTGATCCCACCACCCCATTCCCTGTTTCAGTGACCCGTACTGGTTTATGTCGGTTTATACTGCTCTACCCTGGTTTATACTGGTCTATACTGGTCCATACTGGTTTGTACCGGTCTGTACTGGTCTGACCTTGATGGAGATGCTGAAGTGCCCCCAACCCCCTTAACTGGTCCTTACTGGTCCCACCACCCTGCTCGCTGTTCTAGTGACCTGTACTGGTCCATACTGGTCCATACTGGTCCATACTGGTTTTTTACTGGTCTATACTGGTCTATACTGGTCTATACTGGTCTACACTGGTCTATACTGGTCTATAATGGTCTGACCTTGATGGAGATGCTGAAGTTCCCCAACCCCCTTAACTGGTCCTTACTGGTCCCACCGCCCTGCTCCCCATTCCATTGACCCATACTGGGTCGTGGTGGCAAGAACCCCAGCAGGAGCCAGGTGGGGTCTTCCTGCCATTGGATGAGTGCTCTGGGAGGTCAGGGCTGCTCCCAGATCCAGATCACACCAGAACATTTCCAAGAGCACTGTCAAATGGGAAGGACAAAGCACAATTATTAGGAAGGAATGGAGCTTTTCTCAGTCAGTGTTTCCAGTTTCCTACTCCTGAGGAATCTGGGGGTTGAGAAATGGAAAAGAAACTCTCATGTTGGACAAGTCACTGAGACTCCTGAGCTGTAACTTGGAATGCACAAGTGCTTCTGTAAGCAACTTCCTAAAGTGCTTTCGGTCTCTGCTCTGCTTTTGACAGAAGCAGCATCACTTCTGCTGGACCCATCTGTTTTTTCTTTATCTGCCCTTTTCCACCTGCCTGAGGTTTCTCTCAGGTCAAAGTGAGAGCACAGACATTTGGATGGAGTGCTGACAGGGAAGTCATGAATGGATTTGTGATGTTGAATCTCCTGTTTTGAAATCAGAAAATGTGGTGCTGAAGTCATCGTTAGCCTTTGAGAGGGAAACAGGAGAAAAATCGGATAAACTTGTTGCTAAAAATGAGCTGCTTCAAACTGAGGTTGACCACCTTCAAAGTCTTGTTGCGCCAGAGTGCAGAGAGAAAACTGTTGCTAAAAAAGCAGGCTCCTGGTTTGGTCAGGCAACTTCATAAACCAGTGTCATACCCTGGCATTGAGACTTGGGAAACCACAGAGAACCCTGATTCTAAGTCTCAGGAGAGAAAGAAACAAGGAGAATTTGAAGTTCAACTGATGTTTCTAGAGTCTCCCAGCTTTCCTCACATTAATGAAAATAGACTGAGTGATCCCTGTGATAATGAACAAAGGGAAGATTATTCTTTACCTCCCTCAATTTCCTTTGTACCTGATACTGAATCCACTAAAAAACCTTGGACTCAAAAAGAGAACCTGACCCAGAAAACAACTCAATTCATTCTGATTCAAGTGGTTAAAGAGCAGAAGCATTATGGCGATAAACCTGGACAAATTAAAAGCCAACCAGTGAAATCCTATCAATATATCACATACCTTGGGATTCCACTTTGTTCTCATCAACAGTTAATACAATTTCCAATGGATATGGGGACAAAATGTTCGCAGCAAAATGCCAAAGATGGGATTAAAACCCAGACGAAAAAGAATTAAAATCACTGGAGAAAAAGAAGAAACCACTCTTCAACTAAGAGCTTCACCCTGTTACTGTTTTGTTGATATTACCTTTTTGCTTTTTATTCTAATAATCATATTGTGTGTTAAAATTTGGATGATTATGAAACAGTCAGCTCACTGATTACCCCCATCAATACTAGACGATGCCCGCAGTATACACCCGTCCCAGCCCCTCCAGGAGCCCTCAAATCCCATCCTGGTCCCACAGGACACTCCCAACTTCCCCTCAAACACTCCGAGGCCCCCAGATTGACTCCCAGATCCAGAAAACTCTTGCTACCTGCCCATGGAGTGCCCAGTGTGGCCCACCAACTGCACCACAAAGCCAAAGCTTCCAGGCTTTCTTTCCTGGGAATTAGGGCTGTTGTTTCCTATTTTCAGCCATGCCTCCCAACTGATAGCCCAACTCCCCAACTGCTAGCATGCCTGTTGATACAGAATCGTTAAAATAAACCTTGCCAGTATATGTTTTCAGACACCGATTATTTAGTGTCGTTTCACTTTAATCCACCCCAAGGGAATTATTAATAAAAACCTGAGTTACCCCCTCTCCCCTTTTCCTGGGGCGGGTTGTAACACCAATCAGCACTGACTCCGCCCAGTAGGCATAGCAAAGGAAGTTTCCTTTTGGTTTAGGGTTAGGATTAGGGTTAGGGTTTAGGGTTAGGGTTAGGGTTAGGGTTAGGGTTAGGGTTAGGGTTAGGTTTTGAGTTAGGGTTAGGGTTAGAAAGGGTTAGGGTTAGGGTTAGGAAATTTAGGGTTAGAGTTAGAGTTAACCAAAGTTAGGGTTAGGGTTAGGGTTAGGTTTAGGGTTAGCAAAAGACAGGGTTACTGTTAGGGTTAGGGTTAGGGTTAGGGGTATGGGTAAGGGTTAGGGTTAGGAAGAATTTGTCTAAGTGCGCGATCTAACAATCGCGGTTTTAGCCCATTCTGGACACGCAGCGGTGCCCAATAAGCCCCTCTCAGGCTATAAGCCCGATTCATTGCCCACCGCTGTCAGAATCTTGTGCTTTTTCTCTTGGGTCTCTGCTTTTGCTGTTGCTGTTCAGTTGCGTGTCTGGCAGAATACCCACCGCCGTCCAGTATGTACTCTACTTCTATAGAGCACTGTCCCCTAACCCCAACATTAAAAGAGAGACTGGAAGCTATGCGCAAACCCTGTTCCCTAACCCTAACCCTAACCAAGAGACTGCAAGCTATGTGCAAACCTTTTACCCTAACCCTAACCTTAAAAGTGAGAATGCAAGCTATGCGCAAACCCTTTTCCCTAACCCTAACCTTAAAAAGAGACTGCAAACTATGCGCAAACCCTGTTACCTAACCCTAACCTTAAAAAAGGGACTGCAAGCTATACGCAAACCCTTTTCTCTGAACCTAACCTTAAAAAAGAGACTGCAAGCTATGCGCAAACCCGATTCCCTGACCCTAATCCTAAAAAAGCGAATGCAAGCTATACGCAAACCCTTTTCTCTGAACCTAACCTTAAAAAAGAGACTGCAAGCTATGCGCAAACCCGATTCCCTGACCCTAATCCTAAAAAAGCGAATGCAAGCTATGTGCAAACCCTGTTCCCTAACCTTAACCTTAAAAAAGAGACTGCAAGCTATGCACAAAACCAGTTCCCTAACCCTAACTTTAAAAAAGAGACTGCAAGCTACTAGGGTTAGGGTTAGGGTTAGGGTAAGGGTTAGGGTTGGGGTTAGGGTTTAGGGTTAGGGTTAGGGTTAGGGTTGGGGTAATGGTTAGGGGTTAGGGTTTAGGGTTAGGGTTAGGGTTAGTCAGAATCTGTCTCAATGTGCGATCTAACAATCGCGGGTTTACCCCATTCCAGGAATGCAGTGGTGCCCAGTAAACCCCTCTCGGGCTATAAGCCTGATTCAGTGCCCACCGCTGTCAGAATCTTTTGCTTTTTCTCTTGGGTCTCTGCTTTTGCTGTTGCTGTTCTGTTGCGTGTCTGGCAGAATACCCACCGCCGTCCGGTATGTACTCTGCTTCTATAGAGCACTGCCCCCGCCCACTGGGTGGAGTCAAGAGGTGGAGTCCGTGTTGATTGTTCTGCGTCACTGGCTCCGCCTACTGGGCAGAGTCAGTGCTGATTGGTGTTACAACCCGCCCCAGGAAAAGGGGAGAGGGGGTAACTCCGGTTTTTATTAATAATTCCCTTGGGGTGGATTAAAGTGAAACGACACTAAATAATCGGTGTCTGAAAACATATACTGGCAAGGTTTATTTTAACAATTCTGAATCAACAGGCATGCTAGCACTTTGGGTACTGTCATACCACAATGTGACACAGAGATAACCTTTGGGGGGGGGAAAGAAAATGCATAGGGGAGAGAAAGGCAGGATAAGAGCAAGGGAGAGTAAGAGAAAGAAAAGCTGAGAGTGGACAGATGTATATAGTCACCGCCCACAGGGTCCAACAATGCTTCCATGTCTGTCAGTTGAAGTGGTGGCCTTGATCTGCCGGGGGTGAAGGAGGGAAGTCCCCATATTCCAAGAAGTTATGAGTTATAGCCATGATTAGTGTCACGGACCATGCCTCGAGCCTCCAACATCTCGAGGGTTGCAGTCTCTCTTCTAAGGTTAGGGAACAGGCTTTGGGCATAGCTTGCACTTACTGTGTGGACCAATTGTCAGAGACTGAAATGGTTAATGATTTATGCATTCTAGGAGACTTTTCAGGCTTTTGACTTGCATGATACCTGTGATGAGCAGTCGGGCCCCTCCCTCCCTCCAGTGCTGACAGTGTGAAGCCCTGAAAAGGCAAGAGCTGAGCTTACAGGCTTTTGAATGTTGATATATCTGATGAGGAATCAGGCCCCTCCCTCCCTCTGCTATGAGATGTTAGGGTTAGGGTTAAGGTTAGCAAGGGTTAGGGTTTAGGTTTTAGGGTTTACGGTTTGGGGTTTAAGGTAATGTTAAACCATCATTTTAAGGGTATGGGCCCTATTGCTTAATTAGCTGACCTTACTAGAAAATAATATAGAGGGAGTATAGAGGATTTTGATTCCTTTAGTGTAGGTTCGATTCCTACTTTTCTAAAATTAGGAAATGAGAGGATTGGTATACCTCTATGTTTACTTTATCATAGTAACCCTTTTGGATTCAGGCACATTTCCTTGAGTGTCTTAGGTAGGGGGGTAGGCCTGCAGAGGAGATAGGAAGGCTGGTATGCCATAGGCATAAGGCTAATGTTAGGGGTAAGAAGTTTTTTCAAAGCAAATGTATGAGTTGATCATATCGAAATCGAGGGTAAGAGGCACGGATTCATAAGAATCCTGCGGAAAGGAGGAGGGTTTTTGTAGCTAAAGTAGGGGGAATGAGTTCTTGAGGGAGATTAAGTGAGCTGGGGTTTAGGAATAGAATGGTTGTGAGTGCATTTATTAGTATAATATTAGCATATTCGGCAAGAAAAACCAAGGCGAATGGCCCTGCAGCATATTCTACGTTGAACCCTGAGACTAGTTCAGATTCTCCTTCTGTCAGGTCAAATGGAGCGCGGTTTGTTTCGGCAAGAGTGGAGATATATCATATTATTGCTAAGGGCCAGGAGGAGAAAATGAGGTAGAGAGGTTCTTGAGTTGTAGCTAGGGTATTGAGGGTGTAGTTACCACTAAGGATAATTACGGATAGGAGAATAATGGCTAGGGTAACTTCGTAAGAGATAGTTTGTGCGACTGCTCGGAGGGCACCGATTAAGGCATATTTTGAGTTAGAGGCTCACCCTGATCATAGAATTGAGTAGACTGCCAAGCTAGATAGAGCTAGAAGGAAGAGTATGCCAAGGTTTAGGTCAGTAAGGGGAAAGGGTAGGGGAAGTGGTGTTCAGATTGTAATTGCTAGGAGAAGGGCTAAGATAGGAGTAGATATAAATAAGTAAGGGGATGAAGTTGATGGACGAATTGGTTCTTTAATGAATAGCTTTACTCCATCTGCTATAGGTTGTAAGAGGCCAAATGGTCCTACAATATTAGACCCTTTTTGGGCTTGCATATAACTTAGAATCTTACGTTCAACTAGGGTAAGAAATGCTACGGCGATGAGGATGGAGAGAGCATAGGATATTGATATAATAAAGTAAGTGAGGGTTAAGTGAATTGTCATGTGGTTTGCGTTGGAGCTAGGGAGAGGATTTGAACCTCTGGGTAAAGGGCTTAAGCCTTCTGCATTTGCCAAGCTCTGCCACGCTAGCGGTCCTTTTCTAGGAGGGGGTTATGGTGGAGCTCTTAGTAATTTAGTTGGGTTCATTACTGGGTGCGAAGGAGTGCTTCTGGCATAGGCCTTACTTCTTCGATCCTTTCGTACTAGAAGGAGTTGTAACATAGATAGAAACCGACCTGGATTACTGCGGTCTGAACTCAGATCACGTAGGACGGTTAATCGTTGAACAAACGAACCCTTGGTAGCGGTTGCACCACTAGGATGTCCTGATCCAACATCGAGGTCGTAAACCTCCTTGTCGATGTGGGCTCTTGAAGGAGATTGGGCTGTTATGCCTGGGGTAGCTAGGTTCATTAATCAATTATATTGGGTCTGGTTACTATTAGCACGTTGATGGGTAGTTCTTGGTTAAGATGGATTGTCTGATATTTGGAGGTTAAGTTTGTCTCCAAGGTCACCCCAACCAAAAAATGCACACCAGCAAAATCCCGGGGGAGTAGGCCCTGTGGGTGAGTATTGTTTATGGGAGTGGTAGCAGATTTCAAAGTTCCACAGGGTCTTCTTGTCTTATGGGGTTATTCCTGCTTTTGCACGGGAAGATCAATTTCACTGATTATCTGTAGGAGACAGCTAAGACCTCGTTAAGCCATTCATACAAGTGCCGATTTATGGGACAATTGATTGCACTACCTTTGCACGGTTAGGATACCGCGGCCGTTGAACGAATTGTCACTGGGCAGGCTTCACCTTTAATACTTGGTTTGCTAAAGGCTATGTTTTTGGTAAACAGTCAGGCCTTGGATTTGCCTAGTTCCTTTTACAGATTTTAATCGTCTTTGGGGGCGCTCCATAGGTGGGTTAACAGAGTTTTGGGTATAAGGTCTTGTTAAGGTTAAAAAATATCCTGTGGATTGTTAATAATGTTGTAATGTAAGCTTGCGCCATAGAGGGGATCCCTAGTTACTTATTTTAGCATAAATTCTCTTATTTAATATAAGTTGGCCTATTGGGGAAGAGGGAGTCATGAGGAAGTTTAGATTTTTTTAGGTGAGGAGCTTTGACGCATTCTTTAATGGTGGCTGCTTGAAGGCCCACAATTAAGCTGTAATTAAATTTATCCGCTAGGGGAGAGTGTATTCTTTTTTAAAGGAGCTGTACCTCCTTTAAATAGCCCTTAATTCGCTTCATGTGGGTTGAGTGTAGTCCTGGGAGGTAAATTAAGAGGGAACTAAGATTCATTTCATAGGTAACCAGCTATCACCCAGCTCGATTGGCTTTTCACCACTACTAACGAGTCTTCCCACTCTTTTGCAACAGAGACGGGTTTGCTCAGTAGATAGCTGCTCATAAGTAGCTTGCTTGGGTTTTGGGGAAGCAAGCTTAAATTGACGTTTTGCTTGGGTAGTTCTCACTAAATCATGATGCAAAAGGTACAAGGGTTGGTCTTTGCTATTTATTGCTTGGTTTGTCATTACTATTTCATTCTTCCCTTACGGTACATGATCTCTATTGCGTCTTGAGTTTACCTTTCTATCGCCTAGACTAGGTTGAGTGAGAGAATGTTTTGATTTAATGGGTAGTATTAACTTAGTTTCTATGTAATCTGGTAGAAGAGCTAGAGTTAGGCTTCAAGGCGATCTGATATGGAACAGATATCTTTCAGGTGTAAGCTGAATGCTTTAGTTATAGCTACGTCTTGGTAGACTAAGTGCACCTTCCGGTACACTTACCTTGTTATGACTTGCCTCATCTCTAGCTTAGGGGCTTATTATAAATAAAATTAATCATAGCTTGTGAGGAGGGTGACGGGCGGTATGTACGTGCTTCAGAGCCAGCTTAAAGGAGGCATTATTATCCTGCTTTACTGCTAAATCCGCCTTTTAGGAGTGATTTCACACTCCTTGTCGTGAGGTATTCTATGCTAGAAAATGTAACCCATTTCTACCATCTCATGAGCTATACCTTGACCTGTCTTATTAGTGGGATGTTGCTGTTGTGCCCACTGTTAAACCCTCAGTTTAGGGGTGGGCTGACGACGGCGGTATATAGGCTGATTTGGCAAGGGATGGTTGGGTGTATCGTGGGTTCTCGGTTATAGAACAGGTTCCTCTAGGTGGGTTTGGAGCACCGCCAAGTCCTTAGAGTTTTAAGCGTTTGTGCTCGTAGTTCTCAGGCGGATGCTTAAGTGGTGAAAGCATCGGGATTTAGGGCCAGGTATAGTGGGGTATCTAATCCCAGTTTGTGTCCTGGCTTTCGTGGAGTTTTGTTGATCATGAAGCTAAGATCATTTCTATGGGAGTATTGGATGCATCTTGTGCTTATAACAGCTTGGTTACATTTCAGTCTTAGTTGAAGTGATAATGAAAAACCACTCTTTACGCCGTATAAAGTTAATTTGGGTTTCTTGTGTGACCGCGGTGGCTGGCACAAGATTTACCAACCCTGGTAAGTTGCTTTAACTAAGTCAAGTTTACACTTATTGCTTAATATTAATTACTGATGAAAACCCGTGGGGGTGTGGCTAGGCAAGGCGTTTTGGGCTACAATTGGAGTGGTGTGCCTGATGCCTGCTCCTGCTGTCTTTTTAAGGTGCTGAGGGCATTTTCACTGGGATGCGGATACTTGCATGTATATATTTGGCAAGAACTAACTGTAAGGTTAGGACTAAGTCTTTTTTGTCCTTGGGTATGTGTAATAGCCGTCTTAACATCTTCCGTGTTATGCTTTATTGTAAGTTACAAGGACTAAGGCTGTTATAGGCATAGTGATTATTATTTGTGCTTGTTTTAGTTGTAGTAATAGTTGATATTGATTTAGGATTTGTTTAGTGGTTGGAGAAGTAGTTCTAGTGGATAACAAGAATGTGTTGTTGAGAAGTTAGAAGAGTAGAAAGGGGCAGGATTGTAGTGTTGTGGGCGGGTTTGTTAAGGTTTTATGTTCTTGTAGTTGAAATTACAACAATGGTTTTTCAGGCCAAAGGTCTTGGATAGAGGCCAAGCAGGAATTGTTATGACGTACGTACTTTATACTATTTTTAAGTGTTAGTTTTATTTTGGGAGGACTAGCAGTTGCTTCCAATCCTTCTCCATACTATGCAGTAGTGGGGTTAGTGTTGGCGTCTATTGTAGGGTGTGGATGGTTAATGAGTTTGGGGGTGTCTTTTGTATCACTAGTGTTATTTCTGGTATATTTAGGTGGGATGTTAGTGGTTTTTGTGTATTTGGTTTCATTGGCAGCAGATCCATTTCCTGAGACCTGAGGGGACTGGCAGGTTGTTGGGTATGGTGCTGGGTTAGTTTTAGTGTTGGGGGGTGGGGTGTTTATTATAGGGCTATCTGAGTTAGAGTGGTTGGGGATAAACACGGTGGATAGTGGGGGTGTTTTATCTATTCGGTTGGATTTTGAGGGAGCGGCTATGTTTTATTCTTGGGGGGGGGGACAATTTTTAATTGCGGGCTCGGTCTGTTGCTGACGTTGTTTGTTGTGCTAGAACTTGTACGAGGGTTGTCTCATGGGGCAATTCGGGCGGTTTAAGGAGGTGTGGTTCAGAGAATAGTTTAATGAAAATGCCAGCTTTGGGAGTTGGTGATAAAGGTTTGATTCCTTTTTTTCTGAAGGGTTGGAAAAAAGTTTGGGACCAACTGTTAAAGGTGTATGTGGGTGGAATATTAGTTAGAGTAGTGGGGGCGATTAATTGGGGAGGTAAGAGGGTGAAAGGAAATGATGGGGTAGATTAAAGTGTAAACAAACAAATGAAGAAATGAATGATGAAAGGAAATGATGGGGTAGATTAAAGTGTAAACAAACAAATGAAGAAATGAATGATGAAAGGAAATGATGGGGTAGATTAAAGTGTAAACAAACAAATGAAGAAATGAATGATGAAAGGAAATGATGGGGTAGATTAAAGTGTAAACAAACAAATGAAGAAATGAATGATGAAAGGAAATGATGGGGTAGATTAAAGTGTAAACAAACAAATGAACAAATGAATGATGAAAGGAAATGATGGGGTAGATTAAAGTGTAAACAAACAAATGAACAAATGAATGATGAAAGAAATGATGGGGTAGATTAAAGTGTGTTAAAAAAATTTAACAAATTGATGATGCAAATGTCTGAATTGGAAAATTAGGGGAATGGAAAGTTTGTAAAATTTGAAATTTTTGTTAAAAAATTTAAAAACAAAAATTAATGATGAATAGAGGGAAAGTCCCTAGATCATTGCAAAAAATGACAAAATTTTTGTCATTTTTTGTGAAATTGATGACAAAAAATATGTCTGGCGTGCATTAATTAAATTGCAACTTGATGAGAGACGTAATGGAAAAACTAAGCCAACAGCACGTGACAGTGCATCAGTGCAACAGTATGAGACCGAATAACACTTGAAACCATATCATTAATTTTCACGCGAAAGTGAGAAAACCGCTCGCCGACCATAAGGGGTCCATGTCAACCATATATGGGAGCCCCCTGGCGGAGCACTCTGAAGGGTTTATTGAGATCTACCCCCAAAAAAAACCCCAAAAGTTTAGAAGAGAGAAAATGCCGTGATCATGAGGTCCAGGTTGGCCGAGCGTCCCCAACCATTAGTAACAGAGCGCAAGTTTAGGAAAATTAAGCAAGTTATGGCCCTGACCGAGGAACCAGAGGCGACAAAGAGCAAGTTATGAGAGTGGGTTATTGGTGGAAAGGGAAAGAATACACCTGAAGCTGGACATGATAAACATTACTAGCGCCGGGTTGCTGGTTTCTCGTGAGGAGTACGACTAATAAATAACCCAGCACTTCTTGGTTGGTACATAGAGCAAGGTTAAGTGGTGAGTGGTCCATGGACCATGGATTTTAGGTTCTGTGACGTTCCTCGTATTGAGAAGGATTTTATGCAAAAATTAGCAGCCTTAGGTTTTAGTTCCTTTGGCGGGATTATTCCTAGACCATGACATGTTATGTCCTTGTGTGGGAATGTGCCTAGATCTGTGAATGACAAGTTTTGGATTGTATGGGAGATAGTATGGAAATTTGGATGGTTTTTGCAATAATAGTATGTCAGATTTTCCTACATGCATGTTATGTCTAATGTGGTGGAGGATGCTATGCAAAGTAATACATACCGTAGGGTATGGGGGGAGGGGGGGCCCTCCCCTTGATGTACGTGTTGATTGGAAAGTTGGGGGGTGCTTGGATATTTTTTGGAAAACTCTAAGAAGGGGGCGGCCTTCAGTCTTTGGTTTACAAGACCAACGTTTTTTATAAACTATTAGAGTGGTTAGAGGTTGAGTATCTTATTTTCTAGGAGACTAGTAATGGGGAATAAGATGAGAATGATTGTGAAGTAGGTAGCTGAGGCGAGTTGTCCGATGATAATAAATGGATGTTTGACTGGTTGGCTACCGATTCATGTAAGGATTAAAAGATTTGTTACTAGGATTCAGAATAGAAGTTGGGAGAGAGGTCGGAAGGTTATAGTTCGTTGCTTTGATATGTGGAGGAATGGGGCTAGAAATAGAATTAAGACGGAGGCGGCTAGGGCTAGGACTCCTCCTAATTTGTTGGGGATTGATCGTAGGATGGCATATGCAAATAGGAAGTACCACTCAGGTTTAATGTGGGGAGGTGTTACTAATGGGTTTGCAGGTGTAAAATTTTCTGGATCTCCTAAGAGGTTGGGTGAGAATATGGCAAGTGTTATTAGAGGAATGAGGAGGAACAAAAGGCCTAGAATATCTTTTATTGAGAAATAGGGGTGGAATGGGATTTTGTCGCAGTCTGAATAAATACCTAGGGGGTTGTTTGAGCCTGTTTTGTGTAAGAAAGTTAAGTGGATGAGGGTGAGACCTGCAATTAAGAATGGGAGGAGGAAGTGGAGGGCAAAGAACCGGGTAAGTGTAGGGTTGTCAACTGAGAATCCTCCTCAAGCTCATTCTACAAGTGTTTGGCCAATGTAAGGAATTGTTGAGAATAGGTTAGTAATTACTGTAGCGCCTCAGAATGATATTTGGCCTCATGGGAGGACATATCCTATGAAGGCAGTTGCTATTAGAGTTAAGAGGAGAATAACTCCTGTGTTTCAGGTTTCTTTATATAGGTAGGCACCATAGTAGAATCCTCGTCCAATGTGTAGGTAAATGCATATGAAGAAGAAGGAGGCGCCGTTTGCATGGAGGTTTTGGATGAGTCAGCCGAATTGAACATTTCGGCATGTATGGGCGACGGACGTGAATGCCAGGGTGATATCCGCTGTATAATGTATTGCTAGTAGGAGGCCAGTGGTGATTTGGATTGTTAGACAGATGCCAAGAAGAGATCCAAAGTTTCATCAGGCGGAAATGTTTGGTGGTGTTGGGAGGTCAATTAAAGAATTGTTGATTATTTTTAGAAGGGGGTGATGTTTTCGTAAGTTAGGGGCCATTAATTCTTAGTTCCGTGTAAATAAGATTATAATTAAGATAGATAGAGTGAAGGATCCTAGATAGGTTTTGATTAGTCCGGAGTGTAGAGTAGTTGAGATTTTGGATACTTTGAGTTGAAGGGTCGCTAGTCCTTCTGGGCCTATTTTTTTATATCAGGATAGGTCGATTAAATGGGATGCAATGTTCTGTTTAGGAGTTTAGTAGAGCTGAGGCGGTGTATAAGGGGGTTAAAATATCCTAGAGTGCTGGAGAAGTTTATAGTGATATTTTGTTTGGGGGCAGAGAAGGTATGTGTGAGTTTTGATAGTTCTAATGCCAGAATGATGCCTAATGTTGTAATAATGATAGCAGTGGTTTTTGTGACCAGTGGTATGGTTATAGGAGGGGTTTTTGTAGGGGAGATATAAGAGGTAATTAATAGACCAGCTATAATACTTCTGAGAGCGAGACGAGTAATTGGGTTTGTGACTGCTGGGTTGTTTTCATTGATGGGAGTAATGGAGGGAATCCGGGTGTAGTCAGTTTGTACTAGTAGGGCTATAGGTAGGCTGTAAGTTGCAGTAAAAGCTGTAGCTACGAGGGTTAGGAGGAGTGCTCAGGTGTTTAGATAGGAGGTGTTAAGACTTTGGATAATGAGATCTTTTGAGTAAAACCCTGCTAAAAATGGTGTTCCTATGAGAGCTAAATTTCCGATTGTCAGGCATGAGGTAGTTGTAGGGAGTAGTTTCTGTAATCCTCCTATTTTTCGAATGTCTTGTTCACCGTTAAGGCTGTGAATGATAGACCCAGAGCAAAGGAAGAGTATGGCTTTAAAGAATGCATGCGTAGAGATGTGTAGGAAGGCTAGTTGAGGTAGATTTAGGTCAATAGTGACTATTATTAGTCCTAGTTGGCTGGATGTAGAGAAAGCAATAATTTTTTTGATGTCGTTTTGGGTAAGAGCGCATGTAGCGGCAAATAGGGTGGATAGGGCACCTATACAAAGGCACATAGTTAGGGCAATTTGGTTGTTACATAATATGTGGTGAGTGCGAATAAGTAGAAAGATTCTGGTAACTACTATTGTGCTGGAATGGAGTAGGGCAGATACAGGGGTTGGCCCTTCTATAGCTGCTGGGAGTCATGGATGCAGGCCAAATTGGGCGGATTTACCTGTGGCAGCTAGGATGAGCCCTAAGAGAGGGAGAAGGGATATTTGGTTTGGGGAGGATTGCTGTTGAATTTCTCAAGTGTTTATTGAGGATGCCAGTCATGCTATGCAGAGGATTAGTCCAATATCCCCAATACGGTTGTAAAGTACGGCTTGAAGTGCAGCGGTGTTGGCTTCTGCTCGACCGTGTCACCATCCAATCAGGAGGAAGGATATAATTCCGACTCCCTCTCGGCCGATAAATAAGAGGAATATGTTATTAGCGATGATTGAGTATTGCAATGAGAGAGATTAGAAGGTAAAGAGAGAATTTTGTGGTGTGGGGTTCTGAGGCTATATATCATGTTGTAAATTGAAGAATAGATCATGTTACGAATAGTGCAATAGGAAAAAACGTTAAGGAGTATTGGTCTATTTTAAGGCTAAAAGGGATTTTGAAGTTCGCAATAAATTTTCATTCTCAATAGAAAGTGGTATTTTCCATATTTAAGTAGATGGAGAGGATTATGGGAATTAAACTAACTATGAAGGAAGTTTTAACAGTGTGTATGATGGTTGTTGGAGAGTTTAGGTAGTTTTTGGATAGGAGGGGGAGTAGGATGGGTATAGAGAGGGTAGCCAGGGTCAAGAATATAGAGGTGTTGAGGATTAATGGGAAGTCCATTACTTTTACTTGGACTTGCACCAAGATGAATGGCTCCTAAGACCAGTGGATTGCTATTATCCTTTAAAAGTAAGGGGGCTGAGGTCTTAGGCTCAGATGCAAGAGTTAGCAGTTCTTGTTGGTTAAACCTCCCCTCGGCAGGCAAGAAGAGTTTAACTTCTATTTTTAGGATCACAGTCTAATGTTTGGTTTAAAACTATGCTTGCATGTGGGAATTCCTGAGATTAGCTCTGGTTTTAGGATGAGGAGGAGGGAGGGTAGGATATGAAGTGTTGTAAGGAGATGTTCTCGTGTATTTGAATTTTGGGTGGTTGTAATATAGGTTGGAGTTGGACCTCGTTGGGTTATAAGGAGTATGTAGAGGGTATAGGCTGCAGTTAGTAGAGTTGCGGCTCCGGTTAGGATAATGGTGAAGGTGGATCAGTTGAAGAGTGCAATTATGATAGTTAATTCAGCTATCAGGTTAGTGGTAGGAGGAAGGGCTATGTTTGTTAGGTTGGTTAGGAGCCATCAGATTCCTGTTAGAGGTAAAAGGGGTTGTAGGCCTCGTGTTAGAAGGAGAGTACGACTATGTATGCGTTCATAGTTTGTATTAGCTAGGCAAAATAGTATGGAAGAGGTGAGTCCATGTGAAATCATTAGGATTATGGCCCCTGAAAAGGATCAGTGGGTTTGGATTATTGTTGCGGCAATGACTAGACCTATGTGGCTTACTGAGGAGTAGGCGATTAATGACTTAAGGTCGATTTGGCGTAGGCAGATGGAGCTTGTCATTAGTGCCCCTCATAAGGCTAGGGTTAAAAATGGGTAGTAGAGGAAGTCTAATAGGGAGTTTGTAATTATTGAGGTACGCATAATGCCGTATCCCCCAAGTCTGAGGAGGAGCGCAGCTAGGAGTATGGATCCTGCGATTGGTGCCTCTACGTGGGCTTTTGGGAGTCATAGGTGTAGTCCGTAAAGGGGAGCTTTCACTATGAAAGCGAGCAATAGGGCTAGACTTGATATGAGGCCTGTTCAGGAGTTTGTAAGAGATGAGTGTGAAAGTTTTATTATAGTGATGTGTATAGTTCCTGTTTGGGTGTGAAGATAGAGGATCACTACTAATAGGGGAAGAGAACTAATTAGTGTATAAAATAAGAGGTAGATTCCAGCACTTAAACGTTCTGGTTGGCTACCCCATTGTGTGATTAGAATTAGGGTAGGGATTAGGGTAGCTTCGAATGCGATATAAAATAATATCAGTTCTAAGGCTGAGAAGGCCAAGATAATGAATGGTTGGGTGAGGATTATGGTTATGGTAAAAATATATTTTCGTGTGGGAGGTTCTTGTTGAAGGTGATTTTGGCTTGCCAGGATTATAAGAGGTAGAAGTCAACAAGATAGAACTAATAAGGGGGATGAAATTTGATCAGTTCCAAGTCATGGTGATAGGTTTTTGCTAGGGTAATAGGTTGAAGGAAGTCATTGTAAGCTAGCGGTTGCAATTAAGAGGCTGTGCGAGGTGACATTGAGTCATAGGAATTTTGGAGGAGATAGGAGGGTTATGGGGAGTAATATGACTGTGGGGAGAATAATTTTTAACATTGTAGAAGGTTTAGATTGTGTAAATGATCCGATCCGTGAGTTCGGGTGGAAGCTACTAGGACTGCTAGACCGGTGCCTGCTTCACAGGCTGAGAATGCTAACATAAGAATGGGCATTATGGTGGGGGATGTTGTTTGGGTTTGAATAGGTCATATGGAGAGGGCAATGTATATTGATAGTATTATACTTTCTAAGCATAGCAGGGCAGAAATTAGGTGGATTCGGTGAAAGGCTAGTCCTAGACTACTTAGGGTGAAGGCAGAGTAGAAGCTTAAATGCAGAAAGGTCATTGAGAAAGTCACGGGGTAGGACTGTGGTTTGTTGAGCCGAAATCAACTGTCTTTGCTAGACTAACTTTCTGAAGTTATTCTGCTCATTCTAAGCCCCCTTGAATTCATTCATAAATTAGCCCTAGTGCGAGGAGGAGAATGACTGTGGAGGTTCATGTTAAGGTAGTAAGGGGGGAGAGGAGTTGAGTAGCCCATGGGAGGGGCAGTAGGGGGGCAATTTCTAGGTCGAACAAGAGGAATAAGATTGCGACAAGGAAGAATCGGATTGAAAATGGGAGGCGGGCAGAGCCCAGTGGGTCAAAGCCACATTCGTATGGGGATAATTTTTCTGAATCTGGATTTATTTGAGCTAATCAAAGGTTTAGTGAAGTTAAGATAATACATAGTGATAGAGAAATTGTGAATATAAAGAGGATGATGTTAATTGCCTTTCTCTGGTTTTGATCCAGATTTTAGAGATTGGAAGTCAATTGTAATTAATATACTAGAAGGGCAAGATCCTCATCAATGGATTGTTATGTAGAGGAACAGTCAGATAATGTCAACAAAATGTCAGTATCAGGCCGCTGCTTCAAAGCCAAAGTGGTGGTTGGATGTGAAGTGGAATTTTACGAGGCGGAGGAGGCAAATCAAGAGGAAGGAGGATCCAATGATTACGTGGAGACCATGAAATCCTGTGGCGACGAAAAAGGTTGATCCATAGACTCCGTTGGCAATTGAGAATGGAGCTTCATAATAGTCTATTGCTTGAAGTGCTGTAAAGTAGAATCCTAATAGGACGGTTATAAGTAGGGCTTGGGTAGCTTGGTTCCGATTGCCCTCTGTAATGCTGTGATGTGCTCATGTGACAGTGACTCCTGAGGCTAGGAGGATAGCAGTGTTTAGTAGGGGGACTTCTATTGGATTGAGAGGTTTGATTCCTATAGGAGGTCATTGTCCTCCGAGTTCTGGAGTGGGGACTAAGCTGGAGTGGAAGAATGCTCAGAAGAATCCTAGGAAGAAGAATGCTCCGGATGTAATAAATAAAATTATTCCGTAACGTAAGCCCTTTTGGACTGTAGGGGTATGGTAGCCTTGGAATGTGCTTTCTCGTACGATGTCACGTCATCATTGGAGTATCACTAGGATTATAGAGAGTAGGCCTAGGAGTAAGAGTTGGATAGAGTTGTGGTGAAATCATATGGCTAACCCAGAGGTAGTGAGGAGGGCGGCTGCTGCTCCAAAAATGGGTCAAGGGCTTGAGTCTACTATGTGAAATGAGTGGGCTTGGTGTGTCATTAAGGGTTAAATGTTTTCTTGTAAGTAAAGGCTTAGAAGAAGTACAAAGACATACGCTTGGATTATTGCCACGGCCACTTCTAGAATTGTTAAGAGGAGTAGAATTGTTCTAGTTAGAAGGGACACGGTAGGTATAATGGGAAGGAGGACGGTAGTGGCTGTTGAAATGAGTTGGATGAGCAGGTGTCCTGCTGTGAGGTTGGCTGTGAGGCGAACTCCTAAGGCTAAAGGGCGAATGAGAAGGCTTGTTGTTTCAATTATGATGAGGGCAAGAATTAGAGGTGTTGGGGTGCCTTCTGGTAGGAGGTGTCCAAGGGAAGCTGAAGGTTGGTTTCGTAGGCCTGTTAGCAGGGTGGCAAGTCATAGAGGGAAGGCGAGGGCTAGGTTTATTGATAGTTGGGTAGTAGGTGTGAATGTGTAAGGTAGGAGGCCTAATAGGTTAATTGTTAGAAGTATAATTATGAGTGATGATAGGATTAGGGCTCATTTATGGCCTTTTTTGTTTAATGGGGTTATTAGTTGTTTTGTGATTAAATGGAGAAATCAGAGTTGAAGAGTTGAAAGACGATTTGTAACTCATCGATTGCCAGGAGAAGGAAGTAATAGGGTTGGGAATAACAGCAAGATGAGGATAAGGGGGATTCCGAGGAGGGTTGGGCTTATGAATTGATCAAAGAAGCTTAGGTTCATGGTCAGTTTCAGGAATGGGTTTTTATAGTGGGTAGTGTTTTGTTGGAGGGTGAGTTAGTTGGGGTAAATAGTAAGAGTTTAGGTTGAAGGATAAGAGAAAAAGTGAATCATGAAGTTAGTATGATAAAAAGTCAAGGTGCGGGGTTTAGTTGGGGCATGTCATTAAGGAGGGTGAATAATCCTCTTTCTCTAGCTTAAAAGGCTAGTGCTGGTTCATAGCTTCTTAATGATTAGGATGTTAGAAGTGAAGATCAGTTTTCGAAGTGTGTTAGAGGGGCTGATTCTACTACGATAGGTATAAAGCTGTGGTTGGCTCCACAGATTTCTGAGCACTGACCGTAGAAGATTCCAGGACAGGTTGTGATAAAGGAAGTTTGGTTCAGTCGTCCTGGAATTGCATGGGTTTTTACACCAAGGCTAGGAACAGCTCAGGAGTGGAGAACGTCATCAGCTGTAACAATAATTCGAATCGGGGATTCTATTGGAATGACGATGCAGTTATCAACTTCTAGGAGGCGGAAATGACCGAGTGGTAGATCCATAGTTGGTAGTATGTAAGAGTCAAAAGATAAATCTTTAAAGTCTGTATATTCGTAGGATCAGTATCATTGGTGGCCAATAGCTTTGAGGGTGAGGTCAGGCTCATCGATTTCGTCTATCATGTAGAGGATTTGAAGGGATGGGAGGGCTAGTATAATTAGGACAATGGCAGGTAAGATTGTTCAGACAAGTTCTACTTCTTGTGCGTCGACGGTGTTGGAGGATAGTTTTTCTATAAGTATAAGAGCTAGTAAATACAGGACTAGGCTACAAATGGCTAGTGCGACTATTAGGGCGTGGTCGTGAAATTCAATAAGTTCTTCTATAATAGGGGATGAAGCGTCTTGAAAACCAAATTGAGAGTGGTTGGCCATGGAGTTGGGATGGGATGTACTGGGTTTTCACCTGTGATTTAGTCTTGACAAGACTATGTAATGATTTTACTAACAACCCATAAGAAAGAAGCATGAGTGGTTTGATGCGGTTGGCTTGAAACCAGCTTATGAGGGTTCGATTCCTTCCTTTCTTGTACTTGGACAAAAGCTGGTTCTTCAAAGGTATGGTAGGGAGGAGGGCAGCCGTGAATTCATTCAATGTTTGTGGAGGTAAGTTCTGGTTGCACTACTTTCCGTTTGGATGCGAAGGCTTCTCAGATAATGAACATTAGTATAATTACAGCTACTATGGAGATGAGGGAGCCGATGGAGGATAGGGTGTTTCATAGGGTATAAGCATCTGGGTAGTCTGAGTATCGTCGTGGTATACCAGCTAGGCCTAGGAAATGTTGTGGGAAGAATGTTAGGTTGACCCCAAAGAATATTACTCCAAAGTGGGCTTTAGCTCATGTAGAGTGAAGGGTGTAGCCAGTGAACAGTGGGAATCAATGTGTGAAGCCAGCAAAAATGGCGAATACTGCCCCCATAGATAATACATAGTGGAAATGTGCAACTATGTAGTAGGTGTCGTGCAGGGCGATGTCTAGGGAGGAGTTGGCAAGAACGATGCCTGTTAGTCCACCAATGGTGAAGAGGAAAATAAAGCCTAGGGCTCATAGTATGGGCGGGTCTCATTTGATTGTTCCACCGTGTAGGGTTGCTAGTCAGCTGAAGACTTTAATGCCAGTGGGGATTGCAATAATTATGGTGGCGGATGTGAAGTAAGCTCGGGTATCTACGTCCATTCCAACTGTAAATATGTGGTGAGCTCATACGATAAAGCCCAAGAAACCAATGGATAATATGGCTCAGACTATGCCTATGTAGCCAAAGGGTTCTTTTTTACCGGCGTAGTAGGCTACAACATGGGAAATAATTCCGAACCCTGGTAGGATAAGGATGTAGACTTCTGGATGGCCAAAAAACCAGAATAAGTGTTGATATAAAATTGGGTCTCCGCCTCCTGTGGGGTCAAAGAATGTAGTGTTTAGGTTTCGATCTGTTAGAAGCATTGTAATGCCAGCAGCGAGGACTGGTAGGGAGAGGAGAAGTAGAACTGCAGTAATTAGGACGGATCAAACGAATAGAGGGGTTTGGTATTGTGAGAGAGCAGGTGGTTTTATATTGATTACTGTGGTGATAAAGTTGATTGCCCCAAGGATGGATGAGACACCTGCCAGGTGAAGGGAGAAGATGGCAAGGTCTACTGATGCACCGGCGTGGGCTAGATTTCCGGCTAGGGGTGGGTATACTGTTCATCCTGTTCCGGCCCCGGCTTCTACTGTAGAAGATGCTAGAAGAAGTAGGAAGGATGGAGGAAGTAGTCAGAAGCTCATGTTATTTATTCGTGGAAATGCTATGTCGGGGGCACCAATTATTAATGGTACTAATCAGTTACCAAACCCTCCGATTATAATAGGCATTACTATAAAGAAAATTATAACGAAGGCATGTGCGGTGACGATTACATTGTAAATTTGGTCATCGCCTAAAAGGGTGCCTGGCTGTCCTAGTTCTGCTCGAATGAGGAGACTAAGGGTTGTGCCGATTATACCAGCTCATGCGCCAAAAATAAGGTAAAGTGTGCCGATATCTTTGTGGTTAGTGGAAAATAGTCAACGGTTGATGAAAGTCATAGGTAAGATGGCTGAGTGTAGAAGCGTTAGGTTGTAGTCCTTTTTACAGAGGTTTGATTCCTCTTCTTATCGATTCTGTAGTGAAGTTCATGTTGAGTTGCAAGTTCATTGATGTGCATTAAACATGCGCCGGGATCTAGTAGACAGAAGCCTGTTGGTTGGGGCATTTAGCTGTTAACTAAAATTTTATGGGATCAAAGCCCATCTGTCTAGGGGGAGGTTCTAGCTTAATTAAAGCATCTGAGTTGCATTCAGGAGATGCAGGTTAGTATCCTGTGTACCTTAACAGAAACTAAGAGGGATTAGCCCTTGTTTAAGGCTTTGAAGGCCTTTGGTTTAAATAACCTAAGTTTCTAAGGGATTGCGAGTACTATGGGAGATAGTGGTAGGAGTATAATTGATAAGGAGGTAAAGGTTGTGGTTAGGGTGTTAGTTGGTTTGTTAGTTTGTCATTGTTTTATGTAGTTAGTGAAGTTTGGGGGTAGTGTGATGGTTGCACAGTAGGCCAGTCGTAGGTAGAAGAAAAGTCCAAGTAAAGAGAGTAGGGTAATAGCTGTGGCTACTACTGTTAGTTCTTGTTTTGTGAGCTCTTGAATAATTAACCATTTGGGTAGGAATCCCGTTAGGGGAGGAAGACCTGCAAGGGAGAGGAGAGTGAGCATAAGGATTGTGGTTAGTGATGGAATTTTGGTTCATGTGGATATAACAGTGGATAGTTTTAGGGTATTGGTTGTGTTAAGGATGAAGAAGATGGCGGAAGTTGTTACAGTATATAGATAGAACGTAATTAAAGTCAGATTGGGGTTATAGTTGAGAATAATAGTTATTCATCCTAGGTGTACGATAGATGAGAAATAAAAAGATTTTCTCTCTACTTCCTGACCACTTCATGGGAAGCAGGGCTTCACCACACAGAGAAGCCGCTCAGAAGGCATGTATTGTAAAAAAATGGATTTTCCCCCTTTCCTGTTCCTTTCCTGAGTTCTTGTAGCTGAGCTGATGCCATATATTCTGCAATGTCCCTTTGGTCCATTTGGCTCAACTGACCTGTCTGTATCGCCTCCCATGATCTTGCCCCCGATTCAGGGGACGAAGCTGACAATGCAGATGCTGCACCAGCCCTGCTCAGCAGTTGCCAAAGCACTGGTGTGATTAACCCCTTTGTAACTCCCAATGCAAAGCACAGCACTGTGACGCCTGCAGTGAGAAAATGAACTCCAGCTCAGACAGACCCAACACATGTGGGATTCTGAAATGTCTCAGGGTTCCTTTGGTTCCACGATGCCCCTCTCAGACCTGGCAGTAGAAAAATAAATCAAAAAATTGAGAAGAAATCATCTTAAAGTCATGCTAAGCCTGTCTTCTACAGTCCAGAATCTATATATGTGTGACTGCAGATACTTGGGATGAGGGTAGATGCTCAGAGGAATTCATGGGTTTGATCTAGGAAACCTGTCCCAAAGTTTTCACTGCCTTTTCCTCCTTGGACATTTCCTGATGCCCGGAGGAAGCTCATGTCCAACAGCAGCAGGCGACCCTTGTATAACAAGGAATGAATGATGCTCCTCGTGCGGTGGTGAGACAAAGAGAAGTTTATTCAAAATTCCCACTCTTAAATCCCTGTGTACCATGTGACTTCTTCAGCCAATAGAGTTATACGTGACTGCGCATGTCCCCTCGGGCCCATCGCCCTGGCACATCCCCTGTGCATCCAGACACGCCTCCCACATATCCCCTCTCTCTAATATCTTAAAGAAGTCACAAAAAGCAGTGCAAAAAACAGTGCAAACAACCAGAACATTGTAAACTACCAAGCTTCGCAGCGACCCAGCGCATTGCTTCGCTTAGCTTCTTAACTCTAATATAAACCTTTTAAAACCTTATATTCCTTTAGGGTAGTGCAACTTGGATAATTATTTTATTAACTTGGGGCCTTTAGCCCAACTGTGTGTAAACTATAACTTTTATTAATCTGAGGGTTTTTTAATAACTGGGGATTTCAAACTTTATTCAAGAAACAGGGTAAGCATATCAAAACTCAATTCTTTCAAGGTGACCTTGTGGTGTAGGTAATGTGGTCTTGTGAGGTATTCTGTGTTTTTATGTTTTCCAGTCACACAACTCTCTTATTCATTCACTCATCTCACACACCACGGCCGTCATCATTCACGCATACACATACACACACCAATATTTGCAGTTTGCTTGTCACCACATTGGTCATTAATATAAACTGAAACATAACATAACTGTTTTTAAACTCCTGAGTTATCTGGTTCCTGCAGCTGTGATTGTGTATCCAAATAGGGCTTTACACACCTGGAGGGAATCCACTTCAGTTCTTTTCCTGTTGCCACACAAGCGTAACCTCTCCCCCAAGTCAGAAGATCTAAAGGTCCTGTCCATTGTCCCGAGATCAAATCTTTTACCATGACTAATGGCCTGGGAGAGGCAAACGCCTGAGATTTGTGCTGCTTCTCATATCTGCTTCTTTCAGCACTGTCACAATTTAAAAAATTGATAACATATGTGGCTTTCCACAAACGTTCTTGCGGACTGTATAGCTTCTCCCCCCCTCTTTGTTTTATTAGCATCTCTTTCAGTGTGCGGTGTGCCCTTTCTACAATTGCTTGTCCCGTAGGTGAGTGTGGAATTCCTGTACTATGTGAAATTCCCCATTCTGATAGGAAATTCCTTACCTTTTCAGAGACGTATGCTGGTCCGTTATCGGTCTTAATCTGTTGTGGAGTGCCAAGGGTAGCAAAACAGCTTAGCCAGTGTCTTATTACATCCTTGGCTTTCTCACCTGTGTGTGCTGTAGCAGTGATGTACTGTGAATGTGTGTCTACAGTTACATGTACATATTTCAAGGGGCCAAATTCTGGGATGTGTGTAACATCTGTTTGCCATATCTGATTGGATATTAACCCTCTGGGGTTAACACCTTCCTGAGATGGCATGGGGGTAATTTTTTGACAGTCTGGACAAGTCAATATGATATCTCGGGCCTGATTGATAGTAATTTTGAATTGTCTCTTTAGAGAGCGTGCATTCTGGTGGAAAAATGAATGGGACAATTTTGCTTGCTCAAGGGTCCTAGGTACTGTGTTGAACATTGCTGCTTTGTCAGCTTCTCGGTTCCCTTCAGCTATTGGCCCTGGCATGTCAGTGTGAGACCTGATGTGCATTATATAAAAAGCAAACCTTCTGTGATTGACAAGGAACCAAATACAACGCATTTCAAACAACAAATGAGGGTTAGAAACATCCCGAAGAAATGAACATTCTAGACGTGAAACTAGCCCTGCAGCATAACAAGAATCAGTGACAATATTAACAGGTTGTTCAGAAAACTTTTCCAAGGCAATACAAATGGCAACCAGTTCCAGAACCTGCACAGAGCATTGGTTCATGGTCTGTACTTTTTGTTCCCATTGTCCGGTATCAGGATTTATCCAAGTCACTGCAGCTTTCTGTGATCGCCCAGATGCATCTGTAAAAACTGTGAGGCCTTTTACTGGCTCACTTCTGCATCTAGTCGTGGTTCTTAAAGGTAAATTACCGATTTCTGCCCAAAGTTTGTGCTTAGGGAGATTAACTGAAATGTTACCATCAAAACCTGCTAAGGTAGCTTGGAACTCGGTGTCCTCAGCTAGCATCCAAGCTAAATTGTCTTTCGTGGCTGGAATGTAATGACCGCTGGATCCCTTCCATCTAGTTCCTGTAATCGAACTCTGCCTTTAATAACAAGCTTAGCAAACATTTCATTAATTGTCCATACAGTTTTAGGTGGGGTGTGGGGCAGAAATAGCCATTCTAGAACCAGCAGTGGGTCCTTTTCAGTCTGGTCCCACTGGAATAAGACTGCAAATGGCTGGTACCTGCTGGGAATTAAGGCCAGGCAGATTTGCAGTTCAGGATCTCTCCTTCTGCTCTGCCTAGATTCGATCGCCTTGGCACAGATGTCTAACGCCTGTTTGGCCTCTGCTGTCAGAGCCCTATTAGACGTCAGATCAGAGTCCCCCTTTAGTAACCAAAGAGAGGGTGTAGCTCCTCTGTGGTTAAGCCTAGAACAGGCCTTAACCAATTAATAGCTCCCAGGAGTTTTTGCAACTCATGTAAGGTTAAAGTGTCTTTTACCTCGAGCTGCAGCGGCTGTGGGGAAATCTGTTGTTGCGTGACTCTCCATCCAAGATAGCTCCAGGGCTGCGATCTCTGGATTTTCTCTTCTGCAACCTGTAAGCCTGCTTCTTGGACAGCATCAGTTAAAGCAGTAACAACAATTTGCAGTTCATTTTCTGTGGCCATGCTTATTAAAATATCATCCATGTATTGGTAGATTATTGCAGAAGGAAAACGTTTTCTGACGGGTTGAATAGCATTTGCAACTACTGTTTGGCATAAGGTTGGACTGTTCTTCATCCCCTGAGGGAGAACAACCCAGTGATACCTTTGCATAGGCTGTGAGTTGTTTAATGCTGGAATAGAAAATGCAAACCTTGGGGCATCCTCGGGGTGCAGGAATATGGTGAAAAAGCAGTCCTTTAAATCAATTATTGTCAGAGGCCAGTTCGCTGGGAGCATAGCAGGTGAGGGTAATCCTGGTTGCAATGCCCCCATAGACTCAATGACTGCGTTTACTGCTCTGAGATCCTGAATCATCCTCCATTTGCCAGTTTTTTTGGGAATGCAAAATACAGGAGTGTTCCAGGGACTATTTGTTGGCACAATGTGTCCTGCTTCCAATTGTTCCTCTACAAACATCTTTAAATGTTCAAGCCTTTCTTTTTTCATGGGCCATTGGTCTACCCAGACCGGCTGGTCACTTTTCCAGACCAGCTTAATCGGTGCTTGGGACGGCTGACCAATGGCCCCTATTGAAAAACCTGGCTGCTTGCAGGAGGAATTTGCATTACTGTGCCAAACTGTGAAAGTATATCACGTCCCCACAGAGAGCAAGGGATCGGGGCTATGAATGGAACTACCTTTGCTACTTGCCCCTCTGGTCCCAAGACAGTGAGTACTTGAGCACTCTGTCTGGGTCTTTGTGTGCCTCCCACCCCTTGAATGGTTGCAGCTGGGCAAACAGTAGGCCAGTCAAGTGGCCATTCGGAGTCCTTTATGATGGAAACATCGGCTCCCAAATCCAAAAGGCCTGTAAATCGGTGCCCATTAACCTGGCACGTCATGAGCGGCTGTGCTGCTGTGATGGCTGCTGCCCAGTAAACTTGTGGTTGTCCTGTGCTGCCAAAGGCCCCTGAACCCCGCTCTCTCCCCCCCTCCCCTGCAGGCAACGTACTGTAGAAGGGGATTAACTGAGCAAGCTTCTGTCCTTTCGGGATGAAGCAGGGGGGTGAAGGGGTCCATGCCATTATCAGAATCTCGCTATGAGAATCCGAGTCTATTACACCTGGCAGCACAAACAAACCCATTCTGGTGGTAGAGGACCTTCCAATCAGCAGTGCATGTACCCCTGGATTAAGGGGATCCCGATGTCCAGTCGGGATTAGCACCACCTCAGTGGAAGTTATGAGGACTGTGTCCCTGTTGGATAAGTCCAGCCCAGTGCTGGCTGATGTGGCGGGGCACAGATCGCTGGCTGGGGTGCAGGGGTACAGAGCGCTGGTTGAGCTGGGGGGGCACAAATCGCCAGCCTGTTCCCCTGTGTCGCATGTGATTGCTGTACCGGGGCGTGCGACAGCGCCCCTCACCTCCAGTTTTTTGGCATCCTCCTTGCTTTGGGTTGCTTTCGAGGTGCCAATGCTAGAGGTTTCTGAGGGCAGTCCCTTTGGAAATGGTCAGGGGCCCCACAAATGAAACAACCATCTTTGGGTCTGGCCCCCTGCTGTGTCCTTAACTGAGTACTCAGTGCTACTGCTAGCAAATCTGATTGATGTGTTAAAGAACCCACCTCTTGGCAGGCACGAACTAATTCTGAGATACTGCAAGTTTCCCTCTTAGGAAGGGTTTGCAGAACTCTTTTACAATCCACATTAGCATTTTTGAAAGCCAGTCTTCTACTAAGGATTTCCCTGGCTTCCTCATTTTCAATCTGCTTATCCAGAGCAGATTGCAGCCGATCTAGGAATTTTGTGTAAGGTTCTGTTGGGCCCTGTATTATTTTGGTAAATGACAAGTTTGCATCTCTGTCTGATGTAGGTAATTTTCTTATTGCCTGCATGGCATGTTTTGCTATTACCTCGTATACCTCTCTATTGTAACCGGTTTGAGCATCTATGGAACGATAGTTCCCATCCCCTGTGAGTTGGTGTGCTGATACCCCTGCTTGTGGGTCATTAGCATAAGCAGAACAGATTTCTCTAAAATCGTTCAGCAATACATTGTATTGTGTGTTAGAAAGGCTTATTTGTAACAAGGTTCTCCAGTCATGAGGCATGAAGATGTATGTGGAACTTAGTGACTCTAAAAATGCAAGCGTGTTAGGGGATGATACACCAGTTTCTCTCATTAACTGTCTTAGTTCTTTGGTTAGTTCATGTGGTAATGGTTGGAACCTGCGGCTTTGACGTGGACCAATAATTACTGGACATGCTTGTATAACTTGTAAGTCCCCAGTACGCAATGCCTCTTCTCTGCATAAAGCCCACCTATCAATTGTACCTTCTCGGTATGTTGCTTCATCCCTTGCCGGCGGAGCTATCCCGAAATCCCCCTCCTCCTCCCCCCATTCCTCCCATTCCCCCCCCCTGCAGCTCCGGCGAAAGCGGCTGTCTGTGGGTGGGTGGTGGTGGTGGTTGGGGAGTACGGCGCGGGGGCGGGGAAGGACGGGTCGGTGTCCGAACCGCGTGGCAGGCGAGATGGTGGTGCCCGCTCCTGGGCGCGTACTCGGCGTTCATGCGCGGGATGGGTTGGCGAGTAAGCTGGGCTAGCCCCCCCACTCCCGTCACGGGACCCCCTGCTGCTGTCCCACTGACTGGAACCTCGCATCTGGGGCCCCGCTCCCTCCCGCCGGTCCGTGTCCCTTGGGCTCCCGGTTCCCTTCCCCAGAGTTGAATTGTGAACGGCTCCACCCCCTCCCCCCGCGGAGCTTTGTGAGTTCAAACTGCGGCGCGTAAAAGTGGGGCTGCTGCTTGCAACCTGAGTGGGGGTGTATGTGTTCGTCGTTCTTTGGTGGGATCTGCTTAATGCAGTCATTATAGCTTGCCAGGCTGGGTAAGCATTGTTTGCTTGGGAATCCCCTCTCTGAGCCTTGAGTTTGATAAGATTGCCTATTTTGTCCCATATGTGAATGTTGAGGGCTTCAACCAGAGGTAGTTCTGGTACGGCTGCTTTAATGAGCCGCACCAACTCTGATAATTCAACCCTTGTAACCTGAACATAGTAAGGATTCAGCAGAGCAGCCAGTGCTTCTGTGTCCCGTGATACTTCGGTAGGGAAAAAATTTCCCATGGTACCTTTGTGTCTCGGCGCTGCTGGGGTGCGTTGCTGAAGAGGGTCTGTCGGTTTGTTGATTTGTGTTGGCTCACTCTCGGTTGGGCTGTAGCGTCCCGTCGGCGGCGGCTGATGTCCCGGTGCAGGCGGCAAGCGGCAAGCGGCGGCGGCAGGCACGGGCAGCTGTAGCGACGGACGCGGGGGCTGGTTGTAGAGGCGGCGGCTTGGGGCTGCAGGGATCGGCGTGTGCGGGTTGCAAAGCGGTGAACGAAGCGGCGGCGCTGACGGCGGCGTCTCAGTCACGTGGCGGCGGCTCGGCGTGGTCCCGGCTCCGTCTCCGCTGAGCGCGGCGTTCGCAGCGGCGGCAGCGGCGGCTCCAGGGGTTCCCGCGGTTCGCTGGGCGGCGCGGGGGTCGGGGGCGCGCTGTGTCGGAAGGCGCGGCGCGGCGCCTCGGTGAAACCCGCGCGGTCTGAATACGGTGCAGGGGCTTTTTGCTGGCAGTGCTTTTTAAGCACGCCGCAGGGTCAGTCAGCAGCGGTGAGCAGGCGGGGAGCCACGGCCAGTTTCTGCTGGACAGAAAACTGGAGCGGGGGCTCCGCGGGGGTCAGCGGTGGCTGGGGTTACTAGGACGCGGCAGCGGCAAGCTCCTTGCACATGGTCCACACAGTCGGTAGCGAAGAGTCGCTTTACCGGATGACCGACACTCAGGGGACTAACAGGCGATCTTAAGGTGCTCCGCGGCTCGTTCTCCGAGCTGCAGGCAGGCTTTCGCCCAGAGAGCAGTCTTAGACGTGCGGGGTGTGTCCCAGTCACTCACCGCTTTCGATGTTGCGTTGACCCTCTCCACTCTCTCCAGTGGCTGCTTTGACCTCTCGGTTTCTTCCTTAACTCTTTCTTCTTCCGTGCACTATCAGAGTTACAGTCTGGAATAAATCGCCGTGTGCTACGTCTGCGTCTTCTTAGTTTAGGCAAGGTTACACTGCGAGGATGAAAAAAGGTTAATCGTCCAAAGGTACAAGGGCCTCCTACAGCCTTTCCCGGAATACCTTTCCATGCTCTTTGTCCACAAATGAGAAACAGATCATGTGGGAGACCTATTGCATCAGATCCAGGAATAAATTGTTTTTGCAGAGTCTCATTGCACCAAGCTGATGCGTTCTGGTAAATATCTCTAAGAAAAACTGTCAACTCCTGGATATGTGCAGTTTGCTAACACGGTCTCATTATATAGAGTTCCCCACCAGTAGTTATCAATGGGTACTCCAACCAGACAGGTGCGAAAAGGACTCGTGGGAGTTACCATGGACACACATATCACGTCCATCTTCGTCACGTTGGCCAGGGTGGTCCACACATTGACATCTAAAACAGAAGTCAGCAAAGAAGCAAAGTATAGCTGATATCTTTCTGGAAGGTACAGTTGGGTCTGGAAAAGGCCCTGCTGCTCTGCACCCTCAGGGGAGAAACCAGCTCCTGGCGGCTGTTGGATTCCATCCCACCGCGTGGTCCATGGTTGGACCATGACACTGGTGAATGACTCGAACAGTGTATTGATGAAGTGTCATTTCTAAAAATGTAAACAACATAACAACTGAGTAACAGTGGAAATACAGACAATAATATAATCATGTCCATCCCCAGTGAGGAGATCTAAGTGGATTACAGTGGTCATTTACTTGGAGTCAACAGTACTTGAGATAATCTTTTCCCGGTTGGCAGACCTAGTTTCCAAGTTTGGACAGGTGAACAGGTGTGTCCAATCGTATGGGCCCGGACAACACAATGAATCTCAGGAATTTCTGCAAAATATAAAGTCTAGTACAACAGAACTTCTCATTTCAGAATTTTATAGTCTGGATTCATCTTTTATAGTATGAAGTGGTTGACTGCCAGTCACACGTTTATAGGTCTGTTAGGCGCTATCACAGGCAATGTTTATCTGGAGTTTGATGCAACACCAGACAACATCCTGGTCTCACCAACCGCTCCCACAGAAAGCTTGCACTCTCTGTACAGATTCCAGGCCTCATCGGGAGCAAACCGTCCTGCCCCAGTTTACCCCTGACTGCAGTCAATCCCCCTTCACCTCATGGAGTGATAGTACAGGTTATCTCTTGCCTCCATGCTATAAAAGAATTTTATCCATCTTCATATTAACTATACCATTGAGTGTGAAATCATTTCTGTACTTAACTAGAATATTACCAGTTCATCATAAGAAAATTGTAAACATGATGCGAGCCAGAGCCCATAGGGAGGTCCACAAACATCAGTCCTTCATTTGCAGTCTTACCAACCAGCTTTTCAACATAAGCTTTTCTTCTGACAGGCCCAGCACCTCACACATGGTTATTTCACAATCACATATATTCTTGTATAGACTCATAAGCCAAAAGGTTTCTGTCATTTGTTGATTCCAAATAATTCTTGTCACTTGCTGTAACACTACCGGGATGAAACACATACAAATATGAGCACTGCAAAACAATCAGTGTCTGATTTAGAATTCCCAAACCACACCGTTCTGCCTGATCTTCACAAACATCACTGGTGTGACATGAATAGCACAGAAACAGATCATTCTATACAGTGATGACCATTAGGCTTCAGGATGTTACAAGTTTTACAGTTTTCTATTGTCTTCTTTCCCCCCTTAATGGCACGTCTGCCCCATCCCAGGAGACAAAACCAAGTACAATTGCAGTCCCTCTGCACACGGCATCACATATGTCCTTCACTTCTTGAAGCCAGGGCTTAGCTTTAGCCTTTACCTTTAACACTGCTGCCAGAACAACTTGGCAGCACACTGTTCAGGAATAATATTCCAATTCTGATTGTTGCTTACCAGTAATACAAAACGAAGCATACAGATTGTTGGTGCAACTCATCTAAGAAATATAAACCTTCTTATCTCTGGAGCAGTAGATCCAGGGATCTACTGGGACACGAGACTTGCTATGCAGGAAAGAATAACCAATCCATCTTGTTATTCAAGATACATGACCTGCACTGAATAGGCTAATGCAGGAGTAATCATGGCTTTGGTAGCTATAGCCTCCCAGCCTCTGGCCAGGACATTGTTCATTACATAAATCACAGCATCAGGTGTGGACAAGACACACGAGAGACAGGTACACGATAACTGAGTCATTACACCAGTTAGCAAAAGTTAGTAGACACAATTAATTACATTTAGGATATGTTTTTCTTCCATGTGATATTCGGGCTGGTCTTGTGCTGCTCAGCATTCACTGATCTCTGTCCAGAATTCTTGCCGCTCATGATAAGGTTTCATCAAACATGCTGGAAGCCAGCAGGGTCCTGTGGGAGACAAAACACAAACAACTCCCCCCTTCCAAATACTAACAACTTAATATTTACTTGAGGTATCATATTACCCCTCCTCATTACAACAGTATCAAGTTAAGGTTTTGTTCTGTGGGTGGGAGGCCTGGAAGGTCACCAAGTTGCTGCAACCTCTCTATGATCTCTTCTATGGGTGCCCCTGAGTTAGACACTAACAGTGGAATAATGTATGGTTTCCAGGGTACAGGACAGCCTTCTAACAATTTGTTTCGCATTACTGGAATTAAAGGCTGTTGCATGTAAAGTTCAGGGCTTTGCAGCTCAATAGCTATTTTCATTTCTTCCCCCTTTAATATTTTGATTGCTTGATGCAGAGTTACCCAGGATGAACTTCCGTCCTGCCATGATCCATCATTAGTAAAACGGTCACTGAGACCTTCAGCAATAACTGAAACCAAAGTTCTATCAACTCCGGGTGTTCGTCTTAAACACCGAAGGGCATTTTGTACATATACATCATTAGTTAACCCTAAAAACTTCGTGGCATCGACATCGTCTATTATCACAGAGTCAGCCCCTTGCTCTGTGTGCCAACTCATCTGATGTTGATAACTTCTCTGAATTTTCTATAAAATCGTCCTCATCAGAATCATCACTACTACTCTATATGTTATATCCCACTTCTCTGGATCTCAATCAGGGGAAGTGATTATAGCTCGCACCCCTGGTCCCCGATCACTTGGGTCTATTTTCCTTTGCCTGTGCCGAACAGTTCTCACAGCATATTTCTCAGCTAAAGTAACACATTTATCTTCTACCCTGTTCTTTTAGGCCTGAAGGTCAAGTAAAGTCTGGCGTTGTACCAGCTGAGTGGCTCTTAGAGCATTCAGCTGCTCCTGCAGTTTTTTGCATTTTTCCACAGTTAACTTGTATGCAGTAAGCAGTGCACCCCCCCATTCGTCCAGCCTGTTCCAGATGACTGCTTGATTTAGTAGTAGGGGTAAACTGCTCCCAGTATTGCAATACCTCCATTGGGGTCTGCTGCCCCCAATACTCAAGAGGAATCTTTGTACATGCTTCCCACTTATTCTACAAAGTAATCTATGGCTCCTGCCCCAATTCTATTAATTCACGGGGAGGAGCTTTCTTAGGTTCATTGCCGCCTGCGGCTGACCCTCCTAACCACTTTTTCATCTTAATCTACTAATGTTCTCACTAACAGAACAATGACAAAAGATTCTCAATTTTTAAGCTAAACACAATGAGACACACTAATCCACAAACTATGGCTCTTACATCACAAACAAGCCTAACTACACATACACATCAAATCTAAAATCTTTATATACCAACCACAAAATACACACTCTACAGTAACTCTAAATGAATCCTCAGAAAGACATATCTATGAGTGAAACAACAATAAAACCTAATCCACTGGGTATCTTCTAGGCTTTGATTCGCTCCACACCGAATACAATAAAAATTTAAAGTCCGATCTAGCCTTATCTCCTGGCTGCCTCTACGTCCCAAGATATATTTATTACAATTAATACAACAAAGTCGTACATATAAACAACAGTTGCAAAAAAGGACAAATCTTAATTCTAGGTCTCAAGAAGTGTGGTATACTCACAATTAATTGCTCAGAACTACCTCCCATATGCAAAAAACAAACCATATAAAACACAAGCATTGCCACCCATATAGTAACTTAATCAACAAGAACAACAAAAACCACTTTAAAACAAAACAATTATAAGATATGAACCCAGACACTGGCACTCACGGCACCCACACAGAGTTCACCACACACACAGGGACGTGGCTTCCCAGACTATGCTCTCCACCTGAGAATCTCCCTTTTACACAACACACACGGGGACGCGGCTCTCCAGGCTGTGCACTCCACCTGAAGATCTCCCACCAATACACAGGGACACGTCAGCTGAGCACTCCACCAACGAATTCCCGGGGGCACTGCTTATTCCTCCATGTATCCTGCCGACTACGCCAATTTATGTAGCAGTACGTTCGGATACATGTCCGGAATAAAGACAAGTGCCAAAAATACTCAAGCACACAAAATATCTTTTATTACAGTGAGAATAATAATACTAGTAATAAACTTAACAAGAGGGATTAAAAACTAAAAAGAAAAAGGGATACAAAATAACTATCTTATCGGGTGGCATTAAAACAAATACTACGAACAGCATTTAATACAGTATTAACTAGTGAAAAAAGGATACCAAAGAAGGATCTTAACACAATATTATGGATAACACGATATTGGTTAGTAAAAAGGGAAAACTAAAGGAAAAATACTATAAACATAAAAGGGGAATTAAAGGAACACAAAAAGGATATTTAAAAAGTTTGTTCTCTCAGTTGCTTCCTATCAAAAAACTGTGCTTACCCACACAGACAGACCAGGGCTGTCAGGATCTGCAGCAGCTGGTCGGTACCCATGCTTAGCGGGCGTCCCCGTGGAGCAACACAGTCTCGGTGGTAGGATGAGTATCGCTCAACTCAGCAACTCCGACACCCCATTTTTATCAGTTCCACATTACACTACGTAGGGCCAGTACGCAGTATAAGGTGATGCCTGAATGGCAGCCAAACACCGCCTAATCATTACCTAATGGCAACAGTCTGCGCATGCCCTACTTGTGGGGCAAGGGGCGAGCGACCCCTGCCCACATAATCTTCCTCCCATCATCATCTTTCTCACCCCTATGGATGACCTCTACCATTGTGTTTCAAGGGTAGATGTATCTATCTTGCAATATGTAGCAAAACCAAGGAAAAACTCAGCTCTGATAATAGGGAATATCAAGCTGACTTGCTAAAAAGCACAATGGACCTTACAAGCTGACTTGTTGAAAAGCACAATTGACCTTACAATTAGCTTCTGCCATGAAGTTACATTGTACCATACTCTAGCTGGTTTCACATTCTAATATGACTTTGTTCTCACGCCTCTATGCTCCATTGATCATCTAATTCAAAAGTACCCCCCTTACATACCACCGCGTGATCAATGGTAGCAAGAGGGTGATAACGAACTACTCGAGATTGTAATGCATTTAGCTTGGTGTTTATCATTCGACGTACACATGTTAGTATACAGGGAATCATACACAATATGCATGTTATTATACATCCAACTATTGACAAACCTATTAACGCTTTTCGTAACCAGGGTCATCCCCATTTCCAATCACCAAAGAGGTTCCATTCATCATGAACATGTAATTGTTGAGTAAGGGCTTTTAATTTCTGGATGCTAGCATGAACAGATTCAGAATGATCACTTAAATTCATGCAGCACATGCCCTCAAAATCTTGACAGCCATGTCCCTGGGCTAACAACAAAAAATCAATAGCAGCTCTATTTTGTAAACTTGCATGTCTAACAGAGTCTACATCTGTGAGCAATGCACTCAAAGCAGCAGAAGTAGCATTAGCTTCTTTAGCCAACCAGCATCCTAGTTTATTTAGAGAAGCCAAAGCATGAGCAGTCCCTATCTGAGATATTACACTAGCAGTTATTCTTTCAGCCTTATTCCAAAACTCTACATCAGAGTTACAGTCTGGAATAAATCACCGTGTGCTACGTCTGCGTCTTCTTAGTTTAGGCAAGGTTACGCTGCGAGGATGAAAAAAGGTTAATCGTCCAAAGGTACAAGGGCCTCCTACAGCCTTTCCCGGAATACCTTTCCATGCTCTTTGTCCACAAATGAGAAACAGATCATTTGGGAGACCTATCACATCAGATCCAGGAATAAATCGTTTTTGCAGAGTCTCATTGCACCAAGCTGATGCGTTGTGGTATATATCTCTAAGAAGAAATGTCAACTCCTGGATATGTGCAGTTTCCTAACACGGTCTCATTATATAGAGTTCCCCACCAGTAGTTATCAATGGGTATTCCAACCAGACAGGTGCGAAAAAGACTCGTGGGAGTTACCATGGACACACATATCACGTCCATCTTCGTCACGTTGGCCAGGGTGGTCCACACATTGACATCTAAAACAGAAGTCAGCAAAGAAGCAAAGTATAGCTGATATCTTTCTGGAAGGTACAGTTGGGTCTGGAAAAGGCCCTGCTGCTCTGCACCCTCAGGGGAGAAACCAGCTCCTGGCGGCTGTTGGATTCCATCCCACCGCGTGGTCCATGGTTGGACCATGACACTGGTGAATGACTCGAACAGTGTATTGATGAAGTGTCATTTCTAAAAATGTAAACAACATAACAACTGAGTAACAGTGGAAATACAGACAATAATATAATCATGTCTATCCCCAGTGAGGAGATCTAAGTGGATTACAGTGGTCATTTACTTGGAGTCAACAGTACTTGAGATAATCTTTTCCCGGTTGGCAGACCTAGTTTCCAAGTTTGGACAGGTGAACAGGTGTGTCCAATCGTATGGGCTCGGACAACGCAATGAATCTCAGGAATTTCTGCAAAATAGAAAGTCTAGTACAACAGAACTTCTCATTTCAGAATTTTATTGTCTGGATTCATCTTTAACTCCTTCCCTTAGTAATGAATCCCCAAGCTAAACTAATCTCCACAATAAGCTTACTCCTAGGAACCTCAATCACAATTTCGAGTAATAATAGCATGAGTCGGCTTAGAAATTAACACTTTAGCTATTCTTCCATTAATCTCTAAAAGCCACCATCCACGAGCCATTGAAGCCTCTACTAAATACTTTCTAACTCAAGCAGTCGCATCTACGCTACTTTTACTCTCCAGCATGACCAATGCATGATTCTCTGGCCAATGGGACATCACCCAACTAACCCACCCCATATCATGTATACGACTAACTATTGCAATTTCAATTAAACTAGGCTTAGTCCCATTTCATTTCTGATTTCCAGAAGTTCTTCAAGGCTCAACTATAACAACATGCCTCCTACTAGCCACAGTCACAAAATTTCCACCAACCACACTATTCTACCTAACATCCCCCTCACTCAACCCAACTCTCCTATCTTCAATAGTTATTGCTTCCGCAGTCCTAGGTGGCTGAATAGGACTTAACCAAACCCAAACTCGCAAAATTTTAGCTTTCTCATCTATCGCACACCTAGGACGAATAACTATTATTCCCAACTATAACCCCAATCTGACTTTAATTACGTTCTATCTATATACTGTAACAACTTCCGCCATCTTCTTCATCCTTAACACAACCAATACCCTAAAACTATCCACTGTTATATCCACATGAACCAAAATTCCATCACTAACCACAATCCTTATGCTCACTCTCCTCTCCCTTGCAGGTCTTCCTCCCCTAACGGGATTCCTACCCAAATGGTTAATTATTCAAGAGCTCACAAAACAAGAACTAACAGTAGTAGCCACAGCTATTACCCTACTCTCTTTACTTGGACTTTTCTTCTACCTACGACTGGCCTACTGTGCAACCATCACACTACCCCCAAACTTCACTAACTACATAAAACAATGACAAACTAACAAACCAACTAACACCCTAACCACAACCTTTACCTCCTTATCAATTATACTCCTACCACTATCTCCCATAGTACTCGCAATCCCTTAGAAACTTAGGTTATTTAAACCAAAGACCTTCAAAGCCTTAAACAAGGGCTAATCCCTCTTAGTTTCTGTTAAGGTACACAGGATACTAACCTGCATCTCCTGAATGCAACTCAGATGCTTTAATTAAACTAGAACCTCCCCCTGGACAGATGGGCTTTGATCCCATAAAATTTTAGTTAACAGCTAAATGCCCCAACCAACAGGCTTCTGTCTACTAGATCCCGGCCCATGTTTAATGCACATCAATGAACTTGCAACTCAACATGAACTTCACTACAGAATCGATAAGAAGAGGAATCAAACCTCTGTAAAAAGGACTACAGCCTAACGCTTCTACACTCAGCCATCTTACCTATGACTTTCATCAACCGTTGACTATTTTCCACTAACCACAAAGATATCGGCACACTTTACCTTATTTTTGGCGCATGAGCTGGTATAATCGGCACAGCCCTTAGTCTCCTCATTCGAGCAGAACTAGGACAGCCAGGCACCCTTTTAGGCGATGACCAAATTTACAATGTAATCGTCACCGCACATGCCTTCGTTATAATTTTCTTTATAGTAATGCCTATTATAATCGGAGGGTTTGGTAACTGATTAGTACCATTAATAATTGGTGCCCCCGACATAGCATTTCCACGAATAAATAACATGAGCTTCTGACTACTTCCTCCATCCTTCCTACTTCTTCTAGCATCTTCTACAGTAGAAGCCGGGGCCGGAACAGGATGAACAGTATACCCACCCCTAGCCGGAAATCTAGCCCACGCCGGTGCATCAGTAGACCTTGCCATCTTCTCCCTTCACCTGGCAGGTGTCTCATCCATCCTTGGGGCAATCAACTTTATCACCACAGTAATCAATATAAAACCACCTGCTCTCTCACAATACCAAACCCCTCTATTCGTTTGATCCATCCTAATTAGTGCAGTTCTACTTCTCCTCTCCCTACCAGTCCTCGCTGCTGGCATTACAATGCTTCTAACAGATTGAAACCTAAACACTACATTCTTTGACCCCGCAGGAGGCGGAGACCCAATTTTATATCAACACTTATTCTGGTTTTTTGGCCATCCAGAAGTCTACATCCTTATCCTACCAGGATTCGGAATTATTTCCCATGTTGTAGCCTACTACGCCGGTAAAAAAGAACCCTTTGGCTACATAGGCATAGTCTGAGCCATATTATCCATTGGTTTCTTGGGCTTTATCGTATGAGCTCACCACATATTTACAGTTGGAATGGACGTAGATACCCGAGCTTACTTCACATCCGCCACCATAATTATTGCAATCCCCACTGGCATTAAAGTCTTCAGCTGACTAGCAACCCTACACGGTGGAACAATCAAATGAGACCCGCCCATACTATGAGCCCTAGGCTTTATTTTCCTCTTCACCATTGGTGGACTAACAGGCATCGTTCTTGCCAACTCCTCCCTAGACATCGTCCTGCACGACACCTACTACGTAGTTGCACATTTCCACTATGTATTATCTATGGGGGTAGTATTCGCCATTTTTGCTGGCTTCACACATTGATTCCCACTGTTCACTGGCTACACCCTTCACTCTACATGAGCTAAAGCCCACTTTGGAGTAATATTCTTTGGGGTCAACCTAACATTCTTCCCACAACATTTCCTAGACCTAGCTGGTATACCACGACGATACTCAGACTACCCAGATGCTTATACCCTATGAAACACCCTATCCTCCATCGGCTCCCTCATCTCCATAGTAGCTGTAATTATACTAATGTTCATTATCTGAGAAGCCTTCGCATCCAAACAGAAAGTAGTGCAACCAGAACTTACCTCCACAAACATTGAATGAATTCACGGCTGCCCTCCTCCCTACCATACCTTTGAAGAACCAGCTTTTGTCCAAGTACAAGAAAGGAAGGAATCGAACCCTCATAAGCTGGTTTCAAGCCAACCGCATCAAACCACTCATGCTTCTTTCTTATGGGTTGTTAGTAAAATCATTACATAGTCTTGTCAAGACTAAATCACAGGTGAAAACCCAGCACCTCCCATCCCAACTCCATGGCCAACCACTCTCAATTTGGTTTTCAAGACACTTCATCCCCTATTATAGAAGAACTTATTGAATTTCATGACCACTCCCTAATAGTCGCACTAGCCATTTGTAGCCTAGTCCTGTATTTACTAGCTCTTATACTTATAGAAAAACTATCCTCCAACACCGTCGACGCACAAGAAGTAGAACTTGTCTGAACAATCTTACCTGCCATTGTCCTAATTATACTAGCCCTCCCATCCCTTCAAATCCTCTACATGATAGACGAAATCGATGAGCCTGACCTCACCCTCAAAGCTATTGGCCACCAATGATACTGATCCTACGAATATACAGACTTTAAAGATTTATCTTTTGACTCTTACATACTACCAACTATGGATCTACCACTCGGTCATTTCCGCCTCCTAGAAGTTGATAACTGCATCGTCATTCCAATAGAATCCCCGATTCGAATTATTGTTACAGCTGATGACGTTCTCCACTCCTGAGCTGTTCCTAGCCTTGGTGTAAAAACCCATGCAATTCCAGGACGACTGAACCAAACTTCCTTTATCACAACCCGTCCTGGAATCTTCTACGGTCAGTGCTCAGAAATCTGTGGAGCCAACCACAGCTTCATACCTATCGTAGTAGAATCAGCCCCTCTAACACACTTCGAAAACTGATCTTCACTTCTAACATCCTAATCATTAAGAAGCTATGAACCAGCACTAGCCTTTTAAGCTAGAGAAAGAGGATTATTCACCCTCCTTAATGACATGCCCCAACTAAACCCCGCACCTTGACTTTTTATCATACTAACTTCATGATTCACTTTTTCTCTTATCCTTCAACCTAAACTCTTACTATTTACCCCAACTAACTCACCCTCCAACAAAACACTACCCACTATAAAAACCCATTCCTGAAACTGACCATGAACCTAAGCTTCTTTGATCAATTCATAAGCCCAACCCTCCTCGGAATCCCCCTTATCCTCATCTCGCTGTTATTCCCAACCCTATTACTTCCTTCTCCTGGCAATCGATGAGTTACAAATCGTCTTTCAACTCTTCAACTCTGATTTCTCCATTTAATCACAAAACAACTAATAACCCCATTAAACAAAAAAGGCCATAAATGAGCCCTAATCCTATCATCACTCATAATTATACTTCTAACAATTAACCTATTAGGCCTCCTACCTTTCACACTCACACCTACTACCCAACTATCAATAAACCTAGCCCTCGCCTTCCCTCTATGACTTGCCACCCTGCTAACAGGCCTACGAAACCAACCTTCAGCTTCCCTTGGACACCTCCTACCAGAAGGCACCCCAACACCTCTAATTCCTGCCCTCATCATAATTGAAACAACAAGCCTTCTCATTCGCCCTTTAACCTTAGGAGTTCGCCTCACAGCCAACCTCACAGCAGGACACCTGCTCATCCAACTCATTTCAACAGCCACTACCGTCCTCCTTCCCATTATACCTACCGTGTCCCTTCTAACTAGAACAATTCTACTCCTCTTAACAATTCTAGAAGTGGTCGTGGCAATAATCCAAGCGTATGTCTTTGTACTTCTTCTAAGCCTTTACTTACAAGAAAACATTTAACCCTTAATGACACACCAAGTCCACTCATTTCACATAGTAGACCCAAGCCCTTGACCCATTTTTGGAGCAGCAGCCGCCCTCCTCACTACCTCTGGGTTAGCCATATGATTTCACCACAACTCTATTCAACTCTTACTCCTAGGCCTACTCTCTATAATCCTAGTGATACTCCAATGATGGCGTGACATCGTACAAGAAAGCACATTCCAAGGCCACCATACCCCTACAGTCCAAAAGGGCTTACGTTACGGAATAATTTTATTTATTACATCTGAAGCATTCTTCTTCCTAGGATTCTTCTGAGCATTCTTCCACTCCAGCTTAGTCCCCACTCCAGAACTCGGAGGACAATGACCTCCTATAGGAATCAAACCTCTCAATCCAATAGAAGTCCCCCTACTAAACACTGCTATCCTCCTAGCCTCAGGAGTCACTGTCACATGAGCACATCACAGCATTACAGAGGGCAATCGGAACCAAGCTACCCAAGCCCTACTTATAACCGTCCTATTAGGATTCTACTTTACAGCACTTCAAGCAATAGAATATTATGAAGCTCCATTCTCAATTGCCAACGGAGTCTATGGATCAACCTTTTTCGTCGCCACAGGATTTCATGGTCTCCACGTAATCATTGGATCCTCCTTCCTCTTGATTTGCCTCCTCCGCCTCGTAAAATTCCACTTCACATCCAACCACCACTTTGGCTTTGAAGCAGCGGCCTGATACTGACATTTTGTTGACATTATCTGACTGTTCCTCTACATAACAATCCATTGATGAGGATCTTGCCCTTCTAGTATATTAATTACAATTGACTTCCAATCTCTAAAATCTGGATCAAAACCAGAGAAAGGCAATTAACATCATCCTCTTTATATTCACAATTTCTCTATCACTATGTATTATCTTAACTTCACTAAACCTTTGATTAGCTCAAATAAATCCAGATTCAGAAAAATTATCCCCATACGAATGTGGCTTTGACCCACTGGGCTCTGCCCGCCTCCCATTTTCAATCCGATTCTTCCTTGTCGCAATCTTATTCCTCTTGTTCGACCTAGAAATTGCCCTCCTACTGCCCCTCCCATGGGCTACTCAACTCCTCTCCCCCCTCACTACCTTAACATGAACCTCCACAGTCATTCTCCTCCTCGCACTAGGGCTAATTTATGAATGAATTCAAGGGGGCTTAGAATGAGCAGAATAACTTCAGAAAGTTAGTCTAGCAAAGACAGTTGATTTCGGCTCAACAAACCACAGTCCTACCCCGTGACTTTCTCAATGACCTTTCTGCATTTAAGCTTCTACTCTGCCTTCACCCTAAGTAGTCTAGGACTAGCCTTTCACCGAATCCACCTAATTTCTACCCTGCTATGTTTAGAAAGTATAATACTATCAATATACATTGCCCTCTCCATATGACCTATTCAAACCCAAACAACATCCCCCACCTTAATGCCCATTCTTATGTTAGCATTCTCAGCCTGTGAAGCAGGCACCGGTCTAGCAGTCCTAGTAGCTTCCACCCGAACTCACGGATCGGATCATTTACACAATCTAAACCTTCTACAATGTTAAAAATTATTCTCCCCACAGTCATATTACTCCCCATGACCCTCCTATCTCCTCCAAAATTCCTATGACTCAATGTCACCTCGCACGGCCTCTTAATTGCAACCGCTAGCTTACAATGACTTCCTTCAACCTATTACCCTAGCAAAAACCTATCACCATGACTTGGAACTGATCAAATTTCATCCCCATTATTAGTTCTATCTTGTTGACTTCTACCTCTTATAATCCTGGCAAGCCAAAATCACCTTCAACAAGAACCTCCCACACGAAAATATATTTTTACCATAACCATAATCCTCACCCAACCATTCATTATCTTGGCCTTCTCAGCCTTAGAACTGATATTATTTTATATCGCATTCGAAGCTACCCTAATCCCTACCCTAATTCTAATCACACGATGGGGTAGCCAACCAGAACGTTTAAGTGCTGGAATCTACCTCTTATTTTATACACTAATTAGTTCTCTTCCCCTATTAGTAGTGATCCTCTATCTTCACACCCAAACAGGAACTATACACATCACTATAATAAAACTTTCACACTCATCTCTTACAAACTCCTGAACAGGCCTCATATCAAGTCTAGCCCTATTGCTCGCTTTCATAGTGAAAGCTCCCCTTTACGGACTACACCTATGACTCCCAAAAGCCCATGTAGAGGCACCAATCGCAGGATCCATACTCCTAGCTGCGCTCCTCCTCAAACTTGGGGGATACGGCATTATGCGTACCTCAATAATTACAAACTCCCTATTAGACTACCTCTACTACCCATTTTTAACCCTAGCCTTATGAGGGGCACTAATGACAAGCTCCATCTGCCTACGCCAAATCGACCTTAAGTCATTAATCGCCTACTCCTCAGTAAGCCACATAGGTCTAGTCATTGCCGCAACAATAATCCAAACCCACTGATCCTTTTCAGGGGCCATAATCCTAATGATTTCACATGGACTCACCTCTTCCATACTATTTTGCCTAGCTAATACAAACTAGGAACGCATACATAGTCGTACTCTCCTTCTAACACGAGGCCTACAACCCCTTTTACCTCTAACAGGAATCTGATGGCTCCTAGTCAACCTAACAAACATAGCCCTCCCCAACCTAACAAACATACCACTAACCTGATAGCTGAATTAACTATCATAATTGCACTCTTCAACTGATCCACCTTCACCATTATCCTAACCGGAGCCGCAACTCTACTAACTGCAGCCTATACCCTCTACATACTCCTTATAACCCAACGAGGTCCAACTCCAACCTATATTACAACCACCCAAAATTCAAATACACGAGAACATCTCCTTACAACACTTCATATCCTACCCTCCCTCCTCCTCATCCTAAAACCAGAGCTAATCTCAGGAATTCCCACATGCAAGCATAGTTTTAAACCAAACATTAGACTGTGATCCTAAAAATAGAAGTTAAACTCTTCTTGCCTGCCGAGGGGAGGTTTAACCAACAAGAACTGCTAACTCTTGCATCTGAGCCTAAGACCTCAGCCCCCTTACTTTTAAAGGATAATAGCAATCCACTGGTCTTAGGAGCCATTCATCTTGGTGCAAGTCCAAGTAAAAGTAATGGACTTCCCATTAATCCTCAACACCTCTATATTCTTGACCCTGGCTACCCTCTCTATACCCATCCTACTCCCCCTCCTATCCAAAAACTACCTAAACTCTCCAACAACCATCATACACACTGTTAAAACTTCCTTCATAGTTAGTTTAATTCCCATAATCCTCTCCATCTACTTAAATATGGAAAATACCACTTTCTATTGAGAATGAAAATTTATTGCGAACTTCAAAATCCCTTTTAGCCTTAAAATAGACCAATACTCCTTAACGTTTTTTCCTATTGCACTATTCGTAACATGATCTATTCTTCAATTTACAACATGATATATAGCCTCAGAACCCCACACCACAAAATTCTCTCTTTACCTTCTAATCTCTCTCATTGCAATACTCAATCATCGCTAATAACATATTCCTCTTATTTATCGGCCGAGAGGGAGTCGGAATTATATCCTTCCTCCTGATTGGATGGTGACACGGTCGAGCAGAAGCCAACACCGCTGCACTTCAAGCCGTACTTTACAACCGTATTGGGGATATTGGACTAATCCTCTGCATAGCATGACTGGCATCCTCAATAAACACTTGAGAAATTCAACAGCAATCCTCCCCAAACCAAATATCCCTTCTCCCTCTCTTAGGGCTCATCCTAGCCACCACAGGTAAATCCGCCCAATTTGGCCTGCATCCATGACTCCCAGCAGCTATAGAAGGGCCAACCCCTGTATCTGCCCTACTCCATTCCAGCACAATAGTAGTTGCCGGAATCTTTCTACTTATTCGCACTCACCACATATTATGTAACAACCAAATTGCCCTAACTATGGGCCTTTGTATAGGTGCCCTATCCACCCTATTTGCCGCTACATGTGCTCTTACCCAAAACGACATCAAAAAAATTATTGCTTTCTCTACATCCAGCCAACTAGGACTAATAATAGTCACTATTGGCCTAAATCTACCTCAACTAGCCTTCCTACACATCTCTACGCATGCATTCTTTAAAGCCATACTCTTCCTTTGCTCTGGGTCTATCATTCACAGCCTTAACGGTGAACAAGACATTCGAAAAATAGGAGGATTACAGAAACTACTCCCTACAACTACCTCATGCCTGACAATCGGAAATTTAGCTCTCATAGGAACACCATTTTTAGCAGGGTTTTACTCAAAAGATCTCATTATCCAAAGTCTTAACACCTCCTATCTAAACACCTGAGCACTCCTCCTAACCCTCGTAGCTACAGCTTTTACTGCAACTTACAACCTACCTATAGCCCTACTAGTACAAACTGACTACACCCGGATTCCCTCCATTACTCCCATCAATGAAAACAACCCAGCAGTCACAAACCCAATTACTCGTCTCGCTCTCGGAAGTATTATAGCTGGTCTATTAATTACCTCTTATATCTCCCCTACAAAAACCCCTCCTATAACCATACCACTGGTCACAAAAACCACTGCTATCATTATTACAACATTAGGCATCATTCTGGCATTAGAACTATCAAAACTCACACATACCTTCTCTGCCCCCAAACAAAATATCACTATAAACTTCTCCAGCACTCTAGGATATTTTAACCCCCTTATACACCGCCTCAGCTCTACTAAACTCCTAAACAACGGCCAGAACATTGCATCCCATTTAATCGACCTATCCTGATATAAAAAAATAGGCCCAGAAGGACTAGCGACCCTTCAACTCAAAGTATCCAAAATCTCAACTACTCTACACTCTGGACTAATCAAAACCTATCTAGGATTCTTCGCTCTATCTATCTTAATTATAATCTTATTTACACAGAATTAAGAATTAATGACCCCTAACTTACGAAAACATCACCCCCTTCTAAAAATAATCAACAATTCTTTAATTGACCTCCCAACACCACCAAACATTTCCGCCTGATGAAACTTTGGATCTTGGCATCTGTCTAACAATCCAAATCACCACTGGCCTCCTACTAGCGATACATTATACAGCGGATATCACCCTGGCATTCACGTCCGTCGCCCATACATGCCGAAATGTTCAATTCGGCTGACTAATCCGAAACCTCCATGCAAACGGCGCCTCCTTCTTCTTCATATGCATTTACCTACACATTGGACGAGGATTCTACTATGGTGCCTACCTATATAAAGAAACCTGAAACACAGGAGTTATTCTCCTCTAATAGCAACTGCCTTCGTAGGATATGTCCTCCCATGAGGCCAAATATCATTCTGAGGCGCTACAGTAATTACTAACCTATTCTCAGCAATTCCTTACATTGGCCAAACACTTGTAGAATGAGCTTGAGGAGGATTCTCAGTTGACAACCCTACACTTACCCGGTTCTTTGCCCTCCACTTCCTCCTCCCATTCTTAATTGCAGGTCTCACCCTCATCCACTTAACTTTCTTACACGAAACAGGCTCAAATAACCCCCTAGGTATTTATTCAGACTGCGACAAAATCCCATTCCACCCCTATTTCTCAATAAAAGATATTCTAGGCCTTTTGTTCCTCCTCATTCCTCTAATAACACTTGCCATATTCTCACCCAACCTCTTAGGAGATCCAGAAAATTTTACACCTGCAAACCCATTAGTAACACCTCCCCACATTAAACCTGAGTAGTACTTCCTATTTGCATATGCCATCCTACGATCAATCCCCAACAAATTAGGAGGAGTCCTAGCCCTAGCCGCCTCCGTCTTAATTCTATTTCTAGCCCCATTCCTCCACATATCAAAGCAACGAACTATAACCTTCCCACCTCTCTCCCAACTTCTATTCTGAATCCTTGTGCTGGTTTAAAAGTTAACCAGCAGGGGGAATGAACCCAACTCAAAGGAGAGATTATAAGTCAGAATAACAATTTATTAAAATAATACAGTAAGTACAATAATACAAACAAACAATTGGTCTCAACCCACAAAAACCCAAATGTATAACCCAGTACCCTGGGGCCTGAACAAAGTGGTGTTCCTTGGGCCCTGTTTGAGTCCAAAGTAAAGGGAGAAGGGAAGAACCTGCTGGTGGGAGAGCTGCTGCAGTCTGGCCAGAACTGGTGATCGCAGTCCAGTGGTGGTCTAAGTCTGGTTGAGAGCGATGAGATGCAGCCTTCCTCTGGATCCCACGAGTGGGTTGAAAAATGTTCCAGAACTCCAAGATTATATATCCTCCAGTTCAGGCAGGAATGTTCAGTGCTCCCCTCAGGGCGGGGAGTTCCACAAAGGGTGTGAGGACAGAAACATCCTCCTATCTCACAGGCCTCTTAACACCTAGTTTATAGCCTGAGGAGTCAGGCTCTATGGGCAGAGGGTGCGAATAGTCTATTGACAACAATAGTCTAGTTTCTGGGAAATGACATGGAAGGCTATAGAATACAGTTTTGGGTTACACCCACCATGATGAACTGATCCCAGCTGTCCTAACTAGGACATTATCCACCCCTTATTCTATGCCATCCATGTCATGCCCAAATTAACCCCCTTTAAAAACTATATCCCTTTAAAACTATATACATCTATCTATCTATCTATATATATATATACAATGAAACATTACAGACCATTCTCACTCAAAATTAGGTCCCCTTGTGGTACACAACGTGTCTCCCCATCTTTTTGCATTACCCACCAGGTGGAACCAGGTCCTTGAGCAAAAACAATCCCTCGGATGGGTTTGCCTTTGCTTGAGGTGGGACTAATCCAAACAGTCTTCCCTAACATTCCTCTCATATGTACCACGGGGACTTTATCTCCATCTACAGTATGCAAAAGTTCTGATTGGGCAGGGCCAGCTCGATTGATGGAACCTCGGGTGTTGACCAACCAGGTGGCCTTTGCTAAATGCAGCTCCCAGTGTTTGAGAGTCTCCCCACACAGTGCCTTCAGGGTGGTTTTCAGCAGTCCGTTGCACCGCTCAACTTTTCCAGCAGCTGGTGCATGGTAGGGGATATGATACACCCACTCAATGCCGTGCTCTTTGGCCCAGGTGTCTACGAGGCCATTCTTGAAATGGGTCCCATTATCAGACTCAATTCTCTCCGGGGTGCCGTGTCGCCACAGGACTTGTTTTTCAAGGCCCAGGATGGTATTCCGGGCAGTGGCATGAGGCACGGGGTATGTCTCCAACCATCCAGTGCTTCCTTCTACCATGGTCAGTACGTAGTGCTTGCCTTGGCGGGTTTTGGGGAGCGTGATGTAGTCAACTTGCCAGGCTTCCCCATACCTGTACTTCGACCACCGTCCACCATACCATAGAGGCTTCACCCGCTTGGCCTGCTTGATGGCAGCACGTCTCACAGTCATGGATGACCTGTGAGACAATGTCCTTGGTTAAGTCCACCCCTCGGTCACGAGCCCATCTGTATGTTGCATCTCTCCCCTGGTGACCGGAGGCGTCATGGGCCCATCGAGCCAGAAATAATTCTCCTTTGTGCTGCCAATCCAGATCTACCTGAGAGACTTTAATCCTGGCAGCTCGGTCTGCCTGCTCGTTGTTACGATGCTCCTCATTAGCCCGTTTCTTGCCTACATGAGCGTCCACGTGACGGACCTTCACACTCAACTTCTCTACCCGGCCAGCGATGTCCTGCCACATCTCCGCCGCCCAGATGGGTTTCCCTTGGCGCTGTCAGTTGACCTTTTTCCATCGCTCCAGCCATCCCCACAGAGCATTGGCCACCATCCATGAGTCAGTGTAGAGATAGAGTCTTGGCCACTTCTCTCGTTCAGCTATATCCAAAGCCAACTGAACGGCTTTAAGCTCTGCAAACTGACTTGACCCACCTTGTCCTTCGGTCGCTTCTGCAACTCGCCGTGTGGGACTCCATACAGCTGCCTTCCATTTTCGGTTTGTCCCTACAATGCGGCAGGAGCCATCCGTGAAGAGCACATATCGCCTTTCATCTGCGGGTAGCTTGTCATATGGTGGGGCCTCCTCAGCTCGTGTCACCTTCTCCTCCTCTTCTTCAGAGGATAGTCCAAAACTCTCACCTTCGGGCCAATTGGTGATAATTTCCAGAATCCCAGGGCGATTAGGATTCCCTATCCGGGTTCACTGCATGATCAGAGCGATCCACTTACTCCACGTGGCATCGGTGGCATGATGTGTGGAAGGAACTCTTCCCTTGAACATCCAGCCCAGCACTGGTAGTCGGGGTGCCAGGAGGAGCTGCGCTTCGGTGCCGATTACTTCTGAGGCAGCTCGAACTCCTTCATAGGCAGCCAGGATCTCTTTCTCAGTTGGTGTATAGCTGGCTTCAGATCCTTTGTATCCCCGACTCCAGAATCCCAGCGGTCGTCCTCGGGTCTCCCCAGGCACTTTCTGCCAGAGGCTCCAAGAAGGGCCATTCTCCCCGGCTGCGGTGTAGAGCACGTTCTTCACGTCCTGTCCTGTCCTTACTGGCCCAAGGGCTACCGCATGGGCAATCTCCTGTTTAATTTGTTCAAAGGCTTGTTGTTGTTCGGGGCCCCACTGGAAATCATTTTTCTTCCGTGTCACAAGGTAGAGAGGGCTTACAATCTGACTATACTCGGGGATATGCATCCTCCAAAAGCCCACAGCGCCTAGGAAAGCCTGTGTTTCCTTCTTGCTGGTTGGTGGGGACATGGCTGCTATTTTGTTAATCACCTCCATTGGAATTAGGCGGCGTCCATCTTGCCACTTCACTCCTAGGAACTGAATTTCCTGAGCAGGTCCCTTGACCTTACTCCGTTTAATGGCAAAACCGGCTCTTAGGAGAATCTGGATTATCTTCTCTCCTTTCTCGAAGACTTCGCCCGCTGTGTTCCCCCATACAATGATGTCATCAATGTACTGTAGGTGCTCTGGAGCCTCACCCTTTTCCAGTGCAGTCTGGATCAGCCCATGGCAAATGCTGGGACTGTGTTTCCACCCCTGAGGCAGTCGATTCCAGGTGTACTGCACACCTCTCCAAGTGAAAGCAAATTGTGGCCTGCACTCCGCTGCCAAAGGAATGGAGAAAAAAGCATTGGCTATGTCAATGGTGGCATACCACTTGGCTTCCTTGGACTCCAGCTCGTACTGGAGCTCCAACATGTCCGGCACAGCAGCACTCAGGGGTGGTGTGACTTCATTGAGTCCACGGTAATCCACCGTCAGCCTCCACTCTCCGCTGGACTTACGCACTGGCCATATAGGGCTATTAAAGGGTGAGCGAGTCTTGCTGACCACCCCCTGGGTCTCCAGTTCACGGATCATCTTATGTATAGGGGTCACAGAGTCTCGGTCGGTGCGGTATTGCCGACGGTGCACTGTTGCTGTGGCTATCGGTACCAATTGTTCTTCAACCTTCAGCAGTCCCACAGCAGAGGGGTCCTCTGAGAGACCAGGCAAGGTGTTCAACTGTCTAATTTCCTCCGTCTCCACAGCAGCTATGCCAAAAGCCCAACAAAGTCCTTTTGGGTCTTTGAAATACCCACTCCTCAGGTAATCTATGCCAAGGATACACGGGGCCTCTGGACCAGTCACGATGGGGTGTCTGTGCCATTCCTTCCCAGTCAGGCTCACTTCAGCTTCCAGTACAGTCAGCTGTTGGGATCCCCCTGTCACCCCAGAAATGGAGATGGATTCTGCCCCTACGTATCTTGATGGCATTAATGTACATTGTGCGCCAGTGTCCACTAAAGCCTTATATCTTTGTGGCTCTGATGTGCCAGGCCACTGAATCCACACAGTCCAATAGACTCGATTGTCCCTCTCCTCTACCTGGCTAGAGGCAGGGCACCCCTAGTCCTGGTCATGGTACTCATTGTGCTCTTCTTGTGGGTATGACCTGGAGGTCCCTTCAAGAGGATCAGACGTATCATCATTCCTGTACCGTCTGGAGTCTTGCCCACGAGAGACTGGAGCAACGTTTACCCTTGAAGAGTTCTTTATGGTATTTGTTCCTCTTTTCAGTTCACGTACCCGGGCTGCTAAGGAAGAGGTGGGTTTCCCATCCCACTTCCTCATATCTTCTCCATGCTCACGGAGGTAAAACCATAGATCGCTACGTGGAGTGTACCTTCTCTCCTTAGCTGGGGGGCGCTGGCTCCTGATAGCAGAGACTCTTGTTTGTCCTGGCGAGATATGGAAAATCCCTTCCTTAATCTCTTCTCTTAGCTTCTGGTGTCCCTCTTCAATTTTCTCTTCCAGGCTTCGGACATGTTCAGCCAGTTTGGTTTCCACAGATGAGACGTGGGCTCGTAATGGGGCGGTGACAGTGTCTTCATAAATCCTGAGTTTGCTAACCAATGCTCCCACCTTGTCCTCTCCCTCCCTCCATTGCAGCGTTGCTAAGTAGCGGGAATACATTTCTGGCCCGAGTCGTGCAAACTTTAACCACATTTGGGAGGTACACTGTACGGCATCTGGACTCTTAGGGAATCTTTCATCCTCTGAAAAGATTATCTCCAGTACAGCTAACTCCCTTAAGCACCGGATACCTTGTTCCATCGTGTTCCACTGTCCTTGCTGTACGTGGAGGTCCTCCTTGCAAAGGTATCTCTCCCTCACACTGGACAACAGTCGCCGCCAGAGGCTGAGAGTTTCCTGCCTCCTTCCAATCCCCTGATCAATGACTACATCTCGAGACAGGGATCCCAGCTGTCTGGCTTCACTCCCATCTAGGATCGTATCGTTAGCTGCGGCATCCCAGATTCGGAGCAGCCAGGTCAGAATGGACTCATTTGCCTGTCGTGTGAACTCTCTCCGGAGCTCACGTAGTTCACCCAGGGATAGGGACCGAGTGATTATTTCTGGCTCTGTCTCCTCCGGTGGATGTGAAGGTCCCGCCTCTTCGTCATCATTTGCTATGCGAACTGATTTAGTCTTTGATTTCCTTTTCTGGACAGGGGCAACTGCTATTGGTTTTGTTTGTTCTTCTGGCTCCTCGATGGTTTGTGTGGACACGGTGCCGGTTGGTTTATTTCTTTCTCCCTCTGACTCAGCTGTGGTTTGGGTGGACGTGGTGTCTGCGGATTTGCTCCTTCTCTCCTCGCCCTGACAGTGCTGTACCATGTCAAGCAGTGCCCGGTAGGCAGTGGCCAGGGCCCAGCAGGTTGCTGTGAGCTGGCCATCTCTGGAGCTGCCAGAGCATTTTTCCTTCACCAGTCTTATCATGCTAACAGGATCCTGCAGTTGTTCAGGGGTGAATTTCCAGATCATTGGAGGAGAAAACTTTTCCAAATACTGGCTGATGTCCTCCCACTTCCCGTGCCACTCAGCATTATCTGCTCCCAGGGCAGGTGTCCAAACAACCTCCCTAAAAGGCACTTTTCTGACCCTAAACATGGTGTACACAGTACAGAGCAGACAGAGCAACACTAACAATAACATTATGCTGTCCTTAACATCAAAAGGGAACTCAATATTTTCAAAAACTGTTGTAACAGGTCTGAAGGGGAAGAAGGAGGTGGGAGGCTGGAAACCATCCACCCCTGTTCCCCCAAAAAGCTGGGTACGATTTTTAATGAGGCCCCAGAGGTAGCAACCCAAACCAGGACAGGCAAACAGGACTGAATACACATTTACAATGAAACTCATTGCTTCTGATGTTAGAATGACATAAACATAATATACTAATAAAGCAATTTGGATCCCTCTCCCTGGTCTTAAAGAGAGCATCAAAACAGGCAAATAATACCCCATCTGTGGAAATATGAACAGGCTCAAATACAACATCCATGTGAGTGCGTCAAACAACATGGTGATCAGGGAGTTTCTATATTCAAATAGACAAATGCTTCAAATGAAATTGTGATTCTGACTTCTCTCTCTCTGCCCGACGTTTGGGCGCCAAAATGTGCTGGTTTAAAAGTTAACCAGCAGGGGGAATGAACCCAACTCAAAGGAGAGATTATAAGTCAGAATAACAATTTATTAAAATAATACAGTAAGTACAATAATACAAACAAACAATTGGTCTCAACCCACAAAAACCCAAATGTATAACCCAGTACCCTGGGGCCTGAACAAAGTGGTGTTCCTTGGGCCCTGTTTGAGTCCAAAGTAAAGGGAGAAGGGAAGAACCTGCTGGTGGGAGAGCTGCTGCAGTCTGGCCAGAACTGGTGATCGCAGTCCAGTGGTGGTCTAAGTCTGGTTGAGAGCGATGAGATGCAGCCGTCCTCTGGATCCCACGAGTGGGTTGAAAAATGTTCCAGAACTCCAAGATTATATATCCTCCAGTTCAGGCAGGAATGTTCAGTGCTCCCCTCAGGGCGGGGAGTTCCACAAAGGGTGTGAGGACAGAAACATCCTCCTATCTCACAGGCCTCTTAACACCTAGTTTATAGCCTGAGGAGTCAGGCTCTATGGGCAGAGGGTGCGAATAGTCTATTGACAACAATAGTCTAGTTTCTGGGAAATGACATGGAAGGCTATAGAATACAGTTTTGGGTTACACCCACCATGATGAACTGATCCCAGCTGTCCTAACTAGGACAATCCTAGTAACAAATCTTTTAATCCTTACATGAATCGGTAGCCAACCAGTCGAACATCCATTTATTATCATCGGACAACTCGCCTCAGCTACCTACTTCACAATCATTCTCATCTTATTCCCCATTACTAGTCTCCTAGAAAATAAGATACTCAACCTATAACCACTCTAATAGTTTATAAAAAACGTTGGTCTTGTAAACCAAAGACTGAAGGCCGCCCCTTCTTAGAGTTTTCCAAAAAATATCCAAGTACCCCCCAACTTTCCAATCAACACGTACATCAAGGGGAGGGGTCCCCTCCTCCCCCCATACCCTACGGTATGTATTACTTTGCATAGCATCCTCCACCACATTAGACATAACATGCATGTAGGAAAATCTGACATACTATTATTGCAAAAACCATCCAAATTTCCATACTATCTCCCATACAATCCAAAACTTGTCATTCACAGATCTAGGCACATTCCCACACAAGGACATAACATGTCATGGTCTAGGAATAATCCCGCCAAACGAACTAAAACCTAAGGCTGCTAATTTTCGCATAAAATCCTTCTCAATACGAGGAACATCACAGAACCTAAAATCCATGGTCCATGGACCACTCACCATTTAACCTTGCTCTATGTACCAACCAAGAAGTGCTGGGTTATTTATTAGTCGTACTCCTCACGAGAAACCAGCAACCTGGCGTTAGTAATGTTTATCATGTCCAGCTCATTTTTAGCAACAAGTTTATCCGATTTTTCTCCTGTTTCCCTCTCAAAGGCTAACGATGACTTCAGCACCACATTTTCTGATTTCAAAACAGTAGATTCAACATCAGAAATCCATTCATGACTTCCCTGTCAGCACTCCATCCAAATGTCTGTGCTCTCACTTTGACCTGAGAGAAACCTCAGGCAGGTGGAAAAGGGCAGATAAAGAAAAAACAGATGGGTCCAGCAGAAGTGATGCTGCTTCTGTCAAAAGCAGAGCAGAGACCAAAAGCATTTTAGGAAGTTGCTTACAGAAGCACTTGTGCATTCCAGGTTACAGCTCAGGAGTCTCAATGACTTGTCCAACATGAGAGTTTCTTTTCCATTTCTCAACCCCCAGATTCCTCAGGAGTAGGAAACTGGAAACACTGACTGAGAAAAGCTCCATTCCTTCTTAATAATTGTGCTTTGTCCTTCCCATTTGACAGTGCTCTTGGAAATGTGCTGGTGTGATCTGGATCTGTGAGCAGCCCTGACCTCCCAGAGCACTCATCCAATGGCAGGAAGACCCCACGTGGCTCCTGCTGGGGTTCTTGCCACCACAACCCAGTATGGGTCAATGGAATGGGGAGCAGGGTGGTGGGACCAGGAAGGACCAGTTAAGGGGGTTGGGGGCACTTCAGCATCTCCATCAAGGTCAGACCATTATAGACCAGTATAGACCAGTGTAGACCAGTATAGACCAGTATAGACCAGTACAGACCAGTAAAAAGCCAGTACGGACCAGTATGGACCAGTATGGACCAGTACAGGTCACTAGAACAGCGAGCAGGGTGGTGGGACCAGTAAGGACCAGTTAAGGGGGTTGGGGGCACTTCAGCATCTCCATCAAGGTCAGACCAGTACAGACCGGTACAAACCAGTATGGACCAGTATAGACCAGTATAAACCAGGGTAGAGCAGTATAAACCGACATAAACCAGTACGGGTCACTGAAACAGGGAATGGGGTGGTGGGATCAGTAAAGACCAGTTAAGGGGGTTGGGGGCGCTTCATCATCTCCGTCAAGGTCAGACCAGTACAGACCAGTATAAACCAGGATAGACCAGTATAAACCAGTATGGACCAGTACGGGTCACTGGAACGCGGAATGGGGTGGTGGGACCAGTAAGGACCAGTTAAGGCAGAACTCAGCTGGGACTTAGTGGTTTGGGGGTGGGCGTGTCCCTTCTTTAGGTGGGCGTGGTCTCTCCCTGGTGGGCGTGTCCCATCCCAAGGTGGCCATAGCCTCTGCAAGTGGGCGTGTCTTTTGCATCCTCTCCCCCTCCCTGAACTGGGAGCTCAACTGGGACTTACTGGGGTTTGGGTGGGCGTGTCCCCTCCCAATGATGGACCCACTTTCAGCCCCTCCCCCCACCTTTAAGGGCCCCCCCAAAGCCCCTCTCCCCCTTCCTGCACCTCCCCAACCCTCAGGGTCCCTCCTGTCCCTCCCCCACCCTCAGGGTTTCTTCCTTCCCCTCCCCCCAGTGAACCTGCTACCCCTCCCCCACTCTCAGGAGCCCTCCCTGCCCCTCCCCCACCTTCAGGGGCCCTCAGGACCCCTCCCCCAACCCCAGAGACTCTCCTGCCCCTCCCCCACCCTCGGGGAACTTCCTACCCTTCCCCCACCCTCAGGGACCCTCAGGGCCCCTCCTTCACTTTCGGGGTCCCTCTCTGCCCCTCCCCAACCCTCAGGACCCTCCTGCCCCTCCCCCCACCTCGGGGTCCCTCCTGCCCCTCCCCCACCCTCAGGGAACCTCCTGCCCTTCCCCCACCCTCAGGGACGGTCCTGCCCTTCCCCCACGCTCAAGGACCATCCTGCTCCATCCCCACCCTCAGTGTTCCCTCCTTCCCCTCCCCCCCCCACTGGGGCCATTACTGGTCCCTTACTGGTCTGTACTGGGAAGGGAGAGGGGAGGGGCCGCCCCCTCGAGGCCCCTCCCCCCAGTGACGTCACCGGGTCCCAAAAATAGCCCCGGGGGCCCAAACTGGAGGGGGGACCTGGAGCCGCTCCCAGTGGGACCAGTTCAGGTACTGGGAGGGACTGGGAGGGAACTGGGAGGGACTGAGAGGGACTGGAAGGGGGCAGGGCTTCCCCCCCTCCCCCCCCTCCGTGTCCTTGGGGTGACCTTGGGGAGGGAGGGGGATGGGCCGCTCCCAGTGGCTCCCAGTAGCTCCCAGTAACCCCAGTAATGCCTCCGGTATCTCCAGTGACCCCCCCAGTAACCCCAGTGACCCCCCCAGTAGCTCCTAGTAGCTCCCAGTAACCCCAGTGTCTATCCCAGTAGCTCCCAGTAACTCCCAGTAATCCTAGTGTCCACCCCAGTAACTCCCAGTAACCCCAGTGTCCACCCCAGTAGCTCCCAGTAACTCCCAGTAAGCCCCCCAGTAGCTCCCAGTAACTCCCAGTAACCCCAGTGACCCACCCAGTAGCTCCCAGTAACCCCAGTGTCCATCCCAGTAACCCCAGTGACCCCCCGAGTAGCTTCCAGTAGCTCCCAGTAACTCCCAGTGTCCCCCCCAGTGCCTCCCAGTATGTCCCAGTTTAACCCAGTTCCCCCCCCCGTGGGCCCTGGGCCGGGTGGGGGAGGGGCTGGCTCACATTTCCATGGCAACATCCCTTTCCCTCTGGCCCAGTTTCTCCCAGTTCCTCCCAGTTTAACCCAGTTTTTCCACATTTTTCCCCATTTTTCCACATTTCCCTCATTTTCCCCATTTTTCCCATTTTCCCCCATTTTTCCACATTTTCATGAATTTTTCCCCATTTCCATGAATTTTTCCCCATTTCCCCCCCATTTTCCAGATTTTTCCCAATTTTCCTACATTTTCCCAGATTTTTTCCCATTTTTACCCCATTTTCCCAGATTTTTCCCCATTTTCTCCAGATTTTCCCAGATTTTCCCCCCATTTTCCCACATTTTTCCCCATTTTTTCCACATTTTTCCTACATTTTCACACATTTTCACACATTTTTCTCCAGATTTTCCCAGATTTTTTTTCCCATTTTTTCCACATTTTCCCCGATTTTTTAGCACATTTTTCCCAGATTTGCCCAGATTTCTTCCCCCATTTTCCTGGATTTTTCCCAGAATTTCCCATATTTTCCCCATTTCTCCAAAATTTTTTTTATCTTTCCCCATTTTTCCCCATTTCCTGGATTTTCTCCCATTTTTTCCACATTTTCCCGGATTTTTCCTCATTTTTCCCAGATTTTCCCAGATTTTTCCCCATTTTTCCCAGATTTTCCCCAGATTTTTTCCCATTTTTTTAAATCTTTCCCCATTTTTCCCCATTTTCTGGGATTTTTTCCCATTTTTCTCCATTTCCCCCCATTTTTCACAGAATTTCCAGCATTTCCCCCCCAGTTTGTCCCCATTTTCCCAGATTTCTCCCAGATTTTCCCAGATTTTTCCCTATTTTTTCCCCTTTTTCCCGGATTTTTCCCAGATTTGTCCTCCACTTTTCCCAGAATTTCCCACATTTTCCCAGATTTTTCCCACATTTTTTCCCATTTTTCCCACATTTTCTCAGATTTTTCTCCAGATTTTCTTCCAGATTTTCCCAGATTTTCCCAGATTTCCCCCCATTTTTCTTGATTTTTCCCGATTTTCCCCATTTTTCCGGATTTTTTTCCCATTTTTTCCCATTTTCACACATTTTTCCTCATTTTCCTCCATTTTCACGGATTTCTCCTCATTTCCCCCATTTTCCCACAGTTTTTCCCAATTTTTTCACATTTTCCCAGATTTTTCCCCATTTTCCCCATTTTCCCAAATTTTTTCCCACATTTTCCCAGATTTTCTCCCTATTTCCCCAGATTTTTCCTCATTTTGCCCTTTTTTTCCCAGATTTTTTCCCAATTATTTTCCCCATTTTCCCAGATTTCCCCCCTTTTTTCCCACATTTCCCCGGATTTTTTCCCAATTTCCCCCCATTTTCCATGATTTTTCCCACATTTTTTCCACATTTTCCCAGATTTTTCCTCATTTTCCCCCATTTTTCCCAGATTTTTCCCCATTTTTCTCACATTTTTTTCCCCAGATTTCCAGATTTTCCCAGAATATTCCCCATTTTCCCCCAATTTTTTCCCTATTTTCCCAGATTTTTCCCATTTTTTCCCCTTTCCCCCCCATTTTTTCCACATTTTTCCCAGATTTTCTCCCATTTTCCCCAGAATTTCCCAGGGTTTTTCCCAATTTTTCCCCATTTTCCCAGTTTTTTCCCAATTTTTTCCCCATTTTCCCAGAGTTTTTCTCGATTTCCCCCCATTTTCCCAGATTTTCCCCCCATTTTTCCCACATTTTCCCAGATTTTCACACATTTTTCCCCATTTTCCCCCTTTTTTTCCTCATTTTTCCATATTTTCCCATATTTTCCCCCATTTTCCCCAGAATTTCCCACATTTTCCCCCATTTTTCCCCAGTTCCCCGGATTTTTCTCACATTTTTCCCAGAATTTTCCGCAATTTCCCCATTTGCCCACATTTTCCCAGATTTTTCACCATTTTCCTGATTTGCCCCCCATTTTTCCCACATTTTCACAGATTTTTCTCCAGATTTCCCCCCCATTTTTCCCCCATTTCCCCACATTTTCTTGGATTTTTGGGTCCCCAGTTTTCCAAATTTCCCAAATTTCCCCAGTGGGAAAAAATGGGGGGAAAAAACCAGGAATTTTGGGGAAAATGGGGAAAAATTGGGGAAAAAAGTGGGAAATTTGGTGAACACGAAGGAAAAATTGGGAAAAATGGGGGAAAATTTGAGAAAAAAGTGGGAAATTTGGGGAAAATTGATAAAAATGGGGAAAAATGGGGGGAAATTTAGGAAAACTGGGGGAAAATCTGGGAAAATGTGGAAAAACGGGGGAAATTTTGGGGAAAAAGTCAGAAATTTGGGGAAATGGGGGATTTTGAGGGGAAATGGAGGGAAAACTGGGAAAAAAGTAAGAAATTTGGGGAAAAGGGGTGAAAAATCAGGAAAAATGGGGGATAATTGGGAAAAATGGGGGGAAATTTGGGGAAAATGGGAAAAAATGGGGGAAATTTGGGAACAATGGAAGGAATTTGGAAAAAAAATGGGGAAAAATTGAGAAAAATGGGGAAATTTGGGAAAAATGGGGGAAATGGGGGGAAAATTGGGGAAAGAGTGGGAAATTTGGGAGAAATGGATGAAAAACTGGGAAAAATGAGGGGAAATTTGGGAAAAACTTGGGTGTCCCCACCAGGTTCGGCCCCGCCATGGCCCCGATAGCCCCGGGATCAGGTGAGACCCCTACCCCATGCCCTGACCCCTCCCCCTCCCCGAGGTCACTGCCCTGACCCCCCGAGTCCAGGCTGTGACCCCTCCCCAACCCCGTGGCCCCTCCCACACTTTATGGCCCCTTCCCCATTCTGTGGCCCCTACCCCATTCTGTAGCCCCTACCCCACTCTGTGACCCCTCTCCCACTTCATGACCCCTCCCCCACTCTCTGACCCCTCCCCCACTCTATGGCCCCTCATCCACTTTATGGCCCCTCCCCCACTCTCAGACCCTTCCCCCACTTTATGGCCCCTCCCCCACTCTGTGGTTCCTCCCCCACTCTGTGACCCCTCCCCGATTCTGTGACCCCTCTCCCACTCTGGGGCCCCTCCCCCACTTTACGGCCTCTCCCCCACTCTGTGACCCCTCCCCCACCGACACCTTCTCCCTGCAGAGAGAACAGCCAACACACTATTTCACTTCTCACTTTAACAAAGCTCTTTTCTCCTTCAAGCCCCTCAAAGGCGCCAAGGCCACATAGGAGGCCACACACAAACAGTACTCCTCTTCCCACTTGACTACACCTTCTCCCTCACTGTTCTACAGGGAACACCAGGAATCTGCTCGCAGAGGCCTCTCCTTTCCCATCAGTAGCTCAGCACAAGGAGTTAAAGGAACTCAAGCCTTAGGCCACAAGAGCTGACAGCGAGGAAACTTTGGGAGCAAACTAATGCTGCTAACACGGACCCAGCTGAATCCAGCACACAATCACAGAATCCAAGAGTCCTTCAGCTTGGAAAAGACCTCCAAGCTCACTGAGTCTTGTGCAACCCCTCCCCGACCGCCTGCAGGGACTGGATGATGCTTTGCACAAGCACCAAAAGGAATGTTGTGAAAACCATGGCCTGCAGGAGGACACAGAGAAGGGCTTGGTTGGGGCTGGGAAGGAGGGAGCTGGCGCTGGGGGAGCGGGGATGGAGCCTCGGGGATGTGGCGCAGCAAGGACAGGGGCCCAGGCAGCTGACAGGCGGCAAGGCCTCACCCCCTGCCCCAGCAGCAGCACCGGGCCCTGCCCAAGGCGCTCCTGCCAGGGGCTGGGCCCTGCAGGCAGGGGCAGAACCCACTCCCTGGGGCGGCCTTGCTGCCCTGGCCGTCGTCTGGCCCAGCCTCTCCCTGTGTGCGTGCTCCCCACAGCACAGGCTGCACTGGGCAGCATCCCCTGATGGGCCCTGCCGAGCTGCCCCACGGGGACACTTCCCTTTTATGTCACAGGTGCCACAGCCTGTCCCAGCCAGCCCTGCCCATTGTCCCCACCCCGGCTCAGTGACTCACAGTGGCCCCTGGCAACCAAAGAACCAAAGCCCCACACCTCCAGAGTGCAGCCCTACCCATGTGCCAGATAGAAAACTGGGGGACGTGACCCTTGGATGCTTTTAGTACAGAGATACAAGCTATTTACAGTTATCCATTTGGGGACAGGATGTCCTACAGGCTAATGTGGTGTCACATTTGGAGTGAAAAGTACTTTTCAAAGAAACCCAGGGTGCATGGGTGATGCAGAGGAAGCTGCCAAGTCACCCAATGTGAAGCTCAACACTGCTTTGCAACAGCACTGCCCTTTCACACACATCTTTGGCAAAGACAAAGATGTCAGGCTTTAGTTTCTAAATCAGTAACACTTGACAAGACCTCTTTATGAACTGACAGCAAAAGAACTTAGGAGCAGCTTACGGTTGGCAAGAAGAGAAGGGCTGATGGGTATGTCATGAACACTGACAGCTGGGTGGTCGTGGAGCTGACCAAGGACTGCCAGATACAAAAGACATCACCTGCTGGACTTGGTCCAAACACCAGCCCCTCCTCTCCCTTCTCAACCACTCAACCACAGCCTGAACACACCCACACCTGCCAGGGCCAACTGGCTGTTTCTCTTCTCTTTTCTGCCTGGGGGCGAAGGAAGGACAGGGAGGGCATTTGCCTTCGGGCCAGAGGGAAGGGGAAGGAGATCCCCCCAAATCCATCCCTGGCAGGATGGGGGCTGGAGGAGACATTGGGGGACCCCCAAGAATATTTTCAAGGGGAAGAAAGGATGGGGGCACCCACAGGGGGTTGGGGGGGGGAGGGACCCAGGAATCTCGTGGTGGGACACTGGGGAGTTCCCAGTAGTTTCTTGGGGGGGTGGACCCCCAGCAGTCCGGGGTGGAAAAATGGACGGAGGAATCCGCCGTAAAGAGTTGGTGACACCCAAAAGACTCTAGGAGGGGGTCGGGAGGGGCCCCGGAGTCCTGAAGAGTGTTTGGGGGTCCCCAGGAGGGAGTCTGGGGGTCTGAGGTGGTCCCAGGAGATTTTCAAGGGTTAAGGGGATGCACAGGAGATTTGGGGGAGGAGGGGGAAAGGCGGAGGGTCCCCAGGAGTCTCGGGGGGGATCTGGGCAGTTCCCGAGAGTCTTGGGGGAAATTCGGAGGGGTCACCAGGAGCCCCCGGACCCCCTGAACTCACCCCACACCACCATGGCCTCGTTGGGGCCGCACGTGAAAAACAGCGCAGCGGGGGGAGACCCTGGGGCCGGGATCGATCGGGACCAATCGGGTTCAATCCCGATCCTCCCCTCCCCCGCCATCACCGCCCCCCTCCCGGCAGCCCCCGCGGAAGTTTCGACGTTCTATTGGGTGACTCACCGGCACAAGGACAGGGGCCCAGCAGAATTTGGCAATGACGTCATTCCAGCAGAGCCGTTCTATTGGTTGCGACCCACAAGGGAGCCCCAAAACCTGTTCATGGCTTGGGGGGAAAGGACAGCCGGCACGGTCGGGAACGGGGGTTCAGAGGGTGTTCAAGTGCCCAGGAAAGGGGTAAAAAACTTTCTCCTCTCCCTCCCAGTGCCCCCTCAGCCCATCCCAGTGTCTCTCCCAGTGCCCCCTCGACCCATCCCAGTCTCTCCCCTGCTCTCCCAGTGCCCCCTCAGCCCATCCCAGTCTCTCCCCTGCTCTCCCAGTGCCCCCGTCCATCGAGGTCCCAGCCCAGCCCTGCCCCCTGCTCTTCTCCGGCCTGGATTTCTCCCCTGCAGGGGCAGCTGAGGTGGCTCCAGGGCGGGCGGGAGCTTTCGGGGCAGGGGGTGGCTCCTGACATGCTGCTGGAACCGCCCCTGTCTGGGCGGGCCCGTCAGCCTGGGGCACCTCCTCACCCGAGCCTGGGGGACGGGCCGGCAACTGGGAGGGGCTTTGGGAAGGAATGGGGAGGCTGAGAAGGGCTTGGGGGTCGTGGAGGTAACTGGGAAGGTATTTGGGGGAGTTTGGGGGTTTGGGAGGGAGGTTGGGGAGATTGGGGCAGCTGTGAGGGGTTTTGGGAAATCGTCGGGAATGTGGGAAGGAACTGGGAGAGAGTTTGGGGGCATACTCAAGGGGAAGGGGGCAACTAGGAGAGGGTTTGAAAGGTCCTGGGAGGGCTGGAGGTAACTGGGAGGGGTTTGGGGGCATCTTGTGGGTTTTTGTGGGTCTGGGAGGCAGTCTGGGGGCCTCGGAGGGTTTAAGGGGAAGTTGGGAGTGTCCTGTGGGACCGGGATGGGATTTGAGGGTTCCTGGAGGGGCTGGGAGGGCTTTATGCCTTTATACTGCGGGCATTGTCTAGTATTGATGGGGGTAATCCGTGAGTTGACTGTTTCATAATCATCCAAATTTTAACAAGACTTTGAAGGTGGTCAACCTCAGTTTGAAGCAGCTCATTTTTAGCAACAAATTTATCCGATTTTTCTCCTGTTTCCCTCTCAAAGGCTAACGATGACTTCAACACCACATTTTCTGATTTCAAAACAGTAGACTCAACATCAGAAATCCATTCATGACTTCCCTGTCACCACTCCATCCGAATGTCTGTGCACTCACTGTGGCCTGAGAGAAACCTGCCTGTTTGCAGCGCACTGACTGGGCAACTTTTCTTTTTGCAGGTGGAAAAGGGCAGATAAAGAAAAAACAGATGGGTCCAGCAGAAGTGATGCTGCTTCTGTCAAAAGCAGAGCAGAGACCGAAAGCACTTTAGGAAGTTGTTTACAGAAGCACTTGTGCATTCCAAGTTACAGCTCAGGAGTCTCAGTGACTTGTCCAACATGGGAGCTCCTTTTCCATTTCTCAACCCCCAGATTCCTCAGGAGTAGGAAACTGAAAACACTGACTCAGAAAAGCTCCATTCCTTCCTAATAATTGTGCTTTGTCCTTCCCATTTGACAGTGCTCTTGGAAATGTGCTGCTGTGATCTGGATCTGGGAGCAGCCCTGACCTCCCACAGCCCTGGCCACACACACCTCATCCAACGGCAGGAAGAACCTGCCTGGCTCCTGCTGGGGTTCTCACCACCCACCGACAGCTTCTCCCTGCAGAGGGGTGGGCAACTACCCAGGCAGGATGAGACCTGACCCCAGCAGGCAGCAAAGTCCCTGCCCTGGCACAAAGAACCCCGGAGCACAGGGACCCTGCTCTGCAGGACAGCCCCGGGCATCCCTGGCTGCACCCCCACCTTCCCAGCCCGCAGCCATCCCTGGGAGAAGGAGCCCACCTGCGCTGTCCCTCTGACGGTGCTGCAGGGAAGGCCTGCCCTGGAAAACATCCTCCTCCGGCGCAACAGAGAAACTGGGAGAGTCCTGACAGATGTGCAAGGCTGTGGCATGTGGTAGCTTTAGGAGATTCCTCCAGGAACACAAGCGACATTGCCCTGCACCTGTAGACTCACTCTGCAGAGGAGTGTGAAGTTGTGGAAGGAAGTCTCAGCTGAACACCTGCCATCTTTCTGCTGCCTTTAACCTCCCTTTGCCTTTCTTCTCTTCTCTCGTGCCTACAGGCAGTGCCCTCGGCCCTGCTGGGCTGTGCAGAGGAGCTGCTCCTGGGCAGAGCTGTCTCTCTGCAGTGCTGCCCGCTTGCCAGGATTTCCCTGTGTGCCAGGAGCCCGGCCCAGCTGAGCAGCACAGCAAGAGCCAAAGGCAGCCCTTTCTCTGCCCCTCTGGGTTCCCCGCAGGTGTCCCTGGGGCTCCAGGGGAACCTGCTGTGGAACAGACTGAAGGAAACAATGATGTTCCCTCTTCTCACCTCTTCAGTGACACTTCTTTCCAGCAGTGACACTTCTTTCCAGCAGTGACATTTCTCCTCTTAGAAAATTACCAGGGTATGATGATCACCTTTTCTAGTTTCATCACTACACAGGACACCAGGAGGGTGACAGCAAAGGATCTGGTAACTCCCTGGCACAGCGGGGGTTTTCCTGGAGTCACACAGAGAAATGTGTCAGGGCTCTGAGAGGTGTCCAACCCTGAGCTGGACTGATGCACACACGGGGGTGTTCAGAGACACGAGTCCTTCCCTGGCACACACACAGGCAGTTCATTGCAGCAGGGGCAGTGTCTCCCTGGGCTCCTGCTACCACTCCCAGAGCCTGGAGCCACCTCAGCCCTGTAATGCTCCCACCCTGCCCACTCCTACACTTCAGATGAACATTGGGGTTTTCTACTCACTGGAACTGCCCAGACCAGCCCCTCCCTGGTCCCCCCATCTCCCTGCCCCGCCCCAGCCCAGCAGAGCAACACAGTCGTTTCTGGTCCTGCAGCAAGAAAGGGAGGCAATAGAGGACAGGGACAGTGACTGCATGTCTGGACTGCTCAGGAGATCATCAGCTCAGGCGGCAGCTCCTGCAGCCCCAGGGCCAGACCTGCTTCCCAGTGGCCCAGGCAGCTGCTGCCACGTGGGCACAAGCTCTGCTGCCCAGGAGGGTCCTGTAGTGAAGGGCTTTGCAGATGGCCACGTAGCGGTCATAGGACATGATGGTGAGAAGGGCAAGCTCCACTGTGATCAAGAAGAAAAGCAAAAAACACCTGTGCAGCTCATCCTGAGTAGGACATGCCCCTGGTGTTCCAGAGGGAATTGGCCATGGCTTTGCGGAGAGTGGTGCAGATGCAGCCCGGGTGTGTGAGGGAGAGGTGGAGCAGGAAGAAGTCCCTGGGGGGTGTACAGGTGGTGGTGGCAGGCTACGGCACTGAGGATGAGGCCGTTGCCCAGGAGGGCAGCCAGGGAGATGCCCAGGAAGAAGCAGAAGTGCAAGAGCTGCAGCCAGGAGGAGGAAGTGGGGGATGGAGCTGCTGTTGGACATGAGCTTCCTCCGGGCATCAGGAAATGTCCAAGGAGGAAAAGGCAGTGAAAACTTTGGGACAGGTTTCCTAGATCAAACCCATGAATTCCTCTGAGCATCTACCCTCATCCCAAGTATCTGCAGTCACACATATATAGATTCTGGACTGTAGAAGACAGGCTTAGCATGACTTTAAGATGATTTCTTCTCAATTTTTTGATTTATTTTTCTACTGCCAGGTCTGAGAGGGGCATCGTGGAACCAAAGGAACCCTGAGACATTTCAGAATCCCACATGTGTTCGGTCTGTCTGAGCTGGAGTTCATTTTCTCACTGCAGGCGTCACAGTGCTGTGCTTTGCATTGGGAGTTACAAAGGGGTTAATCACACCAGTGCTTTGGCAACTGCTGAGCAGGGCTGGTGCAGCATCTGCATTGTCGGCTTCGTCCCCTGAATCGGGGGCAAGATCATGGGAGGCGATACAGACAGGTCAGTTGAGCCAAATGGACCAAAGGGACATTGCAGAATATATGGCGTCAGCTCAGCTACAAGAGCTCAGGAAAGGAACAGGAAAGGGGGGAAATCCATTTTTTTACAATACATGCCTTCTGAGCGGCTTCTCTGTGTGGTGAAGCCCTGCTTCCCATGAAGTGGCCAGGTATCACTGCTGACAGGAAGTAGAGAGAAAATCTTTTTTTTCCCTCTTCACTTATGCATGCGCAAACTTTGGCTTTTGCTTTAGTAAAGTGCCTGATCTCAAGGTAGAAATAATTTTCCATCTTATTCTGTCTCTTCTGTCTGGCTGGGAAGGGCAGCAATAGAGCAGCTTGGTGGGCACCTGGCATCCAGGTAAGGTCAACCCACTGCAACATTGTAGGGTCTCATGGAACCAAAGGACTGCTGGGAGACTGGGGGAACTCACGGAATCAAGTGGCCGTTGTGGCACTGCCCTGCATCATAGAAGCAAATGTTCCCTGGGAAACTACAGAAACCAGGGACTTAAGGGACATCATTGGGATGTGCGGGACCTCATGGAATTAAACAAACCGTGGGATATCTTTGGAATTTCATGGAATCAAAGGGATAAAACAAAAGAATTAAACCCCATAACCAGAAACCATTGGATCGAACATTTCTTTAATATGCCAGTTGGGGATTCATGGGTGTACTCTGCCATGCATGAATCAAAGAATCAGTATAAATTTCGGAGTATAAATACAGTGATACTTGAAAGACCCTCCCCTTCACAAGCAGTCCAAAATTCTCTTCTGATTTTAGGGTCAAATAGCCTCTTGGATTTTATTCGTGGAGCAAGACTGCCATCTAGCGTCCATTTCTTCTGGGAGGGGCAGTCATTTTCACAGAGTGGTCTTCTCCCTTAGCAGGCCTCGTAGTATCTCTGATTGAATCAAAGAATCAGTATAAATTTCAGAGTATAAATACAGTGATACTTGAAAGACCCTCCCCTTCACAAGCAGTCCAAAATTCTCTTATGGTTTTAGGGTCAAATAACCTCTTGGATTTTATTCGTGGAGCAAGACTGCCATCTAGCGTCCATTTCTTCTGCGAGGGGCAGTCATTTTCACAGAGTGGTCTTCTCCCTTAGCAGGCCTCGTAGCATCTCTGATTGATCTATCCGACCCCTAAACTAAATGCTTTAGGACCAGCTAAGACGTGTCTTAGAACTTCCCATTTGCTTAAACAATGTAAGACTTTCTTCTTAACAGAACAATCTCTTATTAAACAAGTTTTCTGAGGCCTGTAAGCTAATTTCTTGAAGATGGGCATATGATACACTCTCTATTAGTTTCCATGTATCATCTACATTCTCTCTCCTACAACTAATTGTAGTCTTAAAAGAAAAGAAAAGACTGCTACCATGCCAAGAAAGCAAACCCCTTTGTTGATTAGGATTTTTATCTAAGAAAAACTTCTGATTTACGAAGCCATTAAGGATGGAGATCCTCTCTCATTTCAGTGCCATTGTGACAATATGGGGCCTCATGTAACACATGGAACACAGAACACTGCACATTCCCAAGCAATCAAGGGGCCATTGTAACACTCCAGGGCCTCCTGGAAGACGGAGGCCTCGCAGAGAGACCTCAAATCAGAGGTTTGGGCAATCCTCAACCAGAGGAAGTTCAACAAGGGGAAGTGCCAGATTCTGTCCCTGTGATGGGGCAACCCCGAATGTCCGGACAGACTGGGAATGATATTCTGCATAGCAGCGCTGGAAAATGGCCTCTGGGGTCCTGGTGGATGGCCAGTTGGCCAAGAGTCAGTGGTGCTCTGGCGGGGGCTCACTGCTCGGTCACAGGAGGGTTTTCAGACACACGAGTCCTTTGCTTGCAGGTCTGTGATGAATGCCCTGAGGAGATGACCTGGGTTTTCCAGTGCACATGGCAATAGATCACACCCTGTTTTGGTGGTCATTTATGTCCTACGGAGGTGACAGAGATGAGAAAGAGAATGAAATTTTTGAATGTGCCTCTGAGTGCCCCTCAACCTGCTGCAAATGTGCAGATTTCAGCACATCCAGTTCAGGTGTGAGAGGCGGTTCCCTGGTCCTCTGAGCAAGAAGAGCTGGACGAGGGACACAGCAGAACTCGCTTACTGAGCCTGTATCTCCATGAATCCCAAAGCAAGTGCGAGGGGTTATGCCACGTCCGAGTTTTCTCAGGGGAAGGTGTTTCTCCCATGCACTGCCTCCCCGTGGCACTGGTGCCACAGACCCCGACAAAACCACAAGTGGTCTTTGTCCCTAGCAAAAGTATTCTTGCTGCTAGCCGGGATGTTCCACGGGAAAGGCCAGGAGAGGTTGAACCCGGAGGGCACTGAGCCCGGAGGGATGTTCTGCCTCTCGTGCCCCTCGACCATTCCGGCAAGCGCTTAACCTGTAGGACAATTCAGGAGTCTCTACGTGCCAAAAGAGAGATGTGAGGGAAGAGACGCTGGCGGTGTAAGAAGCACATGGTCTGTCAATCTGAAGATCCTCGATACCAAACACCACCCCTGCCACCCAGTCCGGCCCCGCCGGTTCTACGGTGCGGAGCATGGACCGCCGCTGCGCTGCCGCCGCTGTCGCCTGGCCTCCGCCTCCAACCAGCACCCGAGGAGAACCCGAGAGGCGCCGGCGCCTGTCCCAGCCTAGGGGCGGATTTGTCGGAGGAGGACAGGGGAGGAGGGAGAGGAAGGCAGAGGAGGCGGAGGCGACCCGCTAGGAGCAGAGAGTCGGGGCTCGTGGGGGCAGCGGGGCGCCGGAAAGCGGATCGGCGGCTGCGGCGTTGTCGGAGAGCGGGGCTGGTGGCGCTGGCCGCAGTTTTGATCTGTGCGCAGGGCTGGCGCCGGAGACCGTAAGGGCGGGGGCAGCCTCCTGGGGTGGACGTGCATATTCCTCGAGGTTGCCCTCCTGTCTGGTAGGTTCTTCACAAAGTTCTTCTCCCGAACTATCTTCCCAGCCCTCCCTCCCTCTGGTCCATAAAGTATTCCCTGGGAACACTCATCGCTTTTTTCTTTGTAGAGCCGTTCGTTATTCTTTCCTTGCTTTACTCTCTGTCCTTCAGTGAATTCGTGCAGTCCGTCCTTCCCCTTTCCTTCTTCTCTTCCTCTCTTCGCTTGGCTTAATCCCACAGCTTTCCATTCTTCAGTGACTTCACCAATCCACTTCTCTTTTCCGCTCACCTCTCTCCAGCAAATATTAATGGACATTTCAACTACTACACACCTTTATATCCTCTTAAAATTCTTCTCCGTATTGGCTTGACTGCTGCTGTGCCCTCTGTTTTGGGCAAAAACATCCAGTGCAAAACAACTTCCGACGGCTTTTCTTCAGCTCCCTGCCCGTGTCTGCAGGTAGAGCCCAGGTGCAGCAGGACCCATTGGTAGAGACCAGCGGGAGCAGTGAAATCACCAAGTGCTCACACGCCAACATACGAAACGGTGAATTTATCCATTCCTACCGGCAGCTCCCGGGTCACAGCCCCGAGTTTCTCGGTGCTAAATGGTCCAGAGAGCTGCGGGCGCCAACGGGGCGGCTGTGGGTGACGGGTGATGGTCTTTCCACCATCCTCTGGCTCTCCGGGCACCGTCATGGAGACGAGTTGGGTATTAGCGCTTCTATTAAAACAGGGTTTTCAGCCATACAAAGAGAACAGGTTTGAGTACCTGGGTGCCAAGTGACGTAAAAAGCACAGCGCAGTGCAAGAGGCACCAGTGCTAGAACACTGAATTTAGCCCTGGCCTATCAAATCCTCATCTCACTAAACTTAATAATGCGTCAGATTCTGCTTCCAGGCTGCCTCTGGCACGACCTCCAGTTTTCTCCAGGCTGCCCAAATAGTTAGAGCTCTCTGTTTTCAGGACAAGCATACATATTTCAGGTGTTCCCTAGTCTTCTGAGTCGGAGAAGTGACACAACTGGGATCTCATCACGGAGACTGTATCTCCATTGGTCCAAAGCGGCTGGGAGATGCCATGCCATGATTTCTCATGGGCAGGTGCTTCACCCATTCACTACTTCAGTGTAGAATTGGTGCCACAGCCCAAGTCTAAAACTAAGGTGCTATTTGTCTCCAGCAGAAATGCTCCTGCTGACAGCTCCGCTCCCCACAGACGTCGATCGGTCTCCCGGTGTATCGCAGTCCCCGTAAGCCATGGCCCACTGCAAACAGAGAGATTTGAATATGTTGCCAGCCGGGGAAAACTGGAAGTCGTGCCAGAGGCAGCCTACAGGTTGAAAGGGATGCATTAATAAAGTTAGTGAGATGAGAGTTTGATAGACCGGGAGCAGCTTTGGAATGATCTCATTTTCTTTAGAAAAGGAGAAATGTGTGACTGCAGAGAGAGCCGAGATATCTTTTGGTGGTAGCATGTGGAGGAGAGGACAGACGGAGAGGGATAGTGAAGTTGAAGTGGCGAGCAGAGATAGAAGGAGGCCTGAGCTTTCACTTCTTTCCCTCTTTATTTCTTTAGAGAAGTAAGATCGCCTGGAGTGAACACATGAAGGACAGCAAGTACATGATCTGCAGCGATGTTTCTCTATTCAGTTGTATTCCCCCACGGGGCCTGAAAAGGCAGTTGACTATTTCCTGGGAGGAAAAAGAATGCATTTATGAAAAGCTGGGATATAGAGAGGAGGTGTACCAGGTAGAAAGTGACGTCGAGGTAGCCAAAATTCATGCTGAGACGAACCTGCCTGTTTGCCGAGAGTGTCAGAAATCTCCACCCTGTGCCGAGAGAAGAGAGCTGCCAGAAACGAATCTCTTAGAGGGGGAGCAAAGGAAGCAGGAGGGTCGAGAAATGAACTGTACTTTCAGTACCTCAAATGCTCTCTTTGGGTTTCTCACTCCCCAAGCAACAGCCCGTCTGGCTCCCCCAGCCGATGGCATTCTGAGCATTGCCTGGCTCTGGGGTCTCACTCATGAGCAGAGATTGTTCCCGGTCAGCTCGCAGTGCAGTCCTCCCATCCCCAGTTACAATCACCTGCTCTGCTGCACACCCGCTGATGTGCTTTTGGGAGCTCCCGGCTTCTACCCTTCTGCACCTTTCACATCTTCCCGTGCTGTCCTCAGCTCTCTGGGCTGCTTGCAGCTTCCTCGGAGAACACGTGTCTCCTCCGCTTCTGTGGCTTTTCTCCTGTCCTTCTTCATCTGCCTGGGAAGAATGCCTCTCTCCCAGCTCCCCGGGAAAGGGAGATGAGCCCTGCTGGGCAGCAGCCCAGTGTCTCTAGATTTGCCTTTCTCTTCTGCGAAAACGCAAAGTCTGAGAGGAACGTGGCTCCAGCAGGGCTGCTGGATATCCCAGCTCCAGCGATGGCAAGGAGAGCATATGCCCTAGGGAATGTACTGAGGGATGAGCAGGGAACAGGATGAAGACCCTGACGCACATGCAGGGAGCACATGGGGCAACTACCAGAGTGCTGCTTGCGAGTGGTGGGGCTAGGAGAGCCCTGGCCCACCCAGGGCAGTTGAAGGTCTGGGGGCTTGGCAGATGGAGACCCTTACACCCAACCCCTTCCCTAAACCAAGTCCAGAGGGATCCCAGGCACCCATCACACCACAGGAAACAGAGGTTTTCACATGCTTCCCAGGTGGAAGAGCATTATCGAGTTCACCCTCCTTATGCCTGTGTGCTCCTGAAAATTTTCTACCATCTTAAATATCAGAGGAGAGATAACACATTTAGAGGAAGCTGAGAATTCTGCATTTTTACTGAGAGGCTAATGAAGGATGGTCCTGCAACCACCCTTCCTGAGGCCAGGGCCATATGGTTGGAGGTCTCTCCTTTCTTACTGTTTTGCTTTCCTCTCTCACCACCTCTATCTAACGCTTGGTCTGGCTTGGTTGCACCTCAATCCTTTCGCACTGTCTGCCTTCACAGCTACTTCAGAACACGTCCGAGATGTAGTGTTCAGATCCTTGACGAGTGACACTCCAAATCTTGCGGACCCTTTCTCTCTGTCTTTTCCACACTCCAGGCAAGGCAAGAACCCCTCCTCCTATCCAAAGAGAAAGATCTTCATGAACCAGGGAATCGCGGTTCCTACCTGGAGTGGATCAAAGTAACCAGGAGACGATGCCTCAAGAGAAGGTAGGGACACACCTGACAACTTACTGCAGGATGCCCAGATTTGCACTGCCCTGTGCTGTATAAATCACTTTGCACTCAGGCATTCTGTCGCAAGCCTGCGCTCTGTATAGGAATGAAAAGCCATGTTTTCATAAGGGTGCTAATTTGCTCTGCCGTAGAACCAATTAACCGAGTTTTGTTTCTAAGAGAATCCCCTGAAATCTCTGAAGACGACAGTGTCAATGAGTCCGTGCCCGCCAGGGCCCAGGAATACAGAGCCGCTTCCCATGATGGGGTCCGAAGAGCCAGAGGACGGCGGAAAGACCGTCTCCCGTCACCAACAGCCACACCGTTGGCGTCCGCAGCTCTCTGGACCATTTAGCAGCGCGTACGAGGAGATCGGAGCTGTGACCCGGGAGTTGCCGGTAGGAATGGATACGGTCTCCGGCCACCGGCCCTGCGCACAGAACAAAACCGCGACCAGCGCCGCCAGCCCCGCTCCCCGACAACGCCGCAGCCGCCGATCCGCTTCCCGGCGCCCCGCTGCCCCCGCGAGCCCCGACTCTCTGCTCCTAGCAATTCGCCTCCGCCTCCTCTACCTTCCTCTCCCTCCTCCCCTGTCCTCCTCCGACAAATCCGCCCCGGGGCTGGGACAGGAGCCGGCGCCTCTCGGGCTCTCCTCGGGTGCTGGCTGGAGGCGGAGGCCAGGAGAGAGCGGCGGCAGCGCGGCAGCTGTCCGTGTTCAGCACCGTAGAACCGGCGGGGCCGGGCTGGGCTTGCGAGAATGGTCGAGGGGCACGAGAGGCAGAACATCCCTCCGGGCTCAGTGCCCTCCGGACTCAACCTCTCCTGACCTTTCCAGTGGATCATCCAGGCTAGCAGCAGGAGCACTATTGCTAGGGACAAAGACCACTTGTGGTTTTGTCGGGGTCTGTGGCACCAGTGCCACGGGGAGGCAGTGCATGGGAGAAACACCTTCCCCTGAGAAAACTCGGACGTGGCATAACCCCTCGCACTTGCTTTGGGATTCATGGAGATACAGGCTCAGTAAGCGAGTTCTGCTGTGTCCCTCGTCCAGCTCTTCTTGCTCAGAGGACCAGGGAACAGCCTCTCACACCTGAACTGGATGTACTGGAATCTGCACATTTGCAGCAAGTTGAGGGGCACTCAGAGGCACATTCAAAAATTTCATTCTCTTTCTCATCTCTGTCACCTCCGTAGGACATAAATGACCACCAAAACAGGGTGTGATCTATTGCCATGTGCACTGGAAAACCCAGGTCATCTCCTCAGGGCATTCATCACAGACCTGCCATCCGCTCTTGGTACACACAATAGAACCACAACTCACCCGGCACACAGAGATTCTTTTGCCTTCCTTGGAGAGACCAGAAGAACTAGACAGGGTGTATCTGTTTGCATTGCACAGACAAGTCTTGAGCACACACCTGCTGTTGGTGTGGGGAGATGACCCTGAGCAAGAACAATTGCCATCAACCTCCTGGGGAGACCTTGAAGTTATGTGGGACAAAGAGTGTCTCGGTGTCACATTGCATTTACGGTTCTAAATCCTGGCAAAGCCCATGCGTGCAGCTCTGGGATGTGCTTCTCTTGGACAGAGCTCCGCGTTTCCGTCTCTCAGGCGGTGGGGCATCTCAGATAGTGGCAGAGTAGGTGGCACCCCACAAGGGCTTAGGCGCATCCAGGCTCCTGGCGTGGCAGCAGGAAACCCAGGGGATACCCCCCTGCTGCCATGAACTGTCTGTGTCTGTGTGCAAGCAAAGGACTCGTGTGTCTGAAAACCCTCCTGTGACCGAGCAGTGAGCCCCCGCTAGAGCACCACTGACTCTTGGCCAACTGGCCATCCACCAGGACCCCAGAGGTCATTTTCCAGCGCTGCTATGCAGAATATCATTCCCAGTCTGTCCGGACATTCGGGGTTGCCCCATCACAGGGACAGAATCTGGCACTTCCCCTTGTTGAACTTCCTCTGGTTGAGGATTGCCCAAACCTCTGATTTGAGGTCTCTCTGCGGGGCCTCCGTCTTCCATGAGGCCCTGGAGTGTTACAATGGCCCCTTGATTGCTTGGGAATGTGCAGTGTTCTGTGTTCCATGTGTTACATGAGGCCCCATATTGTCACAATGGCACTGAAATGAGAGAGGATCTCCATCCTTAATGGCTTCGTAAATCAGAAGTTTTTCTTAGATAAAAATCCTAATCAACAAAGGGGTTTGCTTTCTTGGCATGGTAGCAGTCTTTTCTTTTCTTTTAAGACTACAATTAGTTGTAGGAGAGAGAATGTAGATGATACATGGAAACTAATAGAGAGTGTATCATATGCCCATCTTCAAGAAATTAGCTTACAGGCCTCAGAAAACTTGTTTAATAAGAGATTGTTCTGTTAAGAAGAAAGTCTTACATTGTTTAAGCAAATGGGAAGTTCTAAGACACGTCTTAGGTGGTCCTAAAGCATTTAGTTTAGGAGTTAGGGGTCGGATAGATCAATCAGAGATGCTACGAGGCCTGCTAAGGGAGAAGACCACTCTGTGAAAATGACTGCCCCTCGCAGAAGAAATGGACGCTAGATGGCAGTCTTGCTCCACGAATAAAATCCAAGAGGTTATTTGACCCTAAAACCATAAGAGAATTTTGGACTGCTTGTGAAGGGGAGGGTCTTTCAAGTATCACTGTATTTATACTCCGAAATTTATACTGATTCTTTGATTCAATCAGAGATGCTACGAGGCCTGCTGAGGGAGAAGACCACTCTGTGAAAATGACTGCCCCTCCCAGAAGAAATGGACGCTAGATGGCAGTCTTGCTCCACGAATAAAATCCAAGAGGCGATTTGACCCTAAAATCAGAAGAGAATTTTGGACTGCTTGTGAAGGGGAGGGTCTTTCAAGTATCACTGTATTTATACTCTGAAATTTATACTGATTCTTTGATTCAATCAGAGATGCTACGAGGCCTGCTGAGGGAGAAGACCACTCTGTGAAAATGACTGCCCCTCCCAGAAGAAATGGACGCTAGATGGCAGTCTTGCTCCACGAATAAAATCCAAGAGGCTATTTGACCCTAAAATCAGAAGAGAATTTTGGACTGCTTGTGAAGGGGAGGGTCTTTCAAGTATCACTGTATTTATACTCCGAAATTTATACTGATTCTTTGATTCATGCATGGCAGAGTACACCCATGAATCCCCAGCTGGCATATTAAAGAAATGTTTGATCCAATGGTTTCTGGTTATGGGGTTTAATTCTTTTGTTTTATCCCTTTGATTCCATGAAGTTCCAAAGATATCCCACGGTTTGTTTAATTCCATGAGGTCCCGCACATCCCAATGATGTCCCTTAAGTCCCTGGTTTCTGTAGTTTCCCAGGGAACATTTGCTTCTATGATGCAGGGCAGTGCCACAACGACCACTTGATTCCGTGAGTTCCCCCAGTCTCCCAGCAGTCCTTTGGTTCCATGAGACTCTGCAATGTTGCAGTGGGTTGACCTTACCTGGATGCCAGGTGCCCACCAAGCTGCTCTATTGCTGCCCTTCCCAGCCAGACAGAAGAGACAGAATAAGATGGAAAATTATTTCTACCTTGAGATCAGGCACTTTACTAAAGCAAAAGCCAAAGTTTGCGCATGCAAAAGTGAAGAGGGAAAAAAAAGATTTTCTCTCTACTTCCTGTCAGCAGCGATACCTGGCCACTTCATGGGAAGCAGGGCTTCACCACACAGAGAAGCCGCTCAGAAGGCATGTATTGTAAAAAAATGGATTTCCCCCCTTTCCTGTTCCTTTCCTGAGCTCTTGTAGCTGAGCTGATGCCATATATTCTGCAATGTCCCTTTGGTCCATTTGGCTCAACTGACCTGTCTGTATCGCCTCCCATGATCTTGCCCCCGATTCAGGGGACGAAGCTGACAATGCAGATGCTGCACCAGCCCTGCTCAGCAGTTGCCAAAGCACTGGTGTGATTAACCCCTTTGTAGCTCCCAATGCAAAGCACAGCACTGTGACGCCTGCAGTGAGAAAATGAACTCCAGCTCAGACAGACCGAACACATGTGGGATTCTGAAATGTCTCAGGGTTCCTTTGGTTCCACGATGCCCCTCTCAGACCTGGCAGTAGAAAAATAAATCAAAAAATTGAGAAGAAATCATCTTAAAGTCATGCTAAGCCTGTCTTCTACAGTCCAGAATCTATATATGTGTGACTGCAGATACTTGGGATGAGGGTAGATGCTCAGAGGAATTCATGGGTTTGATCTAGGAAACCTGTCCCAAAGTTTTCACTGCCTTTTCCTCCTTGGACATTTCCTGATGCCCGGAGGAAGCTCATGTCCAACAGCAGCTCCATCCCCCACTTCCTCCTCCTGGCTGCAGCTCTTGCACTTCTGCTTCTTCCTGGGCATCTCCCTGGCTGCCCTCCTGGGCAACGGCCTCATCCTCAGCGCCGTAGCCTGCCACCACCACCTGTACACCCCCCAGGGACTTCTTCCTGCTCCACCTCTCCCTCACACACCCGGGCTGCATCTGCACCACTCTCCGCAAAGCCATGGCCAATTCCCTCTGGAACACCAGGGGCATGTCCTACTCAGGATGAGCTGCACAGGTGTTTTTTGCTTTTCTTCTTGATCACAGTGGAGCTTGCCCTTCTCACCATCATGTCCTATGACCGCTACGTGGCCATCTGCAAAGCCCTTCACTACAGGACCCTCCTGGGCAGCAGAGCTTGTGCCCACGTGGCAGCAGCTGCCTGGGCCACTGGGAAGCAGGTCTGGCCCTGGGGCTGCAGGAGCTGCCGCCTGAGCTGATGATCTCCTGAGCAGTCCAGACATGCAGTCACTGTCCCTGTCCTCTATTGCCTCCCTTTCTTGCTGCAGGACCAGAAACGACTGTGTTGCTCTGCTGGGCTGGGGCGGGGCAGGGAGATGGGGGGACCAGGGAGGGGCTGGTCTGGGCAGTTCCAGTGAGTAGAAAACCCCAATGTTCATCTGAAGTGTAGGAGTGGGCAGGGTGGGAGCATTACAGGGCTGAGGTGGCTCCAGGCTCTGGGAGTGGTAGCAGGAGCCCAGGGAGACACTGCCCCTGCTGCAATGAACTGCCTGTGTGTGTGCCAGGGAAGGACTCGTGTCTCTGAACACCCCCGTGTGTGCATCAGTCCAGCTCAGGGTTGGACACCTCTCAGAGCCCTGACACATTTCTCTGTGTGACTCCAGGAAAACCCCCGCTGTGCCAGGGAGTTACCAGATCCTTTGCTGTCACCCTCCTGGTGTCCTGTGTAATGATGAAACTAGAAAAGGTGATCATCATACCCTGGTAATTTTCTAAGAGGAGAAATGTCACTGCTGGAAAGAAGTGTCACTGCTGGAAAGAAGTGTCACTGAAGAGGTGAGAAGAGGGAACATCATTGTTTCCTTCAGTCTGTTCCACAGCAGGTTCCCCTGGAGCCCCAGGGACACCTGCGGGGAACCCAGAGGGACAGAGAAAGGGCTGCCTTTGGCTCTTGCTGTGCTGCTCAGCTGGGCCGGGCTCCTGGCACACAGGGAAATCCTGGCAAGCGGGCAGCACTGCAGAGAGACAGCTCTGCCCAGGAGCAGCTCCTCTGCACAGCCCAGCAGGGCCGAGGGTCGTGCCTGTAGGCACGAGAGAAGAGAAGAAAGGCAAAGGGAGGTTAAAGGCAGCAGAAAGATGGCAGGTGTTCAGCTGAGACTTCCTTCCACAACTTCACACTCCTCTGCAGAGTGAGTCTACAGGTGCAGGGCAATGTCGCTTGTGTTCCTGGAGGAATCTCCTAAAGCTACCACATGCCACAGCCTTGCACATCTGTCAGGACTCTCCCAGTTTCTCTGTTGCGCCGGAGGAGGATGTTCTCCAGGGCAGGCCTTCCCTGCAGCACCGTCAGAGGGACAGCGCAGGTGGGCTCCTTCTCCCAGGGATGGCTGCGGGCTGGGAAGGTGGGGGTGCAGCCAGGGGTGCCCGGGGCTGTCCTGCAGAGCAGGGTCCCTGTGCTCCGGGGTTCTTTGTGCCAGGGCAGGGACTTTGCTGCCTGCTGGGGTCAGGTCTCATCCTGCCTGGGTAGTTACCCACCCCTCTGCAGGGAGAAGCTGTCGGTGGGTGGTGAGAACCCCAGCAGGAGCCAGGCAGGTTCTTCCTGCCGTTGGATGAGGTGTGTGTGGTCAGGGCTGTGGGAGGTCAGGGCTGCTCCCACATCCAGATCACACCAGCACATTTCCAAGAGCACTGTCAAATGGGAAGGACAAAGCACAATTATTAGGAAGGAATGGAGCTTTTCTCAGTCAGTGTTTTCAGTTTCCTACTCCTGAGGAATCTGGGGGTTGAGAAATGGAAAAGGAGCTCCCATGTTGGACAAGTCACTGAGACTCCTGAGCTGTAACTTGGAATGCACAACTGCTTCTGTAAGCAACTTCCTAAAGTGCTTTCGACCTCTGCTCTGCTTTTGACAGAAGCAACATCACTTCTGCTGGACCCATCTGTTTTTTCTTTATCTGCCCTTTTCCACCTGCAAAAAGAAAAGTTGCCCAGTCAGTGCGCTGCAAACAGGCAGGTTTCTCTCAGGCCACAGTGAGTGCACAGACATTCGGATGGAGTGGTGACAGGGAAGTCATGAATGGATTTCTGATGTTGAGTCTACTGTTTTGAAATCAGAAAATGTGGTGTTGAAGTCATCGTTAGCCTTTGAGAGGGAAACAGGAGAAAAATCGGATAAATTTGTTGCTAAAAATGAGCTGCTTCAAACTGAGGTTGACCACCTTCAAAGTCTTGTTAAAATTTGGATGATTATGAAACAGTCAACTCACGGATTACCCCCATCAATACTAGACAATGCCCGCAGTATAAAGGCATAAAGCCCTCCCAGCCCCTCCAGGAACCCTCAAATCCCATCCCGGTCCCACAGGACACTCCCAACTTGCCCTTAAACCCTCCGAGGCCCCCAGACTGCCTCCCAGACCCACAAAAACCCACAAGATGCCCCCAAACCCCTCCCAGTTACCTCCAGCCCTCCCAGGACCTTTCAAACCCTCTCCTAGTTGCCCCCTTCCCCTTGAGTATGCCCCCAAACTCTCTCCCAGTTCCTTCCCACATCCCCGACAATTCCCCAAAACCCCTCACAGCTGCCCCAATCTCCCCAACCTCCCTCCCAAACCCCCAAACTCCCCCAAACACCTTCCCAGTTACCTCCACGACCTCCAACCCCTTCTCAGCCTCCCCATTCCTTCCCAAAGCCCCTCCCAGTTGCCGGCCCGTCCCCCAGGCTCGGGTGAGGAGGTGCCCCAGGCTGACGGGTCCGCCCAGACAGGGGCGGTTCCAGCAGCATGTCAGGAGCCACCCCCTGCCCCGAAAGCTCCCGCCCGCCCTGGAGCCACCTCAGCTGCCCCTGCAGGGGAGAAATCCAGGCCGGAGAAGAGCAAGGGGCAGGGCCGGGCTGGGACCTCGATGGATGGGGGCACTGGGAGAGCAGGGGAGAGACTGGGATGGGCTGAGGGGGCACTGGGAGAGCAGGGGAGAGACTGGGATGGGTCGAGGGGGCACTGGGAGAGACACTGGGATGGGCTGAGGGGGCGCTGGGAGAGAGGGGAGACACTGGGATGGGCTGAGGGGGCACTGGGAGGGAGAGGAGAAAGTTTTTTACCCCTTTCCTGGGCACTTGAACACCCTCTGCACCCCCGTTCCCGGCCGTGCCGGCTGTCCTTTCCCCCCAAGCCATGAACAGGTTTTGGGGCTCCCTTGTGGGTCGCAACCAATAGAACGGCTCTGCTGGAATGACGTCATTGCCAAATTCTGCTGGGCCCCTGTCCTTGTGCCGGTGAGTCACCCAATAGAACGTCGAAACTTCCGCGGGGGCTGCCGGGAGCGGGGCGGTGATGGCGGGGGAGGGGAGGATCGGGATTGAACCCGATTGGTCCCGATCGATCCCGGCCCCAGGGTCTCCCCCCGCCATGCTGTTTTTCACGTGCAGCCCCAACGAGGCCATGGTGGTGTGGGGTGAGTTCAGGGGGTCCGGGGGCTCCTGGTGACCCCTCCGAATTTCCCCCAAGACTCTCGGGAACCGCCCAGATCCCCCCCAAGACTCCTGGGGACCCTCCGCCTTTCCCCCTCCTCCCCCAAATCTCCTGTGCATCCCCTTAACCCTTGAAAATCTCCTGGGACCACCTCAGACCCCCAGACTCCCTCCTGGGGACCCCCAAACACTTTTCAGGACTCCGGGGCCCCTCCCGACCCCCTCCTAGAGTCTTTTGGGTGTCACCAACTCTTTACGGCGGATTCCTCCATCCATTTTTCCACCCCGGACTGCTGGGGGTCCACCCCCCCAAGAAACTACTGGGAACTCCCCAGTGTCCCACCACGAGATTCCTGGGTCCCTCCCCCCCCCCAACCCCCTGTGGGTGCCCCCATCCCTTCTTCCCCTCAAAAATATTCTTGGGGGTCCCCCAATGTCTCCTCCAGCCCCCATCCTGCCAGGGATGGATTTGGGGGGATCTCCTTCCCCTTCCCTCTGGCCCGAAGGCAAATGCCCTCCCTGTCCTTCCTTCGCCCCCAAGCAGAAAAGAGAAGAGAAACAGCCAGTTGGCCCTGGCAGGTGTGGGTGTGTGCAGGCTGTGGTTGAGTGGTTGAGAAGGGAGAGGAGGGGCTGGTGTTTGGACCAAGTCCAGCAGGTGATGTCTTTTGTATCTGGCAGTCCTTGGTCAGCTCCACGACCACCCAGCTGTCAGTGTTCATGACATACCCATCAGCCCTTCTCTTCTTGCCAACCGTAAGCTGCTCCTAAGTTCTTTTGCTGTCAGTTCATAAAGAGGTCTTGTCAAGTGTTACTGATTTAGAAACTAAAGCCTGACATCTTTGTCTTTGCCAAAGATGTGTGTGAAAGGGCAGTGCTGTTGCAAAGCAGTGTTGAGCTTCACATTGGGTGACTTGGCAGCTTCCTCTGCATCACCCATGCACCCTGGGTTTCTTTGAAAAGTACTTTTCACTCCAAATGTGACACCACATTAGCCTGTAGGACATCCTGTCCCCAAATGGATAACTGTAAATATTAATAATAAAAAAGTGCCCCCCTCCATTATTCAAGAAAAGCTTGTACCTCTGTACTAAAAGCATCCAAGGGTCACGTCCCCCAGTTTTCTATCTGGCACATGGGTAGGGCTGCACTCTGGGGGTGTGGGGCTTTGGTTCTTTGGTTGCCAGGGGCCACTGTGAGTCACTGAGCCGGGGTGGGGACAATGGGCAGGGTTGGCTGGGACAGGCTGTGGCACCTGTGACATAAAAGGGAAGTGTCCCCGTGGGGCAGCTCGGCAGGGCCCATCAGGGGATGCTGCCCAGTGCAGCCTGTGCTGTGGGGAGCACGCACACAGGGAGAGGCTGGGCCGGACGAGGGCCGGGGCAGCAAGGCCGCCCCAGGGAGTGGGTTCTGCCCCTGCCTGCAGGGCCCAGCCCCTGGCAGGAGCGCCTTGGGCAGGGCCTGGTGCTGCTGCTGGGGCAGGGGGTGAGGCCTTGCCGCCTGCCAGCTGCCTGGGCCCCTGTCCTTGCTGCGCCACATCCCCGAGGTTCCATCCCCGCTCCCCCAGCGCCAGCTCCCTCCTTCCCAGCCCCAACCAAGCCTATCTCTGTGTCCTCCGGCAGGTCATGGCTTTCACAACATTCCTTTTGGTGCTTGTGCAAAGCATCATCCAGTCCCTGCAGGCGGTCGGGGAGGGGCTGCACAAGACTCAGTGAGCTTGGAGGTCTTTTCCAAGCTGAAGGACTCTTGGATTCTGTGATTGTGTGCTGGATTCAGTTGGGTCCGTGTTAGCAGCATTAGTTTGCTCCCCAAGTTTCCTCGCTGTCAGCTCTTGTGGCCTAAGGCTTGAGCTCCTTTAACTCCTTGTGCTGAGCTACTGATGGGAAAGGAGAGGCCTCTGCGAGCAGATTCCTGGTGTTCCCTGTAGAACAGTGAGGGAGAAGGCGTAGTCAAGTGGGAAGAGGGGTACAGTTTATGTGTGGCCTCCTATGTGGCCTTGTCGCCTTTGAGGGGCTTGAAGGAGAAAAGAGCTTTGTTAAAGTGAGAAGTGAAATAGTGTGTTGGCTGTTCTCTCTGCAGGGAGAAGCTGTCAGTGGGGGAGGGGTCACAGAGTGGGGGAGAGGCCGTAAAGTGGGGGAGGGGCCACAGAGTGGGAGAGGGGTCACAGAATGGGGGAGGGGTCAGAGAGTGGGGGAGGAGCCACAGAGTGGGGGAGGGGCCATAAAGTGGGGGAAGGGTCTGAGAGTGGGGAAGGGGCCATAAAGTGGATGAGGGGCCATAGAGTGGGGGAGGGGTCAGAGAGTGGGGGAGGGGCCATGAAGTGGGAGAGGGGTCACAGAGTGGGGTAGGGGCTACAGAATGGGGTAGGGGCCACAGAATGGGGAAGGGGCCATAAAGTGTGGGAGGGGCCACGGGGTGGGGGAGGGGTGACAGCCTGGACTCGGGGGGCCAGGGCAGTGACCTCGGGGAGGGGGAGGGGTCAGGGCATGGGGTAGGGGTCTCACCTGATCCCGGGGCTATCGAGGCCATGGCGGGGCCGAACCTGGTGGGGACACCCAAGTTTTTCCCAAATTTCCCCTCATTTTTCCCAGTTTTTCATCCATTTTTCCCAAATATCCCACTCTTTCCTCAATTTTCCCCCCAGTTCCCCCATTTTTCCCAAATTTCCCCATTTTTCTCAATTTTTCCCCATTTTTTTTCCAAATTCCTTCCATTGTTCCCAAATTTCCCCCATTTTTTCCCATTTTCCCCAAATTTCCCCCCATTTTTCCCAACTTTCCCCAATTTTTCATCCAATTTTCCCCAAATTCCCCCTTTTTTTTTCCAATTCACCCCATTTTTCCCAAATTTCCCCATTTTCCCTTAATTCCACCATTTTTTCCCAATTTTTTCCTAAATTTCCCCTAATTTTTCCCAATTATCCCCCATTTTTCCTGATTTTTCACCCATTTTCCCCAAATTTCTTACTTTTTTCCCAGTTTTCCCTCCATTTCCCCTCAAAATCCCCCATTTCCCCAAATTTCTGACTTTTTCCCCAAAATTTCCCCCGTTTGTCCACATTTTCCCAGATTTTCCCCCAGTTTTCCTAAATTTCCCCCCATTTTTCCCCATTTTTATCAATTTTCCCCAAATTTCCCACTTTTTTCTCAAATTTTCCCCCATTTTTCCCAATTTTTCCTTCGTGTTCACCAAATTTCCCACTTTTTTCCCCAATTTTTCCCCATTTTCCCCAAAATTCCTGGTTTTTTCCCCCCATTTTTTCCCACTGGGGAAATTTGGGAAATTTGGAAAACTGGGGACCCAAAAATCCAAGAAAATGTGGGGAAATGGGGGAAAAATGGGGGGGAAATCTGGAGAAAAATCTGTGAAAATGTGGGAAAAATGGGGGGCAAATCAGGAAAATGGTGAAAAATCTGGGAAAATGTGGGCAAATGGGGAAATTGCGGAAAATTCTGGGAAAAATGTGAGAAAAATCCGGGGAACTGGGGAAAAATGGGGGAAAATGTGGGAAATTCTGGGGAAAATGGGGGAAAATATGGGAAAATATGGAAAAATGAGGAAAAAAAGGGGGAAAATGGGGAAAAATGTGTGAAAATCTGGGAAAATGTGGGAAAAATGGGGGGAAAATCTGGGAAAATGGGGGGAAATCGAGAAAAACTCTGGGAAAATGGGGAAAAAATTGGGAAAAAACTGGGAAAATGGGGAAAAATTGGGAAAAACCCTGGGAAATTCTGGGGAAAATGGGAGAAAATCTGGGAAAAATGTGGAAAAAATGGGGGGGAAAGGGGAAAAAATGGGAAAAATCTGGGAAAATAGGGAAAAAATTGGGGGAAAATGGGGAATATTCTGGGAAAATCTGGAAATCTGGGGAAAAAAATGTGAGAAAAATGGGGAAAAATCTGGGAAAAATGGGGGAAAATGAGGAAAAATCTGGGAAAATGTGGAAAAAATGTGGGAAAAATCATGGAAAATGGGGGGAAATTGGGAAAAAATCCGGGGAAATGTGGGAAAAAAGGGGGGAAATCTGGGAAAATGGGGAAAATAATTGGGAAAAAATCTGGGAAAAAAAGGGCAAAATGAGGAAAAATCTGGGGAAATAGGGAGAAAATCTGGGAAAATGTGGGAAAAAATTTGGGAAAATGGGGAAAATGGGGAAAAATCTGGGAAAATGTGAAAAAATTGGGAAAAACTGTGGGAAAATGGGGGAAATGAGGAGAAATCCGTGAAAATGGAGGAAAATGAGGAAAAATGTGTGAAAATGGGAAAAAATGGGAAAAAAATCCGGAAAAATGGGGAAAATCGGGAAAAATCAAGAAAAATGGGGGGAAATCTGGGAAAATCTGGGAAAATCTGGAAGAAAATCTGGAGAAAAATCTGAGAAAATGTGGGAAAAATGGGAAAAAATGTGGGAAAAATCTGGGAAAATGTGGGAAATTCTGGGAAAAGTGGAGGACAAATCTGGGAAAAATCCGGGAAAAAGGGGAAAAAATAGGGAAAAATCTGGGAAAATCTGGGAGAAATCTGGGAAAATGGGGACAAACTGGGGGGGAAATGCTGGAAATTCTGTGAAAAATGGGGGGAAATGGAGAAAAATGGGAAAAAATCCCAGAAAATGGGGAAAAATGGGGAAAGATTTAAAAAAATGGGAAAAAATCTGGGGAAAATCTGGGAAAAATGGGGAAAAATCTGGGAAAATCTGGGAAAAATGAGGAAAAATCCGGGAAAATGTGGAAAAAATGGGAGAAAATCCAGGAAATGGGGAAAAATGGGGAAAGATAAAAAAAATTTTGGAGAAATGGGGAAAATATGGGAAATTCTGGGAAAAATCCAGGAAAATGGGGGAAGAAATCTGGGCAAATCTGGGAAAAATGTGCTAAAAAATCGGGGAAAATGTGGAAAAAATGGGAAAAAAAATCTGGGAAAATCTGGAGAAAAATGTGTGAAAATGTGTGAAAATGTAGGAAAAATGTGGAAAAAATGGGGAAAAATGTGGGAAAATGGGGGGAAAATCTGGGAAAATCTGGAGAAAATGGGGAAAAATCTGGGAAAATGGGGTAAAAATGGGAAAAAATCTGGGAAAATGTAGGAAAATTGGGAAAAATCTGGAAAATGGGGGGGAAATGGGGAAAAATTCATGGAAATGGGGAAAAATTCATGAAAATGTGGAAAAATGGGGGAAAATGGGAAAAATGGGGAAAATGAGGGAAATGTGGAAAAATGGGGAAAAATGTGGAAAAACTGGGTTAAACTGGGAGGAACTGGGAGAAACTGGGCCAGAGGGAAAGGGATGTTGCCATGGAAATGTGAGCCAGCCCCTCCCCCACCCGGCCCAGGGCCCACGGGGGGGGGAACTGGGTTAAACTGGGACATACTGGGAGGCACTGGGGGGGACACTGGGAGTTACTGGGAGCTACTGGAAGCTACTCGGGGGGTCACTGGGGTTACTGGGATGGACACTGGGGTTACTGGGAGCTACTGGGTGGGTCACTGGGGTTACTGGGAGTTACTGGGAGCTACTGGGGGGCTTACTGGGAGTTACTGGGAGCTACTGGGGTGGACACTGGGGTTACTGGGAGTTACTGGGGTGGACACTAGGATTACTGGGAGTTACTGGGAGCTACTGGGATAGACACTGGGGTTACTGGGAGCTACTAGGAGCTACTGGGGGGGTCACTGGGGTTACTGGGGGGGTCACTGGAGATACCGGAGGCATTACTGGGGTTACTGGGAGCTACTGGGAGCCACTGGGAGCGGCCCATCCCCCTCCCTCCCCAAGGTCACCCCAAGGACACGGAGGGGGGGGAGGGGGGGAAGCCCTGCCCCCTTCCAGTCCCTCTCAGTCCCTCCCAGTTCCCTCCCAGTCCCTCCCAGTACCTGAACTGGTCCCACTGGGAGCGGCTCCAGGTCCCCCCTCCAGTTTGGGCCCCCGGGGCTATTTTTGGGACCCGGTGACGTCACTGGGGGGAGGGGCCTCGAGGGGGCGGCCCCTCCCCTCTCCCTTCCCAGTACAGACCAGTAAGGGACCAGTAATGGCCCCAGTGGGGGGGGGAGGGGAAGGAGGGAACACTGAGGGTGGGGATGGAGCAGGATGGTCCTTGAGCGTGGGGGAAGGGCAGGACCGTCCCTGAGGGTGGGGGAAGGGCAGGAGGTTCCCTGAGGGTGGGGGAGGGGCAGGAGGGACCCCGAGGTGGGGGGAGGGGCAGGAGGGTCCTGAGGGTTGGGGAGGGGCAGAGAGGGACCCCGAAAGTGAAGGAGGGGCCCTGAGGGTCCCTGAGGGTGGGGGAAGGGTAGGAAGTTCCCCGAGGGTGGGGGAGGGGCAGGAGAGTCTCTGGGGTTGGGGGAGGGGTCCTGAGGGCCCCTGAAGGTGGGGGAGGGGCAGGGAGGGCTCCTGAGAGTGGGGGAGGGGTAGCAGGTTCACTGGGGGGAGGGGAAGGAAGAAACCCTGAGGGTGGGGGAGGGACAGGAGGGACCCTGAGGGTTGGGGAGGTGCAGGAAGGGGGAGAGGGGCTTTGGGGGGGCCCTTAAAGGTGGGGGGAGGGGCTGAAAGTGGGTCCATCATTGGGAGGGGACACGCCCACCCAAACCCCAGTAAGTCCCAGTTGAGCTCCCAGTTCAGGGAGGGGGAGAGGATGCAAAAGACACGCCCACTTGCAGAGGCTATGGCCACCTTGGGATGGGACACGCCCACCAGGGAGAGACCACGCCCACCTAAAGAAGGGACACGCCCACCCCCAAACCACTAAGTCCCAGCTGAGTTCTGCCTTAACTGGTCCTTACTGGTCCCACCACCCCATTCCGCGTTCCAGTGACCCGTACTGGTCCATACTGGTTTATACTGGTCTATCCTGGTTTATACTGGTCTGTACTGGTCTGACCTTGACGGAGATGATGAAGCGCCCCCAACCCCCTTAACTGGTCTTTACTGATCCCACCACCCCATTCCCTGTTTCAGTGACCCGTACTGGTTTATGTCGGTTTATACTGCTCTACCCTGGTTTATACTGGTCTATACTGGTCCATACTGGTTTGTACCGGTCTGTACTGGTCTGACCTTGATGGAGATGCTGAAGTGCCCCCAACCCCCTTAACTGGTCCTTACTGGTCCCACCACCCTGCTCGCTGTTCTAGTGACCTGTACTGGTCCATACTGGTCCATACTGGTCCGTACTGGCTTTTTACTGGTCTGTACTGGTCTATACTGGTCTATACTGGTCTACACTGGTCTATACTGGTCTATAATGGTCTGACCTTGATGGAGATGCTGAAGTGCCCCCAACCCCCTTAACTGGTCCTTCCTGGTCCCACCACCCTGCTCCCCATTCCATTGACCCATACTGGGTCGTGGTGGCAAGAACCCCAGCAGGAGCCACGTGGGGTCTTCCTGCCATTGGATGAGTGCTCTGGGAGGTCAGGGCTGCTCACAGATCCAGATCACACCAGCACATTTCCAAGAGCACTGTCAAATGGGAAGGACAAAGCACAATTATTAAGAAGGAATGGAGCTTTTCTCAGTCAGTGTTTCCAGTTTCCTACTCCTGAGGAATCTGGGGGTTGAGAAATGGAAAAGAAACTCTCATGTTGGACAAGTCATTGAGACTCCTGAGCTGTAACCTGGAATGCACAAGTGCTTCTGTAAGCAACTTCCTAAAATGCTTTTGGTCTCTGCTCTGCTTTTGACAGAAGCAGCATCACTTCTGCTGGACCCATCTGTTTTTTCTTTATCTGCCCTTTTCCACCTGCCTGAGGTTTCTCTCAGGTCAAAGTGAGAGCACAGACATTTGGATGGAGTGCTGACAGGGAAGTCATGAATGGATTTCTGATGTTGAATCTACTGTTTTGAAATCAGAAAATGTGGTGCTGAAGTCATCGTTAGCCTTTGAGAGGGAAACAGGAGAAAAATCGGATAAACTTGTTGCTAAAAATGAGCTGCTTCAAACTGAGGTTGACCACCTTCAAAGTCTTGTTGCGCCAGAGTGCAGAGAGAAAACTGTTGCTAAAAAAGCAGGCTCCTGGTTTGGTCAGGCAACTTCATAAACCAGTGTCTTACCCTGGCATTGAGACTTGGGAAACCACAGAGAACCCTGATTCTAAGTCTCAGGAGAGAAAGAAACAAGGAGAATTTGAAGTTCAACTGATGTTTCTAGAGTCTCCCAGCTTTCCTCACATTAATGAAAATAGACTGAGTGATCCCTGTGATAATGAACAAAGGGAAGATTATTCTTTACCTCCCTCAATTTCCTTTGTGCCTGATACTGAATCCACTAAAAAACCTTGGACTCAAAAAGAGAACCCGACCCAGAAAACAACTCAATTCATTCTGATTCAAGTGGTTAAAGAGCAGAAGCATTATGGCGATAAACCTGGACAAATTAAAAGCCAACCAGTGAAATCCTATCAATATATCACATACCTTGGGATTCCACTTTGTTCTCATCAACAGTTAATACAATTTCCAATGGATATGGGGACAAAATGTTCGCAGCAAAATGCCAAAGATGGGATTAAAACCCAGACAAAAAAGAATTAAAATCACTGGAGAAAAAGAAGAAACCAGTCTTCAACTAAGAGCTTCACCCTGTTACTGTTTTGTTGATATTACCTTTTTGCTTTTTATTCTAATAATCATATTGTGTGTTAAAATTTGGATGATTATGAAACAGTCAGCTCACTGATTACCCCCATCAATACTAGACGATGCCCGCAGTATACACCCGTCCCAGCCCCTCCAGGAGCCCTCAAATCCCATCCTGGTCCCACAGGACACTCCCAACTTCCCCTCAAACACTCCGAGGCCCCCAGATTGACTCCCAGATCCAGAAAACTCTTGCTACCTGCCCATGGAGTGCCCAGTGTGGCCCACCAACTGCACCACAAAGCCAAAGCTTCCAGGCTTTCTTTCCTGGGAATTAGGGCTGTTGTTTCCTATTTTCAGCCATGCCTCCCAACTGATAGCCCAACTCCCAAACTGCTAGCATGCCTGTTGATACAGAATTGTTAAAATAAACCTTGCCAGTATATGTTTTCAGACACCGATTATTTAGTGTCGTTTCACTTTAATCCACCCCAAGGGAATTATTAATAAAAACCTGAGTTACCCCCTCTCCCCTTTTCCTGGGGCGGGTTGTAACACCAATCAGCACTGACTCCGCCCAGTAGGCATAGCAAAGGAAGTTTCCTTTTGGTTTAGGGTTTAGTGTTAGGGTTAGGGTTAGGGTTTAAGGTTAGGGTTAGGGTTAGGGTTAGGGTTAGGGTTAGGTTTTGAGTTAGGGTTAGGGTTAGAAAGGGTTAGGGTTAGGGTTAGGAAATTTAGGGTTAGAGTTAGAGTTAGCAAAAGTTAGGGTTAGGGTTAGGTTTAGGGTTAGCAAAAGACAGGGTTACTGTTAGGGTTAGGGGTATGGGTAAGGGTTAGGGTTAGGAAGAATTTGTCTAAGTGCGCGATCTAACAATCGCGGTTTTAGCCCATTCTGGACACGCAGCGGTGCCCAATAAGCCCCTCTCAGGCTATAAGCCCGATTCATTGCCCACTGCTGTCAGAATCTTGTGCTTTTTCTCTTGGGTCTCTGCTTTTGCTGTTGCTGTTCAGTTGTGTGTCTGGCAGAATACCCACCGCCGTCCAGTATGTACTCTACTTCTATAGAGCACTGTCCCCTAACCCCAACATTAAAAGAGAGACTGGGAGCTATGCGCAAACCCTGTTCCCTAACCCTAACCCTAACCAAGAGACTGCAAGCTATGCGCAAACCTTTTTCCCTAACCCTAACCTTAAAAGTGAGAATGCAAGCTATGTGCAAACCCTTTTCCCTAACCCTAACCCTAAAAACAAGACTGCAAGTTATGCGCAAACCCTCTTCCCTAACCCTAACCTTAAAAAAGAGACTGCAAACTATGCGCAAACCCTGTTACCTAACCCTAACCTTAAAAAAGAGACTGCAAGCTATGCGCAAACCCTTTTCTCTGAACCTAACCTTAAAAAAGAGACTGCAAGCTATGTGCAAACCCGATTCCCTGACCCTAATCCTAAAAAAGTGAATGCAAGCTATGTGCAAACCCTGTTCCCTAACCTTAACCTTAAAAAAGAGACTGCAAGCTATGCACAAAACCAGTTCCCTAACCCTAACTTTAAAAAAGAGACTGCAAGCTACTAGGGTTAGGGTTAGGGTTAGGGTTAGGGTAAGGGTTAGGGTTGGGGTTAGGGTTTAGGGTTAGGGTTAGGGTTAGGGTTGGGGTAAGGGTTAGGGGTTAGGGTTGGGGTTAGGGTTAGGGTTAGTCAGAATCTGTCTCAATGTGCGATCTAGCTATCGCGGGTTTACCCCATTCCAGGAACGCAGTGCTGCCCAGTAAACCCCTCTCGGGCTATAAGCCTGATTGAGTGCCCACTGCTGTCAGAATCTTTTGCTTTTTCTCTTGGGTCTCTGCTTTTGCTGTTGCTGTTCTGTTGCGTGTCTGGCAGAATACCCACCGCCGTCCGGTATGTACTCTGCTTCTATAGAGCACTGGCCCCGCCCACTGGGTGGAGTCAAGAGGTGGAGTCCGTGTTGATTGTTCTGCGTCACTGGCTCCGCCTACTGGGCGGAGTCAGTGCTGATTGGTGTTACAACCCGCCCCAGGAAAAGGGGAGAGGGGGTAACTCAGGTTTTTATTAATAATTCCCTTGGGGTGGATTAAAGTGAAACGACACTAAATAATCGGTGTCTGAAAACATATACTGGCAAGGTTTATTTTAACAATTCTGTATCAACAGGCATGCTAGCACTTTGGGTAGTGTCATACCACAATGTGACACAGAGATAACCTTTGGGGGGGGAAAGAAAATGCATAGGGGAGAGAAAGGCAGGATAAGAGCAAGGGAGAGTAAGAGAAAGAAAAGCTGAGAGTGGACAGATGTATATAGTCACCGCCCACAGGGTCCAGCAAAGCTTCCATGTCTGTCAGTTGAAGTGGTGGCCTTGATCTGCCGGGGGTGAAGGAGGGAAGTCCCCATACTCCAAGAAGTTATGAGTTATAGCCATGATTAGTGTCACGGACCATGCCTCGAGCCTCCAACATCTCGAGGGTTGCAGTCTCTCTTCTAAGGTTAGGGAACAGGCTTTGGGCATAGCTTGCAGTTACTGTGTGGACCAATTGTCAGAGACTGAAATGGTTAATGATTTATGCATTCTAGGAGACTTTTCAAGCTTTTGACTTGCATGATACCTCTGATGAGCAGTTGGGCCCCTCCCTCCCTCCAGTGTTGACGGTGTGAAGCCCTGAAAAGGCAAGAGCTGAGCTTACAGGCTTTTGACTGTTGATATATCTGATGAGGAATCAGGCCCCTCCCTCCCTCTGCTATGAGATGTTAGGGTTAGGGTTAGGGTTAAGGTTAGCAAGGGTTAGGCTTTAGGTTTTAGGGTTTACGGTTTGGGGTTTAAGGTAGCGTTAAACCATCATTTTCTGGGTATAGTCCCAATAGCTTAATTAGCTGACCTTACTAGAAAATAATATAGAGGGAGTATAGAGGATTTTGATTCCTTTAGTGTAGGTTCGATTCCTACTTTTCTAAAATTAGGAAATGAGAGGATTGGTATACCACTATGTTTGCTTTATCATAGTAACCCTTTTGGATTCAGGCACATTTCCTTGAGTGTCTTAGGTAGGGGGGTAGGCCTGCATAGGAGATAGGAAGGCTGGTATGCCATAGGCATATGTTAGGGGTATGAGTTGATCATATCGGAATCGAGGGTAAGAGGCGCGGATTCATAAGAATCCTGCGGAAAGGAGGAGGGGCTTTGTAGCTAAAGTAGGGGGAATGAGTTCTTGAGGGAGATTAGGTGAATTGGGGTTTAGGAATAGAATGGTTGTGAGTGCATTTATTAGTATAATATTAGCATATTCAGCAAGAAAAAACAAGGCGAATGGCCCTGCAGCATATTCTACGTTGAACCCTGAGACTAGTTCAGATTCTCCTTCTGTCAGGTCAAATGGAGGGCGGTTTGTTTTGGCAAGAGTGGAGATATATCATATTATTGCTAAGGGCCAGGAGGAGAAAATGAGGTAGAGAGGTTCTTGAGTTGTAGCTAGGGTATTGAGGGTGTAGTTACCACTAAGGATAATTACGGATAGGAGAATAATGGCCAGGGTAACTTCGTAAGAGATAGTTTGTGCGACTGCTCGGAGGGCGCCAATTAAGGCATATTTTGAGTTAGAGGCTCACCCTGATCATAGAATTGAGTAGACTGCCAAGCTAGATAGAACTAGAAGGAAGAGTATGCCAAGGTTTAGGTCAGTAAGGGGAAAGGGTAGGGGAAGTGGTGTTCAGATTGTAATTGCTAGGAGAAGGGCTAAGATAGGAGTAGATATAAATAAGTAAGGGGATGAAGTTGATGGACGAATTGGTTCTTTAATGAATAGCTTTACTCCATCTGCTATAGGTTGTAAGAGACCAAATGGTCCTACAATATTAGACCCTTTTCGGGTTTGCATATAACTTAGAATCTTACGTTCAACTAGGGTAAGAAATGCTACAGCAATGAGGATGGAGAGAGCATAGGATATTGATATAATAAAGTAAGTGAGGGTTAAGTGAATTGTCATGTGGTTTGCGTTGGAGCTAGGGAGAGGATTTGAACCTCTGGGTAAAGGGCTTAAGCCTTCTGCATTTGCCAAGCTCTGCCACGCTAGCGGTCCTTTTCTAGGAGGGGGTTATGGTGGAGCTCTTAGTAATTTAGTTGGGTTCATTACTGGGTGCGAAGGCGTGCTTCTGGCATAGGCCTTCATTCTTCGATCCTTTCGTACTAGAAGGAGTTGTAACATAGATAGAAACCGACCTGGATTACTCCGGTCTGAACTAAGATCACGTAGGACGGTTAATCGTTGAACAAACGAACCCTTGGTAGCGGTTGCACCACTAGGATGTCCTGATCCAACATCGAGGTCGTAAACCTCCTTGTCGATGTGGGCTCTTGAAGGAGATTGCGCTGTTATCCCTGGGGTAGCTAGGTTCATTAATCAATTATATTGGGTCTGGTTACTATTAACACGTTGATGGGTAGTTCTTGGTTAAGATGGATTGTCTGATATTTGGAGGTTAAGTTTGTCTCCAAGGTCGCCCCAACCAAAAAATGCACACCAGCAAAATCCCGGGGGAGTAGGTCCTGTGGGTGAGTATTGTTTATGGGAGTGGTAGCAGATTTCAAAGTTCCACAGGGTCTTCTTGTCTTATGGGGTTATTCCTGCTTTTGCACGGGAAGATCAATTTCACTGATTATCTGTAGGAGACAGCTAAGACCTCGTTAAGCCATTCATACAAGTGCCGATTTATGGGACAATTGATTGCGCTACCTTTGCACGGTTAGGATACCACGGTCGTTGAACGAATTGTCACTGGGCAGGCTTCACCTTTAATACTTGGTTTGCTAAAGGCTATGTTTTTGGTAAACAGTCGGGCCTTGGATTTGCCTAGTTCCTTTTACAGATTTTAATCGTCTTTGGGGGCGCTCCATAGGTGGGTTAACAGAGTTTTGAGTATAAGGTCTTGTTAAGGTTAAAAAATATCCTGTGGATTGTTAATAATGTTGTAATGTAAGCTTGCGCCATAGAGGGGATCCCTAGTTACTTATTTTAGCATAAATTCTCTTATTTAATATAAGTTGGCCTATTGGGGAAGAGGGAGTCATGAGGAAGTTTAGATTTTTTTAGGTGAGGAGCTTTGACGCATTCTTTAATGGTGGCTGCTTGAAGGCCCACAATTAAGCTGTAATTAAATTTATCCGCTAGGGGAGAGTGTATTCTTTTTTAAAGGAGCTGTACCTCCTTTAAATAGCCCTTAATTCGCTTCATGTGGGTTGAGTGTAGTCCTGGGAGGTGAATTAAGAGGGAACTAAGATTCATTTCATAGGCAACCAGCTATCACCCAGCTCGATTGGCTTTTCACCACTACTAACGAGTCTTCCCACTCTTTTGCAACAGAGATGGGTTTGCTCAGTAGATAGCTGCTCGTAAATAGCTCGCTTGGGTTTCGGGGAAGCAAGCTTAAATTGGCGTTTTGCTTGGGTAGTTCTGGCTAAATCATGATGCAAAAGGTACAAGGGTTGGTCTTTGCTATTTATTGCTTGGTTTGTCATTACTATTTCATTCTTCCCTTACGGTACATGATCTCTATTGCGTCTTGAGTTTACCTTTCTATCGCCTAGACTAGGTTGAGTGAGAGAATGTTTTGATTTAATGGGTAGTATTAACTTAGTTTCTATGTAATCTGGTAGAAGAGCTAGAGTTAGGCTTCACGGCGATCTGATATGGAACAGATATCTTTCAGGTGTAAGCTGAATGCTTTAGTTATAGCTACGTCTTGGTAGACTAAGTGCACCTTCCGGTACACTTCCCTTGTTACGACCTGCCTCATCTCTAGCTTAAGGGTTTATTATAAATAAAATTAATCCTAGCTTGTGAGGAGGGTGACGGGCGGTATGTACGTGCCTCAGAGCCAGCTTAAAGGAGGCATTATTATCCTGCTTTACTGCTAAATCCGCCTTTTAGGAGTGATTTCACACTCCTTGTCGTGAGGTATTCTATGCTAGAAAATGTAGCCCATTTCTACCATCTCATGAGCTATACCTTGACCTGTCTTATTAGTGGGATGTTGCTGTTGTGCCCACTGTTAAACCCTCAGTTTAGGGGTGGGCTGACGACGGCGGTATATAGGCTGATTTGGCAAGGGATGGTTGGGTGTATCGTGGGTTCTCGGTTATAGAACAGGTTCCTCTAGGTGGGTTTGGAGCACCGCCAAGTCCTTAGAGTTTTAAGCGTTTGTGCTTGTAGTTCTCAGGCGGATGTTTAAGTGGTGAAAGCATCGGGATTTAGGGCCAGGTATAGTGGGGTATCTAATCCCAGTTTGTGTCCTGGCTTTCATGGAGTTTTGTTAATCATGAAGCTAAGATCATTTCTATGGGAGTATTGGATGCATCTTGTGCTTATAACAGCTTGGTTACATTTCAGTCTTAGTTGAAGTGATAATGAAAAACCACTCTTTACGCCGTATAAAGTTAATTTGGGTTTCTTGTGTGACCGCGGTGGCTGGCACAAGATTTACCAACCCTGGTAAGTTGCTTTAACTAAGTCAAGTTTACACTTATTGCTTAATATTAATTACTGATGAAAACCCGTGGGGGTGTGGCTAGGCAAGGCGTTTTGGGCTACAATTGGAGAGGTGTGCCTGATGCCTGCTCCTGCTGTCTTTTTAAGGTGCTGAGGGCATTTTCACTGGGATGCAGATACTTGCATGTATATATTTGGCAAGAACTAACTGTAAGGTTAGGACTAAGTCTTTTTTGTCCTTGGGTATGTGTAATAGCCGTCTTAACATCTTCAGTGTTATGCTTTATTGTAAGCTACAAGGACTAAGGCTGTTATAGGCATAGTGATTATTATTTGTGCTTGTTTTAGTTGTAGTAATAGTTGATATTGATTTAGGATTTGTTTAGTGGTTGGAGAAGTAGTTCTAGTGGATAACAAGAATGTGTTGTTGAGAAGTTAGAAGAGTAGAAAGGGGCAGGATTGTAGTGTTGTGGGCGGGTTTGTTAAGGTTTTATGTTCTTGTAGTTGAAATTACAACGATGGTTTTTCAGGCCAAAGGTCTTGGATAGAGGCCAAGCAGGAATTGTTATGACGTACGTACTTTATACTATTTTTAAGTGTTAGTTTTATTTTGGGAGGACTAGCAGTTGCTTCCAGTCCTTCTCCATACTATGCAGTAGTGGGGTTAGTGTTGGCGTGTATTGTAGGGTGTGGATGGTTAATGAGTTTGGGGGTGTCTTTTGTATCACTAGTGTTATTTCTGGTATATTTAGGTGGGATGTTAGTGGTTTTTGTGTATTTGGTTTCATTGGCAGCAGATCCATTTCCTGAGACCTGAGGGGACTGGCAGGTTGTTGGGTATGGTGCTGGGTTAGTTTTAGTGTTGGGGAGTGGGGTGTTTATTATAGGGCTATCTGAGTTAGAGTGGTTGGGGATAAACACGGTGGATAGTGGGGGTGTTTTATCTATTCGGTTGGATTTTGAGGGAGCGGCTATGTTTTATTCTTGGGGGGTGGGACAATTTTTAATTGCGGGCTCGGTCTGTTGCTGACGTTGTTTGTTGTGCTAGAACTTGTACGAGGGTTGTCTCGTGGGGCAATTCGGGCGGTTTAAGGAGATGTGGTTCAGAGAATAGTTTAATGAAAATGCCAGCTTTGGGAGTTGGTGATAAAGGTTTGATTCCTTTTTTTCTGAAGGGTTGGAAAAAAGTTTGGGACCAACTGTTAAAGGTGTATGTGGGTGGAATATTAGTTAGAGTAGTGGGGGCGATTAATTGGGGAGGTAAGAGGGTGAAAGGAAATGAGGGGGTAGATTAAAGTGTAAACAAACAAATGAAGAAATGAATGATGAAAGGAAATGATGGGGTAGATTAAAGTGTAAACAAACAAATGAAGAAATGAATGATGAAAGGAAATGATGGGGTAGATTAAAGTGTAAACAAACAAATGAAGAAATGAATGATGAAAGGAAATGATGGGGTAGATTAAAGTGTAAACAAACAAATGAACAAATGAATGATGAAAGGAAATGATGGGGTAGATTAAAGTGTAAACAAACAAATGAACAAATGAATGATGAAAGAAATGATGGGGTAGATTAAAGTGTGTTAAAAAAATTTAACAAATTGATGATGCAAATGTCTGAATTGGAAAATTAGGGGAATGGAAAGTTTGTAAAATTTGAAATTTTTGTTAAAAAATTTAAAAACAAAAATTAATGATGAATAGAGGGAAAGTCCCTAGATCATTGCAAAAAATGACAAAATTTTTGTCATTTTTTGTGAAATTGATGACAAAAAATATGTCTGGCGTGCATTAATTAAATTGCAACTTGATGAGAGACGTAATGGAAAAACTAAGCCAACAGCACGTGACAGTGCATCAGTGCAACAGTATGAGACCGAATAACACTTGAAACCATATCATTAATTTTCACGCGAAAGTGAGAAAACCGCTCGCCGACCATAAGGGGTCCATGTCAACCATATATGGGAGCCCCCTGGCGGAGCACTCTGAAGGGTTTATTGAGATCTACCCCCAAAAAAAACCCCAAAAGTTTAGAAGAGAGAAAATGCCGTGATCATGAGGTCCAGGTTGGCCGAGCGTCCCCAACCATTAGTAACAGAGCGCAAGTTTAGGAAAATTAAGCAAGTTATGGCCCTGACCGAGGAACCAGAGGCGACAAAGAGCAAGTTATGAGAGTGGGTTATTGGTGGAAAGGGAAAGAATACACCTGAAGCTGGACATGATAAACATTACTAGCGCCGGGTTGCTGGTTTCTCGTGAGGAGTACGACTAATAAATAACCCAGCACTTCTTGGTTGGTACATAGAGCAAGGTTAAGTGGTGAGTGGTCCATGGACCATGGATTTTAGGTTCTGTGACGTTCCTCGTATTGAGAAGGATTTTATGCAAAAATTAGCAGCCTTAGGTTTTAGTTCCTTTGGCGGGATTATTCCTAGACCATGACATGTTATGTCCTTGTGTGGGAATGTGCCTAGATCTGTGAATGACAAGTTTTGGATTGTATGGGAGATAGTATGGAAATTTGGATGGTTTTTGCAATAATAGTATGTCAGATTTTCCTACATGCATGTTATGTCTAATGTGGTGGAGGATGCTATGCAAAGTAATACATACCGTAGGGTATGGGGGGAGAGGGGGCCCCTCCCCTTGATGTACGTGTTGATTGGAAAGTTGGGGGGTGCTTGGATATTTTTTGGAAAACTCTAAGAAGGGGGCGGCCTTCAGTCTTTGGTTTACAAGACCAACGTTTTTTATAAACTATTAGAGTGGTTAGAGGTTGAGTATCTTATTTTCTAGGAGACTAGTAATGGGGAATAAGATGAGAATGATTGTGAAGTAGGTAGCTGAGGCGAGTTGTCCGATGATAATAAATGGATGTTTGACTGGTTGGCTACCGATTCATGTAAGGATTAAAAGATTTGTTACTAGGATTCAGAATAGAAGTTGGGAGAGAGGTCGGAAGGTTATAGTTCGTTGCTTTGATATGTGGAGGAATGGGGCTAGAAATAGAATTAAGACGGAGGCGGCTAGGGCTAGGACTCCTCCTAATTTGTTGGGGATTGATCGTAGGATGGCATATGCAAATAGGAAGTACCACTCAGGTTTAATGTGGGGAGGTGTTACTAATGGGTTTGCAGGTGTAAAATTTTCTGGATCTCCTAAGAGGTTGGGTGAGAATATGGCAAGTGTTATTAGAGGAATGAGGAGGAACAAAAGGCCTAGAATATCTTTTATTGAGAAATAGGGGTGGAATGGGATTTTGTCGCAGTCTGAATAAATACCTAGGGGGTTGTTTGAGCCTGTTTTGTGTAAGAAAGTTAAGTGGATGAGGGTGAGACCTGCAATTAAGAATGGGAGGAGGAAGTGGAGGGCAAAGAACCGGGTAAGTGTAGGGTTGTCAACTGAGAATCCTCCTCAAGCTCATTCTACAAGTGTTTGGCCAATGTAAGGAATTGTTGAGAATAGGTTAGTAATTACTGTAGCGCCTCAGAATGATATTTGGCCTCATGGGAGGACATATCCTATGAAGGCAGTTGCTATTAGAGTTAAGAGGAGAATAACTCCTGTGTTTCAGGTTTCTTTATATAGGTAGGAACCATAGTAGAATCCTCGTCCAATGTGTAGGTAAATGCATATGAAGAAGAAGGAGGCGCCGTTTGCATGGAGGTTTCGGATTAGTCAGCCGAATTGAACATTTCGGCATGTATGGGCGACGGACGTGAATGCCAGGGTGATATCCGCTGTATAATGTATTGCTAGTAGGAGGCCAGTGGTGATTTGGATTGTTAGACAGATGCCAAGAAGAGATCCAAAGTTTCATCAGGCGGAAATGTTTGGTGGTGTTGGGAGGTCAATTAAAGAATTGTTGATTATTTTTAGAAGGGGGTGATGTTTTCGTAAGTTAGGGGCCATTAATTCTTAGTTCCGTGTAAATAAGATTATAATTAAGATAGATAGAGCGAAGGATCCTAGATAGGTTTTGATTAGTCCGGAGTGTAGAGTAGTTGAGATTTTGGATACTTTGAGTTGAAGGGTCGCTAGTCCTTCTGGGCCTATTTTTTTATATCAGGATAGGTCGATTAAATGGGATGCAATGTTCTGTTTAGGAGTTTAGTAGAGCTGAGGCGGTGTATAAGGGGGTTAAAATATCCTAGAGTGCTGGAGAAGTTTATAGTGATATTTTGTTTGGGGGCAGAGAAGGTATGTGTGAGTTTTGATAGTTCTAATGCCAGAATGATGCCTAATGTTGTAATAATGATAGCAGTGGTTTTTGTGACCAGTGGTATGGTTATAGGAGGGGTTTTTGTAGGGGAGATATAAGAGGTAATTAATAGACCAGCTATAATACTTCTGAGAGCGAGACGAGTAATTGGGTTTGTGACTGCTGGGTTGTTTTCATTGATGGGAGTAATGGAGGGAATCCGGGTGTAGTCAGTTTGTACTAGTAGGGCTATAGGTAGGCTGTAAGTTGCAGTAAAAGCTGTAGCTACGAGGGTTAGGAGGAGTGCTCAGGTGTTTAGATAGGAGGTGTTAAGACTTTGGATAATGAGATCTTTTGAGTAAAACCCTGCTAAAAATGGTGTTCCTATGAGAGCTAAATTTCCGATTGTCAGGCATGAGGTAGTTGTAGGGAGTAGTTTCTGTAATCCTCCTATTTTTCGAATGTCTTGTTCACCGTTAAGGCTGTGAATGATAGACCCAGAGCAAAGGAAGAGTATGGCTTTAAAGAATGCATGCGTAGAGATGTGTAGGAAGGCTAGTTGAGGTAGATTTAGGTCAATAGTGACTATTATTAGTCCTAGTTGGCTGGATGTAGAGAAAGCAATAATTTTTTTGATGTCGTTTTGGGTAAGAGCGCATGTAGCGGCAAATAGGGTGGATAGGGCACCTATACAAAGGCACATAGTTAGGGCAATTTGGTTGTTACATAATATGTGGTGAGTGCGAATAAGTAGAAAGATTCTGGTAACTACTATTGTGCTGGAATGGAGTAGGGCAGATACAGGGGTTGGCCCTTCTATAGCTGCTGGGAGTCATGGATGCAGGCCAAATTGGGCGGATTTACCTGTGGCAGCTAGGATGAGCCCTAAGAGAGGGAGAAGGGATATTTGGTTTGGGGAGGATTGCTGTTGAATTTCTCAAGTGTTTATTGAGGATGCCAGTCATGCTATGCAGAGGATTAGTCCAATATCCCCAATACGGTTGTAAAGTACGGCTTGAAGTGCAGCGGTGTTGGCTTCTGCTCGACCGTGTCACCATCCAATCAGGAGGAAGGATATAATTCCGACTCCCTCTCAGCCGATAAATAAGAGGAATATGTTATTAGCGATGATTAAGATGAGTATTGCAATGAGAAAGATTAGAAGGTAAAGAGAGAATTTTGTGGTGTGGGGTTCTGAGGCTATATATCATGTTGTAAATTGAAGAATAGATCATGTTACGAATAGTGCAATAGGAAAAAACGTTAAGGAGTATTGGTCTATTTTAAGGCTAAAAGGGATTTTGAAGTTCGCAATAAATTTTCATTCTCAATAGAAAGTGGTATTTTCCATATTTAAGTAGATGGAGAGGATTATGGGAATTAAACTAACTATGAAGGAAGTTTTAACAGTGTGTATGATGGTTGTTGGAGAGTTTAGGTAGTTTTTGGATAGGAGGGGGAGTAGGATGGGTATAGAGAGGGTAGCCAGGGTCAAGAATATAGAGGTGTTGAGGATTAATGGGAAGTCCATTACTTTTACTTGGACTTGCACCAAGATGAATGGCTCCTAAGACCAGTGGATTGCTATTATCCTTTAAAAGTAAGGGGGCTGAGGTCTTAGGCTCAGATGCAAGAGTTAGCAGTTCTTGTTGGTTAAACCTCCCCTCGGCAGGCAAGAAGAGTTTAACTTCTATTTTTAGGATCACAGTCTAATGTTTGGGTTAAAACTATGCTTGCATGTGGGAATTCCTGAGATTAGCTCTGGTTTTAGGATGAGGAGGAGGGAGGGTAGGATATGAAGTGTTGTAAGGAGATGTTCTCGTGTATTTGAATTTTGGGTGGTTGTAATATAGGTTGGAGTTGGACCTCGTTGGGTTATAAGGAGTATGTAGAGGGTATAGGCTGCAGTTAGTAGAGTTGTGGTTCCGGTTAGGATAATGGTGAAGGTGGATCAGTTGAAGAGTGCAATTATGATAGTTAATTCAGCTATCAGGTTAGTGGTAGGAGGAAGGGCTATGTTTGTTAGGTTGGCTAGGAGCCATCAGATTCCTGTTAGAGGTAAAAGGGGTTGTAGGCCTCGTGTTAGAAGGAGAGTACGACTATGTATGCGTTCATAGTTTGTATTAGCTAGGCAAAATAGTATGGAAGAGGTGACTCCATGTGAAATCATTAGGATTATGGCCCCTGAAAAGGATCAGTGGGTTTGGAGTATTGTTGCGGCAATGACTAGACCTATGTGGCTTACTGAGGAGTAGGCGATTAATGACTTAAGGTCGATTTGGCGTAGGCAGATGGAGCTTGTTATTAGTGCCCCTCATAAGGCTAGGGTTAAAAATGGGTAGTAGAGGTAGTCTAATAGGGAGTTTGTAATTATTGAGGTACGCATAATGCTGTATCCCCCAAGTTTGAGAAGGAGCGCAGCGAGAAGTATGGATCCTGCGATTGGTGCCTCTACGTGGGCTTTTGGGAGTCATAGGTGTAGTCCGTAAAGGGGAGCTTTCACTATGAAAGCGAGCAATAGGGCTAGACTTGATATGAGGCCTATTCAGGAGTTTGTAAGAGATGAGTGTGAAAGTTTTATTATAGTGATGTGTATAGTTCCTGTTTTGAGTGTGAAGATAGAGGATCACTACTAATAGGGGAAGAGAACTAATTAGTGTATAAAATAAGAGGTAGATTCCAGCACTTAAACGTTCTGGTTGGCTACCCCATTGTGTGATTAGAATTAGGGTAGGGATTAGGGTAGCTTCGAATGCGATATAAAATAATATCAGTTCTAAGGCTGAGAAGGCCAAGATAATGAATGGTTGGGTGAGGATTATGGTTATGGTAAAAATATATTTTCGTGTGGGAGGTTCTTGTTGAAGGTGATTTTGGCTTGCCAGGATTATAAGAGGTAGAAGTCAACAAGATAGAACTAATAAGGGGGATGAAATTTGATCAGTTCCAAGTCATGGTGATAGGTTTTTGCTAGGGTAATAGGTTGAAGGAAGTCATTGTAAGCTAGCGGTTGCAATTAAGAGGCTGTGCGAGGTGACATTGAGTCATAGGAATTTTGGAGGAGATAGGAGGGTTATGGGGAGTAATATGACTGTGGGGAGAATAATTTTTAACATTGTAGAAGGTTTAGATTGTGTAAATGATCCGATCCGTGAGTTCAGGTGGAAGCTACTAGGACTGCTAGACTGGTGCCTGCTTCACAGGCTGAGAATGCTAACATAAGAATGGGCATTAAGGTGGGGGATGTTGTTTGGGTTTGAATAGGTCATATGGAGAGGGCAATGTATATTGATAGTATTATACTTTCTAAGCATAGCAGGGCAGAAATTAGGTGGATTCGGTGAAAGGCTAGTCCTAGACTACTTAGGGTGAAGGCAGAGTAGAAGCTTAAATGCAGAAAGGTCATTGAGAAAGTCACGGGGTAGGACTGTGGTTTGTTGAGCCGAAATCAACTGTCTTTGCTAGACTAACTTTCTGAAGTTATTCTGCTCATTCTAAGCCCCCTTGAATTCATTCATAAATTAGCCCTAGTGCGAGGAGGAGAATGACTGTGGAGGTTCATGTTAAGGTAGTAAGGGGGGAGAGGAGTTGAGTACCCCATGGGAGGGGCAGTAGGAGGGCAATTTCTAGGTCGAACAAGAGGAATAAGATTGCGACAAGGAAGAATCGGATTGAAAATGGGAGGCGGGCAGAGCCCAGTGGGTCAAAGCCACATTCGTATGGGGATAATTTTTCTGAATCTGGATTTATTTGAGCTAATCAAAGGTTTAGTGAAGTTAAGATAATACATAGTGATAGAGAAATTGTGAATATAAAGAGGATGATGTTAATTGCCTTTCTCTGGTTTTGATCCAGATTTTAGAGATTGGAAGTCAATTGTAATTAATATACTAGAAGGGCAAGATCCTCATCAATGGATTGTTATGTAGAGGAACAGTCAGATAATGTCAACAAAATGTCAGTATCAGGCCGCTGCTTCAAAGCCAAAGTGGTGGTTGGATGTGAAGTGGAATTTTACGAGGCGGAGGAGGCAAATCAAGAGGAAGGAGGATCCAATGATTACGTGGAGACCATGAAATCCTGTGGCGACGAAAAAGGTTGATCCATAGACTCCGTTGGCAATTGAGAATGGAGCTTCATAATAGTCTATTGCTTGAAGTGCTGTAAAGTAGAATCCTAATAGGACGGTTATAAGTAGGGCTTGGGTAGCTTGGTTCCGATTGCCCTCTGTAATGCTGTGATGTGCTCATGTGACAGTGACTCCTGAGGCTAGGAGGATAGCAGTGTTTAGTAGGGGGACTTCTATTGGATTGAGAGGTTTGATTCCTATAGGAGGTCATTGTCCTCCGAGTTCTGGAGTGGGGACTAAGCTGGAGTGGAAGAATGCTCAGAAGAATCCTAGGAAGAAGAATGCTCCGGATGTAATAAATAAAATTATTCCGTAACGTAAGCCCTTTTGGACTGTAGGGGTATGGTAGCCTTGGAATGTGCTTTCTCGTACGATGTCACGTCATCATTGGAGTATCACTAGGATTATAGAGAGTAGGCCTAGGAGTAAGAGTTGGATAGAGTTGTGGTGAAATCATATGGCTAACCCAGAGGTAGTGAGGAGGGCGGCTGCTGCTCCAAAAATGGGTCAAGGGCTTGGGTCTACTATGTGAAATGAGTGGGCTTGGTGTGTCATTAAGGGTTAAATGTTTTCTTGTAAGTAAAGGCTTAGAAGAAGTACAAAGACATACACTTGGATTATTGCCACGGCCACTTCTAGAATTGTTAAGAGGAGTAGAATTGTTCTAGTTAGAAGGGACATGGTAGGTATAATGGGAAGGAGGACGGTAGTGGCTGTTGAAATGAGTTGGATGAGCAGGTGTCCTGCTGTGAGGTTGGCTGTGAGGCGAACTCCTAAGGCTAAAGGGCGAATGAGAAGGCTTGTTGTTTCAATTATGATGAGGGCAAGAATTAGAGGTGTTGGGGTGCCTTCTGGTAGGAGGTGTCCAAGGGAAGCTGAAGGTTGGTTTCGTAGGCCTGTTAGCAGGGTGGCAAGTCATAGAGGGAAGGCGAGGGCTAGGTTTATTGATAGTTGGGTAGTAGGTGTGAATGTGTAAGGTAGGAGGCCTAATAGGTTAATTGTTAGAAGTATAATTATGAGTGATGATAGGATTAGGGCTCATTTATGGCCTTTTTTGTTTAATGGGGTTATTAGTTGTTTTGTGATTAAATGGAGAAATCAGAGTTGAAGAGTTGAAAGACGATTTGTAACTCATCGATTGCCAGGAGAAGGAAGTAATAGGGTTGGGAATAACAGCAAGATGAGGATAAGGGGGATTCCGAGGAGGGTTGGGCTTATGAATTGATCAAAGAAGCTTAGGTTCATGGTCAGTTTCAGGAATGGGTTTTTATAGTGGGTAGTGTTTTGTTGGAGGGTGAGTTAGTTGGGGTAAATAGTAAGAGTTTAGGTTGAAGGATAAGAGAAAAAGTGAATCATGAAGTTAGTATGATAAAAAGTCAAGGTGCGGGGTTTAGTTGGGGCATGTCATTAAGGAGGGTGAATAATCCTCTTTCTCTAGCTTAAAAGGCTAGTGCTGGTTCATAGCTTCTTAATGATTAGGATGTTAGAAGTGAAGATCAGTTTTCGAAGTGTGTTAGAGGGGCTGATTCTACTACGATAGGTATAAAGCTGTGGTTGGCTCCACAGATTTCTGAGCACTGACCGTAGAAGATTCCAGGACAGGTTGTGATAAAGGAAGTTTGGTTCAGTCGTCCTGGAATTGCATGGGTTTTTACACCAAGGCTAGGAACAGCTCAGGAGTGGAGAACGTCATCAGCTGTAACAATAATTCGAATCGGGGATTCTATTGGAATGACGATGCAGTTATCAACTTCTAGGAGGTGGAAATGACCGAGTGGTAGATCCATAGTTGGTAGTATGTAAGAGTCAAAAGATAAATCTTTAAAGTCTGTATATTCGTAGGATCAGTATCATTGGTGGCCAATAGCTTTGAGGGTGAGGTCAGGCTCATCGATTTCGTCTATCATGTAGAGGATTTGAAGGGATGGGAGGGCTAGTATAATTAGGACAATGGCAGGTAAGATTGTTCAGACAAGTTCTACTTCTTGTGCGTCGACGGTGTTGGAGGATAGTTTTTCTATAAGTATAAGAGCTAGTAAATACAGGACTAGGCTACAAATGGCTAGTGCGACTATTAGGGCGTGGTCGTGAAATTCAATAAGTTCTTCTATAATAGGGGATGAAGCGTCTTGAAAACCAAATTGAGAGTGGTTGGCCATGGAGTTGGGATGGGATGTACTGGGTTTTCACCTGTGATTTAGTCTTGACAAGACTATGTAATGATTTTACTAACAACCCATAAGAAAGAAGCATGAGTGGTTTGATGCGGTTGGCTTGAAACCAGCTTATGAGGGTTCGATTCCTTCCTTTCTTGTACTTGGACAAAAGCTGGTTCTTCAAAGGTATGGTAGGGAGGAGGGCAGCCGTGAATTCATTCAATGTTTGTGGAGGTAAGTTCTGGTTGCACTACTTTCCGTTTGGATGCGAAGGCTTCTCAGATAATGAACATTAGTATAATTACAGCTACTATGGAGATGAGGGAGCCGATGGAGGATAGGGTGTTTCATAGGGTATAAGCATCTGGGTAGTCTGAGTATCGTCGTGGTATACCAGCTAGGCCTAGGAAATGTTGTGGGAAGAATGTTAGGTTGACCCCAAAGAATATTACTCCAAAGTGGGCTTTAGCTCATGTAGAGTGAAGGGTGTAGCCAGTGAACAGTGGGAATCAATGTGTGAAGCCAGCAAAAATGGCGAATACTGCCCCCATAGATAATACATAGTGGAAATGTGCAACTATGTAGTAGGTGTCGTGCAGGGCGATGTCTAGGGAGGAGTTGGCAAGAACGATGCCTGTTAGTCCACCAATGGTGAAGAGGAAAATAAAGCCTAGGGCTCATAGTATGGGCGGGTCTCATTTGATTGTTCCACCGTGTAGGGTTGCTAGTCAGCTGAAGACTTTAATGCCAGTGGGGATTGCAATAATTATGGTGGCGGATGTGAAGTAAGCTCGGGTATCTACGTCCATTCCAACTGTAAATATGTGGTGAGCTCATACGATAAAGCCCAAGAAACCAATGGATAATATGGCTCAGACTATGCCTATGTAGCCAAAGGGTTCTTTTTTACCAGCGTAGTAGGCTACAACATGGGAAATAATTCCGAACCCTGGTAGGATAAGGATGTAGACTTCTGGATGGCCAAAAAACCAGAATAAGTGTTGATATAAAATTGGGTCTCCGCCTCCTGCGGGGTCAAAGAATGTAGTGTTTAGGTTTCGATCTGTTAGAAGCATTGTAATGCCAGCAGCGAGGACTGGTAGGGAGAGGAGAAGTAGAACTGCAGTAATTAGGACGGATCAAACGAATAGAGGGGTTTGGTATTGTGAGAGAGCAGGTGGTTTTATATTGATTACTGTGGTGATAAAGTTGATTGCCCCAAGGATGGATGAGACACCTGCCAGGTGAAGGGAGAAGATGGCAAGGTCTACTGATGCACCGGCGTGGGCTAGATTTCCGGCTAGGGGTGGGTATACTGTTCATCCTGTTCCGGCCCCGGCTTCTACTGTAGAAGATGCTAGAAGAAGTAGGAAGGATGGAGGAAGTAGTCAGAAGCTCATGTTATTTATTCGTGGAAATGCTATGTCGGGGGCACCAATTATTAATGGTACTAATCAGTTACCAAACCCTCCGATTATAATAGGCATTACTATAAAGAAAATTATAACGAAGGCATGTGCGGTGACGATTACATTGTAAATTTGGTCATCGCCTAAAAGGGTGCCTGGCTGTCCTAGTTCTGCTCGAATGAGGAGACTAAGGGTTGTGCCGATTATACCAGCTCATGCGCCAAAAATAAGGTAAAGTGTGCCGATATCTTTGTGGTTAGTGGAAAATAGTCAACGGTTGATGAAAGTCATAGGTAAGATGGCTGAGTGTAGAAGCGTTAGGTTGTAGTCCTTTTTACAGAGGTTTGATTCCTCTTCTTATCGATTCTGTAGTGAAGTTCATGTTGAGTTGCAAGTTCATTGATGTGCATTAAACATGGGCCGGGATCTAGTAGACAGAAGCCTGTTGGTTGGGGCATTTAGCTGTTAACTAAAATTTTATGGGATCAAAGCCCATCTGTCTAGGGGGAGGTTCTAGCTTAATTAAAGCATCTGAGTTGCATTTAGGAGATGCAGGTTAGTATCCTGTGTACCTTAACAGAAACTAAGAGGGATTAGCCCTTGTTTAAGGCTTTGAAGGCCTTCGGTTTAAATAACCTAAGTTTCTAAGGGATTGTGAGTACTATGGGAGATAGTGGTAGGAGTATAATTGATAAGGAGGTAAAGGTTGTGGTTAGGGTGTTAGTTGGTTTGTTAGTTTGTCATTGTTTTATGTAGTTAGTGAAGTTTGGGGGTAGTGTGATGGTTGCACAGTAGGCCAGTCGTAGGTAGAAGAAAAGTCCAAGTAAAGAGAGTAGGGTAATAGCTGTGGTTACTACTGTTAGTTCTTGTTTTGTGAGTTCTTGAATAATTAACCATTTGGGTAGGAATCCCGTTAGGGGAGGAAGACCTGCAAGGGAGAGGAGAGTGAGCATAAGGATTGTGGTTAGTGATGGAATTTTGGTTCATGTGGATATAACAGTGGATAGTTTTAGGGTATTGGTTGTGTTAAGGATGAAGAAGATGGCGGAAGTTGTTACAGTATATAGATAGAACGTAATTAAAGTCAGATTGGGGTTATAGTTGAGAATAATAGTTATTCGTCCTAGGTGTGCGATAGATGAGAAAGCTAAAATTTTGCGAGTTTGGGTTTGGTTAAGTCCTATTCAGCCACCTAGGACTGCTGAAGCAATAGCTATCGAAGATAGGAGAGTTGGGTTGAGTGAGGGGGATGTTAGGTAGAATAGTGTGGTTGGTGGAAATTTTGTGACTGTGGCTAGTAGGAGGCATGTTGTTATAGTTGAGCCTTGAAGAACTTCTGGAAATCAGAAATGAAATGGGACTAAGCCTAGTTTAATTGAAATTGCAATAGTTAGTCGTATACATGATATGGGGTGGGTTAGTTGGGTGATGTCCCATTGGCCAGAGAATCATGCATTGGTCATGCTGGAGAGTAAAAGTAGCGTAGATGCGACTGCTTGAGTTAGAAAGTATTTAGTAGAGGCTTCAATGGCTCGTGGATGGTGGCTTTTAGAGATTAATGGAAGAATAGCTAAAGTGTTAATTTCTAAGCCGACTCATGCTATTATTCAGTGGTTACTCGAAATTGTGATTGAGGTTCCTAGGAGTAAGCTTATTGTGGAGATTAGTTTAGCTTGGGGATTCATTAGTAAGGGAAGGAGTTAAAGATGAATCCAGACTATAAAATTCTGAAATGAGAAGTTCTGTTGTACTAGACTTTATATTTTGCAGAAATTCCTGAGATTCATTGCGTTGTCCGAGCCCATACGATTGGACACACCTGTTCACCTGTCCAAACTTGGAAACTAGGTCTGCCAACCGGGAAAAGATTATCTCAAGTACTGTTGACTCCAAGTAAATGACCACTGTAATCCACTTAGATCTCCTCACTGGGGATAGACATGATTATATTATTGTCTGTATTTCCACTGTTACTCAGTTGTTATGTTGTTTACATTTTTAGAAATGACACTTCATCAATACACTGTTCGAGTCATTCACCAGTGTCATGGTCCAACCATGGACCACGCGGTGGGATGGAATCCAACAGCCGCCAGGAGCTGGTTTCTCCCCTGAGGGTGCAGAGCAGCAGGGCCTTTTCCAGACCCAACTGTACCTTCCAGAAAGATATCAGCTATACTTTGCTTCTTTGCTGACTTCTGTTTTAGATGTCAATGTGTGGACCACCCTGGCCAACGTGACGAAGATGGACATGATATGTGTGTCCATGGTAACTCCCACGAGTCCTTTTCGCACCTGTCTGGTTGGAATACCCATTGATAACTACTGGTGGGGAACTCTATATAATGAGACCATGTTAGCAAACTGCACATATCCAGGAGTTGACATTTCTTCTTAGAGATATATACCAGAACGCATCAGCTTGGTGCAATGAGACTCTGCAAAAACGATTTATTCCTGGATCCGATGCAATAGGTCTCCCAAATGATCTGTTTCTCATTTGTGGACAAAGAGCATGGAAAGGTACTCCGGGAAAGGCTGTAGGAGGCCCTTGTACCTTTGGACGATTAACCTTTTTTCATCCTCGCAGCGTAACCTTGCCTAAACTAAGAAGACGCAGACATAGCACACGGCGGTTTACTCCAGACTGTAACTCTGATGTAGAGTTTTGGAATAAGGCTGAAAGAATAACTGCTAGTGTAATATCTCAGATAGGGACTGCTCATGCTTTGGCTTCTCTAAATAAACTAGGATGCTGGTTGGCTAAAGAAGCTAATGCTACTTCTGCTGCTTTGAGTGCATTGCTCACAGATGTAGACTCTGTTAGACATGCAAGTTTACAAAATAGAGCTGCTATTGATTTTTTTTTTTGTTGTTAGCCCAGGGACATGGCTGTCAAGATTTTGAGGGCATGTGCTGCATGAATTTAAGTGATCATTCTGAATCTGTTCATGCTAGCATCCAGAAATTAAAAGCCCTTACTCAACAATTACATGTTCATGATGAATGGAACCTCTTTGGTGATTGGAAATGGGGATGGTCCTGGTTACGAAAAGCGTTAATAGGCTTGTCAATAGTTGGATGTATAATAACATGCATATTGTGTATGATTCCCTGTATACTAACATGCGTACGTCAAATGATAAACGCCAGGCTAAATGCATTGCAATTTTGAGTAGTTCGTTATCACCCTCTTGCTACCATTGATCACGCGGTGGTATGTAAGGGGGGTACTTTTGAATTAGATGATCAATGGAGCATAGAGGCGTGAGAACGGAATCATATTAGGATGTGAAACCAGCTAGAGTATGGTACAATGTAACGTCATGGCACAAGCTAATTGTAAGGTCCATTGTGCTTTTCAACAAGTCAGTTTGTAAGGTCCATTGTGCTTTTCAGCAAGTCAGCCTGATATCCCCTATTATCAGAGCTGAGTTCTTCCTTGGTTTTGCTACATATTGCAAGATAGATACATCTACCCTTGAAACACAATGGTAGAGGTCATCCATAGGGGTGAGAAAGATGATGATGGGAGGAAGATTATGTGGGCAGGGGTCGCTCGCCCCTTGCCCTACAAGTAGGGCATACGCAGACTGCTGCCATGAGGTAATGATCAGGCGGTGTTTGGCTGCCATTCAGGCATCACCTTATACTGCGTACTGGCCCTACGTAGTGTAATGTGGAACTGATAAAAATGGGGTGTCGGAGTTGCTGAGTTGAGCGATACTCATCCTACCACCGAGACTGTGTTGCTCCGCGGGGACGCCCGCTAAGCATGGGTACCGACCAGCTGCTGCAGATCCTGACAGCCCTGGCCTGTCTGTGTGGGTAAGCACAGTTTTTTGATAGGAAGCAACTGAGAGAACAAACTTTTTTAATATCCTTTTTGTGTTCCTTTAATTCTCCTTTTATGTTTATAGTATTTTTCCTTTAGTTTTCCCTTTTTACTAACCAATATCGTGTTATCCATAATATTGTGTTAAGATCCTTCTTTGGTATCCCTTTTTCACTAGTTAATACTGTATTAAATGCTGTTCGTAGTATTTGTTTTAATGCCACCCGATAAGATAGTTATTTTGTATCCCTTTTTCTTTTTAGTTTTTAATCCCTCTTGTTAAGTTTATTACTAGTATTATTATTCTCACTGTAATAAAAGATATTTTGTGTGCTTGAGTATTTTTGGCACTTGTCTTTATTCCGGACATGTATCCGAACGTACTGCTACATAAATTGGCTTAGTCGGCAGGATACATGGAGGAATAAGCAGTGCCCCAGGGAATTCGTTGGTGGAGTGCTCAGCTGACGTGTCCCTGTGTATTGGTGGGAGATCTTCAGGTGGAGTGCACAGCCTGGAGAGCCGCGTCCCCGTGTGTGTTGTGTAAAAGGGAGATTCTCAGGTGGAGAGCATAGCCTGGGAAGCCGCGTCCCTGTGTGTGTGGTGAACTCTGTGTGGGTGCCGTGAGTGCCAGTGTCTGGGTTCATATCTTATAATTGTTTTGTTTTAAAGTGGTTTTTGTTGTTCTTGTTGATTAAGTTACTATATGGGTGGCAATGCTTGTGTTTTATATGCTTTGTTTGTTTTTTGCATATGGGAGGTAGTTCTGAGCAATTAATTGTGAGTATACCACACTTCTTGAGACCTAGAATTAAGATTTGTCCTTTTTTGCAACTGTTGTTTATATGTACGACTTTGTTGTATTAATTGTAATAAATATATCTTGGGACGTAGAGGCAGCCAGGAGATAAGGCTAGATTGGACTTTAAATTTTTATTGTATTCGGTGTGGAGCGAATCAAAGCCTAGAAGATACCCAGTGGATTAGGTTTTATTGTTGTTTCACTCATAGATATGTCTTTCTGAGGATTCATTTAGAGTTACTGTAGAGTGTGTATTTTGTGGTTGGTATATAAAGATTTTAGATTTGATGTGTATGTGTAGTTAGGCTTGTTTGTGATGTAAGAGCCATAGTTTGTGGATTAGTGTGTCTCATTGTGTTTAGCTTAAAAATTGAGAATCTTTTGTCATTGTTCTGTTAGTGAGAACATTAGTAGATTAAGATGAAAAAGTGGTTAGGAGGGTCAGCCGCAGGCGGCAATGAACCTAAGAAAGCTCCTCCCCGTGAATTAATAGAATTGGGGCAGGAGCCATAGATTACTTTGTAGAATAAGTGGGAAGCATGTACAAAGATTCCTCTTGAGTATTGGGGGCAGCAGACCCCAATGGAGGTATTGCAATAGTGGGAGCAGTTTACCCCTACTACTAAATCAAGCAGTCATCTGGAACAGGCTGGACGAATGGGGGGGTGCACTGCTTACTGCATACAAGTTAACTGTGGAAAAATGCAAAAAACTGCAGGAGCAGCTGAATGCTCTAAGAGCCACTCAGCTGGTACAACGCCAGACTTTACTTGACCTTCAGGCCTAAAAGAACAGGGTAGAAGATAAATGTGTTACTTTAGCTGAGAAATATGCTGTGAGAACTGTTCGGCACAGGCAAAGGAAAATAGACCCAAGTGATCGGGGACCAGGGGTGCGAGCTCTAATCACTTCCCCTGATTGAGATCCAGAGAAGTGGGATAGTAACATATAGAGTAGTAGTGATGATTCTGATGAGGACGATTTTATAGAAAATTCAGAGAAGTTATCAACATCAGATGAGTTGGCACACAGGGCAAGGGGCTGACTCTGTGATAATAGACGATGTTGATGCCACGAAGTTTTTAGGGTTAACTAATGATGTATACGTACAAAATGCCCTTCGGCGTTTAAGACGAACACCAGGAGTTGATAGAACTTTGGTTTCAGTTATTGCTGAAGGTCTCAGTGACCGTTTTACTAATGATGGATCATGGCAGGATGGAAGTTCATCCTGGGTAACTCTGCATCAAGCAATCAAAATATTAAAGGGGGAAGAAATGAAAATAGCTATTGAGCTGCAAAGCCCTGAACTTTACATGCAACAGCCTTTAATTCCAGTAATGCGAAACAAATTGTTAGAAGGCTGTCCTGTACCCTGGAAACCATACATTATTCCACTGTTAGTGTCTAACTCAGGGGCACCCACAGAAGAGATCATAGAGAGGTTGCAGCAACTTGGTGACCTTCCAGGCCTCCCACCCACAGAACAAAACCTTAACTTGATACTGTTGTAATGAGGAGGGGTAATATGATACCTCAAGTAAATATTAAGTTGTTAGTATTTGGAAGGGGGGAGTTGTTTGTGTTTTGTCTCCCACAGGACCCTGCTGGCTTCCAGCATGTTTGATGAAACCTTATCATGAGCGGCAAGAATTCTGGACAGAGATCAGTGAATGCTGAGCAGCACAAGACCAGCCCGAATATCACATGGAAGAAAAACATATCCTAAATATAATTAATTGTGTCTACTAACTTTTGCTAACTGGTGTAATGACTCAGTTATCGTGTACCTGTCTCTCGTGTGTCTTGTCCACACCTGATGTTGTGATTTATGTAATGAACAATGTCAATGTCCTGGCCAGAGGCTGGGAGGCTATAGCTACCAAAGCCATGATTACTCCTGCATTAGCCTATTCAGTGCAGGTCATGTATCTTGAATAACAAGATGGATTGGTTATTCTTTCCTGCATAGCAAGTCTCGTGTCCCAATAGATCCCTGGATCTACTGCTCCAGAGATAAGAAGTTTTATATTTCTTAGATGAGTTGCACCAACAATCTGTATGCTTCGTTTTGTATTACTGGTAAGCAACAATCAGAATTGGAATATTATTCCTGAACAGTGTGCTGCCAAGTTGTTCTGGCAGCAGTGTTAAAGGTAAAGGCTAAAGCTAAGCCCTGGCTTCAAGAAGTGAAGGACATATGTGATGCCGTGTGCAGAGGGACTGCAATTGTACTTGGTTTTGTCTCCTGGGATGGGGCAGACGTGCCATTAAGGGGGGAAAGAAGACAATGGAAAACTATAAAACTTGTAACATCCTGAAGCCTAATGGTCATCACTGTATAGAATGATCTGTTTCTGTGCTATTCATGCCACACCAATGATGTTTGTGAAGATCAGGCAGAACGGTGTGGTTTGGGAATTCTAAATCAGACACTGATTGTTTTGCAGTGCTCATATTTGTATGTGTTTCATCCCGGTAGTGTTACAGCAAGTGGCAAGAATTATTTGGAATCAACAAATGACAGAAACCTTTTGGCTTACAAGTCTATACAAGAATATATGTGATTGTGAAATAACCATGTGTGAGGTGCTGGACCTGTCAGAAGAAAAGCTTATGTTGAAAAGCTGGTTGGTAAGACTGCAAATGAAGGACTGATGTTTGTGGACCTCCCTATGGGCTCTGGCTCGCATCATGTTTACAATTTTCTTATGATGAACTGGTAATATTCTAGTTAAGTACAGAAATGATTTCACACTCAATGGTATAGTTAATATGAAGATGGATAAAATTCTTTTATAGCATGGAGGCAAGAGATAACCTGTACTATCACTCCATGAGGTGAAGGGGGATTGACTGCAGTCAGGGGTAAACTGGGGCAGGACGGTTTGCTCCCGATGAGGCCTGGAATCTGTACAGAGAGTGCAAGCTTTCTGTGGGAGCGGTTGGTGAGACCAGGATGTTGTCTGGTGTTGCATCAAACTCCAGATAAACATTGCCTGTGATAGCGCCTAACAGACCTATAAACGTGTGACTGGCAGTCAACCACTTCATACTATAAAAGATGAATCCAGACTATAAAATTCTGAAATGAGAAGTTCTGTTGTACTAGACTTTATATTTTGCAGAAATTCCTGAGATTCATTGTGTTGTCCGGGCCCATACGATTGGACACACCTGTTCACCTGTCCAAACTTGGAAACTAGGTCTGCCAACCGGGAAAAGATTATCTCAAGTACTGTTGACTCCAAGTAAATGACCACTGTAATCCACTTAGATCTCCTCACTGGGGATGGACATGATTATATTATTGTCTGTATTTTCACTGTTACTCAGTTGTTATGTTGTTTACATTTTTAGAAATGACACTTCATCAATACACTGTTCGAGTCATTCACCAGTGTCATGGTCCAACCATGGACCACGCGGTGGGATGGAATCCAACAGCCGCCAGGAGCTGGTTTCTCCCCTGAGGGTGCAGAGCAGCAGGGCCTTTTCCAGACCCAACTGTACCTTCCAGAAAGATATCAGCTATACTTTGCTTCTTTGCTGACTTCTGTTTTAGATGTCAATGTGTGGACCACCCTGGCCAATGTGACGAAGATGGATGTGATATGTGTGTCCATGGTAACTCCCACGAGTCCTTTTCGCACCTGTCTGGTTGGAGTACCCATTGATAACTACTGGTGGGGAACTCTATATAATGAGACCGTGTTAGCAAACTGCACATATCCAGGAGTTGACAGTTTTTCTTAGAGATATTTACCAGAACGCATCAGCTTGGTGCAATGAGACTCTGCAAAAACAATTTATTCCTGGATCTGATGCAATAGGTCTCCCACATGATCTGTTTCTCATTTGTGGACAAAGAGCATGGAAAGGTATTCCAGGAAAGGCTGTAGGAGGCCCTTGTACCTTTGGACGATTAACCTTTTTTCATCCTCGCAGCGTAACCTTGCCTAAACTAAGAAGACGCAGACGTAGCACACGGCGATTTATTCCAGACTGTAACTCTGATAGTGCACGGAAGAAGAGAAGAAAGAGTTAAGGAAGAAACCGAGAGGTCAAAGCAGCCACTGGAGAGAGCGGAGAGGGTCAACGCAACATCGAAAGCGGTGAGTGACTGGGACACACCCCGCACGTCTAAGACTGCTCTCTGGGCGAAAGCCTGCCTGCAGCTCGGAGAACGAGCCGCGGAGCACCTTAAGATCGCCTGTTAGTCCCCTGAGTGTCGGTCATCCGGTAAAGCGACTCTTCGCTACCGACTGTGTGGACCACGTGCAAGGAGCTTGCCGCTGCCGCGTCCTAGCAACCCCAGCCACCGCTGACCCCCGCGGAGCCCCCGCTCCAGTTTTCTGTCCAGCAGAAACTGGCCGTGGCTCCCCGCCTGCTCACCGCTGCTGACTGACCCTGCGGCGTGCTTAAAAAGCACTGCCAGCAAAAAGCCCCTGCACCGTATTCAGACCGCGCGGGTTTCACCGAGGCGCCGCGCCGCGCCTTCCGACACAGCGCGCCCCCGACCCCCGCGCCGCCCAGTGAACCGCGGGAACCCCTGGAGCCGCCGCTGCCGCCGCTGCGAACGCCGCGCTCAGCGGAGACGGAGCCGGGACCACGCCGAGCCGCCGCCACGTGACTGAGACGCCGCCGCCAGCGCCGCCGCTTCGTTCGCCGCTTTGCAACCCGCACACGCCGATCCCTGCAGCCCCAAGCCGCCGCCTCTACAACCAGCCCCCGCGTCCGTCGCTACAGCTGCCCGTGCCTGCCTCCGCCGCTTGCCGCTTGCCGCCTGCACCGGGACATCAGCCGCCGCCGACGGGACGCCACAGCCCAACCGACAGTGAGCCAACACAAATCAACAAACCGACAGACCCTCTTCAGCAGCGCACCCCAGCAGCGCCGAGACACAAAGGTACCATGGGAAATTTTTTCCCTACCGAAGTATCACAGGACACCGAAGCACTGGCTGCTCTGCTGAATCCTTACTATGTTCAGGTTACAAGGGTTGAATTATCAGAGTTGGTGCGGCTCATTAAAGCAGCCGTACCAGAACTACCTCTGGTTGAAGCCCTCAACATTCACATATGGGACAAAATAGGCAATCTTATCAAACTCAAGGCTCAGAGAGGGGATTCCCAAGCAAACAATGCTTACCCAGCCTGGCAAGCTATAATGACTGCATTAAGCAGATCCCACCAAAGAACGACGAACACATACACCCCCACTCAGGCTGCAAGCAGCAGCCCCACTTTTACGCGCCGCAGTTTGAACTCACAAAGCTCCGCGGGGGGAGGGGGTGGAGCCGTTCACAATTCAACTCCGGGGAAGGGAACCGGGAGCCCAAGGGACACGGACCGGCGGGAGGGAGCGGGGCCCCAGATGCGAGGTTCCAGTCAGTGGGACAGCAGCAGGGGGTCCCGTGACGGGAGTGGGGGGGCTAGCCCAGCTTACTCGCCAACCCATCCCGCGCATGAACGCCGAGTACGCGCCCAGGAGCGGGCACCACCATCTCGCCTGCCACGCGGTTCGGACACCGACCCGTCCTTCCCCGCCCCCGCGCCGTACTCCCCAGCCACCACCACCACCCACCCACAGACAGCCGCTTTCGCCGGAGCTGCAGGGGGGGGGGAATGGGAGGAATGGGGGGAGGAGGAGGGGGATTTCGGGATAGCTCCGCCGGCAAGGGATGAAGCAACATACCGAGAAGGTACAATTGATAGGTGGGCTTTATGCAGAGAAGAGGCATTGCGTACTGGGGACTTACAAGTTATACAAGCATGTCCAGTAATTATTGGTCCACGTCAAAGCCGCAGGTTCCAACCATTACCACATGAACTAACCAAAGAACTAAGACAGTTAATGAGAGAAACTGGTGTATCATCCCCTAACACGCTTGCATTTTTAGAGTCACTAAGTTCCACATACATCTTCATGCCTCATGACTGGAGAACCTTGTTACAAATAAGCCTTTCTAACACACAATACAATGTATTGCTGAACGATTTTAGAGAAATCTGTTCTGCTTATGCTAATGACCCACAAGCAGGGGTATCAGCACACCAACTCACAGGGGATGGGAACTATCGTTCCATAGATGCTCAAACCAGTTACAATAGAGAGGTATACGAGGTAATAGCAAAACATGCCATGCGGGCAATAAGAAAATTACCTACATCAGACAGAGATGCAAACTTGTCATTTACCAAAATAATACAGGGCCCAACAGAACCTTACACAAAATTCCTAGATCGGCTGCAATCTGCTCTGGATAGGCAGATTGAAAATGAGGAAGCCAGGGAAATCCTTACTAGAAGACTGGCTTTCAAAAATGCTAATGTGGATTGTAAAAGAGTTCTGCAAACCCTTCCTAAGAGGGAAACTTGCAGTATCTCAGAATTAGTTCATGCCTGCCAAGAGGTGGGTTCTTTAACACATCAATCAGGTTTGCTAGCAGTAGCACTGAGTACTCAGTTAAGGACACAGCAGGGGGCCAGACCCAAAGATGGTTGTTTCATTTGTGGGGCCCCTGACCATTTCCAAAGGGACTGCCCTCAGAAACCTCTAGCATTGGCACCTCGAAAGCAACCCAAAGCAAGGAGGATGCCAAAAAACTGGAGGCGAGGGGCGCTGTCGCACGCCCCGGTACAGCAATCACATGCGACACAGGGGAACAGGCTGGTGATTTGTGCCCCCCCAGCTCAACCAGCGCTCTGTACCCCTGCACCCCAGCCAGCGATCTGTGCCCCGCCACATCAGCCAGCGCTGGGCTGGACTTATCCAACAGGGACACAGTCCTCATAACTTCCACTGAGGTGGTGCTAATCCCGACTGGACATCGGGGTCCCCTTAATCCAGGGGTACATGCACTGCTGATTGGAAGGTCCTTACCACCAGAATGGGTTTGTTTGTGCTGCCAGGTGTAATAGACTCGGATTCTCATAGCGAGATTCTGATAATGGCATGGACCCCTTCACCCCCCTGCTTCATCCCGAAAGGACAGAAGCTTGCTCAGTTAATCCCCTTATACAGTACGTTGCCTGCAGGGGAGGGGGGGAGAGAGCGGGGTTCAGGGGCCTTTGGCAGCACGGGACAACCACAAGTTTACTGGCCAGCAGCCATCACAGCAGCACAGCAGCTCATGACGTGCCAGGTTAATGGGCACCGATTTACAGGCCTTTTGGATTCGGGAGCCGATGTTTCCATCATAAAGGACTCCGAATGGCCACTTGACTGGCCTACTGTTTGCCCAGTTGCAACCATTCAAGGGGTGGGAGGCACACAAAGACCCAGACAGAGTGCTCAAGTACTCACTGTCTTGGGACCAGAGGGGCAAGTAGCAAAGGTAGCTCCATTCATAGCCCCGATCCCTTGCTCTCTGTGGGGACGTGATATACTTTCACAGTTTGGCACAGTAATGCAAATTCCTCCTGCAAGCAGCCAGGTTTTTCAATAGGGGCCATTGGTCAGCCGTCCCAAGCACCGATTAAGCTGGTCTGGAAAAGTGACCAGCCGGTCTGGGTAGACCAATGGCCCATGAAAAAAGAAAGGCTTGAACATTTAAAGATGTTTGTAGAGGAACAATTGGAAGCAGGACACATTGTGCCAACAAATAGTCCCTGGAACACTCCTGTATTTTGCATTCCCAAAAAAACTGGCAAATGGAGGATGATTCAGGATCTCAGAGCAGTAAACGCAGTCATTGAGTCTATGGGGGCATTGCAACCAGGATTACCCTCACCTGCTATGCTCCCAGCGAACTGGCCTCTGACAATAATTGATTTAAAGGACTGCTTTTTCACCATATTCCTGCACCCCGAGGATGCCCCAAGGTTTGCATTTTCTATTCCAGCATTAAACAACTCACAGCCTATGCAAAGGTATCACTGGGTTGTTCTCCCTCAGGGGATGAAGAACAGTCCAACCATATGCCAAACAGTAGTTGCAAATGCTATTCAACCCGTCAGAAAACGTTTTCCCTCTGCAATAATCTACCAATACATGGATGATATTTTAATAAGCATGGCCACAGAAAATGAACTGCAAATTGTTGTTACTGCTTTAACTGATGCTGTACAAGAAGCAGGCTTACAGGTTGCAGAAGAGAAAATCCAGAGATCGCAGCCCTGGAGCTATCTTGGATGGAGAGTCACGCAACAACAGATTTCCCCACAGCCGCTGCAGCTCGAGGTAAAAGACACTTTAACCTTACATGAGTTGCAAAAACTCCTGGGAGCTATTAATTGGTTAAGGCCTGTTCTAGGCTTAACCACAGAGGAGCTACACCCTCTCTTTGTGTTACTAAAGGGGGACTCTGATCTGACGTCTAATAGGGCTCTGACAGCAGAGGCCAAACAGGTGTTAGACATCTGTGCCAAGGCGATCGAATCTAGGCAGAGCAGAAGGAGAGATCCTGAACTGCAAATCTGCCTGGCCTTAATTCCCAGCAGGTACCAGCCATTTGCAGTCTTATTCCAGTGGGACCAGACTGAAAAGGACCCACTGTTGGTTCTAGAATGGCTATTTCTGCCCCACACCCCACCTAAAACTGTATGGACAATTAATGAAATGTTTGCTAAGCTTGTTATTAAAGGCAGAGTTCGATTACAGGAACTAGATGGAAGGGATCCAGCGGTCATTACATTCCAGCCACGAAGGACAATTTAGCTTGGATGCTAGCTGGGGACACCGAGTTCCAAGCTACCTTAGCAGGTTTTGATGGTAACATTTCAGTTAATCTCCCTAAGCACAAACTTTGGGCAGAAATCGGTAATTTGCCTTTAAGAACCACGACTAGATGCAGAAGTGAGCCAGTAAAAGGCCTCACAGTTTTTACAGATGCATCTGGGCGATCACAGAAAGCTGCAGTGACTTGGATAAATCCTGATACCGGACAATGGGAACAAAAAGTACAGACCATGAACCAATGCTCTGTGCAGGTTCTGGAACTGGCTGCCATTTGTATTGCCTTGGAAAAGTTTTCTGAACAACCTGTTAATATTGTCACTGATTCTTGTTATGCTGCAGGGCTAGTTTCACGTCTAGAATGTTCATTTCTTCGGGATGTTTCTAACCCTCATTTGTTGTTTGAAATGCGTTGTATTTGGTTCCTTGTCAATCACAGAAGGTTTGATTTTTATATAATGCACATCAGGTCTCACACTGACATGCCAGGGCCAATAGCTGAAGGGAACCGAGAAGCTGACAAAGCAGCAATGTTCAACACAGTACCTAGGACCCTTGAGCAAGCAAAATTGTCCCATTCATTTTTCCACCAGAATGCACGCTCTCTAAAGAGACAATTCAAAATTACTATCAATCAGGCCCGAGATATCATATTGACTTGTCCAGACTGTCAAAAAATTACCCCCATGCCATCTCAGGAAGGTGTTAACCCCAGAGGGTTAATATCCAATCAGATATGGCAAACAGATGTTACACACATCCCAGAATTTGGCCCCTTGAAATATGTACATGTAACTGTAGACACACCTTCACAGTACATCACTGCTACAGCACACACAGGTGAGAAAGCCAAGGATGTAATAAGACACTGGCTAAGCTGTTTTGCTACCCTTGGCACTCCACAACAGATTAAGACCGATAACGGACCAGCATACGTCTCTGAAAAGGTAAGGAATTTCCTATCAGAATGGGGAATTTCACATAGTACAGGAATTCCACACTCACCTACGGGACAAGCAATTGTAGAAAGGGCACACCGCACACTGAAAGAGATGCTAATAAAACAAAGAGGGGGGGAGAAGCTATACAGTCCGCAAGAACGTTTGTGGAAAGCCACATATGTTATCAATTTTTTAAATTGTGACAGTGCTGAAAGAAGCAGATATGAGAAGCAGCACAAATCTCAGGCGTTTGCCTCTCCCAGGCCATTAGTCATGGTAAAAGATTTGATCTCGGGACAATGGACAGGACCTTTAGATCTTCTGACTTGGGGGAGAGGTTACGCTTGTGTGGCAACAGGAAAAGAACTGAAGTGGATTCCCTCCAGGTGTGTAAAGCCCTATTTGGATACACAATCACAGCTGCAGGAACCAGATAACTCAGGAGTTTAAAAACAGTTATGTTATGTTTCAGTTTATATTAATGACCAATGTGGTGACAAGCAAACTGCAAATATTGGTGTGTGTATGTGTATGCGTGAATGATGACGGCCGTGGTGTGTGAGATGAGTGAATGAATAAGAGAGTTGTGTGACTGGAAAACATAAAAACACAGAATACCTCACAAGACCACATTACCTACACCACAAGGTCACCTTGAAAGAATTGAGTTTTGATATGCTTACCCTGTTTCTTGAATAAAGTTTGAAATCCCCAGTTATTAAAAAACCCTCAGATTAATAAAAGTTATAGTTTACACACAGTTGGGCTAAAGGCCCCAAGTTAATAAAATAATTATCCAAGTTGCACTACCCTAAAGGAATATAAGGTTTTAAAAGGTTTATATTAGAGTTAAGAAGCTAAGCGAAGCAATGCGCTGGGTCGCTGCGAAGCTTGGTAGTTTACAATGTTCTGGTTGTTTGCACTGTTTTTTGCACTGCTTTTTGTGACTTCTTTAAGATATTAGAGAGAGGGGATATGTGGGAGGCGTGTCTGGATGCACAGGGGATGTGCCAGGGCGATGGGCCCGAGGGGACATGCGCAGTCACATATAACTCTATTGGCTGAAGAAGTCACATGGTACGCAGGGATTTAAGAGTGGGAATTTTGAATAAACTTCTCTTTGTCTCACCACCGCATGAGGAGCATCATTCATTCCTTGTTATACAAGGGTCGCCTGCTGCTGTTGGACATGAGCTTCCTCCGGGCATCAGGAAATGTCCAAGGAGGAAAAGGCAGTGAAAACTTTGGGACAGGTTTCCTAGATCAAACCCATGAATTCCTCTGAGCATCTACCCTCATCCCAAGTATCTACAGTCACACATATATAGATTCCGGACTGTAGAAGACAGGCTTAGCATGACTTTAAGATGATTTCTTCTCAATTTTTTGATTTATTTTTCTACTGCCAGGTCTGAGAGGGGCATCGTGGAACCAAAGGAACCCTGAGACATTTCAGAATCCCACATGTGTTGGGTCTGTCTGAGCTGGAGTTCATTTTCTCACTGCAGGCGTCACAGTGCTGTGCTTTGCATTGGGAGTTACAAAGGGGTTAATCACACCAGTGCTTTGGCAACTGCTGAGCAGGGCTGGTGCAGCATCTGCATTGTCAGCTTCGTCCCCTGAATCGGGGGCAAGATCATGGGAGGCGATACAGACAGGTCAGTTGAGCCAAATGGACCAAAGGGACATTGCAGAATATATGGCGTCAGTTCAGCTACAAGAGCTCAGGAAAGGAACAGGAAAGGGGGAAAATCCATTTTTTTACAATACATGCCTTCTGAGCGGCTTCTCTGTGTGGTGAAGCCCTGCTTCCCATGAAGTGGCCAGGAAGTAGAGAGAAAATCTTTTTATTTCTCATCTATCGCACACCTAGGATGAATAACTATTATTCTCAACTATAACCCCAATCTGACTTTAATTACGTTCTATCTATATACTGTAACAACTTCCGCCATCTTCTTCATCCTTAACACAACCAATACCCTAAAACTATCCACTGTTATATCCACATGAACCAAAATTCCATCACTAACCACAATCCTTATGCTCACTCTCCTCTCCCTTGCAGGTCTTCCTCCCCTAACGGGATTCCTACCCAAATGGTTAATTATTCAAGAACTCACAAAACAAGAACTAACAGTAGTAACCACAGCTATTACCCTACTCTCTTTACTTGGACTTTTCTTCTACCTACGACTGGCCTACTGTGCAACCATCACACTACCCCCAAACTTCACTAACTACATAAAACAATGACAAACTAACAAACCAACTAACACCCTAACCACAACCTTTACCTCCTTATCAATTATACTCCTACCACTATCTCCCATAGTACTCGCAATCCCTTAGAAACTTAGGTTATTTAAACCAAAGGCCTTCAAAGCCTTAAACAAGGGCTAATCCCTCTTAGTTTCTGTTAAGGTACACAGGATACTAACCTGCATCTCCTGAATGCAACTCAGATGCTTTAATTAAGCTAGAACCTCCCCCTAGACAGATGGGCTTTGATCCCATAAAATTTTAGTTAACAGCTAAATGCCCCAACCAACAGGCTTCTGTCTACTAGATCCCGGCGCATGTTTAATGCACATCAATGAACTTGCAACTCAACATGAACTTCACTACAGAATCGATAAGAAGAGGAATCAAACCTCTGTAAAAAGGACTACAACCTAACGCTTCTACACTCAGCCATCTTACCTATGACTTTCATCAACCGTTGACTATTTTCCACTAACCACAAAGATATCGGCACACTTTACCTTATTTTTGGCGCATGAGCTGGTATAATCGGCACAACCCTTAGTCTCCTCATTCGAGCAGAACTAGGACAGCCAGGCACCCTTTTAGGCGATGACCAAATTTACAATGTAATCGTCACCGCACATGCCTTCGTTATAATTTTCTTTATAGTAATGCCTATTATAATCGGAGGGTTTGGTAACTGATTAGTACCATTAATAATTGGTGCCCCCGACATAGCATTTCCACGAATAAATAACATGAGCTTCTGACTACTTCCTCCATCCTTCCTACTTCTTCTAGCATCTTCTACAGTAGAAGCCGGGGCCGGAACAGGATGAACAGTATACCCACCCCTAGCCGGAAATCTAGCCCACGCCGGTGCATCAGTAGACCTTGCCATCTTCTCCCTTCACCTGGCAGGTGTCTCATCCATCCTTGGGGCAATCAACTTTATCACCACAGTAATCAATATAAAACCACCTGCTCTCTCACAATACCAAACCCCTCTATTCGTTTGATCCGTCCTAATTACTGCAGTTCTACTTCTCCTCTCCCTACCAGTCCTCGCTGCTGGCATTACAATGCTTCTAACAGATCGAAACCTAAACACTACATTCTTTGACCCCACAGGAGGCGGAGACCCAATTTTATATCAACACTTATTCTGGTTTTTTGGCCATCCAGAAGTCTACATCCTTATCCTACCAGGGTTCGGAATTATTTCCCATGTTGTAGCCTACTACGCCGGTAAAAAAGAACCCTTTGGCTACATAGGCATAGTCTGAGCCATATTATCCATTGGTTTCTTGGGCTTTATCGTATGAGCTCACCACATATTTACAGTTGGAATGGACGTAGATACCCGAGCTTACTTCACATCCGCCACCATAATTATTGCAATCCCCACTGGCATTAAAGTCTTCAGCTGACTAGCAACCCTACACGGTGGAACAATCAAATGAGACCCGCCCATACTATGAGCCCTAGGCTTTATTTTCCTCTTCACCATTGGTGGACTAACAGGCATCGTTCTTGCCAACTCCTCCCTAGACATCGCCCTGCACGACACCTACTACATAGTTGCACATTTCCACTATGTATTATCTATGGGGGCAGTATTCGCCATTTTTGCTGGCTTCACACATTGATTCCCACTGTTCACTGGCTACACCCTTCACTCTACATGAGCTAAAGCCCACTTTGGAGTAATATTCTTTGGGGTCAACCTAACATTCTTCCCACAACATTTCCTAGGCCTAGCTGGTATACCACGACGATACTCAGACTACCCAGATGCTTATACCCTATGAAACACCCTATCCTCCATCGGCTCCCTCATCTCCATAGTAGCTGTAATTATACTAATGTTCATTATCTGAGAAGCCTTCGCATCCAAACGGAAAGTAGTGCAACCAGAACTTACCTCCACAAACATTGAATGAATTCACGGCTGCCCTCCTCCCTACCATACCTTTGAAGAACCAGTTTTTGTCCAAGTACAAGAAAGGAAGGAATCGAACCCTCATAAGCTGGTTTCAAGCCAACCGCATCAAACCACTCATGCTTCTTTCTTATGGGTTGTTAGTAAAATCATTACATAGTCTTGTCAAGACTAAATCACAGGTGAAAACCCAGTACATCCCATCCCAACTCCATGGCCAACCACTCTCAATTTGGTTTTCAAGACACTTCATCCCCTATTATAGAAGAACTTATTGAATTTCACGACCACGCCCTAATAGTCGCACTAGCCATTTGTAGCCTAGTCCTGTATTTACTAGCTCTTATACTTATAGAAAAACTATCCTCCAACACCGTCGACGCACAAGAAGTAGAACTTGTCTGAACAATCTTACCTGCCATTGTCCTAATTATACTAGCCCTCCCATCCCTTCAAATCCTCTACATGATAGACGAAATCGATGAGCCTGACCTCACCCTCAAAGCTATTGGCCACCAATGATACTGATCCTACGAATATACAGACTTTAAAGATTTATCTTTTGACTCTTACATACTACCAACTATGGATCTACCACTCGGTCATTTCCGCCTCCTAGAAGTTGATAACTGCATCGTCATTCCAATAGAATCCCCGATTCGAATTATTGTTACAGCTGATGACGTTCTCCACTCCTGAGCTGTTCCTAGCCTTGGTGTAAAAACCCATGCAATTCCAGCACGACTGAACCAAACTTCCTTTATCACAACCTGTCCTGGAATCTTCTACGGTCAGTGCTCAGAAATCTGTGGAGCCAACCACAGCTTTATACCTATCGTAGTAGAATCAGCCCCTCTAACACACTTCGAAAACTGATCTTCACTTCTAACATCCTAATCATTAAGAAGCTATGAACCAGCACTAGCCTTTTAAGCTAGAGAAAGAGGATTATTCACCCTCCTTAATGACATGCCCCAACTAAACCCCGCACCTTGACTTTTTATCATACTAACTTCATGATTCACTTTTTCTCTTATCCTTCAACCTAAACTCTTACTATTTACCCCAACTAACTCACCCTCCAACAAAACACTACCCACTATAAAAACCCATTCCTGAAACTGACCATGAACCTAAGCTTCTTTGATCAATTCATAAGCCCAACCCTCCTCGGAATCCCCCTTATCCTCATCTTGCTGTTATTCCCAACCCTATTACTTCCTTCTCCTGGCAATCGATGAGTTACAAATCGTCTTTCAACTCTTCAACTCTGATTTCTCCATTTAATCACAAAACAACTAATAACCCCATTAAACAAAAAAGGCCATAAATGAGCCCTAATCCTATCATCACTCATAATTATACTTCTAACAATTAACCTATTAGGCCTCCTACCTTACACATTCACACCTACTACCCAACTATCAATAAACCTAGCCCTCGCCTTCCCTCTATGACTTGCCACCCTGCTAACAGGCCTACGAAACCAACCTTCAGCTTCCCTTGGACACCTCCTACCAGAAGGCACCCCAACACCTCTAATTCTTGCCCTCATCATAATTGAAACAACAAGCCTTCTCATTCGCCCTTTAGCCTTAGGAGTTCGCCTCACAGCCAACCTCACAGCAGGACACCTGCTCATCCAACTCATTTCAACAGCCACTACCGTCCTCCTTCCCATTATACCTACCGTGTCCCTTCTAACTAGAACAATTCTACTCCTCTTAACAATTCTAGAAGTGGCCGTGGCAATAATCCAAGCGTATGTCTTTGTACTTCTTCTAAGCCTTTACTTACAAGAAAACATTTAACCCTTAATGACACACCAAGCCCACTCATTTCACATAGTAGACCCAAGCCCTTGACCCATTTTTGGAGCAGCAGCCGCCCTCCTCACTACCTCTGGGTTAGCCATATGATTTCACCACAACTCTATCCAACTCTTACTCCTAGGCCTACTCTCTATAATCCTAGTGATACTCCAATGATGACGTGACATCGTACGAGAAAGCACATTCCAAGGCTACCATACCCCTACAGTCCAAAAGGGCTTACGTTACGGAATAATTTTATTTATTACATCCGGAGCATTCTTCTTCCTAGGATTCTTCTGAGCATTCTTCCACTCCAGCTTAGTCCCCACTCCAGAACTCGGAGGACAATGACCTCCTATAGGAATCAAACCTCTCAATCCAATAGAAGTCCCCCTACTAAACACTGCTATCCTCCTAGCCTCAGGAGTCACTGTCACATGAGCACATCACAGCATTACAGAGGGCAATCGGAACCAAGCTACCCAAGCCCTACTTATAACCGTCCTATTAGGATTCTACTTTACAGCACTTCAAGCAATAGACTATTATGAAGCTCCATTCTCAATTGCCAACGGAGTCTATGGATCAACCTTTTTCGTCGCCACAGGATTTCATGGTCTCCACGTAATCATTGGATCCTCCTTCCTCTTGATTTGCCTCCTCCGCCTCGTAAAATTCCACTTCACATCCAACCACCACTTTGGCTTTGAAGCAGCGGCCTGATACTGACATTTTGTTGACATTATCTGACTGTTCCTCTACATAACAATCCATTGATGAGGATCTTGCCCTTCTAGTATATTAATTACAATTGACTTCCAATCTCTAAAATCTGGATCAAAACCAGAGAAAGGCAATTAACATCATCCTCTTTATATTCACAATTTCTCTATCACTATGTATTATCTTAACTTCACTAAACCTTTGATTAGCTCAAATAAATCCAGATTCAGAAAAATTATCCCCATACGAATGTGGCTTTGACCCACTGGGCTCTGCCCGCCTCCCATTTTCAATCCGATTCTTCCTTGTCGCAATCTTATTCCTCTTGTTCGACCTAGAAATTGCCCCCCTACTGCCCCTCCCATGGGCTACTCAACTCCTCTCCCCCCTTACTACCTTAACATGAACCTCCACAGTCATTCTCCTCCTCGCACTAGGGCTAATTTATGAATGAATTCAAGGGGGCTTAGAATGAGCAGAATAACTTCAGAAAGTTAGTCTAGCAAAGACAGTTGATTTCGGCTCAACAAACCACAGTCCTACCCCGTGACTTTCTCAATGACCTTTCTGCATTTAAGCTTCTACTCTGCCTTCACCCTAAGTAGTCTAGGACTAGCCTTTCACCGAATCCACCTAATTTCTGCCCTGCTATGCTTAGAAAGTATAATACTATCAATATACATTGCCCTCTCCATATGACCTATTCAAACCCAAACAACATCCCCCACCATAATGCCCATTCTTATGTTAGCATTCTCAGCCTGTGAAGCAGGCACCGGTCTAGCAGTCCTAGTAGCTTCCACCCGAACTCACGGATCGGATCATTTACACAATCTAAACCTTCTACAATGTTAAAAATTATTCTCCCCACAGTCATATTACTCCCCATAACCCTCCTATCTCCTCCAAAATTCCTATGACTCAATGTCACCTCGCACAGCCTCTTAATTGCAACCGCTAGCTTACAATGACTTCCTTCAACCTATTACCCTAGCAAAAACCTATCACCATGACTTGGAACTGATCAAATTTCATCCCCCTTATTAGTTCTATCTTGTTGACTTCTACCTCTTATAATCCTGGCAAGCCAAAATCACCTTCAACAAGAACCTCCCACACGAAAATATATTTTTACCATAACCATAATCCTCACCCAACCATTCATTATCTTGGCCTTCTCAGCCTTAGAACTGATATTATTTTATATCGCATTCGAAGCTACCCTAATCCCTACCCTAATTCTAATCACACAATGGGGTAGCCAACCAGAACGTTTAAGTGCTGGAATCTACCTCTTATTTTATACACTAATTAGTTCTCTTCCCCTATTAGTAGTGATCCTCTATCTTCACACCCAAACAGGAACTATACACATCACTATAATAAAACTTTCACACTCATCTCTTACAAACTCCTGAACAGGCCTCATATCAAGTCTAGCCCTATTGCTCGCTTTCATAGTGAAAGCTCCCCTTTACGGACTACACCTATGACTCCCAAAAGCCCACGTAGAGGCACCAATCGCAGGATCCATACTCCTAGCTGCGCTCCTCCTCAAACTTGGGGGATACGGCATTATGCGTACCTCAATAATTACAAACTCCCTATTAGACTTCCTCTACTACCCATTTTTAACCCTAGCCTTATGAGGGGCACTAATGACAAGCTCCATCTGCCTACGCCAAATCGACCTTAAGTCATTAATCGCCTACTCCTCAGTAAGCCACATAGGTCTAGTCATTGCCGCAACAATAATCCAAACCCACTGATCCTTTTCAGGGGCCATAATCCTAATGATTTCACATGGACTCACCTCTTCCATACTATTTTGCCTAGCTAATACAAACTATGAACGCATACATAGTCGTACTCTCCTTCTAACACGAGGCCTACAACCCCTTTTACCTCTAACAGGAATCTGATGGCTCCTAACCAACCTAACAAACATAGCCCTTCCTCCTACCACTAACCTGATAGCTGAATTAACTATCATAATTGCACTCTTCAACTGATCCACCTTCACCATTATCCTAACCGGAACCACAACTCTACTAACTGCAGCCTATACCCTCTACATACTCCTTATAACCCAACGAGGTCCAACTCCAACCTATATTACAACCACCCAAAATTCAAATACACGAGAACATCTCCTTACAACACTTCATATCCTACCCTCCCTCCTCCTCATCCTAAAACCAGAGCTAATCTCAGGAATTCCCACATGCAAGCATAGTTTTAACCCAAACATTAGACTGTGATCCTAAAAATAGAAGTTAAACTCTTCTTGCCTGCCGAGGGGAGGTTTAACCAACAAGAACTGCTAACTCTTGCATCTGAGCCTAAGACCTCAGCCCCCTTACTTTTAAAGGATAATAGCAATCCACTGGTCTTAGGAGCCATTCATCTTGGTGCAAGTCCAAGTAAAAGTAATGGACTTCCCATTAATCCTCAACACCTCTATATTCTTGACCCTGGCTACCCTCTCTATACCCATCCTACTCCCCCTCCTATCCAAAAACTACCTAAACTCTCCAACAACCATCATACACACTGTTAAAACTTCCTTCATAGTTAGTTTAATTCCCATAATCCTCTCCATCTACTTAAATATGGAAAATACCACTTTCTATTGAGAATGAAAATTTATTGCGAACTTCAAAATCCCTTTTAGCCTTAAAATAGACCAATACTCCTTAACGTTTTTTCCTATTGCACTATTCGTAACATGATCTATTCTTCAATTTACAACATGATATATAGCCTCAGAACCCCACACCACAAAATTCTCTCTTTACCTTCTAATCTTTCTCATTGCAATACTCATCTTAATCATCGCTAATAACATATTCCTCTTATTTATCGGCTGAGAGGGAGTCGGAATTATATCCTTCCTCCTGATTGGATGGTGACACGGTCGAGCAGAAGCCAACACCGCTGCACTTCAAGCCGTACTTTACAACCGTATTGGGGATATTGGACTAATCCTCTGCATAGCATGACTGGCATCCTCAATAAACACTTGAGAAATTCAACAGCAATCCTCCCCAAACCAAATATCCCTTCTCCCTCTCTTAGGGCTCATCCTAGCCGCCACAGGTAAATCCGCCCAATTTGGCCTGCATCCATGACTCCCAGCAGCTATAGAAGGGCCAACCCCTGTATCTGCCCTACTCCATTCCAGCACAATAGTAGTTGCCGGAATCTTTCTACTTATTCGCACTCACCACATATTATGTAACAACCAAATTGCCCTAACTATGGGCCTTTGTATAGGTGCCCTATCCACCCTATTTGCCGCTACATGCGCTCTTACCCAAAACGACATCAAAAAAATTATTGCTTTCTCTACATCCAGCCAACTAGGACTAATAATAGTCACTATTGGCCTAAATCTACCTCAACTAGCCTTCCTACACATCTCTACGCATGCATTCTTTAAAGCCATACTCTTCCTTTGCTCTGGGTCTATCATTCACAGCCTTAACGGTGAACAAGACATTCGAAAAATAGGAGGATTACAGAAACTACTCCCTACAACTACCTCATGCCTGACAATCGGAAATTTAGCTCTCATAGGAACACCATTTTTAGCAGGGTTTTACTCAAAAGATCTCATTATCCAAAGTCTTAACACCTCCTATCTAAACACCTGAGCACTCCTCCTAACCCTCGTAGCTACAGCTTTTACTGCAACTTACAGCCTACCTATAGCCCTACTAGTACAAACTGACTACACCCGGATTCCCTCCATTACTCCCATCAATGAAAACAACCCAGCAGTCACAAACCCAATTACTCGTCTCGCTCTCAGAAGTATTATAGCTGGTCTATTAATTACCTCTTATATCTCCCCTACAAAAACCCCTCCTATAACCATACCACTGGTCACAAAAACCACTGCTATCATTATTACAACATTAGGCATCATTCTGGCATTAGAACTATCAAAACTCACACATACCTTCTCTGCCCCCAAACAAAATATCACTATAAACTTCTCCAGCACTCTAGGATATTTTAACCCCCTTATACACCGCCTCAGCTCTACTAAACTCCTAAACAGAACATTGCATCCCATTTAATCGACCTATCCTGATATAAAAAAATAGGCCCAGAAGGACTAGCGACCCTTCAACTCAAAGTATCCAAAATCTCAACTACTCTACACTCCGGACTAATCAAAACCTATCTAGGATCCTTCGCTCTATCTATCTTAATTATAATCTTATTTACACGGAACTAAGAATTAATGGCCCCTAACTTACGAAAACATCACCCCCTTCTAAAAATAATCAACAATTCTTTAATTGACCTCCCAACACCACCAAACATTTCCGCCTGATGAAACTTTGGATCTCTTCTTGGCATCTGTCTAACAATCCAAATCACCACTGGCCTCCTACTAGCAATACATTATACAGCGGATATCACCCTGGCATTCACGTCCGTCGCCCATACATGCCGAAATGTTCAATTCGGCTGACTAATCCGAAACCTCCATGCAAACGGCGCCTCCTTCTTCTTCATATGCATTTACCTACACATTGGACGAGGATTCTACTATGGTTCCTACCTATATAAAGAAACCTGAAACACAGGAGTTATTCTCCTCTTAACTCTAATAGCAACTGCCTTCATAGGATATGTCCTCCCATGAGGCCAAATATCATTCTGAGGCGCTACAGTAATTACTAACCTATTCTCAACAATTCCTTACATTGGCCAAACACTTGTAGAATGAGCTTGAGGAGGATTCTCAGTTGACAACCCTACACTTACCCGGTTCTTTGCCCTCCACTTCCTCCTCCCATTCTTAATTGCAGGTCTCACCCTCATCCACTTAACTTTCTTACACAAAACAGGCTCAAACAACCCCCTAGGTATTTATTCAGACTGCGACAAAATCCCATTCCACCCCTATTTCTCAATAAAAGATATTCTAGGCCTTTTGTTCCTCCTCATTCCTCTAATAACACTTGCCATATTCTCACCCAACCTCTTAGGAGATCCAGAAAATTTTACACCTGCAAACCCATTAGTAACACCTCCCCACATTAAACCTGAGTGGTACTTCCTATTTGCATATGCCATCCTACGATCAATCCCCAACAAATTAGGAGGAGTCCTAGCCCTAGCCGCCTCCGTCTTAATTCTATTTCTAGCCCCATTCCTCCACATATCAAAGCAACGAACTATAACCTTCCGACCTCTCTCCCAACTTCTATTCTGAATCCTAGTAACAAATCTTTTAATCCTTACATGAATCGGTAGCCAACCAGTCAAACATCCATTTATTATCATCGGACAACTCGCCTCAGCTACCTACTTCACAATCATTCTCATCTTATTCCCCATTACTAGTCTCCTAGAAAATAAGATACTCAACCTCTAACCACTCTAATAGTTTATAAAAAACGTTGGTCTTGTAAACCAAAGACTGAAGGCCGCCCCCTTCTTAGAGTTTTCCAAAAAATATCCAAGCACCCCCCAACTTTCCAATCAACACGTACATCAAGGGGAGGGGCCCCCTCTCCCCCCATACCCTACGGTATGTATTACTTTGCATAGCATCCTCCACCACATTAGACATAACATGCATGTAGGAAAATCTGACATACTATTATTGCAAAAACCATCCAAATTTCCATACTATCTCCCATACAATCCAAAACTTGTCATTCACAGATCTAGGCACATTCCCACACAAGGACATAACATGTCATGTTCTAGGAATAATCCCGCCAAACGAACTAAAACCTAAAACTGCTAATTTTTGCATAAAATCCTTCTCAATACGAGGAACGTCACAGAACCTAAAATCCATGGTCCATGGACCACTCACCACTTAACCTTGCTCTATGTACCAACCAAGAAGTGCTGGGTTATTTATTAGTCGTACTCCTCACGAGAAACCAGCAACCCGGCGTTAGTAATGTTTATCATGTCCAGCTTCAGGTGTATTCTTTCCCTTTCCACCAATAACCCACTCTCATAACTTGCTCTTTGTCGCCTCTGGTTCCTCGGTCAGGGCCATAACTTGCTTAATTTTCCTAAACTTGCCCTCCGTTACTAATGGTTGGGGATGTTCGGCCAACCTGGACCTCGTGATCGCGGCATTTTCTCTCTTCTAAACTTTTGGTTTTTTTTTTTGGGGTAGATCTCAATAAGCCCTTCAGAGTGCTCTGCCAGGGGGCTCCCATATATGGTTGACATGGACCCCTTATGGTCGGCGAGCGGTTTTCTCACTTTCGCGTGAAAATTAATGATATGGTTTCAAGTGTTATTCGGTCTCATACTGTTGCACTGATGCACTGTCACGTGCTGTTAGCTTGGTTTTTCCATTACGTCTCTCATCAAGTTGCAATTTAATTAATGTACGCCAGACATATTTTTTGTCGTCAATTTCACAAAAAATGACAAAAATTTTGTCATTTTTTGCAATGATCTAGGGACTTTCCCTCTATTCATCATAAATTTTTGTTTTTAAATTTTTTAACAAAAATTTCAAATTTTACAAACTTTCCATTCCCCTAATTTTCCAATTCAGACATTTGCATCATCAATTTGTTAAATTTTTTTAACACACTTTCATCATTCATTTGTTCATTTGTTTGTTTACACTTTAATCTACCCCATCATTTCCTTTCATCATTCATTTCTTCATTTGTTTGTTTACACTTTAATCTACCCCATCATTTCCTTTCACCCTCTTACCTCCCCAATTAATCGCCCCCACTACTCTAACTAATATTCCACTCACATACACCTTTAACAGTTGGTCCCAAACTTTTTTCCAACCCTTCAGAAAAAAAGGAATCAAACCTTTATCACCAACTCCCAAAGCTGGCATTTTCATTAAACTATTCTCTGAACCACACCTCCTTAAACCGCCCGAATTGCCCCACGAGACAACCCTCGTACAAGTTCTAGCACAACAAACAACGTCAGCAACAGACCGAGCCCGCAATTAAAAATTGTCCCACCCCCCAAGAATAAAACATAGCCGCTCCCTCAAAATCCAACCGAATAGATAAAACACCCCCACTATCCACTGTGTTTATCCCTAACCACTCTAACTCAGATAGCCCTATAATAAACACCCCACCCCCCAACACTAAAACTAACCCAGCACCATACCCAACAACCTGCCAGTCCCCTCAGGTCTCAGGAAATGGATCTACTGCCAATGAAACCGAATACACAAAAACCACTAACATCCCACCTAAATATACCAGAAATAACACTAGTGATACAAAAGACACCCCCAAACTCATTAACCGTCCACACCCTACAATAGACGCCAACACTAACCCCACTACTGCATAGTATGGAGAAGGATTGGAAGCAACTGCTAGTCCTCCCAAAATAAAACTAACACTTAAAAATAGTATAAAGTACGTACGTCATAACAATTCCTGCTTGGCCTCTATCCAAGACCTTTGGCCTGAAAAACCATCGTTGTAATTTCAACTACAAGAACATAAAACCTTAACAAACCCGCCCACAACACTACAATCCTGCCCCTTTCTACTCTTCTAACTTCTCAACAACACATTTTTGTTATCCACTAGAACTACTTCTCCAACCACTAAACAAATCCTAAATCAATATCAACTATTACTACAACTAAAACAAACACAAATAATAATCACTATGCCTGTAACAACCTTAGTCCTTGTAGCTTACAATAAAGCATAACACGGAAGATGTTAAGACGGCTATTACACATACCCAAGGACAAAAAAGACTTAGTCCTAACCTTACAGTTAGTTCTTGCCAAATATATACATGCAAGTATCCGCATCCCAGTGAAAATGCCCTCAGCACCTTAAAAAGACAGCAGGAGCAGGCATCAGGCACACCGCTCCAATTGTAGCCCAAAATGCCTTGCCTAGCCACACCCCCACGGGTTTTCATCAGTAATTAATATTAAGCAATAAGTGTAAACTTGACTTAGTTAAAGCAACTTACCAGGGTTGGTAAATCTTGTGCCAGCCACCGCGGTCACACAAGAAACCCAAATTAACTTTATACGGCATAAAGAGTGGTTTTTCATTATCACTTCAACTAAGACTGAAATGTAACCAAGCTGTTATAAGCACAAGATGCATCCAATACACCCATAGAAATGATCTTAGCTTCATGATCAACAAAACTCCACGAAAGCCAGGACACAAACTGGGATTAGATACCCCACTATACCTGACCCTAAATCCCGATGCTTTCACCACTTAAGCATCCGCCTGAGAACTACGAGCACAAACGCTTAAAACTCTAAGAACTTGGCGGTGCTCCAAACCCACCTAGAGGAGCCTGTTCTATAACCGAGAACCCACGATACACCCAACCATCCCTTGCCAAATCAGCCTATATACCGCCATCGTCAGCCCACCCCTAAACTGAGGGTTTAACAGTGGGCACAACAGCAACATCCCACTAATAAGACAGGTCAAGGTATAGCTCATGAGATGGTAGAAATGGGCTACATTTTCTAGCATAGAATACCTCACGACAAGGAGTGTGAAATCACTCCTAAAAGGCGGATTTAGCAGTAAAGCAGGATAATAATGCCTCCTTTAAGCTGGCTCTGAAGCACGTACATACCGCCCGTCACCCTCCTCACAAGCTAGGATTAATTTTATTTATAATAAACCCCTAAGCTAGAGATGAGGCAGGTCGTAACAAGGGAAGTGTACCGGAAGGTGCACTTAGTCTACCAAGACGTAGCTATAACTAAAGCATTCAGCTTACACCTGAAAGATATCTGTTCCATATCAGATCGCCTTGAAGCCTAACTCTAGCTCTTCTACCAGATTACATAGAAACTAAGTTAATACTACCCATTAAATCAAAACATTCTCTCACTCAACCTAGTCTAGGCGATAGAAAGGTAAACTCAAGACGCAATAGAGATCATGTACCGTAAGGGAAGAATGAAATAGTAATGACAAACCAAGCAATAAATAGCAAAGACCAACCCTTGTACCTTTTGCATCATGATTTAGCGAGAACTTCCCAAGCAAAACGCCAATTTAAGCTTGCTTCCCCAAAACCCAAGCAAGCTACTTACAAGCAGCTATCTACTGAGCAAACCCGTCTCTGTTGCAAAAGAGTGGGAAGACTCGTTAGTAGTGGCGAAAAGCCAATCGAGCTGGGTGATAGCTGGTTGCCTATGAAATGAATCTTAGTTCCCTCTTAATTCACCTCCCAGGACTACACTCAACCCACATGAAGCGAATTAAGGGCTATTTAAAGGAGGTACAGCTCCTTTAAAAAAGAATACACTCTCCCCTAGCGGATAAATTTAATTACAGCTTAATTGTGGGCCTTCAAGCAGCCACCATTAAAGAATGCGTCAAAGCTCCTCACCTAAAAAAATCTAAACTTCCTCATGACTCCCTCTTCCCCAATAGGCCAACTTATATTAAATAAGAGAATTTATGCTAAAATAAGTAACTAGGGATCCCCTCTATGGCGCAAGCTTACATTACAACATTATTAACAATCCACAGGATATTTTTTAACCTTAACAAGACCTTATACCCAAAACTCTGTTAACCCACCTATGGAGCGCCCCCAAAGACGATTAAAATCTGTAAAAGGAACTAGGCAAATCCAAGGCCTGACTGTTTACCAAAAACATAGCCTTTAGCAAACCAAGTATTAAAGGTGAAGCCTGCCCAGTGACAATTCGTTCAACGGCCGCGGTATCCTAACCGTGCAAAGGTAGCGCAATCAATTGTCCCATAAATCGGCACTTGTATGAATGGCTTAACGAGGTCTTAGCTGTCTCCTACAGATAATCAGTGAAATTGATCTTCCCGTGCAAAAGCAGGAATAACCCCATAAGACAAGAAGACCCTGTGGAACTTTGAAATCTGCTACCACTCCCATAAACAATACTCACCCACAGGGCCTACTCCCCTGGGATTTTGCTGGTGTGCATTTTTTGGTTGGGGCGACCTTGGAGACAAACTTAACCTCCAAATATCAGACAATCCATCTTAACCAAGAACTACCCATCAACGTGCTAATAGTAACCAGACCCAATATAATTGATTAATGAACCTAGCTACCCCAGGGATAACAGCGCAATCTCCTTCAAGAGCCCACATCGACAAGGAGGTTTACGACCTCGATGTTGGATCAGACATCCTAGTGGTGCAACCGCTACCAAGGGTTCGTTTGTTCAACGATTAACCGTCCTACGTGATCTGAGTTCAGACTGGAGTAATCCAGGTCAGTTTCTATCTCTGTTACAACTCCTTCTAGTACGAAAGGATCGAAGAAGTAAGACCTATGCCACAAGCATGCCTTCGCACCCAGTAATGAACCCAACTAAATTACTAAGAGCTCCACCATAACCCCCTCCTAGAAAAGGACCGCTAGCGTGGCAGAGCTTGGCAAATGCAGAAGGCTTAAGCCCTTTACCCAGAGGTTCAAATCCTCTCCCTAGCTCCAACACAAACCATATGACAATTCACTTAACCCTCACTTACTTTATTATATCAATATCCTATGCTCTCTCCATCCTCATCGCCGTAGCATTTCTTACCCTAGTTGAACGTAAGATTCTAAGTTATATGCAAGCCCGAAAAGGGTCTAATATTGTAGGACCATTTGGCCTCTTACAACCTATAGCAGATGGAGTAAAGCTATTCATTAAAGAACCAATTCGTCCATCAACTTCATCCCCTTACTTATTTATATCTACTCCTATCTTAGCCCTTCTCCTAGCAATTACAATCTGAACACCACTTCCCCTACCCTTTCCCCTTACTGACCTAAACCTTGGCATACTCTTCCTTCTAGCTCTATCTAGCTTGGCAGTCTACTCAATTCTATGATCAGGGTGAGCCTCTAACTCAAAATATGCCTTAATCGGCGCCCTCCGAGCAGTCGCACAAACTATCTCTTACGAAGTTACCCTAGCCATTATTCTCCTATCCGTAATTATCCTTAGTGGTAACTACACCCTCAATACCCTAGCTACAACTCAAGAACCTCTCTACCTCATTTTCTCCTCCTGGCCCTTAGCAATAATATGATATATCTCCACTCTTGCCGAAACAAACCGCGCTCCATTTGACCTGACAGAAGGAGAATCTGAACTAGTCTCAGGGTTCAACGTAGAATATGCTGCAGGGCCATTCGCCTTGGTTTTTCTTGCCGAATATGCTAATATTATACTAATAAATGCACTCACAACCATTCTATTCCTAAACCCCAGCTCACTTAATCTCCCTCAAGAACTCATTCCCCCTACTTTAGCTACAAAACCCCTCCTCCTTTCCGCAGGATTCTTATGAATCCGTGCCTCTTACCCTCGATTCCGATATGATCAACTCATACATTTGCTTTGAAAAAACTTCTTACCCCTAACATTAGCCTTATGCCTATGGCATACCAGCCTTCCTATCTCCTATGCAGGCCGACCCCCCTACCTAAGACACTCAAGGAAATGTGCCTGAATCCAAAAGGGTTACTATGATAAAGTAAACATAGAGGTATACCAATCCTCTCATTTCCTAATTTTAGAAAAGTAGGAATCAAACCTACACTAAAGGAATCAAAATCCTCTATACTCCCTCTATATTATTTTCTAGTAAGGTCAGCTAATTAAGTTATCTAGCCTATACCCAGAAAAAGATGGTTTAACGCTACCTTAAACCCCAAACCGTAAACCCTAAAACCTAAACCCTAACCCTTGCTAACCTTAACCCTAACCCTAACCCTAACATCTCATAGCAGAGGGAGGGAGGGGCCTGATTCCTCATCAGATATATCAACAGTCAAAAGCCTGTAAACTCAACTCTTGCCTTTGCAGGGCTTCACACCGTCAGCACTGGAGGGAGGGAGGGGCCCGACTGCTCATCAGAGGTATCATGCAAGTCAAAAGCCTGAAAAGTCTCCTAGAATGCATAAATCATTAACCATTTCAGTCTCTGACAATTGGTCCACACAGTAACTGCAAGCTATGCCCAAAGCCTGTTACCTAACCTTAGAAGAGAGACTGCAACCCTCGAGATGTTGGAGGCTCGAGGCATGGTCCGTGACACTAATCATGGCTATAACTCATAACTTCTTGGAGTATGGGGACTTCCCTCCTTCACCCCTGGCAGATCAAGGCCACCACTTCAACTGACAGACATGGAGGCATCGCTGGACCCCGTGGGCGGTGACTATATACATCTGTCCACTCTCAGCTTTTCTTTCTCTTACTCTCCCTTGCTCTTATCCTGCCTTTCTCTCCCCTATGCATTTTCTTCCCCCCCCCCCAAAGGTTATCTCTGTGTCACATTGTGGTATGACAGCACCCAAAGTGCTAGCATGCCTGTTGATACAGAATTGTTAAAATAAACCTTGCCAGTATATGTTTTCAGACACCGATTATTTAGTGTCGTTTCACTTTAATCCACCCCAAGGGAATTATTAATAAAAACCTGAGTTACCCCCTCTCCCCTTTTCCTGGGGCGGGTTGCAACACCAATCAGCACTGACTCTGCCCAGTAGGCGGAACCAGTGACGCAGAACAATCAACACGGACTCCACCTCTTGACTCCACCCAGTGGGCGGGGCCAGTGCTCTATAGAAGCAGAGTACATACCGGACGGCGGTGGGTATTCTGCCAGACACGCAACAGAACAGCAACAGCAAAAGCAGAGACCCAAGAGAAAAAGCAAAAGATTCTGACAGCGGTGGGCAATGAATCGGGCTTATAGCCCGAGAGGGGTTTACTGGGCACCACTGCGTTCCTGGAATGGGGTAAACCCGCGATAGTTAGATCGCGCATTGAGACAGATTCTGACTAACCCTAACCCTAACCCCAACCCTAACCCCTAACCCCTACCCTAACCCTAACCTTAACCCTAACCCGAACCCTAAAGCATTCGCTTTTTTAGGATTAGGGTCAGGGAATCGGGTTTGCGCATAGCTTGCAGTCTCTTTTTTAAGGTTAGGTTCAGAGAAAAGGGTTTGCGTATAGCTTGCAGTCTCTTTTTTAAGGTTAGGGTTAGGTAACAGGGTTTGCGCATAGTTTGCAGTCTCTTTTTTAAGGTTAGGGTTAGGGAAGAGGGTTTGCGCATAACTTGCAGTCTCGTTTTTAGGGTTAGGGTTAGGGAAAAGGGTTTGCGCATAGCTTGCATTCTCACTTTTAAGGTTAGGGTTAGGGAAAAAGGTTTGCGCATAGCTTCCAGTCTCTCTTTTAATGTTGGGGTTAGGGGACAGTGCTCTATAGAAGTAGAGTACATACTGGACGGCAGTGGGTATTCTGACAGACACGCAACTGAACAGCAACAGCAAAAGCAGAGACCCAAGAGAAAAAGCACAAGATTCTGACAGCGGTGGGCAATGAATCGGGCTTATAGCCTGAGAGGGGCTTATTGGGCACCGCTGCATGTCCAGAATGGGCTAAAACCGCGATTGTTAGATCGCGCACTTAGACAAATTCTTCCTAACCCTAACCCTTACCCATACCCCTAACCCTAACCCTAACCCTAACCCTAACCCTAACAGTAACCCTGTCTTTTGCTAACCCTAAACCTAACCCTAACCCTAACCCTAACTTTTGCTAACTCTAACTCTAACCCTAAATTTCCTAACCCTAACCCTAACCCTTTCTAACCCTAACCCTAACTCAAAACCTAACCCTAACCCTAACCCTAACCCTAACCCTAACCCTAACCTTGAACCCTAACCCTAACCCTAACCCTAACCCTAACACTAAACCCTAAACCAAAAGGAAACTTCCTTTGCTATGCCTACTGGGCGGAGTCAGTGCTGATTGGTGTTACAACCCGCCCCAGGAAAAGGGGAGAGGGGGTAACTCAGGTTTTTATTAAGAATTCCCTTGGGGTGGATTAAAGTGAAACGACACTAAATAATCGGTGTCTGAAAACATATACTGGCAAGGTTTATTTTAACAATTCTGTATCAACAGGCATGTTAGCAGTTTGGGAGTTGGGCTATCAGTTGGGAGGCATGGCTGAAAATAGGAAACAACAGCCCTAATTCCCAGGAAAGAAAGCCTGGAAGCTTTGGCTTTGTGGTGCAGTTGGTGGGCCACACTGGGCACTCCATGGGCAGGCAGCAAGAGTTTTCTGGATCTGGGAGTCAATCTGGGGGCCTCGGAGTGTTTGAGGGGAAGTTGGGAGTGTCCTGTGGGACCAGGATGGGATTTGAGGGCTCCTGGAGGGGCTGGGACGGGTGTATACTGCGGGCATCGTCTAGTATTGATGGGGGTAATCAGTGAGCTGACTGTTTCAAAATCATCCAAATTTTAACATACAATATGATTATTAGAATAAAAAGCAAAAAGGTAATATCAACAAAACAGTAACAGAGTGAAGCTCTTGGTTGAAGACTGGTTTCTTCTTTTTCTCCAGTGATTTTAATTCTTTTTCGTCTGGGTTTTAATCCCATCTTTGGCATTTTGCTGCGAACATTTTGTCCCCATATCCATTGGAAATTGTATTAACTGTTGATGAGAACAAAGTGGAATCCCAAGGTATGTGATATATTGATAGGATTTCACTGGTTGGCTTTTAATTTGTCCAGGTTTATCGCCATAATGCTTCTGCTCTTTAACCACTTGAATCAGAATGAATTGAGTTGTTTTCTGGGTCAGGTTCTCTTTTTGAGTCCAAGGTTTTTTAGTGGATTCAGTATCAGGTACAAAGGAAATTGAGGGAGGTAAAGAATAATCTTCCCTTTGTTCATTATCACAGGGATCACTCAGTCTATTTTCATTAATGTGAGGAAAGCTGGGAGACTCTAGAAACATCAGTTGAACTTCAAATTCTCCTTGTTTCTTTCTCTCCTGAGACTTAGAATCAGGGTTCTCTGTGGTTTCCCAAGTCTCAATGCCAGGGTATGACACTGGTTTATGAAGTTGCCTGACCAAACCAGGAGCCTGCTTTTTTAGCAACAGTTTTCTCTCTGCACTCTGGCGCAACAAGACTTTGAAGGTGGTCAACCTCAGTTTGAAGCAGCTCATTTTTAGCAACAAGTTTATCCGATTTTTCTCCTGTTTCCCTCTCAAAGGCTAACGATGACTTCAGCACTACATTTTCTGATTTCAAAACAGGAGATTCAACATCAGAAATCCATTCATGACTTCCCTGTCACCACTCCATCCAAATGTCTGTGCTCTCACTTTGACCTGAGAGAAACCTCAGGCAGGTGGAAAAGGGCAGATAAAGAAAAAACAGATGGGTCCAGCAGAAGTGATGCTGCTTCTGTCAAAAGCAGAGCAGAGACCGAAAGCACTTTAGGAAGTTGCTTACAGAAGCACTTGTGCATTCCAAGTTACAGCTCAGGAGTCTCAGTGACTTGTCCAACATGAGAGTTTCTTTTCCATTTCTCAACCCCCAGATTCCTCAGGAGTAGGAAACTGGAAACACTGACTGAGGAAAGCTCCATTCCTTCTTAATAATTGTGCTTTGCCCTTCACATTTGACAGTGCTCTTGGAAATGTGCTGCTGTGATCTGGATCTGGGAGCAGCCCTGACCTCCCAGAGCACTCATCCAATGGCAGGAAGACCCCACCTGGCTCCTGCTCGGGTTCTTGCCACCACGACCCAGTATGGGTCAATGGAATGGGGAGCAGGGCGGTGGGACCAGTAAGGACCAGTTAAGGGGGTTGGGGGCACTTCAGCATCTCCATCAAGGTCAGACCAGTACAGAGCAGCATAGACCAGTATAGATCGGTATAGACCAGTATAAACCAGTATCAACCAGTATAGACCAATATGGGTCACTGGAATGGGGAATGGGGCAGTGGGACTGATAAGGACCAGTTAAGGGGGTTGGGGACACTTCAGTATCTCCATAAAGGTCAGACCATTATAGACCAGTATAGACCAGTGTAGACCAGTATAGACCAGTATAGACCAGTATAGACCAGTAAAAAACCAGTACGGACCAGTATGGACCAGTATGGACCAGTACAGGTCACTAGAACAGCGAGCAGGGTGGTGGGACCAGTAAGGACCAGTTAAGGGGGTTGGGGGCACTTCAGCATCTCCATCAAGGTCAGACGAGTACAGACCGGTACAAACCAGTATGGACCAGTATAGACCAGTATAAACCAAGGTAGAGCAGTATAAACCGATATAAACCAGTACGGGTCACTGAAACAGGGAATGGGGTGGTGGGATCAGTAAGGACCAGTTAAGGGGGTTGGGGGCGCTTCATCATCTCTGTCAAGGTCAGACCAGTACAGACCAGTATAAACCAGTATAGACCAGTATGGACTGGTATAGACCGGTATAGACCAGTATACACCAGTATGGACCAGTACGGGTCACTGGAACGCGGAATGGGGTGGTGGGACCAGTAAGGACCAGTTAAGGCAGAACTCAGCTGGGACTTAGTGGTTTGCGGGTGGGCGTGTCCCTTCTTTAGGTGGGCGTGGTCTCTCCCTGGTGGGCGTGTCCCATCCCAAGGTGGCCATAGCCTCTGCAAGTGGGCGTGTCTTTTGCATCCTCTCCCCCTCCCTGAACTGGGAGCTCAACTGGGACTTACTGGGGTTTGGGTGGGCGTGTCCCCTCCCAATGATGGACCCACTTTCAGCCCCTCCCCCCACCTTTAAGGGCCCCCCCAAAGCCCCTCCCCCCCTTCCTGCACCTCCCCAACCCTCAGGGTCTCTCCTGTCCCTCCCCCACCCGCAGGGTCCCTTCCTTCCCCTCCCCCCAGTGAACCTGCTACCCCTCCCCCACTCTCAGGAGCCCTCCCTGCCCCTCCCCCGCCTTCAGGGGCCCTCAGGACCCCTCCCCCAACCTCAGAGACTCTCCTGCACCTCCCCCACCCTCAGGGAACTTCCTACCCTTCCCCCATCCTCAGGGACCCTCAGGGCCCCTCCTTCACTTTCGGGGTCCCTCCCTGCCCCTCCCCAACCCTCAGGACCCTCCTGCCCCTCCCCCCACCTCGGGGTCCCTCCTGCCCCTCCCCCACCCTCAGGGACCCGCCTACCCCTCCCCCACCCTCAGGGACGGTCCTGCCCTTCCCCCACCCTCAGGGAACCTCCTGCCCTTCCCCCATGCTCAAGGACCATCCTGCTCCATCCCCACCCTCAGTGTTCCCTCCTTCCCCTCCCCCCCCCCTACTGGGGCCGTTACTGGTCCCTTACTGGTCTGTACTGGGAAGGGAGAGGGGAGGGGCCGCCCCCTCGAGGCCCCTCTCCCCCAGTGACGTCACCGGGTCCCAAAAATAGCCCCGGGGGCCCAAACTGGAGGGGGGACCTGGAGCCGCTCCCAGTGGGACCAGTTCAGGTACTGGGAGGGACTGGGAGGGAACTGGGAGGGGGCAGGGCTTCCCCCCCTTCCCCCCCTCCATGTCCTAGGGGTGACCTTGGGGAGGGAGGGGGATGGGCCGCTCCCAGTGGCTCCCAGTAGCTCCCAGTAACCCCAGTAATGCCTCCGGTATCTCCAGTGACCCCCCCAGTAACCCCAGTGACCCCCCCAGTAGCTCCTAGTAGCTCCCAGTAACCCCAGTGTCTATCCCAGTAGCTCCCAGTAACTCCCAGTAATCCTAGTGTCCATCCCAGTAACTCCCAGTAACCCCAGTGTCCACCCCAGTAGCTCCCAGTAACTCCCAGTAAGCCCCCCAGTAGCTCCCAGTAACTCCCAGTAACCCCAGTGACCCCCCCAGTAGCTCCCAGTAACCACAGTGTCCATCCCAGTAACCCCAGTGACCCCCCGAGTAGCTTCCAGTAGCTCCCAGTAACTCCCTGTGTCCCCCCCAGTGCCTCCCAGTATGTCCCAGTTTAACCCAGTTCCCCCCCCCGTGGGCCCTGGGCCGGGTGGGGGAGGGGCTGGCTCACATTTCCATGGCAACATCCCTTTCCCTCTGGCCCAGTTTCTCCCAGTTCCTCCCAGTTTAACCCAGTTTTTCCACATTTTTCCCCATTTTTCCACATTTCCCCCCATTTTCCCCATTTTTCCCAGATTTTCCCCCATTTTTCCACATTTTCATGAATTTTTCCCCATTTCCCCCCCATTTTCCAGATTTTTCCCAATTTTCCTACATTTTCCCAGATTTTTTCCCATTTTTCCCCCATTTTCCCAGATTTTTCCCCATTTTCTCCAGATTTTCCCAGATTTTCCCCCCATTTTCCCCGATTTTTCCCCATTTATTCCACATTTTTCCCACATTTTCACACATTTTCACACATTTTTCTCCAGATTTTCCCAGATTTTTTTTCCCATTTTTTCCACATTTTCCCCAATTTTTTATCACATTTTTCCCAGATTTGCCCAGATTTCTTCCCCCATTTTCCTGGATTTTTCCCAGAATTTCCCATATTTTCCCCATTTCTCCAAAATTTTTTTTATCTTTCCCCATTTTTCCCCATTTCCTGGATTTTCTCCCATTTTTTCCACATTTTCCCAGATTTTTCTCATTTTTCCCAGATTTTCCCAGATTTTTCCCCATTTTTCCCAGATTTTTTCCCATTTTTTTAAATCTGTCCCCATTTTTCCCCATTTTCTGGGATTTTTTCCCATTTTTCTCCATTTCCCCCCATTTTCCCCAGAATTTCCAGCATTTCCCCCCCAGTTTGTCCCCATTTTCCCAGATTTCTCCCACATTTTCCCAGATTTTTCCCTATTTTTTCCCCATTTTCCCGGATTTTCCCCAGATTTTTCCTCCACTTTTCCCAGAATTTCCCACATTTTCCCAGATTTTTCCCACGTTTTTTCCCATTTTTCCCACATTTTCTCAGATTTTTCTCCAGATTTCCTTCCAGATTTTCCCAGATTTTCCCAGATTTCCCCCCATTTTTCTTGATTTTTCCCGATTTTCCCCATTTTTCCGGATTTTTTCCCATTTTTTCCCATTTTCACACATTTTTCCTCATTTTCCCCCATTTTCACGGATTTCTCCTCATTTCCCCCATTTTCCCACAGTTTTTCCCAATTTTTTCACATTTTCCCAGATTTTTCCCCATTTTCCCCATTTTCCCCAGATTTTTCCCCATTTCACCCCCATTTTCTCGGATTTTTCCCCATTTTCCCACATTTTCCCAAATTTTTTCCCACATTTTCCCAGATTTTCTCCCTATTTCCCCAGATTTTTCCTCATTTTGCCCATTTTTTTCCAGATTTTTTCCCAATTATTTTCCCCATTTTCCCAGATTTCCCCCCTTTTTTTCCCACATTTCCCCGGATTTTTTCCCAATTTCCCCCCATTTTCCATGATTTTTCCCACATTTTTTCCACATTTTCCCAGATTTTTCCTCATTTTCCCCCATTTTTCCCAGATTTTTCCCCATTTTTCTCACATTTTTTTCCCCAGATTTCCAGATTTTCCCAGAATATTCCCCATTTTCCCCCCATTTTTTCCCTATTTTCCCAGATTTTTCCCATTTTTTCCCCTTTCCCCCCCATTTTTTCCACATTTTTCCCAGATTTTCTCCCATTTTCCCCAGAATTTCCCAGGGTTTTTCCCAATTTTTCCCCATTTTCCGTTTTTTCCCAATTTTTTCCCCATTTTCCCGGAGTTTTTCTCGATTTCCCCCCATTTTCCCGGATTTTCCCCCCATTTTTCCCACATTTTCCCAGATTTTCACACATTTTTCCCCATTTTCCCCCTTTTTTTCCTCATTTTTCCATATTTTCCCATATTTTCCCCCATTTTCCCCAGAATTTCCCACATTTTCCCCCATTTTTCCCCAGTTCCCCGGATTTTTCTCACATTTTTCCCAGAATTTTCCGCAATTTCCCCATTTGCCCACATTTTCCCAGATTTTTCACCATTTTCCTGATTTGCCCCCCATTTTTCCCACATTTTCACAGATTTTTCTCCAGATTTCCCCCACATTTTTCCCCAATTTCCCCACATTTTCTTGGATTTTTGGGTCCCCAGTTTTCCAAATTTCCCAAATTTCCCCAGTGGGAAAAAATGGGGGGAAAAAAACAGGAATTTTGGGGAAAATGGGGAAAAATTGGGGAAAAAAGTGGGAAATTTGGTGAACACGAAGGAAAAATTGGGAAAAATGGGGGAAAATTTGAGAAAAAAGTGGGAAATTTGGGGAAAATTGATAAAAATGGGGAAAAATGGGGGGAAATTTAGGAAAACTGGGGGAAAATCTGGGAAAATGTGGACAAACGGGGGAAATTTTGGGGAAAAAGTCAGAAATTTGGGGAAATGGGGGATTTTGAGGGGAAATGGAGGGAAAACTGGGAAAAAAGTAAGAAATTTGGGGGAAATGGGTGAAAAATCAGGAAAAATGGGGGATAATTGGGAAAAATTAGAGGAAATTTAGGAAAAAATTGGGAAAAATAGCGGAATTTGGGGAAAATGGGGAAATTTGGGAAAAATGGGGTGAATTGAGAAAAAAAAGGGGGAATTTGGGGAAAATTGGATGAAAAATTGGGGAAAGTTTGGGAAAATGGGGGGAAATTTGGGGAAAATGGGAAAAAATGGGGGAAATTTGGGAACAATGGAAGGAATTTGGAAAAAAAATGGGGAAAAATTGAGAAAAATGGGGAAATTTGGGAAAAATGGGGGAAATGGGGGGAAAATTGGGGAAAGAGTGGGAAATTTGGGAGAAATGGATGAAAAACTGGGAAAAATGAGGGGAAATTTGGGAAAAACTTGGGTGTCCCCACCAGGTTCGGCCCCGCCATGGCCCCGATAGCCCCGGGATCAGGTGAGACCCCTACCCCATGCCCTGACCCCTCCCCCTCCCCGAGGTCACTGCCCTGACCACCCGAGTCCAGGCTGTGACCTCTCCCCCACCCCGTGGCCCCTCCCACACTTTATAGCCCTTCCCCATTCTGTGGCCTCTACCCCATTCTGTAGCCCCTACCCCACTCTGTGACCCCTCTCCCACTTCATGGCCCCTCCCCCACTCTCTGACCCCTCCCCCACTCTATGGCCCCTCCCCCACTCTATGGCCCCTCATCCACTTTATGGCCCCTCCCCCACTCTGTGGCTCCTCCCCCACTCTCTGACCCCTCCCCCATTCTGTGACCCCTCTCCCACTCTGTGGCCCCTCCCCCACTTTACGGCCTCTCCCCCACTCTGTGACCCCTCCCCCACCGACACCTTCTCCCTGCAGAGAGAACAGCCAACACACTATTTCACTTCTCACTTTAACAAAGTTCTTTTCTCCTTCAAGCCCCTCAAAGGCGCCAAGGCCACATAGGAGGCCACACACAAACAGTACTCCTCTTCCCACTTGACTACACCTTCTCCCTCACTGTTCTACAGGGAACACCAGGAATCTGCTCGCAGAGGCCTCTCCTTTCCCATCAGTAGCTCAGCACAAGGAGTTAAAGGAGCTCAAGCCTTAGGCCACAAGAGCTGACAGCGAGGAAACTTTGGGAGCAAACTAATGCTGCTAACACGGACCCTGCTGAATCCAGCACACAATCACAGAATCCAAGAGTCCTTCAGCTTGGAAAAGACCTCCAAACTCACTGAGTCTTGTGCAGCCCCTCCCCGACCGCCTGCAGGGACTGGATGATGCTTTGCACAAGCACCAAAAGGAATGTTGTGAAGGCCATGGCCTGCAGGAGGACACAGAGAAGGGCTTGGTTGGGGCTGGGAAGGAGGGAGCTGGTGCTGGGGGAGCGGGGATGGAGCCTCGGGGATGTGGCGCAGGAAGGACAGGGGCCCAGGCAGCTGGCAGGCGGCAAGGCCTCACCCCCTGCCCCAGCAGCAGCACCGGGCCCTGCCCAAGGCGCTCCTGCCAGGGGCTGGGCCCTGCAGGCAGGGGCAGAACCCACTCCCTGGGGCGGCCTTGCTGCCCTGGCCCTCGTCCGGCCCAGCCTCTCCCTGTGTGCGTGCTCCCCACAGCACAGGCTGCACTGGGCAGCATCCCCTGATGGGCCCTGCAGAGCTGCCCCACGGGGACACTTCCCTTTTATGTCACAGGTGCCACAGCCTGTCCCAGCCAGCCCTGCCCATTGTCCCCACCCCGGCTCAGTGACTCACAGTGGCCCCTGGCAACCAAAGAACCAAAGCCCCACACCCCCAGAGTGCAGCCCTACCCATGTGCCAGATAGAAAACTGGGGGACGTGACCCTTGGATGTTTTTAGTACAGAGATACAAGCTTTTCTTGAATAATGGAGGGGGGCACTTTTTAATTATTAATATTTACAGTTATCCATTTGGGGACAGGATGTCCTACAGGCTAATGTGGTGTCACATTTGGAGTGAAAAGTACTTTTCAAAGAAACCCAGGGTGCATGGGTGATGCAGAGGAAGCTGCCAGGTCACCCAATGAGAAGCTCAACACTGCTTTGCAACAGCACTGCCCTTTCACACACATCTTTGGCAAAGACAAAGATGTCAGGCTTTAGTTTCTAAATCAGTAACACTTGACAAGACCTCTTTATGAACTGACAGCAAGAGAACTTAGGAGCAGCTTAGGGTTGGCAAGTGAGGAGCCAAGAAGAGAAGGGCTGATGGGTATGTCATGAACACTGACAGCTGGGTGGTCGTGGAGCCGACCAAGGACTGCCAGACACCAAAGACATCACCTGCTGGACTTGGCCCAAACACCAGCCCCCTCCTCTCCCTTCTCAACCACTCAACCACAGCCTGCACACACCCACACCTGCCAGGGCCAACTGGCTGTTTCTCTTCTCTTTTCTGCCTGGGGGCGAAGGAAGGACAGGGAGGGCATTTGCCTTCGGGCCAGAGGGAAGGGGAAGGAGATCCCCCCAAATCCATCCCTGGCAGGATGGGGGCTGGAGGAGACATTGGGGGACCCCCAAGAATATTTTTGAGGGGAAGAAAGGATGGGGGCACCCACAGGGGGTTGGGGGGGGGGGAGGGACCCAGGAATCTCGTGGTGGGACACTGGGGAGTTCCCAGTAGTTTCTTGGGGGGGTGGACCCCCAGCAGTCCGGGGTGGAAAAATGGATGGAGGAATCCGCCGTAAAGGGTTGGTGACACCCAAAAGACTCTAGGAGGGGGTCGGGAGGGGCCCCGGAGTCCTGAAAAGTGTTTGGGGGTCCCCAGGAGGGAGTCTTGGGGTCTGAGGTGGTCCCAGGAGATTTTCAAGGGTTAAGGGGATGCACAGGAGATTTGGGGGAGGAGGGGGAAAGGCGGGGGGTCCCCAGGAGTCTTGGGGGGGATCTGGGCGGTTCCCGAGAGTCTTGGGGGAGATTCGGAGGGGTCACCAGGAACCCCCGGACCCCCTGAACTCACACCACCATGGCCTCGTTGGGGCCGCACGTGAAAAACAGCGCGGTGGGGGGAGACCCTGGGGCCGGGATTGATCGGGACCAATCGGGTTCAATCCCGATCCTCCCTTCCCCCGCCATCACCGCCCCGCTCCCGGCAGCCCCCGCGGAAGTTTCGACGTTCTATTGGGTGACTCACCGGCACAAGGACAGGGGCCCAGTAGAATTTGGCAATGATGTCATTCCAGCAGAGCCGTTCTATTGGCTGCGACCCACGAGGGAGCCCCAAAACCTGTTCATGGCTTGGGGGGAAAGGACAGCCGGCACGGCCGAGAACGGGGGTGCAGAGGGTGTTCAAGTGCCCAGGAAAGGGGTAAAAAACTTTCCCCTCTCCCTCCCAGTGCCCCCTCAGCCCATCCCAGTGTCTCCCCTCTCTCCCAGTGCCCCCTCAGCCCATCCCGGTCTCTCCCCTGCTCTCCCAGTGCCCCCGTCCATCGAGGTCCCAGCCCGGCCCTGCCCCCTGCTCTGCTCCGGCCTGGATTTCTCCCCTGCAGGGGCAGCTGAGGTGGCTCCAGGGCGGGCGGGAGCTTTCGGGGCAGGGGGTGGCTCCTGACATGCTGCTGGAACCGCCCCTGTCTGGGCGGGCCCGTCAGCCTGGGGCACCTCCTCACCCGAGCCTGGGGGACGGGCCGGCAACTGGGAGGGGCTTTGGGAAGGAATGGGGAGGCTGAGAAGGGCTTGGGGGTCGTGGAGGTACTGGGAAGGTGTTTGGGGGAGTTTGGGGCAGCTGTGAGGGGTTTTGGGGAATCGTCGGGGATGTGGGAAGGAACTGGGAGAGAGTTTGGGGGCATACTCAAGGGGAAGGGGGCAACTAGGAGAGGGTTTGAAAGGTCCTGGGAGGGCTGGAGGTAACTGGGAGGGGTTTGGGGGCATCTTGTGGGTTTTTGTGGGTCTGGGAGGCAGTCTGGGGGCCTCGGAGGGTTTAAGGGGAAGTTGGGAGTGTCCTGTGGGACCGGGATGGGATTTGAGGGTTCCTGGAGGGGCTGGGAGGGCTTTATGCCTTTATACTGCGGGCATTGTCTAGTATTGATGGGGGTAATCCGTGAGTTGACTGTTTCATAATCATCCAAATTTTAACAAGACTTTGAAGCTGGTCAACCTCAGTTTGAAGCAGCTCATTTTTAGCAACAAATTTATCCGATTTTTCTCCTGTTTCCCTCTCAAAGGCTAACGATGACTTCAACACTACATTTTCTGATTTCAAAACAGTAGACTCAACATCAGAAATCCATTCATGACTTCCCTGTCACCACTCCATCCGAATGTCTGTGCACTCACTGTGGCCTGAGAGAAACCTGCCTGTTTGCAGCGCACTGACTGGGCAACTTTTCTTTTTGCAGGTGGAAAAGGGCAGATAAAGAAAAAACAGATGGGTCCAGCAGAAGTGATGCTGCTTCTGTCAAAAGCAGAGCAGAGACCGAAAGCACTTTAGGAAGTTGCTTACAGAAGCACCTGTAGACTCACTCTGCAGAGAGTGTGAAGTTGAGTCCCCAAGTTGTGTCTCAGCTGAACACCTGCCATCTTTCTGCTGCCTTTAACCTCCCTTTGCCTTTCTTCTCTTCTCTCGTGCCTACAGGCAGTGCCCTCGGCCCTGCTGGGCTGTGCAGAGGAGCTGCTCCTGGGCAGAGCTGTCTCTCTGCAGTGCTGCCCGCTTGCCAGGATTTCCCTGTGTGCCAGGAGCCCGGCCCAGCTGAGCAGCACAGCAAGAGCCAAAGGCAGCCCTTTCTCTGCCCCTCTGGGTTCCCCGCAGGTGTCCCTGGGGCTCCAGGGGAACCTGCTGTGGAACAGACTGAAGGAAACAATGATGTTCCCTCTTCTCACCTCTTCAGTGACACTTCTTTCCAGCAGTGACACTTCTTTCCAGCAGTGACATTTCTCCTCTTAGAAAATTACCAGGGTATGATGATCACCTTTTCTAGTTTCATCACTACACAGGACACCAGGAGGGTGACAGCAAAGGATCTGGTAACTCCCTGGCACAGCGGGGGTTTTCCTGGAGTCACACAGAGAAATGTGTCAGGGCTCTGAGAGGTGTCCAACCCTGAGTTGGACTGATGCACACACGGGGGTGTTCAGAGACACGAGTCCTTCCCTGGCACACACACAGGCAGTTCATTGCAGCAGGGGCAGTGTCTCCCTGGGCTCCTGCTACCACTCCCAGAGCCTGGAGCCACCTCAGCCCTGTAATGCTCCCACCCTGCCCACTCCTACACTTCAGATGAACATTGGGGTTTTCTACTCACTGGAACTGCCCAGACCAACCCCTCCCTGGTCCCCCCATCTCCCTGCCCCGCCCCAGCCCAGCAGAGCAACACAGTCGTTTCTGGTCGTGCAGCAAGAAAGGGAGGCAATAGAGGACAGGGACAGTGACTGCATGTCTGGACTGCTCAGGAGATCATCAGCTCAGGCGGCAGCTCCTGCAGCCCCAGGGCCAGACCCGCTTCCCAGTGGCCCAGGCAGCTGCTGCCACGTGGGCACAAGCTCTGCTGCCCAGGAGGGTCCTGTAGTGAAGGGCTTTGCAGATGGCCACGTAACGGTCATAGGACATGATGGTGAGAAGGGCAAGCTCCGCTGTGATCAAGAAGAAAAGCAAAAAACACCTGTGCAGCTCATCCTGAGTAGGACATGCCCCTGGTGTTCCAGAGGGAATTGGCCATGGCTTTGGGGAGAGTGGTGCAGATGCAGCCCGGGTGTGTGAGGGAGAGGTGGAGCAGGAAGAAGTCCCTGGGGGGTGTGCAGGTGGTGGTGGCAGGCTACGGCGCTGAGGATGAGGCCGTTGCCCAGGAGGGCAGCCAGGGAGATGCCCAGGAAGAAGCAGAAGTGCAAGAGCTGCAGCCAGGAGGAGGAAGTGGGGGATGGAGCTGCTGTTGGACATGAGCTTCCTCCGGGCATCAGGAAATGTCCAAGGAGGAAAAGGCAGTGAAAACTTTGGGACAGGTTTCCTAGATCAAACCCATGAATTCCTCTGAGCATCTACCCTCATCCCAAGTATCTGCAGTCACACATATATAGATTCTGGACTGTAGAAGACAGGCTTAGCATGACTTTAAGATGATTTCTTCTCAATTTTTTGATTTATTTTTCTACTGCCAGGTCTGAGAGGGGCATCGTGGAACCAAAGGAACCCTGAGACATTTCAGAATCCCACATGTGTTCGGTCTGTCTGAGCTGGAGTTCATTTTCTCACTGCAGGCGTCACAGTGCTGTGCTTTGCATTGGGAGCTACAAAGGGGTTAATCACACCAGTGCTTTGGCAACTGCTGAGCAGGGCTGGTGCAGCATCTGCATTGTCAGCTTCGTCCCCTGAATCGGGGGCAAGATCATGGGAGGCGATACAGACAGGTCAGTTGAGCCAAATGGACCAAAGGGACATTGCAGAATATATGGCATCAGCTCAGCTACAAGAGCTCAGGAAAGGAACAGGAAAGGGGGAAAATCCATTTTTTTACAATACATGCCTTCTGAGCGGCTTCTCTGTGTGGTGAAGCCCTGCTTCCCATGAAGTGGCCAGGTATCGCTGCTGACAGGAAGTAGAGAGAAAATCTTTTTTTTCCCTCTTCACTTATGCATGCGCAAACTTTGGCTTTTGCTTTAGTAAAGTGCCTGATCTCAAGGTAGAAATAATTTTCCATCTTATTCTGTCTCTTCTCTCTGGCTGGGAAGGGCAGCAATAGAGCAGCTTGGTGGGCACCTGGCATCCAGGTAAGGTCAACCCACTGCAACATTGCACGGTCTCATGGAACCAAAGGACTGCTGGGAGACTGGGGGAACTCACGGAATCAAGTGGCCGTCGTGGCACTGCCCTGCATCATAGAAGCAAATGTTCCCTGGGAAACTACAGAAACCAGGGACTTAAGGGACATTATTGGGATGTGCGGGACCTCATGGAATTAAACAAACCGTGGGATATCTTTGGAACTTCATGGAATCAAAGGGATAAAACAAAAGAATTAAACCCCATGACCAGAAACCATTGGATCGAACATTTCTTTAATATGCCAGTTGGGGATTCATGGGTGTACTCTGCCATGCATGAATCAAAGAATCAGTATAAATTTCAGAGTATAAATACAGTGATACTTGAAAGACCCTCCCCTTCACAAGCAGTCCAAAATTCTCTTCTGATTTTAGGGTCAAATAGCCTCTTGGATTTTATTCGTGGAGCAAGACTGCCATCTAGCGTCCATTTCTTCTAGGAGGGGCGGTCTTTTTCACAGAGTGGTCTTCTCCCTTAGCAGGCCTCGTAGCATCTCTGACTGAATCAAAGAATCAGTATAAATTTCGGAGTATAAATACAGTGATACTTGAAAGACCCTCCCCTTCACAAGCAGTCCAAAATTCTCTTATTATTTTAGGGTCAAATAACCTCTTGGATTTTATTCGTGGAGCAAGACTGCCATCTAGCGTCCATTTCTTCTGGGAGGGGCAGTCATTTTCACAGAGTGGTCTTCTCCCTTAGCAGGCCTCGTAGCATCTCTGATTGATCTATCCGACCCCTAACCCCTAAACTAAATGCTTTAGGACCAGCTAAGACCTGTCTTAGAACTTCCCATTTACTTAAACAATGTAAGACTTTCTTCTTAACAGAACAATCTCTTATTAAACAAGTTTTCTGAGGCCTGTAAGCTAATTTCTTGAAGATGGGCATATGATACACTCTCTATTAGTTTCCATGTATCATCTACATTCTCTCTCCTACAACTAATTGTAGTCTTAAAAGAAAAGAAAAGACTGCTACCATGCCAAGAAAGCAAACCCCTTTGTTGATTAGGATTTTTATCTAAGAAAAACTTCTGATTTATGAAGCCATTAAGGATGGAGATCCTCTCTCAATTCAGTGCCATTGTGACAATATGGGGCCTCATGTAACACATGGAACACAGAACACTGCACATTCCCAAGCAATCAAGGGGCCATTGTAACACTCCAGGGCCTCATGGAAGACGGAGGCCCCGCAGAGAGACCTCAAATCGGAGGTTTGGGCAATCCTCAACCAGAGGAAGTTCAACAAGGGGAAGTGCCAGATTCTGTCCCTGTGATGGGGCAACTCCGAATGTCCGGAGAGACTGGGAATGATATTCTGCATAGCAGCGCCTGAAAATGGCCTCTGGGGTCCTGGTGGATGGCCAGTTGGCCAAGAGTCAGTGGTGCTCTGGCGGGGGCTCACTGCTCGGTCACAGGAGGGTTTTCAGACACACGAGTCCTTTGTTTGCAGGTCTGTGATGAATGCCCTGAGGAGATGACCTGGGTTTTCCAGTGCACATGGCAATAGATCACACCCTGCTTTGGTGGTCATTTATGTCCTACGGAGGTGACAGAGATGGGAAAGAGAATGAAATTTTTGAATGTGCCTCTGAGTGCCCCTCAACCTGCTGCAAATGTGCAGATTCCAGTACATCCAGTTCAGGTGTGAGAGGCTGTTCCCTGGTCCTCTGAGCAAGAAGAGCTGGACGAGGGACACAGCAGAACTCGCTTACTGAGCCTGTATCTCCATGAATCCCAAAGCAAGTGCGAGGGGTTATGCCACGTCCGAGTTTTCTCAGGGGAAGGTGTTTCTCCCATGCACTGCCTCCCCGTGGCACTGGTGCCACAGCCCCCGACAAAACCACAAGTGGTCTTTGTCCCTAGCAAAAGTGCTCCTGCTGCTAGCCGGGATGTTCCACGGGAAAGGCCAGGAGAGGTTGAACCCGGAGGGCACTGAGCCCGGAGGGATGTTCTGCCTCTCGTACCCCTCGACCATTCCGGCAAGCGCTTACCCTGTAGGACAATTCAGGAGTCTCTACGTGCCATAAGAGAGATGTGAGGGAAGAGATGATGGCGGTGTAAGAAGCACATGGTCTGTCAATCTGAAGATCCTCGATACCAAACACCACCCCTGCCACCCAGTCCGGCCCCACCGGTTCTACGGTGCAGAGCATGGACCGTCGCCGCGCTGCCGCCGCTGTCGCCTGGCCTCCGCCTCCAACCAGCACCCGAGGAGAGCCCGAAAGGCACCGGCGCCTGTCCCAGCCCCGGGGCGGATTTGTCGGAGGAGGACAGGGGAGGAGGGAGAGGAAGGCAGAGGAGGCGGAGGCGACCCGCTAGGAGCAGAGAGTCGGGGCTGTCGGGGGCAGCGGGGCGCCGGAAAGCGGATCGGCGGCTGCGGCGTTGTCGGAGAGCGGGGCTGGTGGCACTGGCCGCGGTTTTGATCTGTGCGCAGGGCTGGCGGCCGGAGACCGTAGGGGCCGGGGCAGCCCCCTGGGGTGGACGTGCATATTCCTCGAGGTTGCCCTCCTGTCTGGTAGGTTCTTCACACAGCTCTTCTCCCGAACTATCTTCCCAGCCCTCCCTCCCTCTGGTCCATAAAGTATTCCCTGGGAACACTCATCGCTTTTTTCTTTGTCGAGCCGTTATTCTTTCCTTGCTTTACTCTCTGTCCTTCAGTGAATTTGTGCAGTCCGTCCTTCCCCTTTCCTTCTTCTCTTCCTCTCTTCGCTTGGCTTAATCCCGCAGCTTTCCATTCTTCAGTGACTTCACCAATCCACTTATCTTTTCCGCTCACCTCTCTCCAGCAAATATTAATGGACATTTCAACTACTACACACCTTTATATCCTCTTAAAATTCTTCTCCGTATTGGCTTGACTGCTGCTGTGCCCTTTGTTTTGGGCAAAAACATCCAGTGCAAAACCACTTCCGACGGTTTTTCTTCAGCTCCCTGCCCGTGTCTGCAGGTAGAGCCCAGGTGCAGCAGGACCCATTGGTAGAGACCAGCGGGAGCAGTGAAATCACCAAGTGCTCACACGCCAACATACGAAACGGTGAATTTATCCATTCCTACCGGCAGCTCCCGGGTCACAGCCCCGAGTTTCTCGGTGCTAAATGGTCCAGAGAGCTGCGGGCGCCAACGGGGCGGCTGTGGGTGACGGGTGATGGTCTTTCCACCATCCTCTGGCTCTCCGGGCACCGTCATGGAGACGAGTTGGGTATTAGCGCTTCTATTAAAACAGGGTTTTCAGCCATACAAAGAGAACAGGCTTGAGTACCTGGGTGCCAAGTGACGTAAAAAGCACAGCGCAGTGCAAGAGGCACCAGTGCTAGAACACTGAATTTAGCCCTGGCCTATCAAATCCTCATCTCACTAAACTTAATAATGCGTCAGATTCTGCTTCCAGGCTGCCTCTGGCACGACCTCCAGTTTTCTCCAGGCTGCCCAAATAGTTAGAGCTCTCTGTTTTCAGGACAAGCATACATATTTCAGGTGTTCCCTAGTCTTCTGAGTCGGAGAAGTGACACAACTGGGATCTCATCACGGAGACTGTATCTCCATTGGTCCAAAGCGGCTGGGAGATGCCATGCCATGATTTCTCATGGGCAGGTGCTTCACCCATGCACTACTTCAGCGTAGAACTGGTCCACAGCCCAAGTCTAAAACTAAGGTGCTATTTGTCTCCAGCAGAAATGCTCCTGCTGACAGCTCCGCTCCCCACAGACGTCGATCGGTCTCCCGGTGTATCGCAGTAAGCCATGGCCCACTGCAAACAGAGAGATTTGAATATGTTGCCAGCCGGGGAAAACTGGAAGTCGTGCCAGAGGCAGCCTACAGGTTGAAAGGGATGCATTAATAAAGTTAGTGAGATGAGAGTTTGATAGACCGGGAGCAGCTTTGGAATGATCTCCTGATTTTCTAGAGAAAAGGAGAAATGTGTGACTGCAGAGAGAGCCGAGATATCTTTTGGTGGTAGCATGTGGAGGAGAGGACAGACGGAGAGGGATAGTGAAGTTGAAGTGGTGAGCAGAGATAGAAGGAGGCCTGAGCTTTCACTTCTTTCCCTCTTTATTTCTTTAGAGAAGTAAGATCGCCTGGAGTGAACACATGAAAGACAGCAAGTACATGATCTGCAGCGATGTTTCTCTATTCAGTTGTATTCCCCCACGGGGCCTGAAAAGGCAGTTGACTATTTCCTGGGAGGAAAAAGAATGCATTTATGAAAAGCTGGGATATAGAGAGGAGGTGTACCAGGTAGAAAGTGACGTCGAGGTAGCCAAAATTCATGCTGAGACGAACCTGCCTGTTTGCCGAGAGTGTCAGAAATCTCCACCCTGTGCCGAGAGAAGAGAGCTGCCAGAAACGAATCTCTTAGAGGGGGAGCAAAGGAAGCAGGAGGGTCGAGAAATGAACTGTACTTTCAGTACCTCAAATGCTCTCTTTGGGTTTCTCACTCCCCAAGCAACAGCCCGTCTGGCTCCCCCAGCCGATGGCATTCTGAGCATTGCCTGGCTCTGGGGTCTCACTCATGAGCAGAGATTGTTCCCGGTCAGCTCGCAGTGCAGTCCTCCCATCCCCAGTTACAATCACCTGCTCTGCTGCACACCCGCTGATGTGCTTTTGGGAGCTCCCGGCTTCTACCCTTCTGCACCTTTCACATCTTCCCGTGCTGTCCTCAGCTCTCTGGGCTGCTTGCAACTTCCTCGGTGAACACGTGTCTCCTCCGCTTCTGTGGCTTTTCCCCTGTCCTTCTTCATCTGCCTGGGAAGAATGCCTCTCTCCCAGCTCCCCGGGAAAGGGAGATGAGCCCTGCTGGGCAGCAGTCCAGTGTCTCTAGATTTGCCTGTCTCTTCTGCGAAAACGCAAAATCTGAGAGGAACGTGGCTCCAGCAGGGCTGCTGGATATCCCAGCTCCAGCGATGGCAAGGAGAGCATATGCCCTAGGGAATGTACTGAGGGATGAGCAGGGAACAGGATGAAGACCCTGACACACATGCAGGGAGCACATGGGGCAACTGCCAGAGTGCTGCTTGCGAGTGGTGGGGCTAGGAGAGCCCTGGCCCACCCAGGGCAGTTGAAGGTCTGGGGGCTTGGCAGATGGAGACCCTTACACCCAGCCCCTTCCCTAAACCAAGTCCAGAGGGATCCCAGGCACCCATCACACCACAGGAAACAGAGGTTTTCACATGCTTCCCAGGTGGAAGAGCATTATCGAGTTCACCCTCCTTATGCCTGTGTGCTCCTGAAAATTTTCTACCATCTTAAATATCAGAGGAGAGATAACATATTTAGAGGAAACTGAGAATTCTGCATTTTTACTGAGAGGCTAATGAAGGATGGTCCTGCAACCATCCTTCCTGAGGCCAGGGCCACATGGCTGGAGGTCTCTCCTTTCTTACTGCTTTGCTTTCCTCTCTTACCACCTCTAACGCTTGGTCTGGCTTGGTTGCACCTCGCTCCTTTCGCACTGTCTGCTTTCACAGCTACTTCAGAACACGTCCGAGATGTAGTGTTCAGATCCTTGACGAGTGACGCTCCAAATCTTGCGGACCCTTACTCTCTGTCTTTTCCACACTCCAGGCAAGGCAAGAACCCCTCCTCCTATCCAAAGAGAAAGATCTTCATGAACAAGGGAATCGCTGTTCCTACCTGGAGTGGATCAAAGTAACCAGGAGACGATGCCTCAAGAGAAGGTAGGGACACACCTGACAACTTACTGCAGGATGCCCAGATTTGCACTGCCCTGTGCTGTATAAATCACTTTGCACTCAGGCATTCTGTCGCAAGCCTGCGCTCTGTGTAGGAATGAAAAGCCATGTTTTCATAAGGGTGGTAATTTGCTCTGCCGTAGAACCAATTAACCGAGTTTTGTTTCTAAGAGAATCCCCTGGAATCTGAAGACGACAGTGTCAATGAGTCCGTGTGCGCCAGGACCCAGGAATACAGAGCCGCTTCCCATGATGGGGTCCGGAGAGCCAGAGGACGGTGGAAAGACCGTCTCCCGTCACCAACAGCCACACCGTTGGCGTCCGCAGCTCTCTGGACCATTTAGCAGCGCGTACGAGGAGATCGGGGCTGTGACCCGGGAGTTGCCGGTAGGAATGGACACGGTCTCCGGCCACCGGCCCTGCGCACAGAACAAAACCGCGACCAGCGCCGCCAGCCCCGCTCTCCGACAACGCCGCAGCCGCCGATCCGCTTCCCGGCGCTTCCCTGCCCCCACCAGCCCCGACTCTCTGCTCATGGTGGGCCGCCTTCTCTCCGCCTCCTCTGCCTTCCTCTCCCTCCTCCCCTGTCCTCCTCCGACAAATCCTCCCCGGGGCTGGGACAGGAGCCGGCGCCTCTCGGGTTCTCCTCGGGTGCTGGTTGGAGGCGGAGGCCAGGAGAGAGCGGCGGCAGCGCGGCAGCTGTCCGTGTTCAGCACCGTAGAACCGGCGGGGCCGGGCTGGGCTTGCGAGAATGGTCGAGGGGCACGAGAGGCAGAACATCCCTCCGGGCTCAGTGCCCTCCGGGCTCAACCTCTCCTGGCCTTTCCAGTGGAACATCCCGGCTAAGAGCAGGAGCACTTTTGCTAGGGACAAAGACCACTTGTGGTTTTGTCGGGGGCTGTGGCACCAGTGCCACGGGGAGGCAGTGCATGGGAGAAACACCTTCCCCTGAGAAAACTCGGACGTGGCATAACCCCTCGCACTTGCTTTGGGATTCATGGAGATACAGGCTCAGTAAGCGAGTTCTGCTGTGTCCCTCGTCCAGCTCTTCTTGCTCAGAGGACCAGGGAACAGCCTCTCACACCTGAACTGGATGTACTGGAATCTGCACATTTGCAGCAGGTTGAGGGGCACTCAGAGGCACATTCAAAAATTTCATTCTCTTTCCCATCTCTGTCACCTCCGTAGGACATAAATGACCACCAAAGCAGGGTGTGATCTATTGCCATGTGCACTGGAAAACCCAGGTCATCTCCTCAGGGCATTCATCACAGACCTGCCATCCGCTCTTGGCACTCACAATAGAACCACAACTTCCAGCACTGGCTTCACACCCGGCACACAGAGATTCTTTTGCCTTCCTTGGAGAGACCAGAAGAACTAGACAGGGTGTATCTGTTTGCATTGCACAGACAAGTCTTGAGCACACACCTGCTCTTGGTGTGGGGAGATGACCCTGAGCAAGAACAATTGCCATCAACCTCCTGGGGAGACCTTGAAGTTATGTGGGACAAAGAGTGTCTCGGTGTCACATTGCATTTACGGTTCTAAATCCTGGCAAAGCCCATGCGTGCAGCTCTGGGATGTGCTTCTCTTGGACAGAGCTCCGGGTTTCCGTCTCTCAGGCGGTGGGGCATCTCAGATAGTGGCAGAGTAGGTGGTACCCCCACAAGGGCTTAGGTGCATCCAGGCTCCTGGCGTGGCAACAGGAAACCCAGGAGATACTGCCCCTGCTGCCATGAACTGTCTGTGTCTGTGTGCAAGCAAAGGACTCGTGTGTCTGAAAACCCTCCTGTGACCGAGCAGTGAGCCCCCGCCAGAGCACCACTGACTCTTGGCCAACTGGCCATCCACCAGGACCCCAGAGGCCATTTTCCAGCGCTGCTATGCAGAATATCATTCCCAGTCTGTCCGGACATTCGGGGTTGCCCCATCGCAGGGACAGAATCTGGCACTTCCCCTTGTTGAACTTCCTCTGGTTGAGGATTGCCCAAACCTCTGATTTGAGGTCTCTCTGCGGGGCCTCCGTCTTCCATGAGGCCCTGGAGTGTTACAATGGCCCCTTGATTGCTTGGGAATGTGCAGTGTTCTGTGTTCCATGTGTTACATGAGGCCCCATATTGTCACAATGGCACTGAATTGAGAGAGGATCTCCATCCTTAATGGCTTCATAAATCAGAAGTTTTTCTTAGATAAAAATCCTAATCAACAAAGGGGTTTGCTTTCTTGGCATGGTAGCAGTCTTTTCTTTTCTTTTAAGACTACAATTAGTTGTAGGAGAGAGAATGTAGATGATACATGGAAACTAATAGAGAGTGTATCATATGCCCATCTTCAAGAAATTAGCTTACAGGCCTCAGAAAACTTGTTTAATAAGAGATTGTTCTGTTAAGAAGAAAGTCAATTATACATTGTTTAAGTAAATGGGAAGTTCTAAGACAGGTCTTAGCTGGTCCTAAAGCATTTAGTTTAGGGGTTAGGGGTCGGATAGATCAATCAGAGATGCTACGAGGCCTGCTAAGGGAGAAGACCACTCTGTGAAAATGACTGCCCCTCCCAGAAGAAATGGACGCTAGATGGCAGTCTTGCTCCACGAATAAAATCCAAGAGGCTATTTGACCCTAAAATAATAAGAGAATTTTGGACTGCTTGTGAAGGGGAGGGTCTTTCAAGTATCACTGTATTTATACTCCGAAATTTATACTGATTCTTTGATTCAAGCATGGTAGAGTACCCCCATGAATCCCCAGCTGGCATATTAAAGAAATGTTCGATCCAATGGTTTCTGGTCATGGGGTTTAATTCTTTTGTTTTATCCCTTTGATTCCATGAAGTTCCAAAGATATCCCACGGTTTGTTTAATTCCATGAGGTCCCCCACATCCCAATGATGTCCCTTAAGTCCCTGGTTTCTGTAGTTTCCCAGGGAACATTTGCTTCTATGATGCAGGGCAGTGCCACGACGGCCACTTGATTCCGTGAGTTCCCCCAGTCTCCCAGCAGTCCTTTGGTTCCATGAGACTCTGCAATGTTGCAGTGGGTTGACCTTACCTGGATGCCAGGTGCCCACCAAGCTGCTCTATTGCTGCCCTTCCCAGCCAGAGAGAAGAGACAGAATAAGATGGAAAATTATTTCTACCTTGAGATCAGGCACTTTACTAAAGCAAAAGCCAAAGTTTGTGCATGCATAAGTGAAGAGGGAAAAAAACGATTTTCTCTCTACTTCCTGTCAGCAGCGATACCTGGCCACTTCATGGGAAGCAGGGCTTCACCACACAGAGAAGCCGCTCAGAAGGCATGTATTGTAAAAAAATGGATTTCCCCCTTTCCTGTTCCTTTCCTGAGCTCTTGTAGCTGAGCTGACGCCATATATTCTGCAATGTCCCTTTGGTCCATTTGGCTCAACTGACCTGTCTGTATCGCCTCCCATGATCTTGCCCCCGATTCAGGGGACGAAGCTGACAATGCAGATGCTGCACCAGCCCTGCTCAGCAGTTGCCAAAGCACTGGTGTGATTAACCCCTTTGTAGCTCCCAATGCAAAGCACAGCGCTGTGACGCCTGCAGTGAGAAAATGAACTCCAGCTCAGACAGACCCAACACATGTGGGATTCTGAAATGTCTCAGGGTTCCTTTGGTTCCACGATGCCCCTCTCAGACCTGGCAGTAGAAAAATAAATCAAAAAATTGAGAAGAAATCATCTTAAAGTCATGCTAAGCCTGTCTTCTACAGTCCAGAATCTATATATGTGTGACTGCAGATACTTGGGATGAGGGTAGATGCTCAGAGGAATTCATGGGTTTGATCTAGGAAACCTGTCCCAAAGTTTTCACTGCCTCCTTGGACATTTCCTGATGCCCGGAGGAAGCTCATGTCCAATAGCAACTCCATCCCCCACTTCCTCCTCCTGGCTGCAGCTCTTGCACTTCTGCTTCTTCCTGGGCATCTCCCTGGCTGCCCTCCTGGGCAACGGCCTCATCCTCAGCGCCGTAGCCTGCCACCACCACCTGCACACCCCCCAGGGACTTCTTCCTGCTCCACCTCTCCCTCACACACCCGGGCTGCATCTGCACCACTCTCCCCAAAGCCATGGCCAATTCCCTCTGGAACACCAGGGGCATGTCCTACTCAGGATGAGCTGCACAGGTGTTTTTTGCTTTTCTTCTTGGTCACAGTGGAGCTTGCCCTTCTCACCATCATGTCCTATGACCGCTACGTGGCCATCTGCAAAGCCCTTCACTACAGGACCCTCCTGGGCAGCAGAGTTTGTGCCCACGTGGCAGCAGCTACCTGGGCCACTGGGAAGCATGTCTGGCCCTGGGGCTGCAGGAGCTATCGCCTGAGCTGATGATCTCCTGAGCAGTCCAGACATGCAGTCACTGTCCCTGTCCTCTATTGCCTCCCTTTCTTGCTGCAGGACCAGAAAAGACTGTGTTGCTCTGCTGGGCTGGGGCGGGGCAGGGAGATGGGGGGACCAGGGAGGGGTTGGTCTGGGCAGTTCCAGTGAGTAGAAAACCCCAATGTTCATCTGAAGTGTAGGAGTGGGCAGGGTGGGAGCATTACAGGGCTGAGGTGACTCCAGGCTCTGGGAGTGGTAGCAGGAGCCCAGGGAGACACTGCCCCTGCTGCAATGAACTGCCTGTGTGTGTGCCAGGGAAGGACTCGTGTCTCTGAACACCCCCGTGTGTGCATCAGTCCAGCTCAGGGTTGGACACCTCTCAGAGCCCTGACACATTTCTCTGTGTGACTCCAGGAAAACCCCCACTGTGCCAGGGAGTTAACAGATCCTTTGCTGTCACCCTCCTGGTGTCCTGTGTAGTGATGAAACTAGAAAAGGTGATCATCATACCCTGGTAATTTTCTAAGAGGAGAAATGTCACTGCTGGAAAGAAGTGTCACTGCTGGAAAGAAGTGTCACTGAAGAGGTGAGAAGAGGGAACATCATTGTTTCCTTCAGTCTGTTCCACAGCAGGTTCCCCTGGAGCCCCAGGGACACCTGCGGGGAACCCAGAGGGGCAGAGAAAGGGCTGCCTTTGGCTCTTGCTGTGCTGCTCAGCTGGGCCGGGCTCCTGGCACACAGGGAAATCCTGGCAAGCGGGCAGCACTGCAGAGAGACAGCTCTGCCCAGGAGTAGCTCCTCTGCACAGCCCAGCAGGGCCGAGGGCACTGCCTGTAGACACGAGAGAAGAGAAGAAAGGCAAAGGGAGGTTAAAGGCAGCAGAAAGATGGGAGGTGTTCAGCTGAGACTTCCCCAGGGGACACAACTTCACACTCCTCTGCAGAGTGAGTCTACAGGTGCAGGGCAATGTCGCTTGTGTTCCTGGAGGAATCTCCTAAAGCTACCACATGCCACAGCCTTGCACATCTGTCAGGACTCTCCCAGTTTCTCTGTTGCGCCGGAGGAGGATGTTCTCCAGGGCAGGCCTTCCCTGCAGCACCGTCAGAGGGACAGCGCAGGTGGGCTCCTTCTCCCAGGGATGGCTGCGGGCTGGGAAGGTGGGGGTGCAGCCAGGGATGCCCGGGGCTGTCCTGCAGAGCAGGGTCCCTGTGCTCCGGGGTTCTTTGTGCCAGGGCAGGGACTTTGCTGCCTGCTGGGGTCAGGTCTCATCCTGCCTGGGTAGTTGCCCACCCCTCTGCAGGGAGAAGCTGTCGGTGGGTGGTGAGAACCCCAGCAGGAGCCAGGCAGGTTCTTCCTGCCGTTGGATGAGGTGTGTGTGGCCAGGGCTATGGGAGGTCAGGGCTGCTCCCAGATCCAGATCACAGCAGCACATTTCCAAGAGCACTGTCAAATGGGAAGGACAAAGCACAATTTGTCCAAAAGGAATGGAGCTTTTCTCAGTCAGTGTTTTCAGTTTCCTACTCCTGAGGAATCTAGGGGTTGAGAAATGGAAAAGGAGCTCCCATGTTGGACAAGTCACTGAGACTCCTGAGCTGTAACTTGGAATGCACAAGTGCTTCTGTAAGCAACTTCCTAAAGTGCTTTCGGCCTCTGCTCTGCTTTTGACAGAAGCAGCATCACTTCTGCTGGACCCATCTGTTTTTTCTTTATCTGCCCTTTTCCACCTGCCTGAGGTTTCTCTCAGGTCAAAGTGAGAGCACAGACATTTGGATGGAGTGGTGACAGGGAAGTCATGAATGGATTTCTGATGTTGAATCTACTGTTTTGAAATCAGAAAATGTAGTGCTGAAGTCATCGTTAGCCTTTGAGAGGGAAACAGGAGAAAAATCGGATAAACTTGTTGCTAAAAATGAGCTGCTTCAAACTGAGGTTGACCACCTTCAAAGTCTTGTTGCGCCAGAGTGCAGAGAGAAAACTGTTGCTAAAAAAACAGGCTCCTGGTTTGGTCAGGCAACTTCATAAACCAGTGTCTTACCCTGGCATTGAGACTTGGGAAACCACAGAGAACCCTGATTCTAAGTCTCAGGAGAGAAAGAAACAAGGAGAATTTGAAGTTCAACTGATGTTTCTAGAGTCTCCCAGCTTTCCTCACATTAATGAAAATAGACTGAGTGATCCCTGTGATAATGAACAAAGGGAAGATTATTCTTTACCTCCCTCAATTTCCTTTGTGCCTGATACTGAATCCACTAAAAAACCTTGGACTCAAAAAGAGAACCTGACCCAGAAAACAACTCAATTCATTCTGATTCAAGTGGTTAAAGAGCAGAAGCATTATGGCGATAAACCTGGACAAATTAAAAGCCAACCAGTGAAATCCTATCAATATATCACATACCTTGGGATTCCACTTTGTTCTCATCAACAGTTAATACAATTTCCAATGGATATGGGGACAAAATGTTGGCAGCAAAATGCCAAAGATGGGATTAAAACCCAGACGAAAAAGAATTAAAATCACTGGAGAAAAAGAAGAAACCAGTCTTCAACTAAGAGCTTCACCCTGTTACTGTTTTGTTGATATTACCTTTTTGCTTTTTATTCTAATAATCATATTGTATGTTAAAATTTGGATGATTATGAAACAGTCAGCTCACTGATTACCCCCATCAATACTAGACGATGCCCGCAGTATACAACCGTCCCAGCAACTCCAGGAGCCCTCAGATCCCATCCTGGTCCCACAGGACACTCCCAACTTCCCCTCAAACACTCCGAGGCCCCCAGATTGACTCCCAGATCCAGAAAACTCTTACTGCCTGCCCATGGAGTGCCCAGTGTGGCCCACCAACTGCACCACAAAGCCAAAGCTTCCAGGCTTTCTTTCCTGGGAATTAGGGCTGTTGTTTCCTATTTTCAGCCATGCCTCCCAACTGATAGCCCAACTCCCAAACTGCTAGCATGCCTGTTGATACAGAATTGTTAAAATAAACCTTGCCAGTATATGTTTTCAGACACCGATTATTTAGTGTCGTTTCACTTTAATCCACCCCAAGGGAATTCTTAATAAAAACCTGAGTTACCCCCTCTCCCCTTTTCCTGGGGCGGGTTGTAACACCAATCAGCACTGACTCCGCCCAGTAGGCATAGCAAAGGAAGTTTCCTTTTGGTTTAGGGTTTAGTGTTAGGGTTAGGGTTAGGGTTAGGGTTTAAGGTTAGGGTTAGGGTTAGGGTTAGGGTTAGGTTTTGAGTTAGGGTTAGGGTTAGAAAGGGTTAGGGTTAGGGTTAGGAAATTTAGGGTTAGAGTTAGAGTTAGCAAAAGTTAGGGTTAGGGTTAGGGTTAGGTTTAGGGTTAGCAAAAGACAGGGTTACTGTTAGGGTTAGGGTTAGGGTTAGGGGTATGGGTAAGGGTTAGGGTTAGGAAGAATTTGTCTCAGTGCGCGATCTAACAATCGCGGTTTTAGCCCATTCTGGACACGCAGCGGTGCCCAATAAGCCCCTCTCAGGCTATAAGCCCGATTCATTGCCCACCGCTGTGTGAATCTTTTGCTTTTTCTCTTGGGTCTCTGCTTTTGCTGTTGCTGTTCTGTTGCGTGTCTGGCGGAATACCCACCGCCGTCCAGTATGTACTCTGCTTCTATCGAGCACTGTCCCCTAACCCCAACATTAAAAGAGAGACTGGGAACTATGCGCAAACCCTGTTCCCTAACCCTAACCAAGAGACTGCAAGCTATGCGCAAACCCTTTTCCCTAACCCTAACCCTAAAAACGAGACTGCAAGCTATGCGCAAACCCTTTTCCCTAACCCTAACCCTAAAAACGAGACTGCAAGTTATGCGCAAACCCTCTTCCCTAACCCTAACCTTAAAAAAGAGACTGCAAACTATGCGCAAACCCTTTTCTCTGAACCTAACCTTAAAAAAGAGACTGCAAGCTATGCGCAAACCCGATTCCCTGACCCTAATCCTAAAAAAGCGAATGCTTTAGGGTTCGGGTTAGGGTTAAGGTTAGGGTTAGGGTAGGGGTTAGGGGTTAGGATTGGCGTTAGGGTTAGGGTTAGTCAGAATCTGTCTCAATGCGCGATCTAACTATCGCGGGTTTACCCCATTCCAGGAACGCAGTGGTGCCCAGTAAACCCCTCTCGGGCTATAAACCCGATTCATTGCCCACCGCTGTGTGAATCTTTTGCTTTTTCTCTTGGGTCTCTGCTTTTGCTGTTGCTGTTCTGTTGCGTGTCTGGCAGAATACCCACTGCCGTCCGGTATGTACTCTGCTTCTATAGAGCACTGGCCCCGCCCACTGGGTGGAGTCAAGAGGTGGAGTCCGTGTTGATTGTTCTGCGTCACTGGCTCCGCCTACTGGGCAGAGTCAGTGCTGATTGGTGTTACAACCCGCCCCAGGAAAAGGGGAGAGGGGGTAACTCAGGTTTTTATTAATAATTCCCTTGGGGTGGATTAAAGTGAAACGACACTAAATAATCGGTGTCTGAAAACATATACTGGCAAGGTTTATTTTAACAATTCTGTATCAACAGGCATGCTAGCAGTTTGGGTACTGTCATACCACAATGTGACACAGAGATAACCTTTGGGGGGGGAAAGAAAATGCATAGGGGAGAGAAAGGCAGGATAAGAGCAAGGGAGAGTAAGAGAAAGAAAAGCTGAGAGTGGACAGATGCATATAGTCACCGCCCACGGGGTCCAGCGATGCTTCCATGTCTGTCAGTTGAAGTGGTGGCCTTGATCTGCCGGGGGTGAAGGAGGGAAGTCCCCATACTCCAAGAAGTTATGAGTTATAGCCATGATTAGTGTCACGGACCATGCCTCGAGCCTCCAACATCTCGAGGGTTGCAGTCTCTCTTCTAAGGTTAGGGAACAGGCTTTGGGCATAGCTTGCAGTTACTGTGTGGACCAATTGTCAGAGACTGAAATGGTTAATGATTTATGCATTCTAGGAGACGTTTCAGGCTTTTGACTTGCATGATACCTCTGATGAGCAGTTGGGCCCCTCCCTCCCTCCAGTGTTGACGGTGTGAAGCCCTGAAAAGGCAAGAGCTGAGCTTACAGGCTTTTGAATGTTGATATATCTGATGAGGAATCAGGCCCCTCCCTCCCTCTGCTATGAGATGTTAGGGTTAGGGTTAGGGTTAAGGTTAGCAAGGGTTAGGGTTTAGGTTTTAGGGTTTACGGTTTGGGGTTTAAGGTAGCGTTAAACCATCATTTTCTGGGTATAGGCCCGATAGCTTAATTAGCTGACCTTACTAGAAAATAATATAGAGGGAGTATAGAGGATTTTGATTCCTTTAGTGTCGGTTCGATTCCTACTTTTCTAAACTTAGGAAATGAGAGGATTGGTATACCTCTATGTTTACTTTATCATAGTAACCCTTTTGGATTCAGGCACATTTCCTTGAGTGTCTTAGGTAGGGGGGTAGGCCTGCATAGGAGATAGGAAGGCTGGTATGCCATAGGCATATGTTAGGGGTATGAGTTGATCATATCGGAATCGAGGGTAAGAGGCACGGATTCATAAGAATCCTGCGGAAAGGAGGAGGGGTTTTGTAGCTAAAGTAGGGGGAATGAGTTCTTGAGGGAGATTAAGTGAGCTGGGGTTTAGGAATAGAATGGTTGTGAGTGCATTTATTAGTATAATATTAGCATATTCGGCAAGAAAAAACAAGGTGAATGGCCCTGCAGCATATTCTACGTTGGACCCTGAGACTAGTTCAGATTCTCCTTCTGTCAGGTCAAATGGAGCGCGGTTTGTTTCGGCAAGAGTGGAGATATATCATATTATTGCTAAGGGCCAGGAGGAGAAAATGAGGTAGAGAGGTTCTTGAGTTGTAGCTAGGGTATTGAGGGTGTAGTTACCACTAAGGATAATTACGGATAGGAGAATAATGGCTAGGGTAACTTCGTAAGAGATAGTTTGTGCGACTGCTCGGAGGGTGCCGATTAAGGCATATTTTGAGTTAGAGGTTCACCCTGATCATAGAATTGAGTAGACTGCCAAGTTAGATAGAGCTAGAAGGAAGAGTATGCCAAGGTTTAGGTCAGTAAGGGGAAAGGGTAGGGGAAGTGGTGTTCAGATTGTAATTGCTAGGAGAAGGGCTAAGATAGGAGTAGATATAAATAAGTAAGGGGATGAAGTTGATGGACGAATTGGTTCTTTAATGAATAGCTTTACTCCATCTGCTATAGGTTGTAAGAGGCCAAATGGTCCTACAATATTAGACCCTTTTCGGGCTTGCATATAACTTAGAATCTTACGTTCAACTAGGGTAAGAAATGCTACGGCGATGAGGATGGAGAGAGCATAGGATATTGATATAATAAAGTAAGTGAGGGTTAAGTGAATTGTCATGTGGTTTGTGTTGGAGCTAGGGAGAGGATTTGAACCTCTGGGTAAAGGGCTTAAGCCTTCTGCATTTGCCAAGCTCTGCCACGCTAGCGGTCCTTTTCTAGGAGGGGGTTATGGTGGAGCTCTTAGTAATTTAGTTGGGTTCATTACTGGGTGCGAAGGCGTGCTTGTGGCATAGGCCTTACTTCTTCGATCCTTTCGTACTAGAAGGAGTTGTAACAGAGATAGAAACCGACCTGGATTACTGCGGTCTGAACTCAGATCACGTAGGACTGTTAATCGTTGAACAAACGAACCCTTGGTAGCGGTTGCACCACTAGGATGTCTGATCCAACATCGAGGTCGTAAACCTCCTTGTCGATGTGGGCTCTTGAAGGAGATTGCGCTGTTATCCCTGGGGTAGCTAGGTTCATTAATCAATTATATTGGGTCTGGTTACTATTAGCACGTTGATGGGTAGTTCTTGGTTAAGATGGATTGTCTGATATTTGGAGGTTAAGTTTGTCTCCAAGGTCGCCCCAACCAAAAAATGCACACCAGCAAAATCCCGGGGGAGTAGGCCCTGTGGGTGAGTATTGTTTATGGGAGTGGTAGCAGATTTCAAAGTTCCACAGGGTCTTCTTGTCTTATGGGGTTATTCCTGCTTTTGCACGGGAAGATCAATTTCACTGATTATCTGTAGGAGACAGCTAAGACCTCGTTAAGCCATTCATACAAGTGCCGATTTATGGGACAATTGATTGCGCTACCTTTGCACGGTTAGGATACCGCGACCGTTGAACAAATTGTCACTGGGCAGGCTTCACCTTTAATACTTGGTTTGCTAAAGGCTATGTTTTTGGTAAACAGTCGGGCCTTGGATTTGCCTAGTTCCTTTTACAGATTTTAATCGTCTTTGGGGGCGCTCCATAGGTGGGTTAACAGAGTTTTGGGTATAAGGTCTTGTTAAGGTTAAAAAATATCCTGTGGATTGTTAATAATGTTGTAATGTAAACTTGCGCCATAGAGGGGATCCCTAGTTACTTATTTTAGCATAAATTCTCTTATTTAATATAAGTTGGCCTATTGGGGAAGGGGGAGTCATGAGGAAGTTTAGATTTTTTTAGGTGAGGAGCTTTGACGCATTCTTTAATGGTGGCTGCTTGAAGGCCCACAATTAAGCTGTAATTAAATTTATCCACTAGGGGAGAGTGTATTCTTTTTTAAAGGAGCTGTACCTCCTTTAAATAGCCCTTAATTCGCTTCATGTGGGTTGAGTGTAGTCCTGGGAGGTGAATTAAGAGGGAACTAAGATTCATTTCATAGGCAACCAGCTATCACCCAGCTCGATTGGCTTTTCGCCACTACTAACGAGTCTTCCCACTCTTTTGCAACAGAGACGGGTTTGCTCAGTAGATAGCTGCTCGTAAGTAGCTTGCTTGGGTTTTGGGGAAGCAAGCTTAAATTGGCGTTTTGCTTGGGTAGTTCTCGCTAAATCATGATGCAAAAGGTACAAGGGTTGGTCTTTGCTATTTATTGCTTGGTTTGTCATTACTATTTCATTCTTCCCTTACGGTACATGATCTCTATTGCGTCTTGAGTTTACCTTTCTATCGCCTAGACTAGGTTGAGTGAGAGAATGTTTTGATTTAATGGGTAGTATTAACTTAGTTTCTATGTAATCTGGTAGAAGAGCTAGAGTTAGGCTTCAAGGCGATCTGATATGGAACAGATATCTTTCAGGTGTAAGCTGAATGCTTTAGTTATAGCTACGTCTTAGTAGACTAAGTGCACCTTCCGGTACACTTCTCTTGTTACGACCTGCCTCATCTCTAGCTTAGGGGTTTATTATAAATAAAATTAATCCTAGCTTGTGAGGAAGGTGACAGGCGGTATGTACGTGCTTCAGAGCCAGCTTAAAGGAGGCATTATTATCCTGCTTTACTGCTAAATCCGCCTTTTAGGAGTGATTTCACACTCCTTGTCGTGAGGTATTCTATGCTAGAAAATGTAGCCCATTTCTACCATCTCATGAGCTATACCTTGACCTGTCTTATTAGTGGGATGTTGCTGTTGTGCCCACTGTTAAACCCTCAGTTTAGGGGTGGGCTGACGACGGCGGTATATAGGCTGATTTGGCAAGGGATGGTTGGGTGTATCGTGGGTTCTCGGTTATAGAACAGGTTCCTCTAGGTGGGTTTGGAGCACCGCCAAGTCCTTAGAGTTTTAAGCGTTTGTGCTCGTAGTTCTCAGGCGGATGCTTAAGTGGTGAAAGCATCGGGATTTAGGGCCAGGCATAGTGGGGTATCTAATCCCAGTTTGTGTCCTGGCTTTCGTGGAGTTTTGTTGATCATGAAGCTAAGATCATTTCTATGGGAGTATTGGATGCATCTTGTGCTTATAACAGCTTGGTTACATTTCAGTCTTAGTTGAAGTGATAATGAAAAACCACTCTTTACGCCGTATAAAGTTAATTTGGGTTTCTTGTGTGACCGCGGTGACTGGCACAAGATTTACCAACCCTGGTAAGTTGCTTTAACTAAGTCAAGTTTACACTTATTGCTTAATATTAATTACTGATGAAAACCCGTGGGGGTGTGGCTAGGCAAGGCGTTTTGGGCTACAATTGGAGTGGTGTGCCTGATGCCTGCTCCTGCTGTCTTTTTAAGGTGCTGAGGGCATTTTCACTGGGATGCGGATACTTGCATGTATATATTTGGCAAGAACTAACTGTAAGGTTAGGACTAAGTCTTTTTTGTCCTTGGGTATGTGTAATAGCCGTCTTAACATCTTCCGTGTTATGCTTTATTGTAAGCTACAAGGACTAAGGCTGTTATAGGCATAGTGATTATTATTTGTGCTTGTTTTAGTTGTAGTAATAGTTGATATTGATTTAGGATTTGTTTAGTGGTTGGAGAAGTAGTTCTAGTGGATAACAAGAATGTGTTGTTGAGAAGTTAGAAGAGTAGAAAGGGGCAGGATTGTAGTGTTGTGGGCGGGTTTGTTAAGGTTTATGTTCTTGTAGTTGAAATTACAACGATGGTTTTTCAGGCCAAAGGTCTTGGATAGAGGTCAAGCAGGAATTGTTATGATGTACTTTATACTATTTTTAAGTGTTAGTTTTATTTTGGGAGGACTAGCAGTTGCTTCCAGTCCTTCTCCATACTATGCAGTAGTGGGGTTAGTGTTGGCGTGTATTGTAGGGTGTGGATGGTTAATGAGTTTGGGGGTGTCTTTTGTATCACTAGTGTTATTTCTGGTATATTTAGGTGGGATGTTAGTGGTTTTTGTGTATTCGGTTTCATTGGCAGCAGATCCATTTCCTGAGACCTGAGGGGACTGGCAGGTTGTTGGGTATGGTGCTGGGTTAGTTTTAGTGTTGGGGGGTGGGGTGTTTATTATAGGGCTATCTGAGCTAGAGTGGTTAGGGATAAACACGGTGGATAGTGGGGGTGTTTTATCTATTCGGTTGGATTTTGAGGGAGCGGCTATGTTTTATTCTTGGGGGGTGGGACAATTTTTAATTGCGGGCTGGGGTCTGTTGCTGACGTTGTTTGTTGTGCTAGAACTTGTACAAGGGTTGTCTCGTGGGGCAATTCGGGCGTTTTAAGGAGGTGTGGTTCAGAGAATAGTTTAATGAAAATGCCAGCTTTGGGAGTTGGTGATAAAGGGACCAACTGTTAAAGGTGTATGTGGGTGGAATATTAGTTAGAGTAGTGGGGGCGATTAATTGGGGAGGTAAGAGGGTGAAAGGAAATGATGGGGTAGATTAAAGTGTAAACAAACAAATGAACAAATGAATGATGAAAGGAAATGATGGGGTAGATTAAAGTGTAAACAAACAAATGAAGAAATGAATGATGAAAGGAAATGATGGGGTAGATTAAAGTGTAAACAAACAAATGAACAAATGAATGATGAAAGTGTGTTAAAAAAATTTAACAAATTGATGATGCAAATGTCTGAATTGGAAAATTAGGGGAATGGAAAGTTTGTAAAATTTGAAATTTTTGTTAAAAAATTTAAAAACAAAAATTTATGATGAATAGAGGGAAAGTCCCTAGATCATTGCAAAAAATGACAAAATTTTTGTCATTTTTTGTGAAATTGACGACAAAAAATATGTCTGGCGTACATTAATTAAATTGCAACTTGATTAGAGACGTAATGGAAAAACCAAGCCAACAGCACGTGACAGTGCATCAGTGCAACAGTATGAGACCGAATAACACTTGAAACCATATCATTAATTTTCACGCGAAAGTGAGAAAACCGCTCGCCGACCATAAGGGGTCCATGTCAACCATATATGGGAGCCCCCTGGCAGAGCACTCTGAAGGGCTTAATGAGATCTACCCCAAAAAAAAAAACCAAAAGTTTAGAAGAGAGAAAATGCCGCGATCACGAGGTCCAGGTTGGCCGAACATCCCCAACCATTAGTAACGGAGCGCAAGTTTAGGAAAATTAAGCAAGTTATGGCCCTGACCGAGGAACCAGAGGCGACAAAGAGCAAGTTATGAGAGTGGGTTATTGGTGGAAAGGGAAAGAATACACCTGAAGCTGGACATGATAAACATTACTAACGCCGGGTTGCTGGTTTCTCGTGAGGAGTACGACTAATAAATAACCCAGCACTTCTTGGTTGGTACATAGAGCAAGGTTAAGTGGTGAGTGGTCCATGGACCATGGATTTTAGGTTCTGTGACGTTCCTCGTATTGAGAAGGATTTTATGCGAAAATTAGCAGTTTTAGGTTTTAGTTCGTTTGGCGGGATTATTCCTAGAACATGACATGTTATGTCCTTGTGTGGGAATGTGCCTAGATCTGTGAATGACAAGTTTTGGATTGTATGGGAGATAGTATGGAAATTTGGATGGTTTTTGCAATAATAGTATGTCAGATTTTCCTACATGCATGTTATGTCTAATGTGGTGGAGGATGCTATGCAAAGTAATACCGTAGGGTATGGGGGGAGGAGGGGATCCCTCCCCTTGATGTACGTGTTGATTGGAAAGTTGGGGGGTGCTTGGATATTTTTTGGAAAACTCTAAGAAGGGGGCGGCCTTCAGTCTTTGGTTTACAAGACCAACGTTTTTTATAAACTATTAGAGTGGTTAGAGATTGAGTATCTTATTTTCTAGGAGACTAGTAATGGGGAATAAGATGAGAATGATTGTGAAGTAGGTAGCTGAGGCGAGTTGTCCGATGATAATAAATGGATGTTCGACTGGTTGGCTACCGATTCATGTAAGGATTAAAAGATTTGTTACTAGGATTCAGAATAGAAGTTGGGAGAGAGGTGGGAAGGTTATAGTTCGTTGCTTTGATATGTGGAGGAATGGGGCTAGAAATAGAATTAAGACGGAGGCGGCTAGGGCTAGGACTCCTCCTAATTTGTTGGGGATTGATCGTAGGATAGCATATGCAAATAGGAAGTACCACTCAGGTTTAATGTGGGGAGGTGTTACTAATGGGTTTGCAGGTGTAAAATTTTCTGGATCTCCTAAGAGGTTGGGTGAGAATATGGCAAGTGTTATTAGAGAAATGAGGAGGAACAAAAGGCCTAGAATATCTTTTATTGAGAAATAGGGGTGGAATGGGATTTTGTCGCAGTCTGAATAAATACCTAAGGGGTTGTTTGAGCCTGTTTCGTGTAAGAAAGTTAAGTGGATGAGGGTGAGACCTGCAATTAAGAATGGGAGGAGGAAGTGGAGGGCAAAGAACCGGGTAAGTGTAGGGTTGTCAACTGAGAATCCTCCACAAGCTCATTCTACAAGTGTTTGGCCAATGTAAGGAATTGCTGAGAATAGGTTAGTAATTACTGTAGCGCCTCAGAATGATATTTGGCCTCATGGGAGGACATATCCTACGAAGGCAGTTGCTATTAGAGTTAAGAGGAGAATAACTCCTGTGTTTCAGGTTTCTTTATATAGGTAGGCACCATAGTAGAATCCTCGTCCAATGTGTAGGTAAATGCATATGAAGAAGAAGGAGGCGCCGTTTGCATGGAGGTTTCGGATTAGTCAGCCGAATTGAACATTTCGGCATGTATGGGCGACGGACGTGAATGCCAGGGTGATATCCGCTGTATAATGTATTGCTAGTAGGAGGCCAGTGGTGATTTGGATTGTTAGACAGATGCCAAGAAGAGATCCAAAGTTTCATCAGGCGGAAATGTTTGGTGGTGTTGGGAGGTCAATTAAAGAATTGTTGATTATTTTTAGAAGGGGGTGATGTTTTCGTAAGTTAGGGGCCATTAATTCTTAGTTCTGTGTAAATAAGATTATAATTAAGATAGAGAGAGCGAAGGATCCTAGATAGGTTTTGATTAGTCCGGAGTGTAGAGTAGTTGAGATTTTGGATACTTTGAGTTGAAGGGTCGCTAGTCCGTCTGGGCCTATTTTTTTATATCAGGATAGGTCGATTAAATGGGATGCAATGTTCTGGCCGTTGTTTAGGAGTTTAGTAGAGCTGAGGCGGTGTATAAGGGGGTTAAAATATCCTAGAGTGCTGGAGAAGTTTATAGTGATATTTTGTTTGGGGGCAGAGAAGGTATGTGTGAGTTTTGATAGTTCTAATGCCAGAATGATGCCTAATGTTGTAATAATGATAGCAGTGGTTTTTGTGACCAGTGGTATGGTTATAGGAGGAGTTTTTGTAGGGGAGATATAAGAGGTAATTAATAGACCAGCTATAATACTTCTGAGAGCGAGACGAGTAATTGGGTTTGTGACTGCTGGGTTGTTTTCATTGATGGGAGTAATGGAGGGAATCCGGGTGTAGTCAGTTTGTACTAGTAGGGCTATAGGTAGGCTGTAAGTTGCAGTAAAAGCTGTAGCTACGAGGGTTAGGAGGAGTGCTCAGGTGTTTAGATAGGAGGTGTTAAGACTTTGGATAATGAGATCTTTTGAGTAAAACCCTGCTAAAAATGGTGTTCCTATGAGAGCTAAATTTCCGATTGTCAGGCATGAGGTAGTTGTAGGGAGTAGTTTCTGTAATCCTCCTATTTTTCGAATGTCTTGTTCACCGTTAAGGCTGTGAATGATAGACCCAGAGCAAAGGAAGAGTATGGCTTTAAAGAATGCATGCGTAGAGATGTGTAGGAAGGCTAGTTGAGGTAGATTTAGGCCAATAGTGACTATTATTAGTCCTAGTTGGCTGGATGTAGAGAAAGCAATAATTTTTTTGATGTCGTTTTGGGTAAGAGCGCATGTAGCGGCAAATAGGGTGGATAGGGCACCTATACAAAGGCACATAGTTAGGGCAATTTGGTTGTTACATAATATGTGGTGAGTGCGAATAAGTAGAAAGATTCCGGCAACTACTATTGTGCTGGAATGGAGTAGGGCAGATACAGGGGTTGGCCCTTCTATAGCTGCTGGGAGTCATGGATGCAGGCCAAATTGGGCGGATTTACCTGTGGCGGCTAGGATGAGCCCTAAGAGAGGGAGAAGGGATATTTGGTTTGGGGAGGATTGCTGTTGAATTTCTCAAGTGTTTATTGAGGATGCCAGTCATGCTATGCAGAGGATTAGTCCAATATCCCCAATACGGTTGTAAAGTACGGCTTGAAGTGCAGCGGTGTTGGCTTCTGCTCGACCGTGTCACCATCCAATCAGGAGGAAGGATATAATTCCGACTCCCTCTCAGCCGATAAATAAGAGGAATATGTTATTAGCGATGATTAAGATGAGTATTGCAATGAGAAAGATTAGAAGGTAAAGAGAGAATTTTGTGGTGTGGGGTTCTGAGGCTATATATCATGTTGTAAATTGAAGAATAGATCATGTTACGAATAGTGCAATAGGAAAAAACGTTAAGGAGTATTGGTCTATTTTAAGGCTAAAAGGGATTTTGAAGTTCGCAATAAATTTTCATTCTCAATAGAAAGTGGTATTTTCCATATTTAAGTAGATGGAGAGGATTATGGGAATTAAACTAACTATGAAGGAAGTTTTAACAGTGTGTATGATGGTTGTTGGAGAGTTTAGGTAGTTTTTGGATAGGAGGGGGAGTAGGATGGGTATAGAGAGGGTAACCAGGGTCAAGAATATAGAGGTGTTGAGGATTAATGGGAAGTCCATTACTTTTACTTGGACTTGCACCAAGATGAATGGCTCCTAAGACCAGTGGATTGCTATTATCCTTTAAAAGTAAGGGGGCTGAGGTCTTAGGCTCAGATGCAAGAGTTAGCAGTTCTTGTTGGTTAAACCTCCCCTCGGCAGGCAAGAAGAGTTTAACTTCTATTTTTAGGATCACAGTCTAATGTTTGGGTTAAAACTATGCTTGCATGTGGGAATTCCTGAGATTAGCTCTGGTTTTAGGATGAGGAGGAGGGAGGGTAGGATATGAAGTGTTGTAAGGAGATGTTCTCGTGTATTTGAATTTTGGGTGGTTGTAATATAGGTTGGAGTTGGACCTCGTTGGGTTATAAGGAGTATGTAGAGGGTATAGGCTGCAGTTAGTAGAGTTGTGGCTCCGGTTAGGATAATGGTGAAGGTGGATCAGTTGAAGAGTGCAATTATGATAGTTAATTCAGCTATCAGGTTAGTGGTAGGAGGAAGGGCTATGTTTGTTAGGTTGGTTAGGAGCCATCAGATTCCTGTTAGAGGTAAAAGGGGTTGTAGGCCTCGTGTTAGAAGGAGAGTACGACTATGTATGCGTTCATAGTTTGTATTAGCTAGGCAAAATAGTATGGAAGAGGTGAGTCCATGTGAAATCATTAGGATTATGGCCCCTGAAAAGGATCAGTGGGTTTGGATTATTGTTGCGGCAATGACTAGACCTATGTGGCTTACTGAGGAGTAGGCGATTAATGACTTAAGGTCGATTTGGCGTAGGCAGATGGAGCTTGTCATTAGTGCCCCTCATAAGGCTAGGGTTAAAAATGGGTAGTAGAGGTAGTCTAATAGGGAGTTTGTAATTACTGAGGTACGTATAATGCCGTATCCCCCAAGTCTGAGGAGGAGCGCAGCTAGGAGTATGGATCCTGTGATTGGTGCCTCTACATGGGGTTTTGGGAGTCATAGGTGTAGTCCGTAAAGGGGAGCTTTCACTATGAAAGCGAGCAATAGGGCTAGACTTGATATGAGGCCTGTTCAGGAGTTTGTAAGAGATGAGTGTGAAAGTTTTATTATAGTGATGTGTATAGTTCCTGTTTGGGTGTGAAGATAGAGGATCACTACTAATAGGGGAAGAGAACTAATTAGTGTCTAAAATAAGAGGTAGATTCCAGCACTTAAACGTTCTGGTTGGCTACCCCATCGTGTGATTAGAATTAGGGTAGGGATTAGGGTAGCTTCGAATGCGATATAAAATAATATCAGTTCTAAGGCTGAGAAGGCCAAGATAATGAATGGTTGGGTGAGGATTATGGTTATGGTAAAAATATATTTTCGTGTGGGAGGTTCTTGTTGAAGGTGATTTTGGCTTGCCAGGATTATAAGAGGTAGAAGTCAACAAGATAGAACTAATAAGGGGGATGAAATTTGATCAGTTCCAAGTCATGGTGATAGGTTTTTGCTAGGGTAATAGGTTGAAAGAAGTCATTGTAAGCTAGCGGTTGCAATTAAGAGGCCGTGCGAGGTGACATTGAGTCATAGGAATTTTGGAGGAGATAAGAGGGTCATGGGGAGTAATATGACTGTGGGGAGAATAATTTTTAACATTGTAGAAGGTTTAGATTGTGTAAATGATCCGATCCGTGAGTTCAGGTGGAAGCTACTAGGACTGCTAGACCGGTGCCTGCTTCACAGGCTGAGAATGCTAACATAAGAATGGGCATTAAGGTGGGGGATGTTGTTTGGGTTTGAATAGGTCATATGGAGAGGGCAATGTATATTGATAGTATTATACTTTCTAAGCATAGCAGGGCAGAAATTAGGTGTATTCGGTGAAAGGCTAGTCCTAGACTACTTAGGGTGAAGGCAGAGTAGAAGCTTAAATGCAGAAAGGTCATTGAGAAAGTCACGGGGTAGGACTGTGGTTTGTTGAGCCGAAATCAACTGTCTTTGCTAGACTAACTTTCTGAAGTTATTCTGCTCATTCTAAGCCCCCTTGAATTCATTCATAAATTAGCCCTAGTGTGAGGAGGAGAATGACTGTGGAGGTTCATGTTAAGGTAGTAAGGGGGGAGAGGAGTTGAGTAGCCCATGGGAGGGGCAGTAGGAGGGCAATTTCTAGGTCGAACAAGAGGAATAAGATTGCGACAAGGAAGAATCGGATTGAAAATGGGAGGCGGGCAGAGCCCAGTGGGTCAAAACCACATTCGTATGGGGATAATTTTTCTGAATCTGGATTTATTTGAGCTAATCAAAGGTTTAGTGAAGTTAAGATAATACATAGTGATAGAGAAATTGTGAATATAAAGAGGATGATGTTAATTGCCTTTCTCTGGTTTTGATCCAGATTTTAGAGATTGGAAGTCAATTGTAATTAATATACTAGAAGGGCAAGATCCTCATCAATAGATTGTTATGTAGAGGAACAGTCAGATAATGTCAACAAAATGTCAGTATCAGGCTGCTGCTTCAAAGCCAAAGTGGTGGTTGGATGTGAAGTGGAATTTTACGAGGCGGAGGAGGCAAATCAAGAGGAAGGAGGATCCAATGATTACGTGGAGACCATGAAATCCTGTGGCGACGAAAAAGGTTGATCCATAGACTCCGTTGGCAATTGAGAATGGAGCTTCATAATATTCTATTGCTTGAAGTGCTGTAAAGTAGAATCCTAATAGGACGGTTATAAGTAGGGCTTGGGTAGCTTGGTTCCGATTGCCCTCTGTAATGCTGTGATGTGCTCATGTGACAGTGACTCCTGAGGCTAGGAGGATAGCAGTGTTTAGTAGGGGGACTTCTATTGGATTGAGAGGTTTGATTCCTATAGGAGGTCATTGTCCTCCGAGTTCTGGAGTGGGGACTAAGCTGGAGTGGAAGAATGCTCAGAAGAATCCTAGGAAGAAGAATGCTCCGGATGTAATAAATAAAATTATTCCGTAACGTAAGCCCTTTTGGACTGTAAGGGTATGGTAGCCTTGGAATGTGCTTTCTCGTACGATGTCACGTCATCATTGGAGTATCACTAGGATTATAGAGAGTAGGCCTAGGAGTAAGAGTTGGATAGAGTTGTGGTGAAATCATATGGCTAACCCAGAGGTAGTGAGGAGGGCGGCTGCTGCTCCAAAAATGGGTCAAGGGCTTGGGTCTACTATGTGAAATGAGTGGGCTTGGTGTGTCATTAAGGGTTAAATGTTTTCTTGTAAGTAAAGGCTTAGAAGAAGTACAAAGACATACGCTTGGATTATTGCCACGGCCACTTCTAGAATTGTTAAGAGGAGTAGAATTGTTCTAGTTAGAAGGGACACGGTAGGTGTCCTAGTTAGGACAGCTGAGATCAGTTCATCATGGTGGGTGTAACCCAAAACTGTATTCTATAGCCTTCCATGTCATTTCCCAGAAACTAGACTATTGTTGTCAATAGACCATTCGCACCCTCTGCCCATAGAGCATGGTGGGTGTAACCCAAAACTGTATTCTATAGCCTTCCATGTCATTTCCCAGAAACTAGACTATTGTTGTCAATAGACTATTCGCACCCTCTGCCCATAGAGCATGGTGGGTGTAACCCAAAACTGTATTCTATAGCCTTCCATGTCATTTCCCAGAAACTAGACTATTGTTGTCAATAGACTATTCGCACCCTCTGCCCATAGAGCCTGACTCCTCAGGCTATAAACTAGGTGTTAAGAGGCCTGTGAGATAGAAGGATGTTTCTGTCCTCACACCCTTTGTGAACTCCCTGCCCTGAGGGGAGTACCAAGCATTCCTGCCTGAACTGGAGGATATATAATCTTGGAGTTTTGGAACATTTTGGAACCCACTCGTGGGATCCAGAGGACGGCTGCATCTCATCGCTCTCAACCAGACTTAGACCACCACTGGACTGCGATCACCAGTTCTGGCCAGACTGCAGCAGCTCTCCCACCAGCAGGTTCTTCCCCTCTCCCTTTACTTTGGACTCAAACAGGGCCCAAGGAACACCACTTTGTTCAGGCCCCAGGGTACTGGGTTATACATTTGGGTTTTTGTGGGTTGAGACCAATTGTTTGTTTGTATTATTGTACTTACTGTATTATTTTAATAAATTGTTATTCTGACTTATAATCTCTCCTTTGAGTTGGGTTCATTCCCCCTGCTGGTTAACTTTTAAACCAGCACAGTAGGTATAATGGGAAGGAGGACGGTAGTGGCTGTTGAAATGAGTTGGATGAGCAGGTGTCCTGCTGTGAGGTTGGCTGTGAGGCGAACTCCTAAGGCTAAAGGGCGAATGAGAAGGCTTGTTGTTTCAATTATGATGAGGGCAGGAATTAGAGGTGTTGGGGTGCCTTCTGGTAGGAGGTGTCCAAGGGAAGCTGAAGGTTGGTTTCGTAGGCCTGTTAGCAGGGTGGCAAGTCATAGAGGGAAGGCGAGGGCTAGGTTTATTGATAGTTGGGTAGTAGGTGTGAATGTGTAAGGTAGGAGGCCTAATAGGTTAATTGTTAGAAGTATAATTATGAGTGATGATAGGATTAGGGCTCATTTATGGCCTTTTTTGTTTAATGGGGTTATTAGTTGTTTTGTGATTAAATGGAGAAATCAGAGTTGAAGAGTTGAAAGACGATTTGTAACTCATCGATTGCCAGGAGAAGGAAGTAATAGGGTTGGGAATAACAGTGAGATGAGGATAAGGGGGATTCCGAGGAGGGTTGGGCTTATGAATTGATCAAAGAAGCTTAGGTTCATGGTCAGTTTCAGGAATGGGTTTTTATAGTGGGTAGTGTTTTGTTGGAGGGTGAGTTAGTTGGGGTAAATAGTAAGAGTTTAGGTTGAAGGATAAGAGAAAAAGTGAATCATGAAGTTAGTATGATAAAAAGTCAAGGTGCAGGGTTTAGTTGGGGCATGTCATTAAGGAGGGTGAATAATCCTCTTTCTCTAGCTTAAAAGGCTAGTGCTGGTTCATAGCTTCTTAATGATTAGGATGTTAGAAGTGAAGATCAGTTTTCGAAGTGTGTTAGAGGGGCTGATTCTACTACGATAGGTATGAAGCTGTGGTTGGCTCCACAGATTTCTGAGCACTGACCGTAGAAGATTCCAGGACGGGTTGTGATAAAGGAAGTTTGGTTCAGTCGTCCTGGAATTGCATGGGTTTTTACACCAAGGCTAGGAACAGCTCAGGAGTGGAGAACGTCATCAGCTGTAACAATAATTCGAATCGGGGATTCTATTGGAATGACGATGCAGTTATCAACTTCTAGGAGGCGGAAATGACCGAGTGGTAGATCCATAGTTGGTAGTATGTAAGAGTCAAAAGATAAATCTTTAAAGTCTGTATATTCGTAGGATCAGTATCATTGGGGGCCAATAGCTTTGAGGGTGAGGTCAGGCTCATCGATTTCGTCTATCATGTAGAGGATTTGAAGGGATGGGAGGGCTAGTATAATTAGGACAATGGCAGGTAAGATTGTTCAGACAAGTTCTACTTCTTGTGCGTCGATGGTGTTGGAGGATAGTTTTTCTATAAGTATAAGAGCTAGTAAATACAGGACTAGGCTACAAATGGCTAGTGCGACTATTAGGGCGTGGTCATGAAATTCAATAAGTTCTTCTATAATAGGGGATGAAGCGTCTTGAAAACCAAATTGAGAGTGGTTGGCCATGGAGTTGGGATGGGATGTACTGGGTTTTCACCTGTGATTTAGTCTTGACAAGACTATGTAATGATTTTACTAACAACCCATAAGAAAGAAGCATGAGTGGTTTGATGCGGTTGGCTTGAAACCAGCTTATGAGGGTTCGATTCCTTCCTTTCTTGTACTTGGACAAAAGCTGGTTCTTCAAAGGTATGGTAGGGAGGAGGGCAGCCGTGAATTCATTCAGTGTTTGTGGAGGTAAGTTCTGGTTGCACTACTTTCCGTTTGGATGCGAAGGCTTCTCAGATAATGAACATTAGTATAATTACAGCTACTATGGAGATGAGGGAGCCGATGGAGGATAGGGTGTTTCATAGGGTATAAGCATCTGGGTAGTCTGAGTATCGTCGTGGTATACCAGCTAGGCCTAGGAAATGTTGTGGGAAGAATGTTAGGTTGACCCCAAAGAATATTACTCCAAAGTGGGCTTTAGCTCATGTAGAGTGAAGGGTGTAGCCAGTGAACAGTGGGAATCAATGTGTGAAGCCAGCAAAAATGGCGAATACTGCCCCCATAGATAATACATAGTGGAAATGTGCAACTATGTAGTAGGTGTCGTGCAGGGCGATGTCTAGGGAGGAGTTGGCAAGAACGATGCCTGTTAGTCCACCAATGGTGAAGAGGAAAATAAAGCCTAGGGCTCATAGTATGGGCGGGTCTCATTTGATTGTTCCACCGTGTAGGGTTGCTAGTCAGCTGAAGACTTTAATGCCAGTGGGGATTGCAATAATTATGGTGGCGGATGTGAAGTAAGCTCGGGTATCTACGTCCATTCCAACTGTAAATATGTGGTGAGCTCATACGATAAAGCCCAAGAAACCAATGGATAATATGGCTCAGACTATGCCTATGTAGCCAAAGGGTTCTTTTTTACCGGCGTAGTAGGCTACAACATGGGAAATAATTCCGAACCCTGGTAGGATAAGGATGTAGACTTCTGGATGGCCAAAAAACCAGAATAAGTGTTGATATAAAATTGGGTCTCCGCCTCCTGCGGGGTCAAAGAATGTAGTGTTTAGGTTTCGATCTGTTAGAAGCATTGTAATGCCAGCAGCGAGGACTGGTAGGGAGAGGAGAAGTAGAACTGCAGTAATTAGGACGGATCAAACGAATAGAGGGGTTTGGTATTGTGAGAGAGCAGGTGGTTTTATATTGATTGCTGTGGTGATAAAGTTGATTGCCCCAAGGATGGATGAGACACCTGCCAGGTGAAGGGAGAAGATGGCAAGGTCTACTGATGCACCGGCGTGGGCTAGATTTCCGGCTAGGGGTGGGTATACTATTCATCCTGTTCCGGCCCCGGCTTCTACTGTAGAAGATGCTAGAAGAAGTAGGAAGGATGGAGGAAGTAATCAGAAGCTCATGTTATTTATTCGTGGAAATGCTATGTCGGGGGCACCAATTATTAATGGTACTAATCAGTTACCAAACCCTCCGATTATAATAGGCATTACTATTAAGAAAATTATAACGAAGGCATGTGCGGTGACGATTACATTGTAAATTTGGTCATCACCTAAAAGGGTGCCTGGCTGTCCTAGTTCTGCTCGAATGAGGAGACTAAGGGCTGTGCCGATTATACCAGCTCATGCGCCAAAAATAAGGTAAAGTGTGCCGATATCTTTGTGGTTAGTGGAAAATAGTCAACGGTTGATGAAAGTCATAGGTAAGATGGCTGAGTGTAGAAGCGTTAGGCTGTAGTCCTTTTTACAGAGGTTTGATTCCTCTTCTTATCGATTCTGTAGTGAAGTTCATGTTGAGTTGCAAGTTCATTGATGTGCATTAAACATGGGCCGGGATCTAGTAGACAGAAGCCTGTTGGTTGGGGCATTTAGCTGTTAACTAAAATTTTATGGGATCAAAGCCCATCTGTCTAGGGGGAGGTTCTAGCTTAATTAAAGCATCTGAGTTGCATTCTGGAGATGCAGGTTAGTATCCTGTGTACCTTAACAGAAACTAAGAGGGATTAGCCCTTGTTTAAGGCTTTGAAGGCCTTCGGTTTAAATAACCTAAGTTTCTAAGGGATTGCGAGTACTATGGGAGATAGCGGTAGGAGTATAATTGATAAGGAGGTAAAGGTTGTGGTTAGGGTGTTAGTTGGTTTGTTAGTTTGTCATTGTTTTATGTAGTTAGTGAAGTTTGGGGGTAGTGTGATGGTTGCACAGTAGGCCAGTCGTAGGTAGAAGAAAAGTCCAAGTAAAGAGAGTAGGGTAATAGCTGTGGCTACTACTGTTAGTTCTTGTTTTGTGAGCTCTTGAATAATTAACCATTTGGGTAGGAATCCCGTTAGGGGAGGAAGACCTGCAAGGGAGAGGAGAGTGAGCATAAGGATTGTGGTTAGTGATGGAATTTTGGTTCATGTGGATATAACAGTGGATAGTTTTAGGGTATTGGTTGTGTTAAGGATGAAGAAGATGGCGGAAGTTGTTACAGTATATAGATAGAACGTAATTAAAGTCAGATTGGGGTTATAGTTGAGAATAATAGTTATTCATCCTAGGTGTGCGATAGATGAGAAATAAAAAGATTTTCTCTCTACTTCCTGGCCACTTCATGGGAAGCAGGGCTTCACCACACAGAGAAGCCACTCAGAAGGCATGTATTGTAAAAAAATGGATTTTCCCCCTTTCCTGTTCCTTTCCTGAGCTCTTGTAGCTGAGCCGATGCCATATATTCTGCAATGTCCCTTTGGTCCATTTGGCTCAACTGACCTGTCTGTATCGCCTTCCATGATCTTGCCCCCGATTCAGGGGAGGAAGCTGACAATGCAGATGCTGCACCAGCCCTGCTCAGCAGTTGCCAAAGCACTGGTGTGATTAACCCCTTTGTAACTCCCAATGCAAAGCACAGCACTGTGACGCCTGCAGTGAGAAAATGAACTCCAGCTCAGACAGACCCAACACATGTGGGATTCTGAAATGTCTCAGGGTTCCTTTGGTTCCACGATGCCCCTCTCAGACCTGGCAGTAGAAAAATAAATCAAAAAATTGAGAAGAAATCATCTTAAAGTCATGCTAAGCCTGTCTTCTACAGTCCAGAATCTATATATGTGTGACTGCAGATACTTGGGATGAGGGTAGATGCTCAGAGGAATTCATGGGTTTGATCTAGGGAACCTGTCCCAAAGTTTTCACTGCCTTTTCCTCCTTGGACATTTCCTGATGCCCGGAGGAAGCTCATGTCCAACAGCAGCAGGCGACCCTTGTATAACAAGGAATGAATGATGCTCCTCGTGCGGTGGTGAGACAAAGAGAAGTTTATTCAAAATTCCCACTCTTAAATCCCTGCGTACCATGTGACTTCTTCAGCCAATAGAGTTATATGTGACTGCGCATGTCCCCTCGGGCCCATCGCCCTGGCACATCCCCTGTGCATCCAGACACGCCTCCCACATATCCCCTCTCTCTAATATCTTAAAGAAGTCACAAAAAGCAGTGCAAAAAACAGTGCAAACAACCAGAACATTGTAAACTACCAAGCTTCGCAGCGACCCAGCGCATTGCTTCGCTTAGCTTCTTAACTCTAATATAAACCTTTTAAAACCTTATATTCCTTTAGGGTAGTGCAACTTGGATAATTATTTTATTAACTTGGGGCCTTTAGCCCAACTGTGTGTAAACTATAACTTTTATTAATCTGAGGGTTTTTTAATAACTGGGGATTTCAAACTTTATTCAAGAAACAGGGTAAGCATATCAAAACTCAATTCTTTCAAGGTGACCTTGTGGTGTAGGTAATGTGGTCTTGTGAGGTATTCTGTGTTTTTATGTTTTCCAGTCACACAACTCTCTTATTCATTCACTCATCTCACACACCACGGCCGTCATCATTCACGCATACACATACACACACCAATATTTGCAGTTTGCTTGTCACCACATTGGTCATTAATATAAACCGAAACATAACATAACTGTTTTTAAACTCCTGAGTTATCTGGTTCCTGCAGCTGTGATTGTGTATCCAAATAGGGCTTTACACACCTGGAGGGAATCCACTTCAGTTCTTTTCCTGTTGCCACACAAGCGTAACCTCTCCCCCAAGTCAGAAGATCTAAAGGTCCTGTCCATTGTCCCGAGATCAAATCTTTTACCATGACTAATGGCCTGGGAGAGGCAAACGCCTGAGATTTGTGCTGCTTCTCATATCTGCTTCTTTCAGCACTGTCACAATTTAAAAAATTGATAACATATGTGGCTTTCCACAAACGTTCTTGCGGACTGTATAGCTTCTCCCCCCCTCTTTGTTTTATTAGCATCTCTTTCAGTGTGCGGTGTGCCCTTTCTACAATTGCTTGTCCCGTAGGTGAGTGTGGAATTCCTGTACTATGTGAAATTCCCCATTCTGATAGGAAATTCCTTACCTTTTCAGAGACGTATGCTGGTCCGTTATCGGTCTTAATCTGTTGTGGAGTGCCAAGGGTAGCAAAACAGCTTAGCCAGTGTCTTATTACATCCTTGGCTTTCTCACCTGTGTGTGCTGTAGCAGTGATGTACTGTGAATGTGTGTCTACAGTTACATGTACATATTTCAAGGGGCCAAATTCTGGGATGTGTGTAACATCTGTTTGCCATATCTGATTGGATATTAACCCTCTGGGGTTAACACCTTCCTGAGATGGCATGGGGGTAATTTTTTGACAATCTGGACAAGTCAATATGATATCTCGGGCCTGATTGATAGTAATTTTGAATTGTCTCTTTAGAGAGCGTGCATTCTGGTGGAAAAATGAATGGGACAATTTTGCTTGCTCAAGGGTCCTAGGTACTGTGTTGAACATTGCTGCTTTGTCAGCTTCTCGGTTCCCTTCAGCTATTGGCCCTGGCATGTCAGTGCGAGACCTGATGTGCATTATATAAAAATCAAACCTTCTGTGATTGACAAGGAACCAAATACAACGCATTTCAAACAACAAATGAGGGTTAGAAACATCCCGAAGAAATGAACATTCTAGACGTGAAACTAGCCCTGCAGCATAACAAGAATCAGTGACAATATTAACAGGTTGTTCAGAAAACTTTTCCAAGGCAATACAAATGGCAGCCAGTTCCAGAACCTGCACAGAGCATTGGTTCATGGTCTGTACTTTTTGTTCCCATTGTCCGGTATCAGGATTTATCCAAGTCACTGCAGCTTTCTGTGATCGCCCAGATGCATCTGTAAAAACTGTGAGGCCTTTTACTGGCTCACTTCTGCATCTAGTCGTGGTTCTTAAAGGCAAATTACCGATTTCTGCCCAAAGTTTGTGCTTAGGGAGATTAACTGAAATGTTACCATCAAAACCTGCTAAGGTAGCTTGGAACTCGGTGTCCCCAGCTAGCATCCAAGCTAAATTGTCCTTCGTGGCTGGAATGTAATGACCGCTGGATCCCTTCCATCTAGTTCCTGTAATCGAACTCTGCCTTTAATAACAAGCTTAGCAAACGTTTCATTAATTGTCCATACAGTTTTAGGTGGGGTGTGGGGCAGAAATAGCCATTCTAGAACCAACAGTGGGTCCTTTTCAGTCTGGTCCCACTGGAATAAGACTGCAAATGGCTGGTACCTGCTGGGAATTAAGGCCAGGCAGATTTGCAGTTCAGGATCTCTCCTTCTGCTCTGCCTAGATTCGATCGCCTTGGCACAGATGTCTAACACCTGTTTGGCCTCTGCTGTCAGAGCCCTATTAGACGTCAGATCAGAGTCCCCCTTTAGTAACACAAAGAGAGGGTGTAGCTCCTCTGTGGTTAAGCCTAGAACAGGCCTTAACCAATTAATAGCTCCCAGGAGTTTTTGCAACTCATGTAAGGTTAAAGTGTCTTTTACCTCGAGCTGCAGCGGCTGTGGGGAAATCTGTTGTTGCGTGATTCTCCATCCAAGATAGCTCCAGGGCTGCCATCGCTGGATTTTCTCTTCTGCAACCTGTAAGCCTGCTTCTTGGACAGCATCAGTTAAAGCAGTAACAACAATTTGCAGTTCATTTTCTGTGGCCATGCTTATTAAAATATCATCCATGTATTGGTAGATTATTGCAGAGGGAAAACGTTTTCTGACGGGTTGAATAGCATTTGCAACTACTGTTTGGCATATGGTTGGACTGTTCTTCATCCCCTGAGGGAGAACAACCCAGTGATACCTTTGCATAGGCTGTGAGTTGTTTAATGCTGGAATAGAAAATGCAAACCTTGGGGCATCCTCGGGGTGCAGGAATATGGTGAAAAAGCAGTCCTTTAAATCAATTATTGTCAGAGGCCAGTTCGCTGGGAGCATAGCAGGTGAGGGTAATCCTGGTTGCAATGCCCCCATAGACTCAATGACTGCGTTTACTGCTCTGAGATCCTGAATCATCCTCCATTTGCCAGTTTTTTTGGGAATGCAAAATACAGGAGTGTTCCAGGGACTATTTGTTGGCACAATGTGTCCTGCTTCCAATTGTTCCTCTACAAACATCTTTAAATGTTCAAGCCTTTCTTTTTTCATGGGCCATTGGTCTACCCAGACCGGCTGGTCACTTTTCCAGACCAGCTTAATCGGTGCTTGGGACGGCTGACCAATGGCCCCTATTGAAAAACCTGGTTGCTTGCAGGAGGAATTTGCATTACTGTGCCAAACTGTGAAAGTATATCACGTCCCCACAGAGAGCAAGGGATCGGGGCTATGAATGGAGCTACCTTTGCTACTTGCCCCTCTGGTCCCAAGACAGTGAGTACTTGAGCACTCTGTCTGGGTCTTTGTGTGCCTCCCACCCCTTGAATGGTTGCAGCTGGGCAAACAGTAGGCCAGTCAAGTGGCCATTCGGAGTCCTTTATGATGGAAACATCGGCTCCCGAATCCAAAAGGCCTGTAAATCGGTGCCCATTAACCTGGCACGTCATGAGCAGCTGTGCTGATAGATGACTGCTGCCCAGTAAACTTGTGGTTGTCCCGTGCTGCCAAAGGCCCCTGAACCCCGCTCTCTCCCCCCCTCCCCTGCAGGCAACGTACTGTATAAGGGGATTAACTGAGCAAGCTTCTGTCCTTTCGGGATGAAGCAGGGGGGTGAAGGGGTCCATGCCATTATCAGAATCTCGCTATGAGAATCCGAGTCTATTACACCTGGCAGCACAAACAAACCCATTCTGGTGGTAAGGACCTTCCAATCAGCAGTGCATGTACCCCTGGATTAAGGGGACCCCGATGTCCAGTCGGGATTAGCACCACCTCAGTGGAAGTTATGAGGACTGTGTCCCTGTTGGATAAGTCCAGCCTAGCGCTGGCTGATGTGGCGGGGCACAGATCGCTGGCTGGGGTGCAGGGGTACAGAGCGCTGGCTGAGCTGGGGGGGCACAAATCGCCAGCCTGTTCCCCTGTGTCGCATGTGATTGCTGTACCGGGGCGTGCGACAGCGCCCCTCGCCTCCAGTTTTTTGGCATCCTCCTTGCTTTGGGTTGCTTTCGAGGTGCCAATGCTAGAGGTTTCTGAGGGCAGTCCCTTTGGAAATGGTCAGGGGCCCCACAAATGAAACAACCATCTTTGGGTCTGACCCCCTGCTGTGTCCTTAACTGAGTACTCAGTGCTACTGCTAGCAAATCTGATTGATGTGTTAAAGAACCCACCTCTTGGCAGGCACGAACTAATTCTGAGATACTGCAAGTTTCCCTCTTAGGAAGGGTTTGCAGAACTCTTTTACAATCCACATTAGCATTTTCGAAAGCCAGTCTTCTACTAAGGATTTCCCTGGCTTCCTCATTTTCAATCTGCCTATCCAGAGCAGATTGCAGCCGATCTAGGAATTTTGTGTAAGGTTCTGTTGGGCCCTGTATTATTTTGGTAAATGACAAGTTTGCATCTCTGTCTGATGTAGGTAATTTTCTTATTGCCCGCATGGCATGTTTTGCTATTACCTCGTATACCTCTCTATTGTAACCGGTTTGAGCATCTATGGAACGATAGTTCCCATCCCCTGTGAGTTGGTGTGCTGATACCCCTGCTTGTGGGTCATTAGCATAAGCAGAACAGATTTCTCTAAAATCGTTCAGCAATACATTGTACTGTGTGTTAGAAAGGCTTATTTGTAACAAGGTTCTCCAGTCATGAGGCATGAAGATGTATGTGGAACTTAGTGACTCTAAAAATGCAAGCGTGTTAGGGGATGATACACCAGTTTCTCTCATTAACTGTCTTAGTTCTTTGGTTAGTTCATGTGGTAATGGTTGGAACCTGCGGCTTTGACGTGGACCAATAATTACTGGACATGCTTGTATAACTTGTAAGTCCCCAGTACGCAATGCCTCTTCTCTGCATAAAGCCCACCTATCAATTGTACCTTCTCGGTATGTTGCTTCATCCCTTGCCGGCGGAGCTATCCCGAAATCCCCCTCCTCCTCCCCCCATTCCTCCCATTCCCCCCCCCTGCAGCTCCGGCGAAAGCGGCTGTCTGTGGGTGGGTGGTGGTGGTGGTTGGGGAGTACGGCGTGGGGGCGGGGAAGGACGGGTCGGTGTCCGAACCGCGTGGCAGGCGAGATGGTGGTGCCCGCTCCTGGGCGCGTACTCGGCGTTCATGCGCGGGATGGGTTGGCGAGTAAGCTGGGCTAGCCCCCCCACTCCCGTCACGGGACCCCCTGCTGCTGTCCCACTGACTGGAACCTCGCATCTGGGGCCCCGCTCCCTCCCGCCGGTCCGTGTCCCTTGGGCTCCCGGTTCCCTTCCCCAGAGTTGAATTGTGAACGGCTCCACCCCCTCCCCCTGCCGAGCTTTGTGAGTTCAAACTGCGGCGCGTAAAAGTGGGGCTGCTGCTTGCAGCCTGAGTGGGGGTGTATGTGTTCGTCGTTCTTTGGTGGGATCTGCTTAATGCAGTCATTATAGCTTGCCAGGCTGGGTAAGCATTGTTTGCTTGGGAATCCCCTCTCTGAGCCTTGAGTTTGATAAGATTGCCTATTTTGTCCCATATGTGAATGTTGAGGGCTTCAACCAGAGGTAGTTCTGGTACGGCTGCTTTAATGAGCCGCACCAACTCTGATAATTCAACCCTTGTAACCTGAACATAGTAAGGATTCAGCAGAGCAGCCAGTGCTTCGGTGTCCTGTGATACTTCGGTAGGGAAAAAATTTCCCATGGTACCTTTGTGTCTCGGCACTGCTGGGGTGCGCTGCTGAAGAGGGTCTGTCGGTTTGTTGATTTGTGTTGGCTCACTGTCGGTTGGGCTGTGGCGTCCCGTCGGCGGCGGCTGATGTCCCGGTGCAGGCGGCAAGCGGCAAGCGGCGGAGGCAGGCACGGGCAGCTGTAGCGACGGACGCGGGGGCTGGTTGTAGAGGCGGCGGCTTGGGGCTGCAGGGATCGGCGTGTGCGGGCTGCAAAGCGGCGAACGAAGCGGCGGCGCTGGCGGCGGCGTCTCAGTCACGTGGCGGCGGCTCGGCGTGGTCCCGGCTCCGTCTCCGGTGAGCGCGGCGTTCGCAGCGTCGGCAGCGGCGGCTCCAGGGGTTCCTGCGGTTCACTGGGCGGCGCGGGGGTCGGGGGCGCGCTGTGTCGGAAGGCGCGGCGCGGCGCCTCGGTGAAACCCGCGCGGTCTGAATACGGTGCAGGGGCTTTTTGCTGGCAGTGCTTTTTAAGCACGCCGCAGGGTCAGTCAGCAGCGGTGAGCAGGCGGGGAGCCACGGCCAGTTTCTGCTGGACAGAAAACTGGAGCGGGGGCTCCGCGGGGGTCAGCGGTGGCTGGGGTTGCTAGGACGCGGCAGCGGCAAGCTCCTTGCACGTGGTCCACACAGTCGGTAGCGAAGAGTCGCTTTACCGGATGACCGACACTCAGGGGACTAACAGGCGATCTTAAGGTGCTCCGCGGCTCGTTCTCCGAGCTGCAGGCAGGCTTTCGCCCAGAGAGCAGTCTTAGACGTGCGGGGTGTGTCCCAGTCACTCACCGCTTTCGATGTTGCGTTGACCCTCTCCGCTCTCTCCAGTGGCTGCTTTGACCTCTCGGTTTCTTCCTTAACTCTTTCTTCTCTTCTTCCGTGCACTATCAGAGTTACAGTCTGGAATAAATCGCCGTGTGCTACGTCTGCGTCTTCTTAGTTTAGGCAAGGTTACGCTGCGAGGATGAAAAAAGGTTAATCGTCCAAAGGTACAAGGGCCTCCTACAGCCTTTCCCGGAATACCTTTCCATGCTCTTTGTCCACAAATGAGAAACAGATCATGTGGGAGACCTATTGCATCAGATCCAGGAATAAATTGTTTTTGCAGAGTCTCATTGCACCAAGCTGATGCGTTCTGGTAAATATCTCTAAGAAAAACTGTCAACTCCTGGATATGTGCAGTTTGCTAACACGGTCTCATTATATAGAGTTCCCCACCAGTAGTTATCAATGGGTACTCCAACCAGACAGGTGCGAAAAGGACTCGTGGGAGTTACCATGGACACACATATCACATCCATCTTCGTCACATTGGCCAGGGTGGTCCACACATTGACATCTAAAACAGAAGTCAGCAAAGAAGCAAAGTATAGCTGATATCTTTCTGGAAGGTACAGTTGGGTCTGGAAAAGGCCCTGCTGCTCTGCACCCTCAGGGGAGAAACCAGCTCCTGGCGGCTGTTGGATTCCATCCCACCGCGTGGTCCATGGTTGGACCATGACACTGGTGAATGACTCGAACAGTGTATTGATGAAGTGTCATTTCTAAAAATGTAAACAACATAACAACTGAGTAACAGTGAAAATACAGACAATAATATAATCATGTCCATCCCCAGTGAGGAGATCTAAGTGGATTACAGTGATCATTTACTTGGAGTCAACAGTACTTGAGATAATCTTTTCCCGGTTGGCAGACCTAGTTTCCAAGTTTGGACAGGTGAACAGGTGTGTCCAATCGTATGGGCCCGGACAACACAATGAATCTCAGGAATTTCTGCAAAATAGAAAGTCTAGTACAACAGAACTTCTCATTTCAGAATTTTATAGTCTGGATTCATCTTTAACTCCTTCCCTTACTAATGAATCCCCAAGCTAAACTAATCTCCACAATAAGCTTACTCCTAGGAACCTCAATCACAATTTCGAGTAACCACTGAATAATAGCATGAGTCGGCTTAGAAATTAACACTTTAGCTATTCTTCCATTAATCTCTAAAAGCCACCATCCACGAGCCATTGAAGCCTCTACTAAATACTTTCTAACTCAAGCAGTCGCATCTATGCTACTTTTACTCTCCAGCATGACCAATGCATGATTCTCTGGCCAATGGGACATCACCCAACTAACCCACCCCATATCATGTATACGACTAACTATTGCAATTTCAATTAAACTAGGTTTAGTCCCATTTCATTTCTGATTTCCAGAAGTTCTTCAAGGCTCAACTATAACAACATGCCTCCTACTAGCCACAGTCATAAAATTTCCACCAACCACACTATTCTACCTAACATCCCCCTCACTCAACCCAACTCTCCTATCTTCGATAGCTATTGCTTCCGCAGTCCTAGGTGGCTGAATAGGACTTAACCAAACCCAAACTCGCAAAATTTTAGCTTTCTCATCTATCGCACACCTAGGACGAATAACTATTATTCCCAACTATAACCCCAATCTGACTTTAATTACGTTCTATCTATATACTGTAACAACTTCCGCCATCTTCTTCATCCTTAACACAACCAATACCCTAAAACTATCCACTGTTATATCCACATGAACCAAAATTCCATCACTAACCACAATCCTTATGCTCACTCTCCTCTCCCTTGCAGGTCTTCCTCCCCTAACGGGATTCCTACCCAAATGGTTAATTATTCAAGAGCTCACAAAACAAGAACTAACAGTAGTAGCCACAGCTATTACCCTACTCTCTTTACTTGGACTTTTCTTCTACCTACGACTGGCCTACTGTGCAACCATCACACTACCCCCAAACTTCACTAACTACATAAAACAATGACAAACTAACAAACCAACTAACACCCTAACCACAACCTTTACCTCCTTATCAATTATACTCCTACCACTATCTCCCATAGTACTCGCAATCCCTTAGAAACTTAGGTTATTTAAACCAAAGATCTTCAAAGCCTTAAACAAGGGCTAATCCCTCTTAGTTTCTGTTAAGGTACACAGGATACTAACCTGCATCTCCAGAATGCAACTCAGATGCTTTAATTAAGCTAGAACCTCCCCCTAGACAGATGGGCTTTGATCCCATAAAATTTTAGTTAACAGCTAAATGCCCCAACCAACAGGCTTCTGTCTACTAGATCCCGGTGCATGTTTAATGCACATCAATGAGCTTGCAACTCAACATGAACTTCACTACAGAATCGATAAGAAGAGGAATCAAACCTCTGTAAAAAGGACTACAACCTAACGCTTCTACACTCAGCCATCTTACCTATGACTTTCATCCGTTGACTATTTTCCACTAACCACAAAGATATCGGCACACTTTACCTTATTTTTGGTGCATGAGCTGGTATAATCGGCACAGCCCTTAGTCTCCTCATTCGAGCAGAACTAGGACAGCCAGGCACCCTTTTAGGCGATGACCAAATTTACAATGTATTCGTCACCGCACATGCCTTCGTTATAATTTTCTTTATAGTAATGCCTATTATAATCGGAGGGTTTGGTAACTGATTAGTACCATTAATAATTGGTGCCCCCGACATAGCATTTCCACGAATAAATAACATGAGCTTCTGACTACTTCCTCCATCCTTCCTACTTCTTCTAGCATCTTCTACAGTAGAAGCCGGGGCCGGAACAGGATGAACAGTATACCCACCCCTAGCCGGAAATCTAGCCCACGCCGGTGCATCAGTAGACCTTGCCATCTTCTCCCTTCACCTGGCAGGTGTCTCATCCATCCTTGGGGCAATCAACTTTATCACCACAGCAATCAATATAAAACCACCTGCTCTCTCACAATACCAAACCCCTCTATTCGTTTGATCCGTCCTAATTACTGCAGTTCTACTTCTCCTCTCCCTACCAGTCCTCGCTGCTGGCATTACAATGCTTCTAACAGATTGAAACCTAAACACTACATTCTTTGACCCCGCAGGAGGCGGAGACCCAATTTTATATCAACACTTATTCTGGTTTTTTGGCCATTCAGAAGTCTACATCCTTATCCTACCAGGATTCGGAATTATTTCCCATGTTGTAGCCTACTACACCGGTAAAAAAGAACCCTTTGGCTACATAGGCATAGTCTGAGCCATATTATCCATTGGTTTCTTGGGCTTTATCTTATGAGCTCACCACATATTTACAGTTGGAATGGACGTAGATACCCGAGCTTACTTCACATCCGCCACCATAATTATTGCAATCCCCACTGGCATTAAAGTCTTCAGCTGACTAGCAACCCTACACGGTGGAACAATCAAATGAGACCCGCCCATACTATGAGCCCTAGGCTTTATTTTCCTCTTCACCATTGGTGGACTAACAGGCATCGTTCTTGCCAACTCCTCCCTAGACATCGCCCTGCACGACACCTACTACATAGTTGCACATTTCCACTATGTATTATCTATGGGGGCAGTATTCGCCATTTTTGCTGGCTTCACACATTGATTCCCACTGTTCACTGGCTACACCCTTCACTCTACATGAGCTAAAGCCCACTTTGGAGTAATATTCTTTGGGGTCAACCTAACATTCTTCCCACAACATTTCCTAGGCCTAGCTGGTATACCACGACGATACTCAGACTACCCAGATGCTTATACCCTATGAAACACCCTATCCTCCATCGGCTCCCTCATCTCCATAGTAGCTGTAATTATACTAATGTTCATTATCTGAGAAGCCTTCGCATCCAAACGGAAAGTAGTGCAACCAGAACTTACCTCCACAAACATTGAATGAATTCACGGCTGCCCTCCTCCCTACCATACCTTTGAAGAACCAGCTTTTGTCCAAGTACAAGAAAGGAAGGAATCGAACCCTCATAAGCTGGTTTCAAGCCAACCGCATCAAACCACTCATGCTTCTTTCTTATGGGTTGTTAGTAAAATCATTACATAGTCTTGTCAAGACTAAATCACAGGTGAAAACCCAGTACATCCCATCCCAACTCCATGGCCAACCACTCTCAATTTGGTTTTCAAGACGCTTCATCCCCTATTATAGAAGAACTTATTGAATTTCATGACCACGCCCTAATAGTCGCACTAGCCATTTGTAGCCTAGTCCTGTATTTACTAGCTCTTATACTTATAGAAAAACTATCCTCCAACACCATCGACGCACAAGAAGTAGAACTTGTCTGAACAATCTTACCTGCCATTGTCCTAATTATACTAGCCCTCCCATCCCTTCAAATCCTCTACATGATAGACGAAATCGATGAGCCTGACCTCACCCTCAAAGCTATTGGCCCCCAATGATACTGATCCTACGAATATACAGACTTTAAAGATTTATCTTTTGACTCTTACATACTACCAACTATGGATCTACCACTCGGTCATTTCCGCCTCCTAGAAGTTGATAACTGCATCGTCATTCCAATAGAATCCCCGATTCGAATTATTGTTACAGCTGATGACGTTCTCCACTCCTGAGCTGTTCCTAGCCTTGGTGTAAAAACCCATGCAATTCCAGGACGACTGAACCAAACTTCCTTTATCACAACCCGTCCTGGAATCTTCTACGGTCAGTGCTCAGAAATCTGTGGAGCCAACCACAGCTTCATACCTATCGTAGTAGAATCAACCCCTCTAACACACTTCGAAAACTGATCTTCACTTCTAACATCCTAATCATTAAGAAGCTATGAACCAGCACTAGCCTTTTAAGCTAGAGAAAGAGGATTATTCACCCTCCTTAATGACATGCCCCAACTAAACCCTGCACCTTGACTTTTTATCATACTAACTTCATGATTCACTTTTTCTCTTATCCTTCAACCTAAACTCTTACTATTTACCCCAACTAACTCACCCTCCAACAAAACACTACCCACTATAAAAACCCATTCCTGAAACTGACCATGAACCTAAGCTTCTTTGATCAATTCATAAGCCCAACCCTCCTCGGAATCCCCCTTATCCTCATCTCGCTGTTATTCCCAACCCTATTACTTCCTTCTCCTGGCAATCGATGAGTTACAAATCGTCTTTCAACTCTTCAACTCTGATTTCTCCATTTAATCACAAAACAACTAATAACCCCATTAAACAAAAAAGGCCATAAATGAGCCCTAATCCTATCATCACTCATAATTATACTTCTAACAATTAACCTATTAGGCCTCCTACCTTACACATTCACACCTACTACCCAACTATCAATAAACCTAGCCCTCGCCTTCCCTCTATGACTTGCCACCCTGCTAACAGGCCTACGAAACCAACCTTCAGCTTCCCTTGGACACCTCCTACCAGAAGGCACCCCAACACCTCTAATTCCTGCCCTCATCATAATTGAAACAACAAGCCTTCTCATTCGCCCTTTAGCCTTAGGAGTTCGCCTCACAGCCAACCTCACAGCAGGACACCTGCTCATCCAACTCATTTCAACAGCCACTACCGTCCTCCTTCCCATTATACCTACCGTGTCCCTTCTAACTATAACAATTCTACTCCTCTTAACAATTCTAGAAGTGGCCGTGGCAATAATCCAAGCATATGCCTTTGTACTTCTTCTAAGCCTTTACTTACAAGAAAACATTTAACCCTTGATGACACACCAAGCCCACTCATTTCACATAGTAGACCCAAGCCCTTGACCCATTTTTGGAGCAGCAGCCGCCCTCCTCACTACCTCTGGGTTAGCCATATGATTTCACCACAACTCTATTCAACTCTTTCTCCTAGGCCTACTCTCTATAATCCTAGGGATACTCCAATGATGACGTGACATCGTACAAGAAAGCACATTCCAAGGCCACCATACCACTACAGTCCAAAAGGGCTTACGTTACGGAATAATTTTATTTATTACATCTGAAGCATTCTTCTTCCTAGGATTCTTCTGAGCATTCTTCCACTCCAGCTTAGTCCCCACTCCAGAACTCGGAGGACAATGACCTCCTATAGGAATCAAACCTCTCAATCCAATAGAAGTCCCCCTACTAAACACTGCTATCCTCCTAGCCTCAGGAGTCACTGTCACATGAGCACATCACAGCATTACAGAGGGCAATCGGAACCAAGCTACCCAAGCCCTACTTATAACCGTCCTATTAGGATTCTACTTTACAGCACTTCAAGCAATAGAATATTATGAAGCTCCATTCTCAATTGCCAACGGAGTCTATGGATCAACCTTTTTCGTCGCCACAGGATTTCATGGTCTCCACGTAATCATTGGATCCTCCTTCCTCTTGATTTGCCTCCTCCGCCTCGTAAAATTCCACTTCACATCCAACCACCACTTTGACTTTGAAGCAGCGGCCTGATACTGACATTTTGTTGACATTATCTGACTGTTCCTCTACATAACAATCTATTGATGAGGATCTTGCCCTTCTAGTATATTAATTACAATTGACTTCCAATCTCTAAAATCTGGATCAAAACCAGAGAAAGGCAATTAACATCATCCTCTTTATATTCACAATTTCTCTATCACTATGTATTATCTTAACTTCACTAAACCTTTGATTAGCTCAAATAAATCCAGATTCAGAAAAATTATCCCCATACGAATGTGGTTTTGACCCACTGGGCTCTGCCCGCCTCCCATTTTCAATCCGATTCTTCCTTGTCGCAATCTTATTCCTCTTGTTCGACCTAGAAATTGCCCTCCTACTGCCCCTCCCATGGGCTACTCAACTCCTCTCCCCCCTTACTACCTTAACATGAACCTCCACAGTCATTCTCCTCCTCGCACTAGGGCTAATTTATGAATGAATTCAAGGGGGCTTAGAATGAGCAGAATAACTTCAGAAAGTTAGTCTAGCAAAGACAGTTGATTTCGGCTCAACAAACCACAGTCCTACCCCGTGACTTTCTCAATGACCTTTCTGCATTTAAGCTTCTACTCTGCCTTCACCCTAAGTAGTCTAGGACTAGACTTTCATCGAATACACCTAATTTCTGCCCTGCTATGTTTAGAAAGTATAATACTATCAATATACATTGCCCTCTCCATATGACCTATTCAAACCCAAACAACATCCCCCACCTTAATGCCCATTCTCAGCCTGCGAAGCATTCTCAGCCTGCGAAGCAGGCGCCGGTCTAGCAGTCCTAGTAGCTTCCACCCGAACTCACGGATCGGATCATTTACACAATCTAAACCTTCTACAATGTTAAAAATTATTCTCCCCACAGTCATATTACTCTCCATGACCCTCTGATCTCCTCCAAAATTCCTATGACTCAATGTCACCTCGCACGGCCTCTTAATTGCAACAGCTAGCTTACAATGACTTCCTTCAACCTATTACCCTAGCAAAAACCTATCACCATGACTTGGAACTGATCAAATTTCATCCCCCTTATTAGTTCTATCTTGTTGACTTCTACCTCTTATAATCCTGGCAAGCCAAAATCACCTTCAACAAGAACCTCCCACACGAAAATATATTTTTACCATAACCATAATCCTCACCCAACCATTCATTATCTTGACCTTCTCAGCCTTAGAACTGATATTATTTTATATCGCATTCGAAGCTACCCTAATCCCTACCCTAATTCTAATCACACGATGGGGTAGCCAACCAGAACGTTTAAGTGCTGGAATCTACCTCTTATTTTAGACACTATCCTCTATCTTCACACCCAAACAGGAACTATACACATCACTATAATAAAACTTTCACACTCATCTCTTACAAACTCCTGAACAGGCCTCATATCAAGTCTAGCCCTATTGCTCGCTTTCATAGTGAAAGCTCCCCTTTACGGACTACACCTATGACTCCCAAAACCCCATGTAGAGGCACCAATCACAGGATCCATACTCCTAGCTGCGCTCCTCCTCAGACTTGGGGGATACGGCATTATACGTACCTCAGTAATTACAAACTCCCTATTAGACTACCTCTACTACCCATTTTTAACCCTAGCCTTATGAGGGGCACTAATGACAAGCTCCATCTGCCTACGCCAAATCGACCTTAAGTCATTAATCGCCTACTCCTCAGTAAGCCACATAGGTCTAGTCATTGCCGCAACAATAATCCAAACCCACTGATCCTTTTCAGGGGCCATAATCCTAATGATTTCACATGGACTCACCTCTTCCATACTATTTTGCCTAGCTAATACAAACTATGAACGCATACATAGTCGTACTCTCCTTCTAACACGAGGCCTACAACCCCTTTTACCTCTAACAGGAATCTGATGGCTCCTAGCCAACCGAACAAACATAGCCCTTCCTCCTACCACTAACCTGATAGCTGAATTAACTATCATAATTGCACTCTTCAACTGATCCACCTTCACCATTATCCTAACCGGAGCCACAACTCTACTAACTGCAGCCTATACCCTCTACATACTCCTTATAACCCAACGAGGTCCAACTCCAACCTATATTACAACCACCCAAAATTCAAATACACGAGAACATCTCCTTACAACACTTCATATCCTACCCTCCCTCCTCCTCATCCTAAAACCAGAGCTAATCTCAGGAATTACCACATGCAAGCATAGTTTTAACCCAAACATTAGACTGTGATCCTAAAAATAGAAGTTAAACTCTTCTTGCCTGCCGAGGGGAGGTTTAACCAACAAGAACTGCTAACTCTTGCATCTGAGCCTAAGACCTCAGCCCCCTTACTTTTAAAGGATAATAGCAATCCACTGGTCTTAGGAGCCATTCATCTTGGTGCAAGTCCAAGTAAAAGTAATGGACTTCCCATTAATCCTCAACACCTCTATATTCTTGACCCTGGCTACCCTCTCTATACCCATCCTACTCCCCCTCCTATCCAAAAACTACCTAAACTCTCCAACAACCATCATACACACTGTTAAAACTTCCTTCATAGTTAGTTTAATTCCCATAATCCTCTCCATCTACTTAAATATGGAAAATACCACTTTCTATTGAGAATGAAAATTTATTGCGAACTTCAAAATCCCTTTTAGCCTTAAAATAGACCAATACTCCTTAACGTTTTTTCCTATTGCACTATTCGTAACATGATCTATTCTTCAATTTACAACATGATATATAGCCTCAGAACCCCACACCACAAAATTCTCTCTTTACCTTCTAATCTTTCTCATTGCAATACTCATCTTAATTATCGCTGATAACATATTCCTCTTATTTATCGGCTGAGAGGGAGTCGGAATTATATCCTTCCTCCTGATTGGATGGTGACACGGTCGAGCAGAAGCCAACACCGCTGCACTTCAAGCCGTACTTTACAACCGTATTGGGGATATTGGACTAATCCTCTGCATAGCATGACTGGCATCCTCAATAAACACTTGAGAAATTCAACAGCAATCCTCCCCAAACCAAATATCCCTTCTCCCTCTCTTAGGGCTCATCCTAGCCGCCACAGGTAAATCCGCCCAATTTGGCCTGCATCCATGACTCCCAGCAGCTATAGAAGGGCCAACCCCTGTATCTGCCCTACTCCATTCCAGCACAATAGTAGTTGCTGGAATCTTTCTACTTATTCGCACTCACCACATATTATGTAACAACCAAATTGCCCTAACTATGTGCCTTTGTATAGGTGCCCTATCCACCCTATTTGCCGCTGCATGCGCTCTTACCCAAAACGACATCAAAAAAATTATTGCTTTCTCTACATCCAGCCAACTAGGACTAATAATAGTCACTATTGGCCTAAATCTACCTCAACTAGCCTTCCTACACATCTCTACGCATGCATTCTTTAAAGCCATACTCTTCCTTTGCTCTGGGTCTATCATTCACAGCCTTAACGGTGAACAAGACATTCGAAAAATAGGAGGATTACAGAAACTACTCCCTACAACTACCTCATGCCTGACAATCGGAAATTTAGCTCTCATAGGAACACCATTTTTAGCAGGGTTTTACTCAAAAGATCTCATTATCCAAAGTCTTAACACCTCCTATCTAAACACCTGAGCACTCCTCCTAACCCTCGTAGCTACAGCTTTTACTGCAACTTACAGCCTACCTATAGCCCTACTAGTACAAACTGACTACACCCGGATTCCCTCCATTACTCCCATCAATGAAAACAACCCAGCAGTCACAAACCCAATTACTCGTCTCGCTCTCAGAAGTATTATAGCTGGTCTATTAATTACCTCTTATATCTCCCCTACAAAAACCCCTCCTATAACCATACCACTGGTCACAAAAACCACTGCTATCATTATTACAACATTAGGCATCATTCTGGCATTAGAACTATCAAAACTCACACATACCTTCTCTGCCCCCAAACAAAATATCACTATAAACTTCTCCAGCACTCTAGGATATTTTAACCCCCTTATACACCGCCTCAGCTCTACTAAACTCCTAAACAACGGCCAGAACATTGCATCCCATTTAATCGACCTATCCTGATATAAAAAAATAGGCCCAGACGGACTAGCGACCCTTCAACTCAAAGTATCCAAAATCTCAACTACTCTACACTCCGGACTAATCAAAACCTATCTAGGATTCTTCGCTCTATCTATCTTAATTATAATCTTATTTACACAGAATTAAGAATTAATGACCCCTAACTTACGAAAACATCACCCCCTTCTAAAAATAATCAACAGTTCTTTAATTGACCTCCCAACACCACCAAACATTTCCGCCTGATGAAACTTTGGATCTCTTCTTGGCATCTGTCTAACAATCCAAATCACCACTGGCCTCCTACTAGCAATACATTTTACAGCGGATATCACCCTGGCATTCACGTCCGTCACCCATACATGCCGAAATGTTCAATTCGGCTGACTAATCCGAAACCTCCATGCAAACGGCGCCTCCTTCTTCTTCATATGCATTTACCTACACATTGGACGAGGATTCTACTATGGTGCCTACCTATATAAAGAAACCTGAAACACAGGAGTTATTCTCCTCTTAACTCTAATAGCAACTGCCTTCGTAGGATATGTCCTCCCATGAGGCCAAATATCATTCTGAGGCGCTACAGTAATTACTAACCTATTCTCAACAATTCCTTACATTGGCCAAACACTTGTAGAATGAGCTTGAGGAGGATTCTCAGTTGACAACCCTACACTTACCCGGTTCTTTGCCCTCCACTTCCTCCTCCCATTCTTAATTGCAGGTCTCACCCTCATCCACTTAACTTTCTTACACGAAACAGGCTCAAACAACCCCCTAGGTATTTATTCAGACTGCGACAAAATCCCATTCCACCCCTATTTCTCAATAAAAGATATTCTAGGCCTTTTGTTCCTCCTCATTCCTCTAATAACACTTGCCATATTCTCACCCAACCTCTTAGGAGATCCAGAAAATTTTACACCTGCAAACCCATTAGTAACACCTCCCCACATTAAACCTGAGTAGTACTTCCTATTTGCATATGCCATCCTACGATCAATCCCCAACAAATTAGGAGGAGTCCTAGCCCTAGCCGCCTCCGTCTTAATTCTATTTCTAGCCCCATTCCTCCACATATCAAAGCAACGAACTATAACCTTCCGACCTCTCTCCCAACTTCTATTCTGAATCCTAGTAACAAATTTTTTAATCCTTACATGAATCGGTAGCCAACCAGTCGAACATCCATTTATTATCATTGGACAACTCGCCTCAGCTACCTACTTCACAATCATTCTCATCCTATTCCTCATTACTAGTCTCCTAGAAAATAAGATACTCAACCTCTAACCACTCTAATAGTTTATAAAAAACGTTGGTCTTGTAAACCAAAGACTGAAGGCTGCCCCTTCTTAGAGTTTTCCAAAAAATATCCAAGCACCCCCCAACTTTCCAATCAACACGTACATCAAGGGGAGGGATCCCCTCCTCCCCCCATACCCTACGGTATGTATTGCTTTGCATAGCATCCTCCACCACATTAGACATAACATGCATGTAGGAAAATCTGACATACTATTATTGCAAAAACCATCCAAATTTCCATACTATCTCCCATACAATCCAAAACTTGTCATTCACAGATCTAGGCACATTCCCACACAAGGACATGACATGTCATGTTCTAGGAATAATCCCGCCAAACGAACTAAAACCTAAGGCTGCTAATTTTCGCATAAAATCCTTCTCAATACGAGGAACGTCACAGAACCTAAAATCCATGGTCCATGGACCACTCACCATTTAACCTTGCTCTATGTACCAACCAAGAAGTGCTGGGTTATTTATTAGTCATACTCCTCACGAGAAACCAGCAACCTGGCATTAGTAATGTTTATCATGTCCAGCTTCAGGTGTATTCTTTCCCTTTCCACCAATAACCCACTCTCATAACTTGCTCTTTGTCGCCTCTGGTTCCTCGGTCAGGGCCATAACTTGCTTAATTTTCCTAAACTTGCGCTCTGTTACTAATGGTTGGGGATGTTCGGCCAACCTGGACCTCGTGATCGCGGCATTTTCTCTCTTCTAAACTTTTGGTTTTTTTTTTTGGGGTAGATCTCATTAAGCCCTTCAGAGTGCTCTGCCAGGGGGCTCCCATATATGGTTGACATGGACCCCTTATGGTCGGCGAGCGGTTTTCTCACTTTCGCGTGAAAATTAATGATATGGTTTCAAGTGTTATTCGGTCTCATACTGTTGCACTGATGCACTGTCACGTGCTGTTGGCTTGGTTTTTCCATTACGTCTCTCATCAAGTTGCAATTTAATTAATGTACGCCAGACATATTTTTTGTCATCAATTTCACAAAAAATGACAAAAATTTTGTCATTTTTTGCAATGATCTAGGGACTTTCCCTCTATTCATCATTAATTTTTGTTTTTAAATTTTTTAACAAAAATTTCAAATTTTACAAACTTTCCATTCCCCTAATTTTCCAATTAAGACATTTGCATCATCAATTTGTTAAATTTTTTTAACACACTTTAATCTACCCCATCATTTCCTTTTATCATTCATTTGTTCATTTGTTTGTTTACACTTTAATCTACCCCATCATTTCCTTTCATCATTCATTTCTTCATTTGTTTGTTTACACTTTAATCTACCCCATCATTTCCTTTCATCATTCATTTCTTCATTTGTTTGTTTACACTTTAATCTACCCCATCATTTCCTTTCATCATTCATTTCTTCATTTGTTTGTTTACACTTTAATCTACCCCATCATTTCCTTTCACCCTCTTACCTCCCCAATTAATCGCCCCCACTACTCTAACTAATATTCCACCCACATACACCTTTAACAGTTGGTCCCAAACTTTTTTCCAACCCTTCAGAAAAAAAGGAATCAAACCTTTATCACCAACTCCCAAAGCTGGCATTTTCATTAAACTATTCTCTGAACCACACCTCCTTAAACCGCCCGAATTGCCCCATGAGACAACCCTCGTACAAGTTCTAGCACAACAAACAACGTCAGCAACAGACCCCAGCCTGCAAATAAAAATTGTCCCACCCCCCAAGAATAAAACATAGCCGCTCCCTCAAAATCCAACCGAATAGATAAAACACCCCCACTATCCACCGTGTTTATCCCCAACCACTCTAACTCAGATAGCCCTATAATAAACACCCCACCCCCCAACACTAAAACTAACCCAGCACCATACCCAACAACCTGCCAGTCCCCTCAGGTCTCAGGAAATGGATCTGCTGCCAATGAAACCGAATACACAAAACCCACTAACATCCCACCTAAATATACCAGAAATAACACTAGTGATACAAAAGACACCCCCAAACTCATTAACCATCCACACCCTACAATAGACGCCAACACTAACCCCACTACTGCATAGTATGGAGAAGGATTGGAAGCAACTGCTAGTCCTCCCAAAATAAAACTAACACTTAAAAATAGTATAAAGTACGTCATAACAATTCCTGCTTGACCTCTATCCAAGACCTTTGGCCTGAAAAACCATCGTTGTAATTTCAACTACAAGAACATAAACCTTAACAAACCCGCCCACAACACTACAATCCTGCCCCTTTCTACTCTTCTAACTTCTCAACAACACATTTTTGTTATCCACTAGAACTACTTCTCCAACCACTAAACAAATCCTAAATCAATATCAACTATTACTACAACTAAAACAAGCACAAATAATAATCACTATGCCTATAACAACCTTAGTCCTTGTAGCTTACAATAAAGCATAACACTGAAGATGTTAAGACGGCTATTACACATACCCAAGGACAAAAAAGACTTAGTCCTAACCTTACAGTTAGTTCTTGCCAAATATATACATGCAAGTATCCGCATCCCAGTGAAAATGCCCTCAGCACCTTAAAAAGACAGCAGGAGCAGGCATCAGGCACACCACTCCAATTGTAGCCCAAAACGCCTTGCCTAGCCACACCCCCACGGGTTTTCATCAGTAATTAATATTAAGCAATAAGTGTAAACTTGACTTAGTTAAAGCAACTTACCAGGGTTGGTAAATCTTGTGCCAGCCACTGCGGTCACACAAGAAACCCAAATTAACTTTATACGGCGTAAAGAGTGGTTTTTCATTATCACTTCAACTAAGACTGAAATGTAACCAAGCTGTTATAAGCACAAGATGCATCCAATACTCCCATAGAAATGATCTTAGCTTCATGATCAACAAAACTCCACGAAAGCCAGGACACAAACTGGGATTAGATACCCCACTATGCCTGGCCCTAAATCCCAATGCTTTCACCACTTAAGCATCCGCCTGAGAACTACGAGCACAAACGCTTAAAACTCTAAGGACTTGGCGGTGCTCCAAACCCACCTAGAGGAACCTGTTCTATAACCGAGAACCCACGATACACCCAACCATCCCTTGCCAAATCAGCCTATATACCGCCGTCGTCAGCCCACCCCTAAACTGAGGGTTTAACAGTGGGCACAACAGCAACATCCCACTAATAAGACAGGTCAAGGTATAGCTCATGAGATGGTAGAAATGGGCTACATTTTCTAGCATAGAATACCTCACGACAAGGAGTGTGAAATCACTCCTAAAAGGCGGATTTAGCAGTAAAGCAGGATAATAATGCCTCCTTTAAGCTGGCTCTGAAGCACGTACATACCGCCCGTCACCCTCCTCACAAGCTAGGATTAATTTTATTTATAATAAACCCCTAAGCTAGAGATGAGGCAGGTCGTAACAAGGGAAGTGTACCGGAAGGTGCACTTAGTCTACCAAGACGTAGCTATAACTAAAGCATTCAGCTTACACCTGAAAGATATCTGTTCCATATCAGATCGCCTTGAAGCCTAACTCTAGCTCTTCTACCAGATTACATAGAAACTAAGTTAATACTACCCATTAAATCAAAACATTCTCTCACTCAACCTAGTCTAGGCGATAGAAAGGTAAACTCAAGACGCAATAGAGATCATGTACCGTAAGGGAAGAATGAAATAGTAATGACAAACCAAGCAATAAATAGCAAAGACCAACCCTTGTACCTTTTGCATCATGATTTAGCCAGAACTACCCAAGCAAAACGCCAATTTAAGCTTGCTTCCCCGAAACCCAAGCGAGCTATTTACGAGCAGCTATCTACTGAGCAAACCCATCTCTGTTGCAAAAGAGTGGGAAGACTCGTTAGTAGTGGTGAAAAGCCAATCGAGCTGGGTGATAGCTGGTTGCCTATGAAATGAATCTTAGTTCCCTCTTAATTCACCTCCCAGGACTACACTCAACCCACATGAAGCGAATTAAGGGCTATTTAAAGGAGGTACAGCTCCTTTAAAAAAGAATACACTCTCCCCTAGCGGATAAATTTAATTACAGCTTAATTGTGGGCCTTCAAGCAGCCACCATTAAAGAATGCGTCAAAGCTCCTCACCTAAAAAAATCTAAACTTCCTCATGACTCCCTCTTCCCCAATAGGCCAACTTATATTAAATAAGAGAATTTATGCTAAAATAAGTAACTAGGGATCCCCTCTATGGCGCAAGCTTACATTACAACATTATTAACAATTCACAGGATATTTTTTAACCTTAACAAGACCTTATACCCAAAACTCTGTTAACCCACCTATGGAGCACCCCCAAAGATGATTAAAATCTGTAAAAGGAACTAGGCAAATCCAAGGCCCGACTGTTTACCAAAAACATAGCCTTTAGCAAACCAAGTATTAAAGGTGAAGCCTGCCCAGTGACAATTCGTTCAATGACCGCGGTATCCTAACCGTGCAAAGGTAGCTCAATCAATTGTCCCATAAATCGGCACTTGTATGAATGGCTTAACGAGGTCTTAGCTGTCTCCTACAGATAATCAGTGAAATTGATCTTCCCGTGCAAAAACAGGAATAACCCCATAAGACAAGAAGACCCTGTGGAACTTTGAAATCTGCTACCACTCCCATAAACAATACTCACCCACAGGGCCTACTCCCCTGGGATTTTGCTGGTGTGCATTTTTTGGTTGGGGCGACCTTGGAGACAAACTTAACCTCCAAATATCAGACAATCCATCTTAACCAAGAACTACCCATCAACGTGCTAATAGTAACCAGACCCAATATAATTGATTAATGAACCTAGCTACCCCAGGCATAACAGTGCGATCTCCTTCAAGAGCCCACATCGACAAGGAGGTTTACGACCTCGATGTTGGATCAGGACATCCTAGTGGTGCAACCGCTACCAAGGGTTCGTTTGTTCAACGATTAACCGTCCTACGTGATCTGAGTTCAGACCGCAGTAATCCAGGTCGGTTTCTATCTATGTTACAACTCCTTCTAGTACGAAAGGATCGAAGAAGTAAGGCCTATGCCAGAAGCACGCCTTCGCACCCAGTAATGAACCCAACTAAATTACTAAGAGCTCCACCATAACCCCCTCCTAGAAAAGGACCGCTAGCGTGGCAGAGCTTGGCAAATGCAGAAGGCTTAAGCCCTTTACCCAGAGGTTCAAATCCTCTCCCTAGCTCCAACGCAAACCACATGACAATTCACTTAACCCTCACTTACTTTATTATATCAATATCCTATGCTCTCTCCATCCTCATCGCCGTAGCATTTCTTACCCTAGTTGAACGTAAGATTCTAAGTTATATGCAAGCCCGAAAAGGGTCTAATATTGTAGGACCATTTGGCCTCTTACAACCTATAGCAGATGGAGTAAAGCTATTCATTAAAGAACCAATTCGTCCATCAACTTCATCCCCTTACTTATTTATATCTACTCCTATCTTAGCCCTTCTCCTAGCAATTACAATCTGAACACCACTTCCCCTACCCTTTCCCCTTACTGACCTAAACCTTGGCATACTCTTCCTTCTAGCTCTATCTAGCTTGGCAGTCTACTCAATTCTATGATCAGGGTGAGCCTCTAACTCAAAATATGCCTTAATCGGCGCCCTCCGAGCAGTCGCACAAACTATCTCTTACGAAGTTACCCTGGCCATTATTCTCCTATCCGTAATTATCCTTAGTGGTAACTACACCCTCAATACCCTAGCTACAACTCAAGAACCTCTCTACCTCATTTTCTCCTCCTGGCCCTTAGCAATAATATGATATATCTCCACTCTTGCCGAAACAAACCGCGCTCCATTTGACCTGACAGAAGGAGAATCTGAACTAGTCTCAGGGTTCAACGTAGAATATGCTGCAGGGCCATTCGCCTTGGTTTTTCTTGCCGAATATGCTAATATTATACTAATAAATGCACTCACAACCATTCTATTCCTAAACCCCAGCTCACTTAATCTCCCTCAAGAACTCATTCCCCCTACTTTAGCTACAAAACCCCTCCTCCTTTCCGCAGGATTCTTATGAATCCGCGCCTCTTACCCTCGATTCCGATATGATCAACTCATACATTTGCTTTGAAAAAACTTCTTACCCCTAACATTAGCCTTATGCCTATGGCATACCAGCCTTCCTATCTCCTATGCAGGCCTACCCCCCTACCTAAGACACTCAAGGAAATGTGCCTGAATCCAAAAGGGTTACTATGATAAAGTAAACATAGAGGTATACCAATCCTCTCATTTCCTAATTTTAGAAAAGTAGGAATCAAACCTACACTAAAGGAATCAAAATCCTCTATACTCCCTCTATATTATTTTCTAGTAAGGTCAGCTAATTAAGCTATCGGGCCTATACCCAGAAAATGATGGTTTAACGCTACCTTAAACCCCAAACCGTAAACCCTAAAACCTAAACCCTAACCCTTGCTAACCTTAACCCTAACCCTAACATCTCATAGCAGAGGGAGGGAGGGGCCTGATTCCTCATCAGATATATCAACAGTCAAAAGCCTGTAAGCTCAGCTCTTGCCTTTTCAGGGCTTCACACCGTCAGCACTGGAGGGAGGGAGGGACCCGACTGCTCATCAGAGGTATCATGCAAGTCAAAAGCCTGAAAAGTCTCCTAGAATGCATAAATCATTAACCATTTCAGTCTCTGACAATTGGTCCACACAGTAACTGCAAGCTATGCCCAAAGCCTGTTCCCTAACCTTAGAAGAGAGACTGCAACCCTCGAGATGTTGGAGGCTCGAGGCATGGTCCGTGACACTAATCATGGCTATAACTCATAACTTCTTGGAGTATGGGGACTTCCCTCCTTCACCCCCGGCAGATCAAGGCCACCACTTCAACTGACAGACATGGAAGCATCGCTGGACCCCGTGGGCGGTGACTATATACATCTGTCCGCTCTCAACTTTTCTTTCTCTTACTCTCCCTTGCTCTTATCCTGCCTTTCTCTCCCCTATGCATTTTCTTTCCCCCCCCCAAAGGTTATCTCTGTGTCACATTGTGGTATGACAGCACCCAAACTGCTAGCATGCCTGATGATACAGAATTGTTAAAATAAACCTTGCCAGTATATGTTTTCAGACACCGATTATTTAGTGTCGTTTCACTTTAATCCACCCCAAGGGAATTATTAATAAAAACCTGAGTTACCCTCTCTCCCCTTTTCCTGGGGCAGGTTGCAGTCTCTTGGTTAGGGTTAGGGAACAGGGTTTGCGCATAGCTCCCAGTCTCTCTTTTAATGTTGGGGTTAGGGGACAGTGCTCTATAGAAGCAGAGTACATACTGGACGGCGGTGGGTATTCTGCCAGACACGCAACTGAACAGCAACAGCAAAAGCAGAGACCCAAGAGAAAAAGCACAAGATTCTGACAGCGGTGGGCAATGAATCGGGTTTATAGCCTGAGAGGGGCTTATTGGGCACCGCTGCGTGTCCAGAATGGGCTAAAACCGCGATTGTTAGATCGCGCACTGAGACAAATTCTTCCTAACCCTAACCCTTACCCATACCCCTAACCCTAACCCTAACCCTAACCCTAACCCTAACCCTAACCCTAACAGTAACCCTGTCTTTTGCTAACCCTAAACCTAACCCTAACCCTAACCCTAACTTTTGCTAACTCTAACTCTAACCCTAAATTTCCTAACCCTAACCCTAACCCTTTCTAACCCTAACCCTAAATCAAAACCTAACCCTAACCCTAACCCTAACCCTAACCCTAACCCTAACCTTAAACCCTAAGCCTAACCCTAACACTAAACCCTAAACCAAAAGGAAACTTCCTTTGCTATGCCTACTGGGCGGAGTCAGTGCTGATTGGTGTTACAACCCGCCCCAGGAAAAGGGGAGAGGGGGTAACTCAGGTTTTTATTAAGAATTCCCTTGGGGTGGATTAAAGTGAAACGACACTAAATAATCGGTGTCTGAAAACATATACTGGCAAGGTTTATTTTAACAATTCTGTATCAACAGGCATGCTAGCAGTTTGGGAGTTGGGCTATCAGTTGGGAGGCATGGCTGAAAATAGGAAAGAACAGCCCTAATTCCCAGGAAAGAAAGCCTGGAAGCTTTGGCTTTGTGGTGCAGTTGGTGGGCCACACTGGGCACTCCATGGGCAGGCAGCAAGAGTTTTCTGGATCTGGGAGTCAATCTGGGGGCCTCAGAGTGTTTGAGGGGAAGTTGGGAGTGTCCTGTGGGACCAGGATGGGATTTGAGGGCTCCTGGACGGGCTGGGATGGGTGTATACTGCGGGCATCGTCTAGTATTGATGGGGGTAATCAGTGAGCTGACTGTTTCACAATCATCCAAATTTTAACACACAATATGATTATTAGAATAAAAAGCAAAAAGGTAATATCAACAAAACAGTAACAGGGTGAAGCTCTTGGTTGAAGACTGGTTTCTTCTTTTTCTCCAGTGATTTTAATTCTTTTTCGTCTGGGTTTTAATCCCATCTTTGGCATTTTGCTGCGAACATTTTGTCCCCATATCCATTGGAAATTGTATTAACTGTTGATGAGAACAAAGTGGAATCCCAAGGTATGTGATATATTGATAGGATTTCACTGGTTGGCTTTTAATTTGTCCAGGTTTATCGCCATAATGCTTCTGCTCTTTAACCACTTGAATCAGAATGAATTGAGTTGTTTTCTGGGTCAGGTTCTCTTTTTGAGTCCAAGGTTTTTTAGTGGATTCAGTATCAGGTACAAAGGAAATTGAGGGAGGTAAAGAATAATCTTCCCTTTGTTCATTATCACAGGGATCACTCAGTCTATTTTCATTAATGTGAGGAAAGCTGGGAGACTCTAGAAACATCAGTTGAACTTCAAATTCTCCTTGTTTCTTTCTCTCCTGAGACTTAGAATCAGGGTTCTCTGTGGTTTCCCAAGTCTCAATGCCAGGGTAAGACACTGGTTTATGAAGTTGCCTGACCAAACCAGGAGCCTGTTTTTTTAGCAACAGTTTTCTCTCTGCACTCTGGCGCAACAAGACTTTGAAGGTGGTCAACCTCAGTTTGAAGCAGCTCATTTTTAGCAACAAGTTTATCCGATTTTTCTCCTGTTTCCCTCTCAAAGGCTAACGATGACTTCAGCACTACATTTTCTGATTTCAAAACAGGAGATTCAACATCAGAAATCCATTCATGACTTCCCTGTCAGCACTCCATCCAAATGTCTGTGCTCTCACTTTGACCTGAGAGAAACCTCAGGCAGGTGGAAAAGGGCAGATAAAGAAAAAACAGATGGGTCCAGCAGAAGTGATGCTGCTTCTGTCAAAAGCAGAGCAGAGGCCGAAAGCACTTTAGGAAGTTGCTTACAGAAGCACTTGTGCATTCCAAGTTACAGCTCAGGAGTCTCAGTGACTTGTCCAACATGAGAGTTTCTTTTCCATTTCTCAACCCCCAGATTCCTCAGGAGTAGGAAACTGGAAACACTGACTGAGAAAAGCTCCATTCCTTCCTAATAATTGTGCTTTGTCCTTCCCATTTGACAGTGCTCTTGGAAATGTTCTGGTGTGATCTGGATCTGGGAGCAGCCCTGACCTCCCAGAGCACTCATCCAATGGCAGGAAGACCCCACCTGGCTCCTGCTGGGGTTCTTGCCACCACGACCCAGTATGGGTCAATGGAATGGGGAGCAGGGCGGTGGGACCAGTAAGGACCAGTTAAGGGGGTTGGGGGCACTTCAGCATCTCCATCAAGGTCAGACCAGTACAGAGCAGCATAGACCAGTATAGATCGGTATAGACCAGTATAAACCAGTATGGACCAGTATAGACCAATATGGGTCAGTGGAATGGGGAATGGGGCAGTGGGACTGATAAGGACCAGTTAAGGGGCTTGGGGGCACTTCAGCATCTCCATCAAGGTCAGACCATTATAGACCAGTATAGACCAGTGTAGACCAGTATAGACCAGTATAGACCAGTATAGACCAGTATAGACCAGTAAAAAACCAGTACGGACCAGTATGGACCAGTATGGACCAGTACAGGTCACTAGAACAGCGAGCAGGGTGGTGGGACCAGTAAGGACCAGTTAAGGGGGTTGGGGGCACTTCAGCATCTCCATCAAGGTCAGACCAGTACAGACCGGTACAAACCAGTATGGACCAGTATAGACCAGTATAAACCAGGGTAGAGCAGTATAAACCGATATAAACCAGTACGGGTCACTGAAACAGGGAATGGGGTGGTGGGATCAGTAAGGACCAGTTAAGGGGGTTGGGGGCACTTCAGCATCTCCGTCAAGGTCAGACCAGTACAGACCAGTATAAACCAGTATAGACCAGTATGGACTGGTATAGACCGGTATTGACCAGTATAAACCAGTATGGACCAGTACGGGTCACTGGAACGCGGAATGGGGTGGTGGGACCAGTAAGGACCAGTTAAGGCAGAACTCAGCTGGGACTTAGTGGTTTGGGGGTGGGCGTGTCCCTTCTTTAGGTGGGCGTGGTCTCTCCCTGGTGGGCGTGTCCCATCCCAAGGTGGCCATAGCCTCTGCAAGTGAGCGTGTCTTTTGCATCCTCTCCCCATCCCTGAACTGGGAGCTCAACTGGGACTTACTGGGTTTTGGGTGGGCGTGTCCCCTCCCAATGATGGACCCACTTTCAGCCCCTCCCCCCACCTTTAAGGGCCCCCCCAAAGCCCCTCCCCCCCTTCCTGCACCTCCCCAACCCTCAGGGTCCCTCCTGTCCCTCCCCCACCCTCAGGGTCCCTTCCTTCCCCTCCCCCCAGTGAACCTGCTACCCCTCCCCCACTCTCAGGAGCCCTCCCTGCCCCTCCCCCACCTTCAGGGGCCCTCAGGACCCCTCCCCCAACCTCAGAGACTCTCCTGCCCCTCCCCCACCCTCGGGGAACTTCCTACCCTTCCCCCATCCTCAGGGACCCTCAGGGCCCCTCCTTCACTTTCGGGGTCCCTCCCTGCCCCTCCCCAACCCTCAGGACCCTCCTGCCCCTCCCCCCACCTCGGGGTCCCTCCTGCCCCTCCCCCACCCTCAGGGACCCGCCTACCCCTCCCCCACCCTCAGGGACGGTCCTGCCCTTCCCCCACCCTCAGGGAACCTCCTGCCCTTCCCCCACGCTCAAGGACCATCCTGCTCCATCCCCACCCTCAGTGTTCCCTCCTTCCCCTCCCCCCCCCACTGGGGCCGTTACTGGTCCCTTACTGGTCTGTACTGGGAAGGGAGAGGGGAGGGGCCGCCCCCTCGAGGCCCCTCCCCCCCAGTGACGTCACCGGGTCCCAAAAATAGCCCCGGGGGCCCAAACTGGAGGGGGGACCTGGAGCCGCTCCCAGTGGGACCAGTTCAGGTACTGGGAGGGACTGGGAGGGAACTGGGAGGGACTGGGAGGGACTGGGAGGGGGCAGGGCTTCCCCCCCTTCCCCCCCTCCATGTCCTTGGGGTGACCTTGGGGAGGGAGGGGGATGGGCCGCTCCCAGTGGCTCCCAGTAGCTCCCAGTAACCCCAGTAATGCCTCCGGTATCTCCAGTGACCCCCCCAGTAACCCCAGTGACCCCCCCAGTAGCTCCTAGTAGCTCCCAGTAACCCCAGTGTCCACCCCAGTAGCTCCCAGTAACTCCCAGTAAGCCCCCCAGTAGCTCCCAGTAACTCCCAGTAACCCCAGTGACGCCCCCAGTAGCTCCCAGTAACCCCAGTGACCCCCCCAGTAGCTTCCAGTAGCTCCCAGTAACTCCCTGTGTCCCCCCCAGTGCCTCCCAGTATGTCCCAGTTTAACCCAGTTCCCCCCCTGTGGGCCCTGGGCCGGGTGGGGGAGGGACTGGCTCACATTTCCATGGCAACATCCCTTTCCCTCTGGCCCAGTTTCTCCCAGTTCCTCCCAGTTTAACCCAGTTTTTCCACATTTTTCCCCATTTTTCCACATTTCCCCCCATTTTCCCCATTTTTCCCAGATTTTCCACCATTTTTCCACATTTTCCTGAATTTTTCCCCATTTCCCCCCCATTTTCCAGATTTTTCCCAATTTTCCTACATTTTCCCAGATTTTTTCCCATTTTTCCCCCATTTTCCCAGATTTTTCCCCATTTTCTCCAGATTTTCCCAGATTTTCCCCCCATTTTCCCCGATTTTTCTCCATTTATTCCACATTTTTCACACATTTTCACACATTTTCACACATTTTTCTCCAGATTTTCCCAGATTTTTTTTCCCATTTTTTCCACATTTTCCCCGATTTTTTATCACATTTTTCCCAGATTTGCCCAGATTTCTTCCCCCATTTTCCTGGATTTTTCCCAGAATTTCCCATATTTTCCCCATTTCTCCAAAATTTTTTTTATCTTTCCCCATTTTTCCCCATTTCCTGGATTTTCTCCCATTTTTTCCACATTTTCCCAGATTTTTCTCATTTTTCCCAGATTTTCCCAGATTTTTCCCCATTTTTCCCAGATTTTTTCCCATTTTTTTAAATCTTTCCCCATTTTTCCCCATTTTCTGGGATTTTTTCCCATTTTTCTCCATTTCCCCCCATTTTCCCCAGAATTTCCAGCATTTCCCCCCCAGTTTGTCCCCATTTTCCCAGATTTCTCCCAGATTTTCCCAGATTTTTCCCTATTTTTTCCCCTTTTTCCCGGATTTTCCCCAGATTTTTCCTCCACTTTTCCCAGAATTTCCCACATTTTCCCAGATTTTTCCCACATTTTTTCCCATTTTTCCCACATTTTCTCAGATTTTTCTCCAGATTTTCTTCCAGATTTTCCCAGACTTCCCCCCATTTTTCTTGATTTTTCCCGATTTTCCCCATTTTTCCGGATTTTTTTCCCATTTTTTCCCATTTTCACACATTTTTCCTCATTTTCCTCCATTTTCACGGATTTCTCCTCATTTCCCCCATTTTCCCACAGTTTTTCCCAATTTTTTCACATTTTCCCAGATTTTTCCCCATTTTCCCCATTTTCCCCAGATTTTTCCCCATTTCACCCCCATTTTCTCGGATTTTTCCCCATTTTCCCACAATTTCCCAAATTTTTTCCCACATTTTCCCAGATTTTCTCCCTATTTCCCCAGATTTTTCCTCATTTTTCCCATTTTTTCCCAGATTTTTTCCCAATTTTTTTCCCCATTTTCCCAGATTTCCCCCCTTTTTTTCCCACATTTCCCCGGATTTTTTCCCAATTTCCCCCCATTTTCCATGATTTTTCCCACATTTTTTCCACATTTTCCCAGATTTTTCCTCATTTTCCCCCATTTTTCCCAGATTTTTCCCCATTTTTCTCAGATTTTTTTCCCCATATTTCCAGATTTTCCCAGAATATTCCCCATTTTCCCCCCATTTTTTCCCTATTTTCCCAGATTTTTCCCATTTTCTCCCCTTTCCCCCCCATTTTTTCCACATTTTTCCCAGATTTTCTCCCATTTTCCCCAGAATTTCCCAGGGTTTTTCCCAATTTTTCCCCATTTTCCCAGTTTTTTCCCAATTTTTTCCCCATTTTCCCGGAGTTTTTCTCCATTTCCCCCCATTTTCCCAGATTTCCCCCCATTTTTCCCACATTTTCCCAGATTTTCACACATTTTTCCCCATTTTCCCCCTTTTTTCCTCATTTTTCCATATTTTTCCATATTTTCCCCCATTTTCCCCAGAATTTCCCACATTTTCCCCCATTTTTCCCCAGTTCCCTGCATTTTTCTCACATTTTTCCCAGAATTTTCCGCAATTTCCCCATTTGCCCACATTTTCCCAGATTTTTCACCATTTTCCTGATTTGCCCCCCATTTTTCCCACATTTTCACAGATTTTTCTCCAGATTTCCCCCACATTTTTCCCCCATTTCCCCACATTTTCTTGGATTTTTGGGTCCCCAGTTTTCCAAATTTCCCAAATTTCCCCAGTGGGAAAAAATGGGGGGAAAAAACCAGGAATTTTGGGGAAAATGGGGAAAAATTGGGGAAAAAAGTGGGAAATTTGGTGAACACGAAGGAAAAATTGGGAAAAATGGGGGAAAATTTGAGAAAAAAGTGGGAAATTTGGGGAAAATTGATAAAAATGGGGAAAAATGGGGGGAAATTTAGGAAAACTGGGGGAAAATCTGGGAAAATGTGGAAAAACGGGGGAAATTTTGGGGAAAAAGTCAGAAATTTGGGGAAATGGGGGATTTTGAGGGGAAATGGAGGGAAAACTGGGAAAAAAGTAAGAAATTTGGGGAAAATGGGTGAAAAATCAGGAAAAATGGGGGATAATTGGGAAAAATGGGGGGAAATTTGGGGAAAATGGGAAAAAATGGGGGAAATTTGGGAACAATGGAAGGAATTTGGAAAAAAATGGGGAAAAATTGAGAAAAATGGGGAAATTTGGGAAAAATGGGGGAAATGGGGGGAAAATTGGGGAAAGAGTGGGAAATTTGGGAGAAATGGATGAAAAACTGGGAAAAATGAGGGGAAATTTGGGAAAAACTTGGGTGTCCCCACCAGGTTCGGCCCCGCCATGGCCCCGATAGCCCCGGGATCAGGTGAGACCCCTACCCCATGCCCTGACCCCTCCCCCTCCCCGAGGTCACTGCCCTGACCCCCCGAGTCCAGGCTGTCACCCCTCCCCCACCCTGTGGCCCCTCCCACACTTTATGGCCCCTTCCCCATTCTGTGGCCCCTACCCCATTCTGTAGCCCCTACCCCACTCTCTGACCCCTCTCCTACTTCATGGCCCCTCCCCCACTCTCTGACCCCTCCCCCACTCTATGGCCCCTCATCCACTTTATGGCCCCTTCCCCACTCTCAGACCCTTCCCCCACTTTATGGCCCCTCCCCCACTCTGTGGCTCCTCCCCCACTCTGTGACCCCTCCCCCATTCTGTGACCCCTCTCCCACTCTGGGGCCCCTCCCCCACTTTACGGCCTCTCCCCCACTCTGTGACCCCTCCCCCACTGACACCTTCTCCCTGCAGAGAGAACAGCCAACACACTATTTCACTTCTCACTTTAACAAAGCTCTTTTCTCCTTCAAGCCCCTCAAAGGCGCCAAGGCCACATAGGAGGCCACACACAAACAGTACTCCTCTTCCCACTTGACTACACCTTCTCCCTCACTGTTCTACAGGGAACACCAGGAATCTGCTGGCAGAGGCCTCTCCTTTCCCATCAGTAGCTCAGCACAAGGAGTTAAAGGAGCTCAAGCCTTAGGCCACAAGAGCTGACAGCGAGGAAACTTTGGGAGCAAACTAATGCTGCTAACACGGACCCTGCTGAATCCAGCACACAATCACAGAATCCAAGAGTCCTTCAGCTTGGAAAAGACCTCCAAGCTCACTGAGTCTTGTGCAGCCCCTCCCCGACCGCCTGCAGGGACTGGATGATGCTTTGCACAAGCACCAAAAGGAATGTTGTGAAAGCCATGGCCTGCAGGAGGACACAGAGAAGGGCTTGGTTGGGGCTGGGAAGGAGGGAGCTGGCGCTGGGGGAGCGGGGATGGAGCCTCGGGGATGTGGCGCAGCAAGGACAGGGGCCCAGGCAGCTGGCAGGCAGCAAGGCCTCACCCCCTGCCCCAGCAGCAGCACCGGGCCCTGCCCAAGGCGCTCCTGCCAGGGGCTGGGCCCTGCAGGCAGGGGCAGAACCCACTCCCTGGGGCGGCCTTACTGCCCTGGCCCTCATCCGGCCCAGCCTCTCCCTGTGTGCGTGCTCCCCACAGCACAGGCTGCACTGGGCAGCATCCCCTGATGGGCCCTGCCGAGCTGCCCCACGGGGACACTTCCCTTTTATGTCACAGGTGCCACAGCCTGTCCCAGCCAGCCCTGCCCATTGTCCCCACCCCGGCTCAGTGACTCACAGTGGCCCCTGGCAACCAAAGAACCAAAGCCCCACACCCCCAGAGTGCAGCCCTACCCATGTGCCAGATAGAAAACTGGGGGACGTGACCCTTGGATGCTTTTAGTACAGAGATACAAGCTTTTCTTGAATAATGGAGGGGCTCACTTTTTAATTATTAATATTTACAGTTATCCATTTGGGGACAGGATGTCCTACAGGCTAATGTGGTGTCACATTTGGAGTGAAAAGTACTTTTCAAAGAAACCCAGGGTGCATGGGTGATGCAGAGGAAGCTGCCAAGTCACCCAATGTGAAGCTCAACACTGCTTTGCAACAGCACTGCCCTTTCACACACATCTTTGGCAAAGACAAAGATGTCAGGGTTTAGTTTCTAAATCAGTAACACTTGACAAGACCTCTTTATGAACTGACAGCAAGAGAACTTAGGAGCAGCTTAGGGTTGGCAAGAAGAGAAGGGCTGATGGGTATGTCATGAACACTGACAGCTGGGTGGTCGTGGAGCTGACCAAGGACTGCCAGATACAAAAGACATCACCTGCTGGACTTGGTCCAAACACCAGCCCCTCCTCTCCCTTCTCAACCACTCAACCACAGCCTGAACACACCCACACCTGCCAGGGCCAACTGGCTGTTTCTCTTCTCTTTTCTGCCTGGGGGCGAAGGAAGGACAGGGAGGGCATTTGCCTTCGGGCCAGAGGGAAGGGGAAGGAGATCCCCCCAAATCCATCCCTGGCAGGATGGGGGCTGGAGGAGACATTGGGGGACCCCCAAGAATATTTTCGAGGGGAAGAAAGGATGGGGGCACCCACAGGGGGTTGGGGGGGGGGAGGGACCCAGGAATCTCGTGGTGGGACACTGGGGAGTTCCCAGTAGTTTCTTGGGGGGGTGGACCCCCAGCAGTCCGGGGTGGAAAAATGGATGGAGGAATCCGCCGTAAAGAGTTGGTGACACCCAAAAGACTCTAGGAGGGGGTCGGGAGGGGCCCCGGAGTCCTGAAGAGTGTTTGGGGGTCCCCAGGAGGGAGTCTGGGGGTCTGAGGTGGTCCCAGGAGATTTTCAAGGGTTAAGGGGATGCACAGGAGATTTGGGGGAGGAGGGGGAAAGGCGGAGGGTCCCCAGGAGTCTTGGGGGGGATCTGGGCGGTTCCCGAGAGTCTTGGAGGAAATTTGGAGGGGTCACCAGGAGCCCCCGGACCCCCTGAAGTCACCCCACACCACCATGGCCTCGTTGGGGCCGCACGTGAAAAACAGCGCGACGGGGGGAGACCCTGGGGCCGGGATTGATCGGGACCAATAGGGTTCAATCCCGATCCTCCCCTCCCCTGCCATCACCGCCCCGCTCCCGGCAGCCCCCGCGGAAGTTTCGACGTTCTATTGGGTGACTCACCAGCACAAGGACAGGGGCCCAGTAGAATTTGGCAATGACGTCATTCCAGCAGAGCCGTTCTATTGGCTGCGACCCACAAGGGAGCCCCAAAACCTGTTCATGGCTTGGGGGGAAAGGACAGCCGGCACGACCGGGAACGGGGGTGCAGAGGGTGTTCAAGTGCCCAGGAAAGGGGTAAAAAACTTTCCCCTCTCCCTCCCAGTGCCCCCTCAGCCCATCCCAGTGTCTCCCCTCTCTCCCAGCGCCCCCTCAGCCCATCCCAGTGTCTCTCCCAGTGCCCTCTCGACCCATCCCAGTCTCTCCCCTGCTCTCCCAGTGCCCCCTCAGCCCATCCCGGTCTCTCCCCTGCTCTCCCAGTGCCCCCGTCCATCGAGGTCCCAGCCCGGCCCTGCCCCCTGCTCTGCTCTGGCCTGGATTTCTCCCCTGCAGGGGCAGCTGAGGTGGCTCCAGGGCGGGCGGGAGCTTTCGGGGCAGGGGGTGGCTCCTGACATGCTGCTGGAACCGCCCCTGCCTGGGCGGGCCCGTCAGCCTGCGGTACCTCCTCACCCGAGCCTGGGGGACGGGTCGGCAACTGGGAGGGGCTTTGGGGAGGAATGGGGAGGCTGAGAAGGGGTTGGAGGTCGTGGGGGTAACTGGGAAGGTGTTTGGGGGAGTTTGGGGGTTTGGGAGGGAGGTTGGGGAGATTGGGGCAGCTGTGAGGGGTTTTGGGGAATCGTCGGGGATGTGGGAAGGAACTGGGAGAGAGTTTGGGGGCATACTCAAGGGGAAGGGGGCAACTAGGAGAGGGTTTGAAAGGTCCTGGGAGGGCTGGAGGTACCTGGGAGGGGTTTGGGGGCATCTTGTGGGTTTTTGTGGGTCTGGGAGGCAGTCTGGGGGCCTCGGAGGGTTTAAGGGGAAGTTGGGAGTGTCCTGTGGGACCGGGATGGGATTTGAGGGTTCCTGGAGGGGCTGGGAGGGCTTTATGCCTTTATACTGCGGGCATTGTCTAGTATTGATGGGGGTAATCCGTGAGTTGACTGTTTCATAATCATCCAAATTTTAACAAGACTTTGAAGGTGGTCAACCTCAGTTTGAAGCAACTCATTTTTAGCAACAAATTTATCCGATTTTTCTCCTGTTTCCCTCTCAAAGGCTAACGATGACTTCAACACCACATTTTCTGATTTCAAAACAGTAGACTCAACATCAGAAATCCATTCATGACTTCCCTGTCACCACTCCATCCGAATGTCTGTGCACTCACTGTGACCTGAGAGAAACCTGCCTGTTTGCAGTGCACTGACTGGGCAACTTTTATTTTTGCGGGTGGAAAAGGGCAGATAAAGAAAAAACAGATGGGTCCAGCAGAAGTGATGCTGCTTCTGTCAAAAGCAGAGCAGAGGCCGAAAGCACTTTAGGAAGTTGCTTACAGAAACACTTGTGCATTCCAAGTTACAGCTCAGGAGTCTCAGTGACTTGTCCAACATGGGAGCTCCTTTTCCATTTCTCAACCCCCAGATTCCTCAGGAGTAGGAAACTGAAAACACTGACTGAGAAAAGCTCCATTCCTTCCTAATAATTGTGCTTTGTCCTTCCCATTTGACAGTGCTCTTGGAAATGTGCTGGTGTGATCTGGATGTGGGAGCAGCCCTGACCTCCCACAGCCCTGGCCACACACACCTCATCCAACGGCAGGAAGAACCTGCCTGGCTCCTGCTGGGGTTCTCACCACCCACCGACAGCTTCTCCCTGCAGAGGGGTGGGCAACTACCCAGGCAGGATGAGACCTGACCCCAGCAGGCAGCAAAGTCCCTGCCCTGGCACAAAGAACCCCGGAGCACAGGGACCCTGCTCTGCAGGACAGCCCCGGGCATCCCTGGCTGCACCCCCACCTTCCCAGCCCGCAGCCATCCCTGGGAGAAGGAGCCCACCTGCGCTGTCCCTCTGACGGTGCTGCAGGGAAGACCTGCCCTGGAGAACATCCTCCTCCGGCGCAACAGAGAAACTGGGAGAGTCCTGACAGATGTGCAAGGCTGTGGCATGTGGTAGCTTTAGGAGATTCCTCCAGGAACACAAGCGACATTGCCCTGCACCTGTAGACTCACTCTGCAGAGGAGTGTGAAGTTGTGTCCCCTGGGGAAGTCTCAGCTGAACACCTCCCATCTTTCTGCTGCCTTTAACCTCCCTTTGCCTTTCTTCTCTTCCCTCGTGCCTACAGGCAGTGCCCTCGGCCCTGCTGGGCTGTGCAGAGGAGCTGCTCCTGGGCAGAGCTGTCTCTCTGCAGTGCTGCCCGCTTGCCAGGATTTCCCTGTGTGCCAGGAGCCCGGCCCAGCTGAGCAGCACAGCAAGAGCCAAAGGCAGCCCTTTCTCTGCCCCTCTGGGTTCCCCGCAGGTGTCCCTGGGGCTCCAGGGGAACCTGCTGTGGAACAGACTGAAGGAAACAATGATGTTCCCTCTTCTCACCTCTTCAGTGACACTTCTTTCCAGCAGTGACACTTCTTTCCAGCAGTGACATTTCTCCTCTTAGAAAATTACCAGGGTATGATGATCACCTTTTCTAGTTTCATCACTACACAGGACACCAGGAGGGTGACAGTAAAGGATCTGGTAATTCCCTGGCACAGCGGGGGTTTTCCTGGAGTCACACAGAGAAATGTGTCAGGGCTCTGAGAGGTGTCCAACCCTGAGCTGGACTGATGCACACACGGGGGTGTTCAGAGACACGAGTCCTTCCCTGGCACACACACAGGCAGTTCATTGCAGCAGGGGCAGTGTCTCCCTGGGCTCCTGCTACCACTCCCAGAGCCTGGAGCCACCTCAGCCCTGTAATGCTCCCACCCTGCCCACTCCTACACTTCAGATGAACATTGGGGTTTTCTAGTCACTGGAACTGCCCAGACCAGCCCCTCCCTGGTCCCCCCATCTCCCTGCCCCGCCCCAGCCCAGCAGAGCAACACAGTCGTTTCTGGTCGTGCAGCAAGAAAGGGAGGCAATAGAGGACAGGGACAGTGACTGCATGTCTGGACTGCTCAGGAGATCATCAGCTCAGGCGGCAGCTCCTGCAGCCTCAGGGCCAGACCCGCTTCCCAGTGGCCCAGGCAGCTGCTGCCACGTGGGCACAAGCTCTGCTGCCCAGGAGGGTCCTGTAGTGAAGGGCTTTGCAGATGGCCACGTAGCGGTCATAGGACATGATGGTGAGAAGGGCAAGCTCCACTGTGATCAAGAAGAAAAGCAAAAAACACCTGTGCAACTCATCCTGAGTAGGACATGCCCCTGGTGTTCCAGAGGGAATTGGCCATGGCTTTGGGGAGAGTGGTGCAGATGCAGCCCGGGTGTGTGAGGGAGAGGTGGAGCAGGAAGAAGTCCCTGGGGGGTGTGCAGGTGGTGGTGGCAGGCTACGGCGCTGAGGGCAGCCAGGGAGATGCCCAGGAAGAAGCAGAAGTGCAAGAGCTGCAGCCAGGAGGAGGAAGTGGGGGATGGAGCTGCTGTTGGACATGAGCTTCCTCCGGGCATCAGGAAATGTCCAAGGAGGAAAAGGCAGTGAAAACTTTGGGACAGGTTTCCTAGATCAAACCCATGAATTCCTCTGAGCATCTACCCTCATCCCAAGTATCTGCAGTCACACATATATAGATTCTGGACTGTAGAAGACAGGCTTAGCATGACTTTTAGATGATTTCTTCTCAATTTTTTGATTTATTTTTCTACTGCCAGGTCTGAGAGGGGCATCGTGGAACCAAAGGAACCCTGAGACATTTCAGAATCCCACATGTGTTCGGTCTGTCTGAGTTGGAGTTCATTTTCTCACTGCAGGCGTCACAGTGCTGTGCTTTGCATTGGGAGCTACAAAGGGGTTAATCACACCAGTGCTTTGGCAACTGCTGAGCAGGGCTGGTGCAGCATCTGCATTGTCAGCTTCGTCCCCTGAATCGGGGGCAAGATCATGGGAGGCGATACAGACAGGTCAGTTGAGCCAAATGGACCAAAGGGACATTGCAGAATATATGGCGTCAGCTCAGCTACAAGAGCTCAGGAAAGGAACAGGAAAGGGGGAAAATCCATTTTTTTACAATACATGCCTTCTGAGCGGCTTCTCTGTGTGGTGAAGCCCTGCTTCCCATGAAGTGGCCAGGTATCGCTGCTGACAGGAAGTAGAGAGAAAATCTTTTTTTTCCCTCTTCACTTATGCATGCGCAAACTTTGGCTTTTGCTTTAGTAAAGTGCCTGATCTCAAGGTAGAAATAATTTTCCATCTTATTCTGTCTCTTCTGTCTGGCTGGGAAGGGCAGCAATAGAGCAGCTTGGTGGGCACCTGGCATCCAGGTAAGGTCAACCCACTGCAACATTGCACGGTCTCATGGAACCAAAGGACTGCTGGGAGACTGGGGGAACTCACGGAATCAAGTGGCCGTCGTGGCACTGCCCTGCATCATAGAAGCAAATGTTCCCTGGGAAACTACAGAAACCAGGGACTTAAGGGACATCATTGGGATGTGCGGGACCTCATGGAATTAAACAAACCGTGGGATATCTTTGGAACTTCATGGAATCAAAGGGATAAAACAAAAGAATTAAACCCCATGACCAGAAACCATTGGATCGAACATTTCTTTAATATGCCAGTTGGGGATTCATGGGTGTACTCTGCCATGCATGAATCAAAGAATCAGTATAAATTTCAGAGTATAAATACAGTGATACTTGAAAGACCCTCCCCTTCACAAGCAGTTTAAAATTCTCTTATGGTTTTAGGGTCAAATAGCCTCTTGGATTTTATTCGTGGAGCAAGACTGCCATCTAGCGTCCATTTCTTCTGGGAGGGGCAGTCATTTTCACAGAGTGGTCTTCTCCCTTAGCAGGCCTCGTAGCATCTCTGATTGATCTATCCGACCCCTAACCCCTAAACTAAATGCTTTAGGACCAGCTAAGACGTGTCTTAGAACTTCCCATTTGTTAAACAATGTAAGACTTTCTTCTTAACAGAACAATCTCTTATTAAACAAGTTTTCTGAGGCCTGTAAGCTAATTTCTTGAAGATGGGCATATGATACACTCTCTATTAGTTTCCATGTAACATCTACATTCTCTCTCCTACAACTAATTGTAGTCTTAAAAGAAAAGAAAAGACTGCTACCATGCCAAGAAAGCAAACCCCTTTGTTGATTAGGATTTTTATCTAAGAAAAACTTCTGATTTTCGAAGCCATTAAGGATGGAGATCCTCTCTCATTTCAGTGCCATTGTGACAATATGGGGCCTCATGTAACACATGGAACACAGAACACTGCACATTCCCAAGCAATCAAGGGGCCATTGTAACACTCCAGGGCCTCATGGAAGACGGAGGCCTCGCAGAGAGACCTCAAATCAGAGGTTTGGGCAATCCTCAACCAGAGGAAGTTCAACAAGGGGAAGTGCCAGATTTTGTCCCTGTGATGGGGCAACCCCGAATGTCCGGACAGACTGGGAATGATAGTCTGCATAGCAGCGCTGGAAAATAGCCTCTGGGGTCCTGGTGGATGGCCAGTTGGCCAAGAGTCAGTGGTGCTCTGGCGGGGGCTCACTGCTCGGTCACAGGAGGGTTTTCAGACACACGAGTCCTTTGCTTGCAGGTCTGTGATGAATGCCCTGAGGAGATGACCTGGCTTTTCCAGTGTACATGGCAATAGATCACACCCTGTTTTGGTGGTCATTTATGTCCTACGGAGGTGACAGAGATGAGAAAGAGAATGAAATTTTTGAATGTGCCTCTGAGTGCCCCTCAACCTGCTGCAAATGTGCAGATTCCAGCACATCCAGTTCAGGTGTGAGAGGCGGTTCCCTGGTCCTCTGAGCAAGAATAGCTGGACGAGGGACGCAGCAGAACTCGCTTACTGAGCCTGCATCTCCATGAATCCCAAAGCAAGTGCGAGGGGTTATGCCACGTCCGAGTTTTCTCTGGGGAAGGTGTTTCTCCCATGCACTGCCTCCCCGTGGCACTGGTGCCACAGCCCCCGACAAAACCACAAGTGGTCTTTGTCCCTAGCAAAAGTGCTCCTGCTGCTAGCCGGGATGTTCCACGGGAAAGGCCAGGAGAGGTTGAACCCGGAGGGCACTGAGCCCGGAGGGATGTTCTGCTTCTCGTGCCCCTCGACCATTCCGGCAAGCGCTTACCCTGGAGGACAATTCAGGAGTCTCTACGTGCCAAAAGAGAGATGTGAGGGAAGAAACGATGGCGGTGTAAGAAGCACATGGTCTGTCAATCTGAAGATCCTCGATACCAAACACCACCCCTGCCACCCAGTCCGGCCCCGCCGGTTCTACGGTGCAGAGCATGGACCACCGCCGCGCTGCCGCCGCTGTCGCCTGGTCTCCGCCTCCAACCAGCACCCGAGGAAAGCCCGAGAGGCGCCGGCGCCTGTCCCGGCCCCGGGGCGGATTTGTCGGAGGAGGACAGGGGAGGAGGGAGAGGAAGGCAGAGGAGGCGGAGGCGACCCGCTAGGAGCAGAGAGTCGGGGCTGTCGGGGGCAGCGGGGCGCCGGAAAGCGGATCGGCGGCTGCGGCGTTGTCGGAGAGCGGGGCTGGTGGCGCTGGCCGCGGTTTTGATCTGTGCGCAGGGCTGGCGGCCGGAGACCGTAGGGGCGGGGGCAGCCTCCTGGGGTGGACGTGCATATTCCTCGAAGTTGCCCTCCTGTCTGGTAGGTTCTTCACAAAGCTCTTCTCCCGAACTATCTTCCCAGCCCTCCCTCCCTCTGGTCCATAAAGTATTCCCTGGGAACACTCATCGCTTTTTTCTTTGTCGAGCCGTTATTCTTTTCTTGCTTTACTCTCTGTCCTTCAGTGAATTCGTGCAGTCCGTCCTTCCCCTTTCCTACTTTTCTTCCTCTCTTCGCTTGGCTTAATCCCGCAGCTTTCCATTCTTCTGTGACTTCACCAATCCACTTCTCTTTTCCGCTCACCTCTCTCCAGCAAATATTAATGGACAACATTATTAACAATCCACAGGATATTTTCTAACCTTAACAAGATCTTATACCCAAAACTCTGTTAACCCACCTATGGAGCGCCCCCAAGGACGATTAAAATCTGTAAAAGGAACTAGGCAAATCCAAGGCCCGACTTTTTACCAAAAACATAGCCTTTAGCAAACCAAGTATTAAAGGTGAAGCCTGCCCAGTGACAATACGTTCAACGGCCGCGGTATCCTAACCGTGCAAAGGTAGCGCAATCAATTGTCCCATAAATCGGGACTTGTATGAATGGCTTAACGAGGTCTTAGCTGTCTCCTACAGATAATCAGTGAAATTGATCTCCCTGTGCAAAAGCAGGAATATCCCCATAAGACAAGAAGACCCTGTGGAACTTTAAAATCTGCTACCACTCCCATTAACAATACCCACCTACAGGGCCCACTCCCCGGGATTTTGCTGGTGTGCATTTTTTGGTTGGGGCGACCTTGGAGACAAACTCAACCTCCAAATACCAGATAATCCATCTTAACCAAGAACTACCCATCAACGTGCTAATAGCAACCAGACCCAATATAATTGAGTAATGAACCTAGCTACCCCAGGGATAACAGCGCAATCTCCTTCAAGAGCCCACATCGACAAGGAGGTTTACGACCTCGATGTTGGATCAGGACATCCTAGTGGTGCAACCGCTACCAAGGGTTCGTTTGTTCAACGATTAACAGTCCTACGTGATCTGAGTTCAGACCGGAGTAATCCAGGTCGGTTTCTATCTATGTTATAACTCCTTCTAGTACGAAAGGACCGAAGAAGTAAGGCCTATACCACAAGCACGCCTTCGCACCCAGTAATGAACCCAACTAAATTACTAAGAGCTTCACCACAACTCCCTCCTAGAAAAGGACCGCTAGCGTGGCAGAGCTTGGCAAATGCAGAAGGCTTAAGCCCTTTACCCAGAGGTTCAAATCCTCTCCCTAGCTCCGACACAAATCACATGACAATTCACTTAACCCTCACTTACCTTATCATATCAATATCCTATGCTCTCTCCATCCTCATCGCCGTAGCATTTCTTACCCTAGTTGAACGTAAGATTCTAAGTTACATGCAAGCCCGAAAAGGCCCTAATATTGTAGGACCATTTGGTCTCTTACAACCTATAGCAGATGGAGTAAAGCTATTTATCAAAGAACCTATCCGTCCATCAACTTCATCCCCCTATCTATTTATATCTACCCCTATATTAGCCCTTCTCCTAGCAATTACAATCTGAACACCACTTCCCCTACCCTTTCCCCTTACCGACCTAAACCTTGGCATACTCTTCCTTCTAGCCCTATCTAGCCTGGCAGTCTATTCAATTCTATGATCAGGATGAGCCTCCAACTCAAAATATGCCTTAATCGGTGCCCTCCGAGCAGTCGCACAGACTATCTCCTATGAAGTTACCCTGGCCATTATTCTCCTATCCGTAGTTATCCTTAGTGGTAACTACACCCTCAATACCCTGGCTACAACTCAAGAGCCTCTCTACCTCATTTTCTCCTCCTGACCCCTAGCAATAATATGATATATCTCCACTCTTGCCGAAACAAACCGTGCTCCATTTGACCTGACAGAAGGAGAATCTGAACTAGTCTCAGGGTTCAACGTAGAATATGCCGCAGGACCATTCGCCTTATTTTTTCTCGCCGAATATGCTAACATTATACTAATAAACGCACTCACAACCATTCTATTCCTAAACCCTAGCTCACTTAATCTCCCTCAGGAACTCATTCCCCCTACTCTAGCTACAAAAACCCTCCTCCTTTCCGCAGGATTCTTATGAATCCGCGCCTCTTACCCTCGATTCCGATATGATCAACTCATACATTTGCTCTGAAAAAACTTCTTACCCCTAACATTAGCCTTATGCCTATGGCATACCAGCCTCCCTATCTCCTATGCAGGCCTACCTCCCTACCTAAGACACTCAAGGAAATGTGCCTGAATCCAAAAGGGTTACTATGATAAAGTAAATATAGAGGTATACCAGCCCTCTCATTTCCTAATTTTAGAAAAGTAGGAATCGAACCTACGCTAAAGGAATCAAAATCCTCTATACTCCCTCTATATTATTTTCTAGTAAGGTCAGCTAATTAAGCTATCGGGCCCATACCCCGAAAATGATGGTTTAACTCCTTCCCTTACTAATGAATCCCCAAGCTAAACTAATCTCCACAATAAGCCTGCTCTTAGGTACCTCAATCACAATTTCAAGTAACCACTGAATAATAGCATGAGTCGGCTTAGAAATTAACACTTTAGCTTTTCTCCCATTAATCTCTAAAAGCCACCATCCACGAGCCATTGAAGCCTCTACTAAATACTTTCTAACTCAAGCAGTCGCATCTATGCTACTTTTACTCTCCAGCATGACCAATGCATGATTCTCTGGCCAATGGGACATCACCCAACTAACCCACCCCATATCATGTATACGACTAACTATTGCAATTTCAATTAAATTAGGCTTAGTCCCATTTCATTTCTGATTTCCAGAAGTTCTTCAAGGCTCAACTATGACAACATGCCTCCTACTAGCCACAGTCATAAAATTTCCACCAACCACACTATTCTACCTAACATCCTCTTCACTCAACACAACTCTCCTATCTTCAATAGCTATTGCTTCCGCAGTCCTAGGTGGCTGAATAGGACTTAACCAAACCCAAACTCGCAAAATTTTAGCTTTCTCATCTATCGCACACCTAGGATGAATAACCATTATTCTCAACTACAACCCCAATCTAACTTTTATTACGTTCTATCTCTACACTGTAACAACTTCTGCCATCTTCCTCATCCTTAACACAACCAATACCCTAAAACTATCCACTGTTATATCCACATGAACCAAAATCCCATCACTCACCACAATCCTTATGCTCACCCTCCTCTCCCTCGCAGGTCTTCCTCCCCTAACAGGATTCCTACCCAAGTGGTTAATTATTCAAGAACTCACAAAACAAGAACTAACAGTACTAGCCACAGCTATTAGCCTACTCTCCTTACTTGGACTTTTCTTCTACCTACGACTGGCCTACTGTGCAACCATCACACTACCCCCAAACTTCACCAACTACATAAAACAGTGACAAACTAACAAACCAACTAACACCATAACCACAACCTTTACCTCCCTATCAATTATGCTCCTGCCACTATCTCCCATAGTACTCGCAATCCCCTAGAAACTTAGGTTATTTAAACCGAAGGCCTTCAAAGCCTTAAACAAGGACTAATCCCTCTTAATTTCTGTTAAGGTACACAGGACACTAACCTGCATCTCCTGAATGCAACTCAGATGCTTTAATTAAGCTAGAACCTCCCCCTAGACAGATGGGCTTTGATCCCATAAAATTTTAGTTAACAGCTAAATGCCCTAACCAACAGGCTTCTGCCTACTAGATCCCGGCGCATGTTTAATGCACATCAATGAGCTTGCAACTCAACATGAATTTCACTACAGAATCGATAAGAAGAGGAATTAAACCTCTGTAAAAAGGACTACAGCCTAACGTTTCTACACTGAGCCATCTTACCTATGACTTTCATCAACCGTTGACTATTCTCCACTAACCATAAAGATATCGGCACACTTTACCTTATTTTTGGTGCATGGGCTGGTATAATCGGCACAGCCCTTAGTCTCCTCATTCGAGCAGAACTAGGGCAGCCAGGCACCCTTCTAGGCGATGACCAAATTTACAATGTAATCGTCACCGCACATGCCTTCTTTATGATTTTCTTTATAGTAATGCCTATTATAATCGGAGGATTTGGCAACTGATTAGTACCTCTAATAATTGGTGCCCCCGACATAGCATTTCCACGAATAAATAACATGAGCTTCTGATTACTTCCCCCATCCTTCCTACTTCTCCTAGCATCCTCCACAGTAGAAGCCGGAGTCGGAACAGAATGAAAAGTATACCCACCCTTAGCAGGAAATCTAGCCCACGCTGGTGCATCAGTAGACCTTGCTATCTTCTCCCTTCACCTGGCAGGTGTCTCATCCATCCTTGGGGCAATCAACTTTATTACCACAGCAATCAAGATAAAACCACCTGCTCTCTCACAATACCAGACACCTCTATTCGTCTGATCTGTCCTAATTACTGCAGTCCTACTCCTCCTCTCCCTACCAGTCCTCGCTGCTGGCATTACAATGCTTCTAACAGATCGAAACCTAAACACCACATTCTTTGACCCCGCAGGAGGCGGAGACCCAATTTTATATCAACACTTATTCTGATTTTTTGGTCACCCGGAGGTCTACATCCTTATCCTGCCAGGATTCGGAACTTTTTCCCATGTTGTAGCCTATTACGCCGGTAAAAAAGAACCCTTTGGCTACATAGGCATAGTCTGAGCCATACTATCCATTGGCTTCCTAGGCTTTATCGTATGAGCTCACCACATATTTACAGTTGGTATGGACGTAGACACCCGAGCTTACTTCACATCCGCCACTATAATCATTGCAATCCCCACTGGCATCAAAGTCTTCAGCTGATTAGCAACCCTACATGGTGGAACAATCAAATGAGACCCACCCATACTATGAGCCCTAGGCTTTATCTTCCTCTTCACCATTGGTGGACTGACAGGCATCGTCCTTGCCAACTCCTCCCTAGACATCGCCCTGCACGACACCTACTACGTAGTTGCACACTTCCACTATGTACTATCTATGGGGGCAGTATTCGCCATTCTAGCTGGCTTCACACATTGATTCCCACTGTTCACCGGCTACACCCTTCACTCCACATGAGCTAAAGCCCACTTTGGAGTAATATTCTTTGGAGTCAACCTAACATTTTTCCCACAACATTTCCTAGGCCTAGCTGGTATACCACGACGATACTCAGATTACCCAGATGCTTATACCCTATGAAATACCCTATCCTCCATTGGCTCCCTCATCTCCATAGTAGCTGTAATTATACTAATGTTCATTATCTGAGAAGCCTTCGCATCCAAACGGAAAGTAGTGCAACCAGAACTTACCTCTACAAACATCGAATGAATTTACGGCTGCCCTCCTCCCTACCATACCTTCGAAGAACCAGCCTTTGTCCAAGTACAAGAAAGGAAGGAATCGAACCCTCATAAGCTGGTTTCAAGCCAACCGCATCAAACCACTCATGCTTCTTTCTTATGGGTTGTTAGTAAAATCATTACATAGTCTTGTCAAGACTAAATCACAGGTGAAAACCCAGTACATCCCATTTCAACTCCATGGCCAACCACTCTCAATTTGGTTTTCAAGACGCTTCATCCCCTATTATAGAAGAACTTATTGAATTTCACGACCACGCCCTAATAGTCGCTCTAGCCATCTGTAGCCTAGTCCTATATTTACTAGCTCTTATACTTATAGAAAAACTATCCTCTAATACCGTCGACGCACAAGAAGTAGAACTTGTCTGAACAATCCTACCCGCCATTGTCCTAATCATGTTAGCCCTCCCATCCCTTCAAATCCTCTACATAATAGACGAAATCGATGAGCCTGACCTCACCCTCAAAGCCATTGGCCACCAATGATACTGATCCTATGAGTACACAGACTTCAAAGACTTATCTTTTGACTCTTACATACTACCAACTACAGATCTATCACTCGGCCATTTCCGCCTCCTAGAAGTTGATAACCGCATCGTCATTCCAATAGAATCCCCAATTCGAATTATTGTTACAGCTGATGACGTTCTCCACTCCTGAGCTGTTCCTAGCCTTGGTGTAAAAACCGATGCAATTCCAGGACGACTAAACCAAACTTCCTTTATCACAACCCGTCCTGGAATCTTCTACGGTCAGTGCTCAGAAATCTGCGGAGCCAACCACAGCTTCATACCTATCGTAGTAGAATCAGCCCCTCTAACACACTTCGAAAACTGATCTTCACTTCTAACATCCTAATCATTAAGAAGCTATGAACCAGCACTAGCCTTTTAAGCTAGAGAAAGAGGATTATTCATCCTCCTTAATGACATGCCCCAACTAAACCCCGCACCTTGACTTTTTATTATACTTACTTCGTGATTCACTTTTTCTCTTATCCTGCAGCCCAAACTCCTACTATTTACCCCAACCAACCCTCCCTCCAACAAAACACTACTCACTACAAAACCCCACTCCTGAAACTGACCATGAACCTAAGCTTCTTTGATCAATTCATAAGCCCAACCCTCCTCGGAATCCCTCTTATCCTCATCTCACTGTTATTTCCAACCCTATTACTTCCTTCTCCTGGCAATCGATGAATTACAAATCGTCTCTCAACTCTTCAGCTCTGATTCCTCCACTTAATCACAAAACAACTAATAACCCCATTAAACAAAAAAGGCCATAAATGAGCCCTAATCTTATCATCATTCATAATTATACTTCTAACAATTAACCTATTAGGCCTCCTACCTTATACATTCACACCTACCACCCAACTATCAATAAACCTAGCCCTCGCCTTCCCTCTATGACTTGCCACCCTGCTAACAGGCCTACGAAACCAACCCTCAGCTTCTCTTGGACACCTTCTACCAGAAGGCACCCCAACACCTCTAATTCCTGCTCTCATCATAATTGAAACAACAAGCCTTCTCATTCGTCCCCTGGCCTTAGGAGTTCGCCTCACAGCCAACCTCACAGCTGGACACCTACTCATCCAACTCATTTCAACAGCCACTACCGTCCTCCTTCCCATCATGCCCACCGTGTCTCTTCTAACTATAACTATTCTACTCCTCTTAACAATTCTAGAAGTAGCCGTAGCAATAATCCAAGCATATGTCTTTGTACTTCTTCTAAGCCTTTACTTACAAGAAAACATTTAACCCTTAATGACACACCAAGCCCACTCATTTCACATAGTAGACCCAAGCCCTTGACCCATTTTTGGAGCAGCGGCCGCCCTCCTCACCACCTCTGGACTAGCCATATGATTTCACCACAACTCTATCCAACTCTTGCTCCTAGGCCTACTCTCTATAGTCCTAGTGATACTCCAATGATGACGTGACATCGTACGAGAAAGCACATTCCAAGGCCACCATACCCCCACAGTCCAAAAGGGCTTACGTTACGGGATAATTCTATTTATTACATCCGAAGCATTCTTCTTCCTAGGATTCTTCTGAGCATTCTTCCACTCCAGCTTAGTTCCCACCCCAGAACTCGGAGGGCAATGACCCCCTATAGGGATCAAACCTCTAAACCCAATAGAAGTTCCCCTACTAAATACTGCTATCCTCCTAGCCTCAGGAGTCACTGTTACATGAGCACATCACAGCATCACAGAGGGTAATCGAAACCAAGCTACCCAAGCTCTACTTATAACCGTACTATTAGGATTCTACTTTACAACACTTCAAGCAATAGAATATTATGAAGCCCCATTCTCAATTGCCAACGGAGTCTATGGATCGACCTTTTTCGTTGCCACAGGATTCCATGGCCTCCACGTAATCATTGGATCCTCCTTCCTCTTGATTTGCCTCCTCCGCCTCGTAAAATTCCATTTCACATCCAACCACCACTTTGGCTTTGAAGCAGCGGCCTGATACTGACATTTTGTTGACATTATCTGACTGTTCCTCTACATAACAATCTATTGATGAGGATCTTGCCCTTCTAGTATATTAATTACAATTGACTTCCAATCTCTAAAATCTGGATAAAACCCAGAGAAAGGCAATTAACATAATCCTCTTTATATTCACAATTTCCATATCACTGTGTATCATCCTAACTTCACTAAACCTCTGATTAGCCCAAATAAATCCAGATTCAGAAAAATTATCCCCATACGAGTGTGGCTTTGACCCACTGGGCTCTGCCCGCCTCCCATTTTCAATCCGATTCTTCCTTGTCGCAATCTTATTCCTCTTATTTGACCTAGAAATTGCCCTCCTACTGCCCCTCCCATGAGCTACTCAACTCCTCTCCCCTCTCACTACCCTAACATGAACCTCTGCAGTCATTCTCCTCCTCGCACTAGGGCTAATCTATGAATGAATTCAAGGGGGCTTGGAATGAGCAGAGTAACTTCAGAAAGTTAGTCTAGCAAAGACAGTTGATTTCGGCTCAACAAACCACAGTCCCACCCCGTGACTTTCTCAATGACCTTTCTGCATCTAAGCTTCTACTCTGCCTTCACCCTAAGCAGTTTAGGACTAGCCTTTCACCGAATACACGTAATTTCTGCCCTACTATGCTTAGAAAGTATAATACTATCAATATATATTGCCCTCTCTATGTGACCTATTCAAACTCAGACAACATCCCCCACCTTAATACCCATCCTTATGTTAGCGTTCTCAGCCTGTGAAGCAGGCACTGGCCTAGCAATCCTAGTAGCTTCCACCAGAACTCATGGATCAGACCACTTACACAATCTAAACCTTCTACAATGTTAAAAATTATTCTTCCCACAATCATATTACTCCCCATAACCCTCTTATCTCCCCCAAAATTTCTATGACTCAATGTCACCTCGCACAGCCTCTTAATTGCAACCGCTAGCTTACAATGGCTTCCTTCAACCTATTATCCTAGCAAAAACCTATCATCATGACTTGGAACCGACCAAATTTCATCCCCCTTATTAGTTCTATCTTGTTGACTTCTACCTCTTATAATTCTAGCAAGCCAAAATCACCTTCAACAAGAACCTCCTACACGAAAATATATTTTTACCATAACCATAATCCTCACTCAACCATTCATTATCTTAGCCTTCTCAGCCTTAGATCTGATACTATTTTATATCGCATTCGAAGCTACCCTAATCCCCACCCTAATCCTAATCACACGATGAGCTAGCCAACCAGAACGTTTAAGTGCTGGAATCTACCTCTTATTTTATACACTAATTAGCTCTCTCCCCCTACTGGTAGTAATTCTCTATCTTCACACTCAAACAGGAACTATACACATGACTATAATAAAACTTTCACACTCACCTCTTACAAACTCCTGAACAGGCCTCATATCAAGTCTAGCCCTGTTGCTTGCTTTCATAGTAAAAGCTCCCCTTTACGGTTTACACTTATGACTCCCAAAGGCTCACGTAGAGGCGCCAATCGCAGGATCTATACTCCTAGCTGCGCTCCTCCTCAAACTTGGAGGATATGGCATTATACGTATCTCAATAATTACAAACTCCCTATTAGACTACCTCTACTACCCATTTTTAACCCTAGCCTTATGAGGGGCACTAATGACAAGCTCCATCTGCCTACGCCAAATCGACCTCAAGTCATTAATCGCCTACTCCTCAGTAAGCCACATAGGTCTAGTCATTGCCGCAACAATAATCCAAACCCACTGATCCTTTTCAGGGGCCATAATCCTAATAATCTCACATGGTCTCACCTCTTCCATGCTATTTTGCCTAGCTAATACAAACTATGAACGTATACATAGTCGTACTCTCCTTCTAACACGAGGCCTACAACCCCTTTTACCTCTTACAGGACTCTGATGACTCCTGGCCAACTTAACAAACATAGCCCTTCCCCCTACTACTAACCTAATAACTGAATTAACTATCATAATTGCACTCTTCAACTGATCCACCTTTACCATTATCCTAACTGGGACCGCAACCCTACTAACTGCAGCCTATACCCTCTACATGCTCCTTATAATCCAACGAGGCCCAACTCCAACCTATATTACAACCATCCAAAATTCAAATACACGAGAACATCTCCTTATAACACTTCATATCCTACCCTCCCTCCTCCTCATCCTAAAGCCAGAGCTAATCTCAGGAATTCCCACATGCAAGCATAGTTTTAAACCAAACATTAGACTGTGATCCTAAAAATAGAAGTTAAACTCTTCTTGCCTGCCGAGGGGAGGTTTAACCAGCAAGAACTGCTAACTCTTGCATCTGAGCCTAAGACCTCAGCCCCCTTAATTTTAAAGGATAATAGCAATCCACTGGTCTTAGGAGCCATTCATCTTGGTGCAAGTCCAAGTAAAAGTAATGGACTACCCATTAATCCTCAACACTTCTATATTTTTGACCCTGGCTACCCTCTCTATGCCTATCTTACTCCCCCTCCTATCCAAAAACTTTCTAAACTCTCCAACAACCATCATGCACACTGTTAAAACTTCCTTTATAATTAGTTTAGTTCCCATAATCCTCTCCATCTACCTGAATATAGAAAATACCACTTTCTATTGAGAAAGAAAATTTATTGCAAACTTCAAAATCCCCTTTAGCCTTAAAATAGACCAATACTCCCTAACACACCTTTATATCCTCTTAAAATTCTTCTCCGTATTGGCTTGACTGCTGCTGTGCCCTTTGTTTTGGGCAAAAATATCCAGTGCAAAAACACTTCCGACGGCTTTTCTTCAGCTCCCTGCCGGGGTCTGCAGGTAGAGCCCAGGTGCAGCAGGACCCATTGGTAGAGACCAGCGGGAGCAGTGAAATCACCAAGTGCTCACACGTCAACATACGAAACGGTGAATTTATCCATTCCTACTGGCAGCTCCCGGGTCACAGCCCCGGTCCAGAGAGCTGCGGGCGCCAACGGGACGGCTGTGGGTGACGGGTGATGGTCTTTCCACCATCCTCTGGCTCTCCGGGCACCGTCATGGAGACGAGTTGGGTATTAGCGCTTCTATTAAAACAGGGTTTTCAGCCATACAAAGAGAACAGGCTTGAGTACCTGGGTGCCAAGTGACGTAAAAAGCACAGCGCAGCGCAAGAGGCACCAGTGCTAGAACACTGAATTTAGCCCTGGCCTATCAAATCCTCATCTCACTAAACTTAATAATGCGTCAGATTATGCTTCCATGTTGCCTCTGGCACGACCTCCAGTTTTCTCCAGGCTGCCCAAATAGTTAGAGCTCTCTGTTTTCAGGACAAGCATACATATTTCAGGTGTTCCCTAGTCTTCTGAGTAGAGAAGTGACACAACTGGGATCTCATCACGGAGACTGTATCTCCATTGGTCCAAAGCGGGTGGGAGATGCCATGCCCTGATTTCTCATGGGCAGGTGCTTCACCCATGCACTACTTCAGCGTAGAACTGGTGCCACAGCCCAAGACTAAAACTAAGGTGCTATTTGTCTCTAGCAGAAATGCTCCTGCTGAGAGCTCCGCTCCCCACAGACGTCGATTGGTCTCCCGGTGTATTGCAGCCCCCGTAAGCCATGGCCCACTGCAAACAGAGAGATTTGAATATGTTGCCAGCCGGGGAAAACTGGAAGTAGTGCCAGAGGCAGCCTACAGGTTGAAAGGGATGCATTAATAAAGTTAGTGAGATGAGAGTTTGATAGACCGGGAGCAGCTTTGGAATGATCTCCTGATTTTCTAGAGAAAAGGAGAAATGTGTGACTGCAGAGAGAGCCGAGATATCTTTTGGTGGTAGCATGTGGAGGAGAGGACAGACGGAGAGGGATAGTGAAGTTGAAGTGGCGAGCAGAGATAGAAGGAGGCCTGAGCTTTCACTTCTTTCCCTCTTTATTTCTTTAGAGAAGTAAGATCGCCTGGAGTGAGCGCATGAAGGACAGCAAGTACATGATCTGCAGCGATGTTTCTCTATTCAGTTGTATTCCCCCACGGGGCCTGAAAAGGCAGTTGACTATTTCCTGGGAGGAAAAAGAATGCATTTATGAAAAGTTGGGATATAGAGAGGAGGTGTACCAGATAGAAAGTGACGTCGAGGTAGCCAAAATTCATGCTGAGACGAACCTGCCTGTTTGCCGAGAGTGTCAGAAATCTCCACCCTGTGCCGAGAGAAGAGAGCTGCCAGAAACGAATCTCTTAGAGGGGGAGCAAAGGAAGCAGGAGGGCCGAGAAATGAACTGTACTTTCAGTACCTCAAATACTCTCTTTGGGTTTCTCCCTCCCCAAGCAACAGCCCATCTGGCTCCCCCAGCCGATGGCATTCTGAGCATTGCCTGGCTCTGGGGTCTCACTCATGAGCAGAGATTGTTCCCGGTCAGCTCTCAGTGCAGTCCTCCCATCCCCAGTTACAATCACCTGCTCTGCTGCACACCCGTTGATGTGCTTTTGGGAGCTCCCGGCTTCTACTCTTCTGCACCTTTCACATCTTCCCGTGCTGTCCTCAGCTCTCTGGGCTGCTTGCAGCTTCCTCGGAGAACACGTGTCTCGTCCGTTTCTGTGGCTTTTCTCCTGTCCTTCTTCATCTGCCTGGGAAGAATGCCTCTCTCCCAGCTCCCCGGGAAAGGGAGATGAGCCCTGCTGGGCAGCAGCCCAGTGTCTCTAGATTTGCCTTTCTCTTCTGCGAAAACGCAAAATCTGAGAGGAACGTGGCTCCAGCAGGGCTGCTGGATATCCCAGCTCCAGCGATGGCAAGGAGAGCATATGCCCTAGAGAATGTACTGAAGGATGAGCAGGGAACAGGATGAAGACCCTGACGCACATGCAGGGAGCACATGGGGCAACTACCAGAGTGCTGCTTGTGAGTGGTGGGGCTAGGAGAGCCCTGACCCACCCAGGGCAGTTGAAGGTCTGGGGGCTTGGCAGATGGAGACCCTTACACCCAGCCCCTTCCCTAAACCAAGTCCAGAGGGATCCCAGGCACCCATCACTCCACAGGAAACAGAGGCTTTCACATGCTTCCCAGGTGGAAGAGCATTATCGAGTTCACCCTCCTTATGCCTGTGTGCTCCTGAAAATTTTCTACCATCTTAAATATCAGAGGAGAGATAACACATTTAGAGGAAGCTGAGAATTCTGCATTTTTACTGAGAGGCTAATGAAGGATGGTCCTGCAACCACCCTTCCTGAGGCCAGGGCCATATGGTTGGAGGTCTCTCCTTTCTTACTGTTTTGCTTTCCTCTCTCACCACCTCTAACGCTTGGTCTGGCTTGGTTGCACCTCGCTCCTTTCGCACTGTCTGCCTTCACAGCTACTTCAGAACACGTCCGAGATGTAGTGTTCAGATCCTTGACGAGTGACACTCCAAATCTTGCGGACCCTTTCTCTCTGTCTTTTCCACACTCCAGGCAAGGCAAGAACCCCTCCTCCTATCCAAAGAGAAAGATCTTCATGAACAAGGGAATCGCGGTTCCTACCTGGAGTGGATCAAAATAACCAGGAGACGATGCCTCAAGAGAAGGTAGGGACACACCTGACAACTTACTGCAGGATGCCCAGATTTGCACTGCCCTGTGCTGTATAGATCACTTTGCAATCAGGCATTCTGTCGCAAGCCTGCGCTCTGTGTAGGAATGAAAAGCCATGTTTTCATAAGGGTGGTAATTTGCTCTGCCGTAGAACCAATTAACCGAGTTTTGTTTCTAAGAGAATCCCCTGAAATCTCTGAAGACGACAGTGTCAATGAGTCCGTGTCCGCCAGGGTCCAGGAATACAGAGCCGCTTCCCATGATGGGGTCCGGAGAGCCAGAGGACGGCGGAAAGACCGTCTCCCGTCACCAACAGCCACACCGTTGGCGTCCGCAGCTCTCTGGACCATTTAGCAGCGCGTACGAGGAGATCGGGGCTGTTACCCGGGAGTTGCCGGTAGGAATGGATACGGTCTCCGGCCACCGGCCCTGCGCACAGAACAAAACCGCGACCAGCGCCGCCAGCCCCGCTCCCCGACAACGCCGCAGCCGCCGATCCGCTTCCCGGCGCCCCGCTGCCCCCCGCGAGCCCCGACTCTCTGCTCCTAGCAATTCGCCTCCGCCTCCTCTACCTTCCTCTCCCTCCTCCCCTGTCCTCCTCCGACAAATCCGCCCCGGGGCTGGGAAAGGCGCCGGCGCCTCTCGGGCTCTCCTCGGGTGCTGGCTGGAGGCGGAGGCCAGGAGAGAGCGGCAGCAGCGCGGCAGCTGTCCGTGTTCTGCACCGTAGAACCGGCGGGGCCGGGCTGGGCTTGCGAGAATGGTCGAGGGGCACGAGAGGAAGAACATCCCTCCGGGCTCAGTGCCCTCCGGACTCAACCTCTCCTGGCCTTTCCAGTGGAACATCCCGGCTAGCAGTAGGAGCACTTTTGCTAGGGACAAAGACCCCTTGTGGTTTTGTCGGGGGCTGTGGCACCAGTGCCACGGGGAGGCAATGCATGGGAGAAACACCTTCCCCTGAGAAAACTCGGACGTGGCATAACCCCTCGCACTTGCTTTGGGATTCATGGAGATACAGGCTCAGTAAGCGAGTTCTGCTGTGTCCCTCGTCCAGCTCTTCTTGCTCAGAGGACCAGGGAACAGCCTCTCACACCTGAACTGGATGTACTGGAATCTGCACATTTGCAGCAGGTTGAGGGGCACTCAGAGGCACATTCAAAAATTTCATTCTCTTTCTCATCTCTGTCACCTCCGTAGGACATAAATGACCACCAAAGCAGGGTGTGATCTATTGCCATGTGCACTGGAAAACCCAGGTCATCTCCTCAGGGCATTCATCACAGACCTGCCATCCGCTCCTGGCACTCACAATAGAACCACAACTCACCCGGCACACAGAGATTCTTTTGCCTTCCTTGGAGAGACCGGAAGAACTAGACAGGGTGTATCTGCATTGCACAGACAAGTCTTGAGCACACACCTGCTGTTGGTGTGGGGAGATGACCCTGAGCAAGAACAATTGCCATCAACCTCCTGGGGAGACCTTGAAGATATGTGGGACAAAGAGTGTCTCGGTGTCACATTGCATTTACAGTTCTAAATCCTGGCAAAGCCCATGCGTGCAGCTCTGGAATGTGCTTCTCTTGGACAGAGCTCCGGGTTTCCGTCTCTCAGGCGGTGGGGCATCTCAGATAGTGGCAGAGTAGGTGGCACCCCCACAAGGGCTTAGGTGCATCCAGGCTCCTGGCGTGGCAGCAGGAAACCCAGGAGATACTGCCCCTGCTGCCATGAACTGTCTGTGTCTGTGTGCAAGCAAAGGACTCGTGTGTCTGAAAACCCTCCTGTGACCGAGCAGTGAGCCCCCGCCAGAGCACCACTGACTCTTGGCCAACTGGCCATCCACCAGGACCCCAGAGGCCATTTTATAGCACTGCTATGCAGAATATCATTCCCAGTCTGTCCGGACATTCGGGGTTGCCCCATCACAGGGACAGAATCTGGCACTTCCCCTTGTTGAACTTCCTCTGGTTGAGGATTGCCCAAACCTCTGATTTGAGGTCTCTCTGCAGGGCCTCCGTCTTCCATGAGGCCCTGGAGTGTTACAATGGCCCCTTGATTGCTTGGGAATGTGCAGTGTTCTGTGTTCCATGTGTTACATGAGGCCCCATATTGTCACAATGGCACTGAAATGAGAGAGGATCTCCATCCTTAATGGCTTCAAAAATCAGAAGTTTTTCTTAGATAAAAATCCTAATCAACAAAGGGGTTTGTTTTCTTTTCTTTTAAGACTACAATTAGTTGTAGGAGAGAGAATGTAGATGATACATGGAAACTAATAGAGAGTGTATCATATGCCCATCTTCAAGAAATTAGCTTACAGGCCTCAGAAAACTTGTTTAATAAGAGATGGTTCTGTTAAGAAGAAAGTCTTACATTGTTTAACAAATGGGAAGTTCTAAGACACGTCTTAGCTGGTCCTAAAGCATTTAGTTTAGGGGTTAGGGGTCGGATAGATCAATCAGAGATGCTACGAGGCCTGCTAAGGGAGAAGACCACTCTGTGAAAATGACTGCCCGTCCCAGAAGAAATGGACGCTAGATGGCAGTCTTGCTCCACGAATAAAATCCAAGAGGCGATTTGACCCTAAAATCAGAAGAGAATTTTGGACTGCTTGTGAATGGGAGGGTCTTTCAAGTATCACTGTATTTATACTCTGAAATTTATACTGATTCTTTGATTCATGCATGGCAGAGTACCCCCATGAATCCCCAGCTGGCATATTAAAGAAATGTTTGATCCAATGGTTTCTGGTCATGGGGTTTAATTCTTTTGTTTTATCCCTTTGATTCCATGAAGTTCCAAAGATATCCCACGGTTTGTTTAATTCCATGAGGTCCCGCACATCCCAATGATGTCCCTTAAGTCCCTGGTTTCTGTAGTTTCCCAGGGAACATTTGCTTCTATGATGCAGGGCAGTGCCACGACGGCCACTTGATTCCGTGAGTTCCCCCAGTCTCCCAGCAGTCCTTTGGTTCCATGAGACTCTGCAATGTTGCAGTGGGTTGACCTTACCTGGATGCCAGGTGCCCACCAAGCTGCTCTATTGCTGCCCTTCCCAGCAAGACAGAAGAGACAGAATAAGATGAAAATTATTTCTACCTTGAGATCAGGCACTTTACTAAAGCAAAAGTCAAAGTTTGTGCATGCACAAGTGAAGAGGGAAAAAAAAGATTTTCTCTCTACTTCCTGTCAGCAGCGATACCTGGCCACTTCATGGGAAGCAGGGCTTCACCACACAGAGAAGCCGCTCAGAAGGCATGTATTGTAAAAAAATGGATTTTCCCCCTTTCCTGTTCCTTTCCTGAGCTCTTGTAGCTGAGCTGACGCCATATATTCTGCAATGTCCCTTTGGTCCATTTGGCTCAACTGACCTGTCTGTATCGCCTCCCATGATCTTGCCCCCGATTCAAGGGACGAAGCCGACAATGCAGATGCTGCACCAGCCCTGCTCAGCAGTTGCCAAAGCACTGGTGTGATTAACCCCTTTGTAGCTCCCAATGCAAAGCACAGCACTGTGACGCCTGCAGTGAGAAAATGAACTCCAACTCAGACAGACCGAACACATGTGGGATTCTGAAATGTCTCAGGGTTCCTTTGGTTCCACGATGCCCCTCTCAGACCTGGCAGTAGAAAAATAAATCAAAAAATTGAGAAGAAATCATCTAAAAGTCATGCTAAGCCTGTCTTCTACAGTCCAGAATCTATATATGTGTGACTGCAGGTACTTGGGATGAGGGTAGATGCTCAGAGGAATTCATGGGTTTGATCTAGGAAACCTGTCCCAAAGTTTTCACTGCCTTTTCCTCCTTGGACATTTCCTGATGCCCGGAGGAAGCTCATGTCCAACAGCAGCTCCATCCCCCACTTCCTCCTCCTGGCTGCAGCTCTTGCACTTCTGCTTCTTCCTGGGCATCTCCCTGGCTGCCCTCCTGGGCAACGGCCTCATCCTCAGCGCCGTAGCCTGCCACCACCACCTGCGCACCCCCCAGGGACTTCTTCCTGCTCCACCTCTCCCTCACACACCCGGGCTCCATCTGCACCACTCTCCCCAAAGCCATGGCCAATTCCCTCTGGAACACCAGGGGCATGTCCTACTCAGGATGAGCTGCACAGGTGTTTTTTGCTTTTCTTCTTGATCACAGTGGAGCTTGCCCTTCTCACCATCATGTCCTATGACCGCTACATGGCCATCTGCAAAGCCCTTCACTAGAGGACCCTCCTGGGCAGCAGAGCTTGTGCCCACGTGGCAGCAGCTGCCTGGGCCACTGGGAAGTGGGTCTGACCCTGAGGCTGCAGGAGCTGCCGCCTGAGCTGATGATCTCCTGAGCAGTCCAGACATGCAGTCACTGTCCCTGTCCTCTATTGCCTCCCTTTCTTGCTGCACGACCAGAAACGACTGTGTTGCTCTGCTGGGCTGGGGCGGGGCAGGGAGATGGGGGGACCAGGGAGGGGCTGGTCTGGGCAGTTCCAGTGAGTAGAAAACCCCAATGTTCATCTGAAGTGTAGGAGTGGGCAGGGTGGGAGCATTACAGGGCTGAGGTGGCTCCAGGCTCTGGGAGTGGTAGCAGGAGCCCAGGGAGACACTGCCCCTGCTGCAATGAACTGCCTGTGTGTGTGCCAGGGAAGGACTCGTGTCTCTGAACACCCCCGTGTGTGCATCAGTCCAGCTCAGGGTTGGACACCTCTCAGAGCCCTGACACATTTCTCTGTGTGACTCCAGGAAAACCCCCGCTGTGCCAGGGAATTACCAGATCCTTTGCTGTCACCCTCCTGGTGTCCTGTGTAGTGATGAAACTAGAAAAGGTGATCATCATACCCTGGTAATTTTCTAAGAGGAGAAATGTCACTGCTGGAAAGAAGTGTCACTGCTGGAAAGAAGTGTCACTGAAGAGGTGAGAAGAGGGAACATCATTGTTTCCTTCAGTCTGTTCCACAGCAGGTTCCCCTGGAGCCCCAGGGACACCTGCGGGGAACCCAGAGGGGCAGAGAAAGGGCTGCCTTTGGCTCTTGCTGTGCTGCTCAGCTGGGCCGGGCTCCTGGCACACAGGGAAATCCTGGCAAGCGGGCAGCACTGCAGAGAGACAGCTCTGCCCAGGAGCAGCTCTTCTGCACAGCCCAGCAGGGCCGAGGGCACTGCCTGTAGGCACGAGAGAAGAGAAGAAAGGCAAAGGGAGGTTAAAGGTAGCAGAAAGATGGGAGGTGTTCAGCTGAGACTTCCTTCCACAACTTCACACTCCTCTGCAGAGTGAGTCTACAGGTGCAGGGCAATGTCGCTTGTGTTCCTGGAGGAATCTCCTAAAGCTACCACATGCCACAGCCTTGCACATCTGCCAGGACTCTCCCAGTTTCTCTGTTGCGCCGGAGGAGGATGTTCTCCAGGGCAGGCCTTCCCTGCAGCACCGTCAGAGGGACAGCGCAGGTGGGCTCCTTCTCCCAGGGATGCCTGCAGGCTGGGAAGGTGGGGGTGCAGCCAGGGGTGCCCGGGGCTGTCCTGCAGAGCAGGGTCCCTGTGCTCCGGGGTTCTTTGTGCCAGGGCAGGGACTTTGCTGCCTGCTGGGGTCAGGTCTCATCCTGCCTGGGTAGTTGCCCACCCCTCTGCAGGGAGAAGCTGTCGGTGGGTGGTGAGAACCCCAGTAGGAGCCAGGTAGGTTCTTCCTGCCGTTGGATGAGGTGTGTGTGGTCAGGGCTGTGGGAGGTCAGGGCTGCTCCCACATCCAGATCACACCAGCACATTTCCAAGAGCACTGTCAAATGGGAAGGACAAAGTACAATTATTAGGAAGGAATGGAGCTTTTCTCAGTCAGTGTTTTCAGTTTCCTACTCCTGAGGAATCTGGGGGTTGAGAAATGGAAAAGGAGCTCCCATGTTGGACAAGTCACTGAGACTCCTGAGCTGTAACTTGGAATGCACAAGTGCTTCTGTAAGCAACTTCCTAAAGTGCTTTCGGCCTCTGCTCTGCTTTTGACAGAAGCAGCATCACTTCTGCTGGACCCATCTGTTTTTTCTTTATCTGCCCTTTTCCACCTGCAAAAAGAAAAGTTGCCCAGTCAGTGCGCTGCAGACAGGCAGGTTTCTCTCAGGTTAGGGTTAGGGTTAGGGTTAGGGTTAGGGTTAGGGTTAGGGTTAGGTTTTGAGTTAGGGTTAGGGTTAGAAAGGGTTAGGGTTAGGGTTAGGAAATTTAGGGTTAGAGTTAGAGTTAGCAAAAGTTAGGGTTAGGGTTAGGGTTAGGTTTAGGGTTAGCAAAAGAAAGGGTTACTGTTAGGGTTAGGGTTAGGGTTAGGGGTATGGGTAAGGGTTAGGGTTAGGAAGAATTTATCTCAGTGCGCGATCTAACAATCGCGGTTTTAGCCCATTCTGGACACGCAGCGGTGCCCAGTAAGCCCCTCTCAGGCTATAAGCCCGATTCATTGCCCACCGCTGTCAGAATCTTGTGCTTTTTCTCTTGGGTCTCTGCTTTTGCTTTTGCTGTTCTGTTGCGTGTCTGTCAGAATATCCACCACCGTCCAGTATGTACTCTACTTCTATAGAGCACTGTCCCCTAACCCCAACATTAAAAGAGAGACTGGAAGCTATGCGCAAACCCTATTCCCTAACCCTAACCCTAACCAAGAGACTGCAAGCTATGCGCAAACCTTTTTCCCTAACCCTAACCTTAAAAAAGAGACTGCAAACTATGCGCAAACCCTGTTACCTAACCCTAACCTTAAAAAAGAGACTGCAAGCTATGCGCAAACCTTTTTCCCTAACCCTAACCTTAAAAGTGAGAATGCAAGCTATGCGCAAACCCTTTTCCCTAACCCTAACCCTAAAAACAAGACTGCAAGTTATGCGCAAACCCTCTTCCCTAACCCTAACCTTAAAAAAGAGACTGCAAACTATGCGCAAACCCTGTTACCTAACCCTAACCTTAAAAAGAGACTGCAAGCTATGCGCAAACCCTTTTCTCTGAACCTAACCTTAAAAAAGAGACTGCAAGCTATGCGCAAACCCGATTCCCTGACCCTAATCCTAAAAAAGCGAATGCAAGCTATGTGGAAACCCTGTTCCCTAACCTTAACCTTAAAAAAGAGACTGCAAGCTATGCACAAAACCAGTTCCCAAACCCTAACTTTAAAAAAGAGACTGCAAGCTACTAGGGTTAGGGTTAGGGTTAGGGTTAGGGTAAGGGTTAGGGTTGGGGTTAGGGTTTAGGGTTAGGGTTAGGGTTAGGGTTGGGGTAAGGGTTAGGGGTTAGGGTTGGGGTTAGGGTTAGGGTTAGTCAGAATCTGTCTCAATGTGCGATCTAACTATCGCGGGTTTACCCCATTCCAGGAACGCAGTGGTGCCCAGTAAACCCCTCTCGGGCTATAAACCCGATTGAGTGCCCACCGCTGTCAGAATCTTTTGCTTTTTCTCTTGGGTCTCTGCTTTTGCTGTTGCTGTTCTGTTGCGTGTCTGGCGGAATACCCACTGCCGTCCGGTATGTACTCTGCTTCTATAGAGCACTGGCCCCGCCCACTGGGTGGAGTCAAGAGGTGGAGTCCGTGTTGATTGTTCTGCGTCACTGGTTCCGCCTACTGGGCAGAGTCAGTGCTGATTGGTGTTACAACCCGCCCCAGGAAAAGGGGAGAGGGGGTAACTCAGGTTTTTATTAATAATTCCCTTGGGGTGGATTAAAGTGAAACGACACTAAATAATCGGTGTCTGAAAACATATACTGGCAAGGTTTATTTTAACAATTCTGTATCAACAGGCATGCGAGCAGTTTGGGTGCTGTCATACCACAATGTGACACAGAGATAACCTTTGGGGGGGGAAAGAAAATGCATAGGGGAGAGAAAGGCAGGATAAGAGCAAGGGAGAGTAAGAGAAAGAAAAGCTGAGAGTGGACAGATGTATATAGTCACCGCCCACGGGGTCCAGCGATGCTTCCATGTCTGTCAGTTGAAGTGGTGGCCTTGATCTGCTGGGGGTGAAGGAGGGAAGTCCCCATACTCCAAGAAGTTATGAGTTATAGCCATGATTAGTGTCACGGACCATGCCTCGAGCCTCCAACATCTCGAGGGTTGCAGTCTCTCTTCTAAGGTTAGGGAACAGGCTTTGGGCATAGCTTGCAGTTACTGTGTGGACCAATTGTCAGAGACTGAAATGGTTAATGATTTATGCATTCTAGGAGACTTTTCAAGCTTTTGACTTGCATGATACCTCTGATGAGCAGTTGGGCCCCTCCCTCCCTCCAGTGCTGACGGTGTGAAGCCCTGAAAAGGCAAGAGCTGAGCTTACAGGCTTTTGAATGTTGATATATCTGATGAGGAATCAGGCCCCTCCCTCCCTCTGCTATGAGATGTTAGGGTTAGGGTTAAGGTTAGCAAGGGTTAGGGTTTAGGTTTTAGGGTTTACGGTTTGGGGTTTAAGGTAGCGTTAAACCATCATTTTCGGGGTATGGGCCCGATAGCTTAATTAGCTGACCTTACTAGAAAATAATATAGAGGGAGTATAGAGGATTTTGATTCCTTTAGTGTCGGTTCGATTCCTACTTTTCTAAACTTAGGAAATGAGAGGATTGGTATACTTCTATGTTTACTTTATCATAGTAACCCTTTTGGATTCAGGCACATTTCCTTGAGTGTCTTAGGTAGGGGGGTCGGCCTGCATAGGAGATAGGAAGGTTGGTATGCCATAGGCATATGTTAGGGGTAAGAAGTTTTTTCAAAGCAAATGTATGAGTTGATCATATCGGAATCGAGGGTAAGAGGTGCGGATTCATAAGAATCCTGCGGAAAGGAGGAGGGGCTTTGTAGCTAAAGTAGGGGGAATGAGTTCTTGAGGGAGATTAAGTGAGCTGGGCTTTAGGAATAGAATGGTTGTGAGTGCATTTATTAGTATAATATTAGCATATTCGGCAAGAAAAACCAAGGCGAATGGCCCTGCAGCATATTCTACGTTGAACCCTGAGACTAGTTCAGATTCTCCTTCTGTCAGGTCAAATGGAGCGCGGTTTGTTTCGGCAAGAGTGGAGATATATCATATTATTGCTAAGGGCCAGGAGGAGAAAATGAGGTAGAGAGGTTCTTGAGTTGTAGCTAGGGTATTGAGGGTGTAGTTACCACTAAGGCTAATTACGGATAGGAGAATAATGGCTAGGGTAACTTCGTAAGAGATAGTTTGTGCGACTGCTCGGAGGGCGCCGATTAAGGCATATTTTGAGTTAGAGGCTCACCCTGATCATAGAATTGAGTAGACTGCCAAGCTAGATAGAGCTAGAAGGAAGAGTATGCCAAGGTTTAGGTCAGTAAGGGGAAAGGGTAGGGGAAGTGGTGTTCAGATTGTAATTGCTAGGAGAAGGGCTAAGAGAGGAGTAGATATAAATAAGTAAGGGGATGAAGTTGATGGACGAATTGGTTCTTTAATGAATAGCTTTACTCCATCTGCTATAGGTTGTAAGAGGCCAAATGGTCCTACAATATTAGACCCTTTTCGGGCTTGCATATAACTTAGAATCTTACGTTCAACTAGGGTAAGAAATGCTACGGCGATGAGGACGGAGAGAGCATAGGATATTGATATAATAAAGTAAGTGAGGGTTAAGTGAATTGTCATGTGGTTTGCGTTGGAGCTAGGGAGAGGATTTGAACCTCTGGGTAAAGGGCTTAAGCCTTCTGCATTTGCCAAGCTCTGCCACGCTAGCGGTCCTTTTCTAGGAGGGGGTTATGGTGGAGCTCTTAGTAATTTAGTTGGGTTCATTACTGGGTGCGAAGGCGTGCTTGTGGCATAGGCCTTCATTCTTCGATCCTTTCGTACTAGAAGGAGTTGTAACATAGATAGAAACCGACCTGGATTACTGCGGTCTGAACTCAGATCACGTAGGACGGTTAATCGTTGAACAAACGAACCCTTGGTAGCGGTTGCACCACTAGGATGTCCTGATCCAACATCGAGGTCGTAAACCTCCTTGTCGATGTGGGCTCTTGAAGGAGATTGCACTGTTATGCCTGGGGTAGCTAGGTTCATTAATCAATTATATTGGGTCTGGTTACTATTAGCACGTTGATGGGTAGTTCTTGGTTAAGATGGATTGTCTGATATTTGGAGGTTAAGTTTGTCTCCAAGGTCGCCCCAACCAAAAAATGCACACCAGCAAAATCCCGGGGGAGTAGGTCCTGTGGGTGAGTATTGTTTATGGGAGTGGTAGCAGATTTCAAAGTTCCACAGGGTCTTCTTGTCTTATGGGGTTATTCCTGCTTTTGCACGGGAAGATCAATTTCACTGATTATCTGTAGGAGACAGCTAAGACCTCGTTAAGCCATTCATACAAGTCCCGATTTATGGGACAATTGATTGCGCTACCTTTGCACGGTTAGGATACCGCGACCGTTGAACGAATTGTCACTGGGCAGGCTTCACCTTTAATACTTGGTTTGCTAAAGGCTATGTTTTTGGTAAACAGTCCGGGCCTTGGATTTGCCTAGTTCCTTTTACAGATTTTAATCGTCTTTGGGGGCGCTCCATAGGTGGGTTAACAGAGTTTTGGGTATAAGGTCTTGTTAAGGTTAAAAAATATCCTGTGGATTGTTAATAATGTTGTAATGTAAGCTTGCGCCATAGAGGGGATCCCTAGTTACTTATTTTAGCATAAATTCTCTTATTTAATATAAGTTGGCCTATTGGGGAAGAGAGAGTCATGAGGAAGTTTAGATTTTTTTAGGTGAGGAGCTTTGACGCATTCTTTAATGGTGGCTGCTTGAAGGCCCACAATTAAGCTGTAATTAAATTTATCCGCTAGGGGAGAGTGTATTCTTTTTTAAAGGAGCTGTACCTCCTTTAAATAGCCCTTAATTCGCTTCATGTGGGTTGAGTGTAGTCCTGGGAGGTGAATTAAGAGGGAACTAAGATTCATTTCATAGGCAACCAGCTATCACCCAGCTCGATTGGCTTTTCACCACTACTAACGAGTCTTCCCACTCTTTTGCAACAGAGATGGGTTTGCTCAGTAGATAGCTGCTCGTAAGTAGCTCGCTTGGGTTTCGGGGAAGCAAGCTTAAATTGGCGTTCTGCTTGGGTAGTTCTGGCTAAATCATGATGCAAAAGGTACAAGGGTTGGTCTTTGCTATTTATTGCTTGGTTTGTCATTACTATTTCATTCTTCCCTTACGGTACATGATCTCTATTGCATCTTGAGTTTACCTTTCTATCGCCTAGACTAGGTTGAGTGAGAGAATGTTTTGATTTAATGGGTAGTATTAACTTAGTTTCTATGTAATCTGGTAGAAGAGCTAGAGTTAGGCTTCAAGGCGATCTGATATGGAACAGATATCTTTCAGGTGTAAGCTGAATGCTTTAGTTATAGCTACGTCTTGGTAGACTAAGTGCACCTTCCGGTACACTTCCCTTGTTACGACCTGCCTCATCTCCGGCTTAGGGGTTTATTATAAATAAAATTAATCCTAGCTTGTGAGGAGGGTGACGGGCGGTATGTACGTGCTTCAGAGCCAGCTTAAAGGAGGCATTATTATCCTGCTTTACTGCTAAATCCGCCTTTTAGGAGTGATTTCACACTCCTTGCGTGAGGTATTCTATGCTAGAAAATGTAGCCCATTTCTACCATCTCATGAGCTATACCTTGACCTGTCTTATTAGTGGGATGTTGCTGTTGTGCCCACTGTTAAACCCTCAGTTTAGGGGTGGGCTGACGACGGCGGTATATAGGCTGATTTGGCAAGGGATGGTTGGGTGTATCGTGGGTTCTCGGTTATAGAACAGGTTCCTCTAGGTGGGTTTGGAGCACCGCCAAGTCCTTAGAGTTTTAAGCGTTTGTGCTCGTAGTTCTCAGGCGGATGCTTAAGTGGTGAAAGCACCGGGAGTTAGGGCCAGGTATAGTGGGGTATCTAATCCCAGTTTGTGTCCTGGCTTTCGTGGAGTTTTGTTGATCATGAAGCTAAGATCATTTCTATGGGAGTATTGGATGCATCTTGTGCTTATAACAGCTTGGTTACATTTCAGTCTTAGTTGAAGTGATAATGAAAAACCACTCTTTACGCCGTATAAAGTTAATTTGGGTTTCTTGTGTGACCGCGGTGGCTGGCACAAGATTTACCAACCCTGGTAAGTTGCTTTAACTAAGTCAAGTTTACACTTATTGCTTAATATTAATTACTGATGAAAACCCGTGGGGGTGTGGCTAGGCAAGGCATTTTGGGCTACAATTGGAGTGGTGTGCCTGATGCCTGCTCCTGCTGTCTTTTTAAGGTGCTGAGGGCATTTTCACTGGGATGCGGATACTTGCATGTATATATTTGGCAAGAACTAACTGTAAGGTTAGGACTAAGTCTTTTTTGTCCTTGGGTATGTGTAATAGCCGTCTTAACATCTTCAGTGTTATGCTTTATTGTAAGCTACAAGGACTAAGGCTGTTATAGGCATAGTGATTATTATTGGGGCTTGTTTTAGTTGTAGTAATAGTTGATATTGATTTGGGATTTGTTTAGTGGTTGGAGAAGTAGTTCTAGTGGATAACAAGAATGTGTTGTTGAGAAGTTAGAAGAGTAGAAAGGGGCAGGATTGTAGTGTTGTGGGCGGGTTTGTTAAGGTTTTATGTTCTTGTAGTTGAAATTACAACGATGGTTTTTCAGGCCAAAGGTCTTGGATAGAGGCCAAGCAGGAATTGTTATGACGTACGTACTTTATACTATTTTTAAGTGTTAGTTTTATTTTGGGAGGACTAGCAGTTGCTTCCAATCCTTCTCCATACTATGCAGTAGTGGGGTTAGTGTTGGCGTGTATTGTAGGGTGTGGATGGTTAATGAGTTTGGGGGTGTCTTTTGTATCACTAGTGTTATTTCTGGTATATTTAGGTGGGATGTTAGTGGTTTTTGTGTATTCGGTTTCATTGGCAGCAGATCCATTTCCTGAGACCTGAGGGGACTGGCAGGTTGTTGGGTATGGTGCTGGGTTAGTTTTAGTGTTGGGGGGTGGGGTGTTTATTATAGGGTTATCTGAGTTAGAGTGGTTGGGGATAAACACGGTGGATAGTGGGGGTGTTTTATCTATTTGGTTGGATTTTGAGGGAGCGGCTATGTTTTATTCTTGGGGGGTGGGACAATTTTTAATTGCGGACTCGGTCTATTGCTGACGTTGTTTGTTGTGCTAGAACTTGTACGAGGGTTGTCTCGTGGGGCAATTCGGGCGGTTTAAGGAGGTGTGGTTCAGAGAATAGTTTAATGAAAATGCCAGCTTTGGGAGTTGGTGATAAAGGTTTGATTCCTTTTTTTCTGAAGGGTTGGAAAAAAGTTTGGGACCAACTGTTAAAGGTGTATGTGGGTGGAATATTAGTTAGAGTTGTGGGGGCGATTAATTGGGGAGGTAAGAGGGTGAAAGGAAATGATGGGGTAGATTAAAGTGTAAACAAACAAATGTAGAAATGAATGATGAAAGGAAATGCTGGGGTAGATTAAAGTGTAAACAAACAAATGAACAAATGAATGATGAAAGGAAATGCTGGGGTAGATTAAAGTGTAAACAAACAAATGAACAAATGAATGATGAAAGGAAATGATGGGGTAGATTAAAGTGTAAACAAACAAATGAACAAATGAATGATGAAAGGAAATGATGGGGTAGATTAAAGTGTAAACAAACAAATGAACAAATGAATGATGAAAGAAATGATGGGGTAGATTAAAGTGTGTTAAAAAAATTTAACAAATTGATGATGCAAATGTCTGAATTGGAAAATTAGGGGAATGGAAAGTTTGTAAAATTTGAAATTTTTGTTAAAAAATTTAAAAACAAAAATTAATGATGAATAGAGGGAAAGTCCCTAGATCATTGCAAAAAATGACAAAATTTTTGTCATTTTTTGTGAAATTGACGACAAAAAATATGTCTGGCGTGCATTAATTAAATTGCAACTTGATGAGAGACGTAATGGAAAAACCAAGCCAACAGCACGTGACAGTGCATCAGTGCAACAGTATGAGACCGAATAACACTTGAAACCATATCATTAATTTTCACGCGAAAGTGAGAAAACCGCTCGCCGACCATAAGGGGTCCATGTCAACCATATATGGGAGCCCCCTGGCAGAGCACTCTGAAGGGCTTAATGAGATCTACCCCAAAAAAAAAAACCAAAAGTTTAGAAGAGAGAAAATGCCGCGATCACGAGGTCCAGGTTGGCCGAACATCCCCAACCATTAGTAACGGAGCGCAAGTTTAGGAAAATTAAGCAAGTTATGGCCCTGACCGAGGAACCAGAGGCGACAAAGAGCAAGTTATGAGAGTGGGTTATTGGTGGAAAGGGAAAGAATACACCTGAAGCTGGACATGATAAACATTACTAACGCCGGGTTGCTGGTTTCTCGTGAGGAGTACGACTAATAAATAACCCAGCACTTCTTGGTTGGTACATAGAGCAAGGTTAAGTGGTGAGTGGTCCATGGACCATGGATTTTAGGTTCTGTGACGTTCCTCGTATTGAGAAGGATTTTATGCGAAAATTAGCAGTTTTAGGTTTTAGTTCGTTTGGCGGGATTATTCCTAGAACATGACATGTTATGTCCTTGTGTGGGAATGTGCCTAGATCTGTGAATGACAAGTTTTGGATTGTATGGGAGATAGTATGGAAATTTGGATGGTTTTTGCAATAATAGTATGTCAGATTTTCCTACATGCATGTTATGTCTAATGTGGTGGAGGATGCTATGCAAAGTAATACATACCGTAGGGTATGGGGGGAGGGGGGGCCCTCCCCTTGATGTACGTGTTGATTGGAAAGTTGGGGGGTGCTTGGATATTTTTTGGAAAACTCTAAGAAGGGGGCGGCCTTCAGTCTTTGGTTTACAAGACCAACGTTTTTTATAAACTATTAGAGTGGTTAGAGGTTGAGTATCTTATTTTCTAGGAGACTAGTAATGGGGAATAAGATGAGAATGATTGTGAAGTAGGTAGCTGAGGCGAGTTGTCCGATGATAATAAATGGATGTTTGACTGGTTGGCTACCGATTCATGTAAGGATTAAAAGATTTGTTACTAGGATTCAGAATAGAAGTTGGGAGAGAGGTCGGAAGGTTATAGTTCGTTGCTTTGATATGTGGAGGAATGGGGCTAGAAATAGAATTAAGACGGAGGCGGCTAGGGCTAGGACTCCTCCTAATTTGTTGGGGATTGATCGTAGGATGGCATATGCAAATAGGAAGTACCACTCAGGTTTAATGTGGGGAGGTGTTACTAATGGGTTTGCAGGTGTAAAATTTTCTGGATCTCCTAAGAGGTTGGGTGAGAATATGGCAAGTGTTATTAGAGGAATGAGGAGGAACAAAAGGCCTAGAATATCTTTTATTGAGAAATAGGGGTGGAATGGGATTTTGTCGCAGTCTGAATAAATACCTAAGGGGTTGTTTGAGCCTGTTTTGTGTAAGAAAGTTAAGTGGATGAGGGTGAGACCTGCAATTAAGAATGGGAGGAGGAAGTGGAGGGCAAAGAACCGGGTAAGTGTAGGGTTGTCAACTGAGAATCCTCCTCAAGCTCATTCTACAAGTGTTTGACCAATGTAAGGAATTGCTGAGAATAGGTTAGTAATTACTGTAGCGCCTCAGAATGATATTTGGCCTCATGAGAGGACATATCCTACGAAGGCAGTTGCTATTAGAGTTAAGAGGAGAATAACTCCTGTGTTTCAGGTTTCTTTATATAGGTAGGAACCATAGTAGAATCCTCGTCCAATGTGTAGGTAAATGCATATGAAGAAGAAGGAGGCGCCGTTTGCATGGAGGTTTCGGATTAGTCAGCCGAATTGAACATTTCGGCATGTATGGGCGACGGACGTGAATGCCAGGGTGATATCCGCTGTAAAATGTATTGCTAGTAGGAGGCCAGTGGTGATTTGGATTGTTAGACAGATGCCAAGAAGAGATCCAAAGTTTCATCAGGCGGAAATGTTTGGTGGTGTTGGGAGGTCAATTAAAGAATTGTTGATTATTTTTAGAAGGGGGTGATGTTTTCGTAAGTTAGGGGCCATTAATTCTTAGTTCTGTGTAAATAAGATTATAATTAAGATAGATAGAGCGAAGGATCCTAGATAGGTTTTGATTAGTCCGGAGTGTAGAGTAGTTGAGATTTTGGATACTTTGAGTTGAAGGGTCGCTAGTCCTTCTGGGCCTATTTTTTTATATCAGGATAGGTCGATTAAATGGGATGCAATGTTCTGGCCGTTGTTTAGGAGTTTAGTAGAGCTGAGGCGGTGTATAAGGGGGTTAAAATATCCTAGAGTGCTGGAGAAGTTTATAGTGATATTTTGTTTGGGGGCGGAGAAGGTATGTGTGAGTTTTGATAGTTCTAATGCCAGAATGATACCTAATGTTGTAATAATGATAGCAGTGGTTTTTGTGACCAGTGGTATGGTTATAGGAGGGGTTTTTGTAGGGGAGATATAAGAGGTAATTAATAGACCAGCTATAATACTTCTGAGAGCGAGACGAGTAATTGGGTTTGTGACTGCTGGGTTGTTTTCATTGATGGGAGTAATGGAGGGAATCCGGGTGTAGTCAGTTTGTACTAGTAGGGCTATAGGTAGGCTGTAAGTTGCAGTAAAAGCTGTAGCTATGAGGGTTAGGCGGAGTGCTCAGGTGTTTAGATAGGAGGTGTTAAGACTTTGGATAATGAGATCTTTTGAGTAAAACCCTGCTAAAAATGGTGTTCCTATGAGAGCTAAATTTCTGATTGTCAGGCATGAGGTAGTTGTAGGGAGTAGTTTCTGTAATCCTCCTATTTTTCGAATGTCTTGTTCACCATTAAGGCTGTGAATGATAGACCCAGAGCAAAGGAAGAGTATGGCTTTAAAGAATGCATGCGTAGAGATGTGTAGGAAGGCTAGTTGAGGTAGATTTAGGCCAATAGTGACTATTATTAGTCCTAGTTGGCTGGATGTAGAGAAAGCAATAATTTTTTTGATGTCGTTTTGGGTAAGAGCGCATGTAGCGGCAAATAGGGTGGATAGGGCACCTATACAAAGGCCCATAGTTAGGGCAATTTGGTTGTTACATAATATGTGGTGAGTGCGAATAAGTAGAAAGATTCCGGCAACTACTATTGTGCTGGAATGGAGTAGGGCAGATACAGGGGTTGGCCCTTCTATAGCTGCTGGGAGTCATGGATGCAGGCCAAATTGGGCGGATTTACCTGTGGCGGCTAGGATGAGCCCTAAGAGAGGGAGAAGGGATATTTGGGTTGGGGAGGATTGCTGTTGAATTTCTCAAGTGTTTATTGAGGATGCCAGTCATGCTATGCAGAGGATTAGTCCAATATCCCCAATACGGTTGTAAAGTACGGCTTGAAGTGCAGCGGTGTTGGCTTCTGCTCGACCGTGTCACCATCCAATCAGGAGGAAGGATATAATTCCGACTCCCTCTCAGCCGATAAATAAGAGGAATATGTTATTAGCGATGATTAGGATGAGTATTGCAATGAGAAAGATTAGAAGGTAAAGAGAGAATTTTGTGGTGTGGGGTTCTGAGGCTATATATCATGTTGTAAATTGAAGAATAGATCATGTTACGAATAGTGCAATAGGAAAAAACGTTAAGGAGTATTGGTCTATTTTAAGGCTAAAAGGGATTTTGAAGTTCGCAATAAATTTTCATTCTCAATAGAAAGTGGTATTTTCCATATTTAAGTAGATGGAGAGGATTATGGGAATTAAACTAACTATGAAGGAAGTTTTAACAGTGTGTATGATGGTTGTTGGAGAGTTTAGATAGTTTTTGGATAGGAGGGGGAGTAGGATGGGTATAGAGAGGGTAGCCAGGGTCAAGAATATAGAGGTGTTGAGGATTAATGGGAAGTCCATTACTTTTACTTGGACTTGCACCAAGATGAATGGCTCCTAAGACCAGTGGATTGCTATTATCCTTTAAAAGTAAGGGGGCTGAGGTCTTAGGCTCAGATGCAAGAGTTAGCAGTTCTTGTTGGTTAAACCTCCCCTCGGCAGGCAAGAAGAGTTTAACTTCTATTTTTAGGATCACAGTCTAATGTTTGGGTTAAAACTATGCTTGCATGTGGGAATTCCTGAGATTAGCTCTGGTTTTAGGATGAGGAGGAGGGAGGGTAGGATATGAAGTGTTGTAAGGAGATGTTCTCGTGTATTTGAATTTTGGGTGGTTGTAATATAGGTTGGAGTTGGACCTCGTTGGGTTATAAGGAGTATGTAGAGGGTATAGGCTGCAGTTAGTAGAGTTGCGGCTCCGGTTAGGATAATGGTGAAGGTAGATCAGTTGAAGAGTGCAATTATGATAGTTAATTCAGCTATCAGGTTAGTGGTAGGAGGAAGGGCTATGTTTGTTAGGTTGGCTAGGAGCCATCAGATTCCTGTTAAAGGTAAAAGGGGTTGTAGGCCTCGTGTTAGAAGGAGAGTACGACTATGTATGCGTTCATAGTTTGTATTAGCTAGGCAAAATAGTATGGAAGAGGTGAGTCCATGTGAAATCATTAGGATTATGGCCCCTGAAAAGGATCAGTGGGTTTGGATTATTGTTGCGGCAATGACTAGACCTATGTGGCTTACTGAGGAGTAGGTGATTAAAGACTTAAGGTCGATTTGGCGTAGGCAGATGGAGCTTGTCATTAGTGCCCCTCATAAGGCTAGGGTTAAAAATGGGTAGTAGAGGTAGTCTAATAGGGAGTTTGTAATTATTGAGGTACGCATAATGCCGTATCCCCCAAATTTGAGGAGGAGCGCAGCTAGGAGTATGGATCCTGCGATTGGTGCCTCTACGTGGGGTTTTGGGAGTCATAGGTGTAGTCCGTAAAGGGGAGCTTTCACTATGAAAGCGAGCAATAGGGCTAGACTTGATATGAGGCCTGTTCAGGAGTTTGTAAGAGATGAGTGTGAAAGTTTTATTATAGTGATGTGTATAGTTCCTGTTTGGGTGTGAAGATAGAGGATCACTACTAATAGGGGAAGAGAACTAATTAGTGTATAAAATAAGAGGTAGATTCCAGCACTTAAACGTTCTGGTTGGCTACCCCATTGTGTGATTAGAATTAGGGTAGGGATTAGGGTAGCTTCGAATGCGATATAAAATAATATCAGTTCTAAGGCTGAGAAGGCCAAGATAATGAATGGTTGGGTGAGGATTATGGTTATGGTAAAAATATATTTTCGTGTGGGAGGTTCTTGTTGAAGGTGATTTTGGCTTGCCAGGATTATAAGAGGTAGAAGTCAACAAGATAGAACTAATAAGGGGGATGAAATTTGATCAGTTCCAAGTCATGGTGATAGGTTTTTGCTAGGGTAATAGGTTGAAGGAAGTCATTGTAAGCTAGCGGTTGCAATTAAGAGGCTGTGCGAGGTGACATTGAGTCATAGGAATTTTGGAGGAGATAGGAGGGTTATGGGGAGTAATATGACTGTGGGGAGAATAATTTTTAACATTGTAGAAGGTTTAGATTGTGTAAATGATCCGATCCGTGAGTTCGGGTGGAAGCTACTAGGACTGCTAGACCGGTGCCTGCTTCACAGGCTGAGAATGCTAACATAAGAATGGGCATTAAGGTGGGGGATGTTGTTTGGGTTTGAATAGGTCATATGGAGAGGGCAATGTATATTGATAGTATTATGCTTTCTAAGCATAGCAGGTTAGAAATTAGGTGGATTCGGTGAAAGGCTAGTCCTAGACTACTTAGGGTGAAGGCAGAGTAGAAGCTTAAATGCAGAAAGGTCATTGAGAAAGTCACGGGGTAGGACTGTGGTTTGTTGAGCCAAAATCAACTGTCTTTGCTAGACTAACTTTCTGAAGTTATTCTGCTCATTCTAAGCCTCCTTGAATTCATTCATAAATTAGCCCTAGTGCGAGGAGGAGAATGACTGTGGAGGTTCATGTTAAGGTAGTGAGGGGGGAGAGGAGTTGAGTAGCCCATGGGAGGGGCAGTAGGAGGGAAATTTCTAGGTCGAACAAGAGGAATAAGATTGCGACAAGGAAGAATCGGATTGAAAATGGGAGGCGGGCATAGCCCAGTGGGTCAAAACCACATTCGTATGGGGATAATTTTTCTGAATCTGGATTTATTTGAGCTAATCAAAGGTTTAGTGAAGTTAAGATAATACATAGTGATAGAGAAATTGTGAATATAAAGAGGATGATGTTAATTGCCTTTCTCTGGTTTTGATCCAGATTTTAGAGATTGGAAGTCAATTGTAATTAATATACTAGAAGGGCAAGATCCTCATCAATAGATTGTTATGTAGAGGAACAGTCAGATAATGTCAACAAAATGTCAGTATCAGGCCGCTGCTTCAAAGCCAAAGTGGTGGTTGGATGTGAAGTGGAATTTTACGAGGCGGAGGAGGCAAATCAAGAGGAAGGAAGATCCAATGATTACGTGGAGACCATGAAATCCTGTGGCGACGAAAAAGGTTGATCCATAGACTCCATCGGCAATTGAGAATGGAGTTTCATAATATTCTATTGCTTGAAGTGCTGTAAAGTAGAATCCTAATAGGACGGTTATAAGTAGGGCTTGGGTAGCTTAGTTCCGATTGCCCTCTGTAATGCTGTGATGTGCTCATGTGACAGTGACTCCTGAGGCTAGGAGGATAGCAGTGTTTAGTAGGGGGACTTCTATTGGATTGAGAGGTTTGATTCCTATAGGAGGTCATTGTCCTCCGAGTTCTGGAGTGGGGACTAAGCTGGAGTGGAAGAATGCTCAGAAGAATCCTAGGAAGAAGAATGCTTCGGATGTAATAAATAAAATTATTCCGTAACGTAAGCCCTTTTGGACTGTAGGGGTATGGTAGCCTTGGAATGTGCTTTCTCGTATGATGTCACGTCATCATTGGAGTATCACTAGGATTATAGAGAGTAGGCCTAGGAGTAAGAGTTGGATAGAGTTGTGGTGAAATCATATGGCTAACCCAGAGGTAGTGAGGAGGGTGGCTGCTGCTCCAAAAATGGGTCAAGGGCTTGGGTCTACTATGTGAAATGAGTGGGCTTGGTGTGTCATTAAGGGTTAAATGTTTTCTTGTAAGTAAAGGCTTAGAAGAAGTACAAAGACATACGCTTGGATTATTGCCACGGCCACTTCTAGAATTGTTAAGAGGAGTAGAATTGTTCTAGTTAGAAGGGACACGGTAGGTATAATGGGAAGGAGGACGGTAGTGGCTGTTGAAATGAGTTGGATGAGTAGGTGTCCTGCTGTGAAGTTGGCTGTGAGGCGAACTCCTAAGGCTAAAGGGCGAATGAGAAGGCTTGTTGTTTCAATTATGATGAGGGCAAGAATTAGAGGTGTTGGGGTGCCTTCTGGTAGGAGGTGTCCAAGGGAAGCTGAAGGTTGGTTTCGTAGGCCTGTTAGCAGGGTGGCAAGTCATAGAGGGAAGGCGAGGGCTAGGTTTATTGATAGTTGGGTAGTAAGTGTGAATGTGTAAGGTAGGAGGCCTAATAGGTTAATTGTTAGAAGTATAATTATGAGTGATGATAGGATTAGGGCTCATTTATGGCCTTTTTTGTTTAATGGGGTTATTAGTTGTTTTGTGATTAAATGGAGAAATCAGAGTTGAAGAGTTGAAAGATGATTTGTAACTCATCGATTGCCAGGAGAAGGAAGTAATAGGGTTGGGAATAACAGCGAGATGAGGATAAGGGGGATTCCGAGGAGGGTTGGTCTTATGAATTGTTTAAAGAAACTTAGGTTCATGGTCAGTTTCAGGAATGGGTTTTTATAGTGGGTAGTGTTTTGTTGGAGGGTGAGTTAGTTGGGGTAAATAGTAAGAGTTTAGGTTGAAGGATAAGAGAAAAAGTGAATCATGAAGTTAGCATGATAAAAAGTCAAGGTGCGGGGTTTAGTTGGGGCATGTCATTAAGGAGGGTGAATAATCCTCTTTCTCTAGCTTAAAAGGCTAGTGCTGGTTCATAGCTTCTTAATGATTAGGATGTTAGAAGTGAAGATCAGTTTTCGAAGTGTGTTAGAGGGGCTGATTCTACTACGATAGGTATGAAGCTGTGGTTGCCTCCACAGATTTCTGAGCACTGACCGTAGAAGATTCCAGGACGGGTTGTGATAAAGGAAGTTTGGTTCAGTCGTCCTGGAATTGCATCGGTTTTTACACCAAGGCTAGGAACAGCTCAGGAGTGGAGAACGTCATCAGCTGTGACAATAATTCAAATCGGGGATTCTATTGGAATGACAATGCGGTTATCAACTTCTAGGAGGCGGAAATGACCGAGTGGTAGATCCATAGTTGGTAGTATGTAAGAGTCAAAAGATAAATCTTTAAAGTCTGTATATTCGTAGGATCAGTATCATTGGTGGTCAATAGCTTTGAGGGTGAGGTCAGGCTCATCGATTTCGTCTATCATGTAGAGGATTTGAAGGGATGGGAGTGTTAGTATAATTAGGACAATGGCAGGTAAGATTGTTCAGACAAGTTCTACTTCTTGTGCGTCGATGGTGTTGGAGGATAGTTTTTCTATAAGTATAGGAGCTAGTAAATACAGGACTAGGCTACAAATGGCTAGTGCGACTATTAGGGAGTGGTCGTGAAATTCAATAAGTTCTTCTATAATAGGGGATGAAGCGTCTTGAAAACCAAATTGAGAGTGGTTGGCCATGGAGTTGGGATGGGAGGTGCTGGGTTTTCACCTGTGATTTAGTCTTGACAAGACTATGTAATGATTTTACTAACAACCCATAAGAAAGAAGCATGAGTGGTTTGATGCGGTTGGCTTGAAACCAGCTTATGAGGGTTCGATTCCTTCCTTTCTTGTACTTGGACAAAAGCTGGTTCTTCAAAGGTATGGTAGGGAGGAGGGCAGCCGTGAATTCATTCAATGTTTGTGGAGGTAAGTTCTGGTTGCACTACTTTCCGTTTGGATGCGAAGGCTTCTCAGATAATGAACATTAGTATAATTCCAGTTACTATGGAGATGAGGGAGCCGATGGAGGATAGGGTGTTTCATAGGGTATAAGCATCTGGGTAGTCTGAGTATCGTCGTGGTATACCAGCTAGGCCTAGGAAATGTTGTGGGAAGAATGTTAGGTTGACCCCAAAGAATATTACTCCAAAGTGGGCTTTAGCTCATGTAGAGTGAAGGGTGTAGCCAGTGAACAGTGGGAATCAATGTGTGAAGCCAGCAAAAATGGCGAATACTGCCCCCATAGATAATACATAGTGGAAATGTGCAACTATGTAGTAGGTGTCGTGCAGGGCGATGTCTAGGGAGGAGTTGGCAAGAACGATGCCTGTTAGTCCACCAATGGTGAAGAGGAAAATAAAGCCTAGGGCTCATAGTATGGGCGGGTCTCATTTGATTGTTCCACCGTGTAGGGTTGCTAGTCAGCTGAAGACTTTAATGCCAGTGGGGATTGCAATAATTATGGTGGCGGATGTGAAGTAAGCTCGGGTATCTACGTCCATTCCAACTGTAAATATGTGGTGAGCTCATACGATAAAGCCTAAGAAACCAATGGATAATATGGCTCGGACTATGCCTATGTAGCCAAAGGGTTCTTTTTTACCGGCGTAGTAGGCTACAACATGGGAAATAATTCCGAATCCTGGTAGGATAAGGATGTAGACTTCTGGATGGCCAAAAAACCAGAATAAGTGTTGATATAAAATTGGGTCTCCGCCTCCTGCGGGGTCAAAGAATGTAGTGTTTAGGTTTCGATCTGTTAGAAGCATTGTAATGCCAGCAGCGAGGACTGGTAGGGAGAGGAGAAGTAGAACTGCAGTAATTAGGACGGATCAAACGAATAGAGGGGTTTGGTATTGTGAGAGAGCAGGTGGTTTTATATTGATTGCTGTGGTGATAAAGTTGATTGCCCCAAGGATGGATGAGACACCTGCCAGGTGAAGGGAGAAGATGGCAAGGTCTACTGATGCACCGGCGTGGGCTAGATTTCCGGCTAGGGGTGGGTATACTGTTCATCCTGTTCCGGCCCCGGTTTCTACTGTAGAAGATGCTAGAAGAAGTAGGAAGGATGGAGGAAGTAGTCAGAAGCTCATGTTATTTATTCGTGGAAATGCTATGTCGGGGGCACCAATTATTAATGGTACTAATCAGTTACCAAACCCTCCGATTATAATAGGCATTACTATAAAGAAAATTATAACGAAGGCATGTGCGGTGACGATTACATTGTAAATTTGGTCATCACCTAAAAGGGTGCCTGGCTGTCCTAGTTCTGCTCGAATGAGGAGACTAAGGGCTGTGCCGATTATACCAGCTCATGCGCCAAAAATAAGGTAAAGTGTGCCGATATCTTTGTGGTTAGTGGAGAATAGTCAACGGTTGATGAAAGTCATAGGTAAGATGGCTGAGTGTAGAAGTGTTAGGCTGTAGTCCTTTTTACAGAGGTTTGATTCCTCTTCTTATCGATTCTGTAGTGAAGTTCATGTTGAGTTGCAAGCTCATTGATGTGCATTAAACATGCGCCGGGATCTAGTAGACAGAAGCCTGTTGGTTGGGGCATTTAGCTGTTAACTAAAATTTTATGGGATCAAAGCCCATCTGTCTAGGGGGAGGTTCTAGCTTAATTAAAGCATCTGAGTTGCATTCAGGAGATGCAGGTTAGTATCCTGTGTACCTTAACAGAAACTAAGAGGGATTAGCCCTTGTTTAAGGCTTTGAAGGCCTTCGGTTTAAATAACCTAAGTTTCTAAGGGATTGCGAGTACTATGGGAGATAGTGGTAGGAGTATAACTGATAAGGAGGTAAAGGTTCTGGTTAGGGTGCTAGTTGGTTTGTTAGTTTGTCATTGTTTTATGTAGTTAGTGAAGTTTGGGGGTAGTGTGATGGTTGCACAGTAGGCCAGTCGTAGGTAGAAGAAAAGTCCAAGTAAAGAGAGTAGGGTAATAGCTGTGGTTACTACTGTTAGTTCTTGTTTTGTGAGTTCTTGAATAATTAACCATTTGGGTAGGAATCCCGTTAGGGGAGGAAGACCTGCAAGGGAGAGGAGAGTGAGCATAAGGATTGTGGTTAGTGATGGAATTTTGGTTCATGTGGATATAACAGTGGATAGTTTTAGGGTATTGGTTGTGTTAAGGATGAAGAAGATGGCGGAAGTTGTTACAGTATATAGATAGAACGTAATTAAAGTCAGATTGGGGTTATAGTTGAGAATAATAGTTATTCATCCTAGGTGTGCGATAGATGAGAAATAAAAAGATTTTCTCTCTACTTCCTGGCCACTTCATGGGAAGCAGGGCTTCACCACACAGAGAAGCCGCTCAGAAGGCATGTATTGTAAAAAAATGGATTTTCCCCCTTTCCTGTTCCTTTCCTGAGTTCTTGTAGCTGAGCTGATGCCATATATTCTGCAATGTCCCTTTGGTCCATTTGGCTCAACTGACCTGTCTGTATCGCCTCCCATGATCTTGCCCCCGATTCAGGGGACAAAGTCGACAATGCAGATGCTGCACCAGCCCTGCTCAGCAGTTGCCAAAGCACTGGTGTGATTAACCCCTTTGTAACTCCCAATGCAAAGCACAGCACTGTGACGCCTGCAGTGAGAAAATGAACTCCAGCTCAGACAGACCCAACACATGTGGGATTCTGAAATGTCTCAGGGTTCCTTTGGTTCCACGATGCCCCTCTCAGACCTGGCAGTAGAAAAATAAATCAAAAAATTGAGAAGAAATCATCTTAAAGTCATGCTAAGCCTGTCTTCTACAGTCCAGAATCTATATATGTGTGACTGCAGATACTTGGGATGAGGGTAGATGCTCAGAGGAATTCATGGGTTTGATCTAGGAAACCTGTCCCAAAGTTTTCACTGCCTTTTCCTCCTTGGACATTTCCTGATGCCCGGAGGAAGCTCATGTCCAACAGCAGCAGGCGACCCTTGTATAACAAGGAATGAATGATGCTCCTCGTGCGGTGGTGAGACAAAGAGAAGTTTATTCAAAATTCCTACTCTTAAATCCCTGCGTACCATGTGACTTCTTCAGCCAATAGAGTTATATGTGACTGCGCATGTCCCCTCGGGCCCATCGCCCTGGCACATCCCCTGTGCATCCAGACACGCCTCCCACATATCCCCTCTCTCTAATATCTTAAAGAAGTCACAAAAAGCAGTGCAAAAAACAGTGCAAACAACCAGAACATTGTAAACTACCAAGCTTCGCAGCGACCCAGCGCATTGCTTCGCTTAGCTTCTTAACTCTAATATAAACCTTTTAAAACCTTATATTCCTATAGGGTAGTGCAACTTGGATAATTATTTTATTAACTTGGGGCCTTTAGCCCAACTGTGTGTAAACTATAACTTTTATTAATCTGAGGGTTTTTTAATAACTGGGGATTTCAAACTTTATTCAAGAAACAGGGTAAGCATATCAAAACTCAATTCTTTCAAGGTGACCTTGTGGTGTAGGTAATGTGGTCTTGTGAGGTATTCTGTGTTTTTATGTTTTCCAGTCACACAACTCTCTTATTCATTCACTCATCTCACACACCACGGCCGTCATCATTCACGCATACACATACACACACCAATATTTGCAGTTTGCTTGTCACCACATTGGTCATTAATATAAACTGAAACATAACATAACTGTTTTTAAACTCCTGAGTTATCTGGTTCCTGCAGCTGTGATTGTGTATCCAAATAGGGCTTTACACACCTGGAGGGAATCCACTTCAGTTCTTTTCCTGTTGCCACACAAGCGTAACCTCTCCCCCAAGTCAGAAGATCTAAAGGTCCTGTCCATTGTCCCGAGATCAAATCTTTTACCATGACTAATGGCCTGGGAGAGGCAAACGCCTGAGATTTGTGCTGCTTCTCATATCTGCTTCTTTCAGCACTGTCACAATTTAAAAAATTGATAACATATGTGGCTTTCCACAAACGTTCTTGCGGACTGTATAGCTTCTCCCCCCCTCTTTGTTTTATTAGCATCTCTTTCAGTGTGCGGTGTGCCCTTTCTACAATTGCTTGTCCCGTAGGTGAGTGTGGAATTCCTGTACTATGTGAAATTCCCCATTCTGATAGGAAATTCCTTACCTTTTCAGAGACGTATGCTGGTCCGTTATCGGTCTTAATCTGTTGTGGAGTGCCAAGGGTAGCAAAACAGCTTAGCCAGTGTCTTATTACATCCTTGGCTTTCTCACCTGTGTGTGCTGTAGCAGTGATGTACTGTGAATGTGTGTCTACAGTTACATGTACATATTTCAAGGGGCCAAATTCTGGGATGTGTGTAACATCTGTTTGCCATATCTGATTGGATATTAACCCTCTGGGGTTAACACCTTCCTGAGATGGCATGGGGGTAATTTTTTGACAGTCTGGACAAGTCAATATGATATCTCGGGCCTGATTGATAGTAATTTTGAATTGTCTCTTTAGAGAGCGTGCATTCTGGTGGAAAAATGAATGGGACAATTTTGCTTGCTCAAGGGTCCTAGGTACTGTGTTGAACATTGCTGCTTTGTCAGCTTCTCGGTTCCCTTCAGCTATTGGCCCTGGCATGTCAGTGTGAGACCTGATGTGCATTATATAAAAATCAAACCTTCTGTGATTGACAAGGAACCAAATACAACGCATTTCAAACAACAAATGAGGATTAGAAACATCCCGAAGAAATGAACATTCTAGACGTGAAACTAGCCCTGCAGCATAACAAGAATCAGTGACAATATTAACAGGTTGTTCAGAAAACTTTTCCAAGGCAATACAAATGGCAGCCAGTTCCAGAACCTGCACAGAGCATTGGTTCATGGTCTGTACTTTTTGTTCCCATTGTCCGGTATCAGGATTTATCCAAGTCACTGCAGCTTTCTGTGATCGCCCAGATGCATCTGTAAAAACTGTGAGGCCTTTTACTGGCTCACTTCTGCATCTAGTCGTGGTTCTTAAAGGCAAATTACCGATTTCTGCCCAAAGTTTGTGCTTAGGGAGATTAACTGAAATGTTACCATCAAAACCTGCTAAGGTAGCTTGGAACTCGGTGTCCCCAGCTAGCATCCAAGCTAAATTGTCCTTCGTGGCTGGAATGTAATGACCGCTGGATCCCTTCCATCTAGTTCCTGTAATCGAACTCTGCCTTTAATAACAAGCTTAGCAAACGTTTCATTAATTGTCCATACAGTTTTAGGTGGGGTGTGGGGCAGAAATAGCCATTCTAGAACCAACAGTGGGTCCTTTTCAGTCTGGTCCCACTGGAATAAGACTGCAAATGGCTGGTACCTGCTGGGAATTAAGGCCAGGCAGATTTGCAGTTCAGGATCTCTCCTTCTGCTCTGCCTAGATTCGATCGCCTTGGCACAGATGTCTAACGCCTGTTTGGCCTCTGCTGTCAGAGCCCTATTAGACGTCAGATCAGAGTCCCCCTTTAGTAACACAAAGAGAGGGTGTAGCTCCTCTGTGGTTAAGCCTAGAACAGGCCTTAACCAATTAATAGCTCCCAGGAGTTTTTGCAACTCATGTAAGGTTAAAGTGTCTTTTACCTCGAGCTGCAGCGGCTGTGGGGAAATCTGTTGTTGCGTGATTCTCCATCCAAGATAGCTCCAGGGCTGCCATCGCTGGATTTTCTCTTCTGCAACCTGTAAGCCTGCTTCTTGGACAGCATCAGTTAAAGCAGTAACAACAATTTGCAGTTCATTTTCTGTGGCCATGCTTATTAAAATATCATCCATGTATTGGTAGATTATTGCAGAAGGAAAACGTTTTCTGACGGGTTGAATAGCATTTGCAACTACTGTTTGGCATATGGTTGGACTGTTCTTCATCCCCTGAGGGAGAACAACCCAGTGATACCTTTGCATAGGCTGTGAGTTGTTTAATGCTGGAATAGAAAATGCAAACCTTGGGGCATCCTCGGGGTGCAGGAATATGGTGAAAAAGCAGTCCTTTAAATCAATTATTGTCAGAGGCCAGTTCGCTGGGAGCATAGCAGGTGAGGGTAATCCTGGTTGCAATGCCCCCATAGACTCAATGACTGCGTTTACTGCTCTGAGATCCTGAATCATCCTCCATTTGCCAGTTTTTTTGGGAATGCAAAATACAGGAGTGTTCCAGGGACTATTTGTTGGCACAATGTGTCCTGCTTCCAATTGTTCCTCTACAAACATCTTTAAATGTTCAAGCCTTTCTTTTTTCATGGGCCATTGGTCTGCCCAGACCGGCTGGTCACTTTTCCAGACCAGCTTAATCGGTGCTTGGGACGGCTGACCAATGGCCCCTATTGAAAAACCTGGCTGCTTGCAGGAGGAATTTGCATTACTGTGCCAAACTGTGAAAGTATATCACGTCCCCACAGAGAGCAAGGGATCGGGGCTATGAATGGAGCTACCTTTGCTACTTGCCCCTCTGGTCCCAAGACAGTGAGTACTTGAGCACTCTGTCTGGGTCTTTGTGTGCCTCCCACCCCTTGAATGGTTGCAGCTGGGCAAACAGTAGGCCAGTCAAGTGGCCATTCGGAGTCCTTTATGATGGAAACATCGGCTCCCGAATCCAAAAGGCCTGTAAATCGGTGCCCATTAACCTGGCACGTCATGAGCTGCTGTGCTGCTGTGATGGCTGCTGCCCAGTAAACTTGTGGTTGTCCCGTGCTGCCAAAGGCCCCTGAACCCCGCTCCCTCCCCCCCTCCCCTGCAGGCGACGTACTGTAGAAGGGGATTAACTGAGCAAGCTTCTGTCCTTTCGGGATGAAGCAGGGGGGTGAAGGGGTCCATGCCATTATCAGAATCTCGCTATGAGAATCCGAGTCTATTACACCTGGCAGCACAAACAAACCCATTCTGGTGGTAGAGGACCTTCCAATCAGCAGTGCATGTACCCCTGGATTAAGGGGACCCCGATGTCCAGTCGGGATTAGCACCACCTCAGTGGAAGTTATGAGAACTGTGTCCCTGTTGGATAAGTCCAGCCCAGCGCTGGCTGATGTGGCGGGGCACAGATCGCTGGCTGGGGTGCAGGGGCACAGAGCGTTGGTTGAGCTGGGGGGGCACAAATCGCCAGCCTGTTCCCCTGTGTCGCATGTGATTGCTGTACCGGGGCGTGCGACAGCGCCCCTCGCCTCCAGTTTTTTGGCATCCTCCTTGCTTTGGGTTGCTTTCGAGGTGCCAATGCTAGAGGTTTCTGAGGGCAGTCCCTTTGGAAATGGTCAGGGGCCCCACAAATGAAACAACCATCTTTGGGTCTGGCCCCCTGCTGTGTCCTTAACTGAGTACTCAGTGCTACTGCTAGCAAACCTGATTGATGTGTTAAAGAACCCACCTCTTGGCAGGCACGAACTAATTCTGAGATACTGCAAGTTTCCCTCTTAGGAAGGGTTTGCAGAACTCTTTTACAATCCACATTAGCATTTTCGAAAGCCAGTCTTCTACTAAGGATTTCCCTGGCTTCCTCATTTTCAATCTGCCTATCCAGAGCAGATTGCAGCCGATCTAGGAATTTTGTGTAAGGTTCTGTTGGGCCCTGTATTATTTTGGTAAATGACAAGTTTGCATCTCTGTCTGATGTAGGTAATTTTCTTATTGCCCGCATGGCATGTTTTGCTATTACCTCGTATACCTCTCTATTGTAACCGGTTTGAGCATCTATGGAACGATAGTTCCCATCCCCTGTGAGTTGGTGTGCTGATACCCCTGCTTGCGGGTCATTAGCATAGGCGGAACAGATTTCTCTAAAATCGTTCAGCCATACATTGTACTGTGTGTTAGAAAGGCTTATTTGAACAGGGTTCTCCAGTCATGAGGCATGAAGATGTATGTGGAACTTAGTGACTCTAAAAATGCAAGCGTGTTAGGGGATGATACACCAGTTTCTCTCATTAACTGTCTTAGTTCTTTGGTTAGTTCATGTGGTAATGGTTGGAACCTGCGGCTTTGACGTGGACCGATAATTACTGGACATGCTTGTATAACTTGTAAGTCCCCAGTACGCAATGCCTCTTCTCTGCATAAAGCCCACCTATCAATTGTACCTTCTCGGTATGTTGCTTCATCCCTTGCCGGCGGAGCTATCCCGAAATCCCCCTCCTCCTCCCCCCATTCCTCCCATTCCCCCCCCCTGCAGCTCCGGCGAAAGCGGCTGTCTGTGGGTGGGTGGTGGTGGTGGCTGGGGAGTACGGCGCGGGGGCGGGGAAGGACGGGTCGGTGTCCGAACCGCGTGGCAGGCGAGATGGTGGTGCCCGCTCCTGGGCGCGTACTCGGCGTTCATGCGTGGGATGGGTTGGCGAGTAAGCTGGGCTAGCCCCCCCACTCCCGTCACGGGACCCCCTGCTGCTGTCCCACTGACTGGAACCTCGCATCTGGGGCCCCGCTCCCTCCCGCCGGTCCGTGTCCCTTGGGCTCCCGGTTCCCTTCCCCAGAGTTGAATTGTGAACGGCTCCACCCCCTCCCCCTGCCGAGCTTTGTGAGTTCAAACTGCGGCGCGTAAAAGTGGGGCTGCTGCTTGCAGCCTGAGTGGGGGTGTATGTGTTCGTCGTTCTTTGGTGGGATCTGCTTAATGCAGTCATTATAGCTTGCCAGGCTGGGTAAGCATTGTTTGCTTGGGAATCCCCTCTCTGAGCCTTGAGTTTGATAAGATTGCCTATTTTGTCCCATATGTGAATGTTGAGGGCTTCAACCAGAGGTAGTTCTGGTACGGCTGCTTTAATGAGCCGCACCAACTCTGATAATTCAACCCTTGTAACCTGACCATAGTAAGGATTCAGCAGAGCAGCCAGTGCTTCTGTGTCCCGTGATACTTCGGTAGGGAAAAAGTTTCCCATGGTACCTTTGTGTCTCGGCGCTGCTGGGGTGCGCTGCTGAAGAGGGTCTGTCGGTTTGTTGATTTGTGTTGGCTCACTGTCGGTTGGGCTGTGGCGTCCCGTCGGCGGCGGCTGATGTCCCGGTGCAGGCGGCAAGCGGCAAGCGGCGGCGGCAGGCACGGGCAGCTGTAGCGACGGACGCGGGGCCTGGTTGTAGAGGCGGCGGCTTGGGGCTGCGGCGATCGGCGTGTGCGGGTTGCAAAGCGGCGAACGAAGCGGCGGCGCTGGCGGCGGCGTCTCAGTCACGTGGCGGCGGCTCGGCGTGGTCCCGGCTCCGTCTCCGCTGAGCGCGGCGTTCGCAGCGGCGGCAGCGGCGGCTCCAGGGGTTCCCGCGGTTCGCTGGGCGGCGCGGGGGTCGGGGGCGCGCTGTGTCGGAAGGCGCGGCGCGGCGCCTCGGTGAAACCCGCGCGGTCTGAATACGGTGCAGGGGCTTTTTGCTGGCAGTGCTTTTTAAGCACGCCGCAGGGTCAGTCAGCAGCGGTGAGCAGGCGGGGAGCCACGGCCAGTTTCTGCTGGACAGAAAACTGGAGCGGGGGCTCCGCGGGGGTCAGCGGTGGCTGGGGTTACTAGGACGCGGCAGCGGCAAGCCGCTTCTTGCACGTGGTCCACACAGTCGGTAGCGAAGAGTCGCTTTACCAGATGACCGACACTCAGGGGACTAACAGGCCTTTCCCTGACGATCTTAAGGTGCTCCGCGGCTCGTTCTCCGAGCTGCAGGCAGGCTTTCGCCCAGGGAGCAGTCTTAGACGTGCAGGGTGTGTCCCAGTCACTCACCGCTTTCGATGTTGCGTTGACCCTCTCCACTCTGTCCAGTGGCTGCTTTGACCTCTCGGTTTCTTCCTTAACTCTTTCTTCTCTTCTTCCGTGCACTATCAGCGTTACAGTCTGGAATAAATCGCCGTGTGCTACGTCTGCGTCTTCTTAGTTTAGGCAAGGTTACGCTGCGAGGATGAAAAAAGGTTAATCGTCCAAAGGTACAAGGGCCTCCTACAGCCTTTCCCGGAATACCTTTCCATGCTCTTTGTCCACAAATGAGAAACAGATCATTTGGGAGACCTATTGCATCAGATCCAGGAATAAATTGTTTTTGCAGAGTCTCATTGCACCAAGCTGATGCGTTCTGGTATATATCTCTAAGAAAAACTGTCAACTCCTGGATATGTGCAGTTTGCTAACACGGTCTCATTATATAGAGTTCCCCACCAGTAGTTATCAATGGGTACTCCAACCAGACAGGTGCAAAAAGGACTCGTGGGAGTTACCATGGACACACATATCACATCCATCTTTGTCACATTGGCCAGGGTGGTCCACACATTGACATCTAAAACAGAAGTCAGCAAAGAAGCAAAGTATAGCTGATATCTTTCTGGAAGGTACAGTTGGGTCTGGAAAAGGCCCTGCTGCTCTGCACCCTCAGGGGAGAAACCAGCTCCTGGGGGCTGTTGGATTCCATCCCACCGCGTGGTCCATGGTTGGACCATGACACTGGTGAATGACTCGAACAGTGTATTGATGAAGTGTCATTTCTAAAAATGTAAACAACAAAACAACTGAGTAACAGTGAAAATACAGACAATAATATAATCATGTCCATCCCCAGTGAGGAGATCTAAGTGGATTACAGTGGTCATTTACTTGGAGTCAACAGTACTTGAGATAATCTTTTCCCGGTTGGCAGACCTAGTTTCCAAGTTTGGACAGGTGAACAGGTGTGTCCAATCGTATGGGCTCGGACAACACAATGAATCTCAGGAATTTCTGCAAAATAGAAAGTCTAGTACAACAGAACTCATTTCAGAATTTTATAGTCTGGATTCATCTTTTATAGTATGAAGTGGTTGACTGCCAGTCACACGTTTATAGGTCTGTTAGGCGCTATCACAGGCAATGTATATCTGGAGTTTGATGCAACACCAGACAACATCCTGGTCTCACCAACCGCTCCCACAGAAAGCTTGCACTCTCTGTACAGATTCCAGGCCTCATCGGGAGCAAACCGTCCTGCCCCAGTTTACCCCTGACTGCAGTCAATCCCCCTTCACCTCATGGAGTGATAGTACAGGTTATCTCTTGCCTCCATGCTATAAAAGAATTTTATCCATCTTCATATTAACTATACCATTGAGTGTGAAATCATTTCTGTACTTAACTAGAATATTACCAGTTCATCATAAGAAAATTGTAAACATGATGCGAACCAGAGCCCATAGGGAGGTCCACAAACATCAGTCCTTCATTTGCAGTCTTACCAACCAGCTTTTCAACATAAGCTTTTCTTCTGACAGGCCCAGCACCTCACACATGGTTATTTCACAATCACATATATTCTTGTATAGACTCGTAAGCCAAAAGGTTTCTGTCATTTGTTGATTCCAAATAATTCTTGCCACCTGCTGTAACACTACCGGGATGAAACACATACAAATATGAGCACTGCAAAACAATCAGTGTCTGATTTAGAATTCCCAAACCACACCGTTCTGCCTGATCTTCACAAACATCACTGGTGTGGCATGAATAGCACAGAAACGGATCATTCTATACAGTGATGACCATTAGGCTTCAGGATGTTACAAGTTTTATAGTTTTCTATTGTCTTCTTTCCCCCCTTAATGGCACGTCTGCCCCATCCCAGGAGACAAAACCAAGCACAATTGCAGTCCCTCTGCACACGGCATCACACATGTCCTTCACTTCTTGAAGCCAGGGCTTAGCTTTAGCCTTTACCTTTAACACTGCTGCCAGAACAACTTGGCAGCACACTGTTCAGGAATAATATTCCAATTCTGATTGTTGCTTACCAGTAATACAAAACGAAGCATACAGATTGTTGGTGCAACTCATCTAAGAAATATAAAACTTCTTATCTCTGGAGCAGTAGATCCAGGGATCTATTGGGACACAAGACTTGCTATGCAGGAAAGAATAACCAATCCATCTTGTTATTCAAGATACATGACCTGCACTGAATAGGCTAATGCAGGAGTATTCATGGCTTTGGTAGCTATAGCCTCCCAGCCTCTGGTCAGGACATTGTTCATTACATAAATCACAACATCAGGTGTGGACAAGACACACGAGAGACAGGTACACGATAACTGAGTCATTACACCAGTTAGCAAAAGTTAGTAGACACAATTAATTATAGTTAGGATATGTTTTTCTTCCATGTGATATTCGGGCTGGTCTTGTGCTGCTCAGCATTCACTGATCTCTGTCCAGAATTCTTGCCGCTCATGATAAGGTTTCATCAAACATGCTGGAAGCCAGCAGGGTCCTGTGGGAGACAAAACACAAACAACTCCCCCCTTCCAAATACTAACAACTTAATATTTACTTGAGGTATCATATTACCCCTCCTCATTACAACAGTATCAAGTTAAGGTTTTGTTCTGTGGGTGGGAGGCCTGGAAGGTCACCAAGTTGCTGCAACCTCTCTATGATCTCTTCTGTGGGTGCCCCTGAGTTAGACACTAACAGTGGAATAATGTATGGTTTCCAGGGTACAGGACAGCCTTCTAACAATTTGTTTCGCATTACTGGAATTAAAGGCTGTTGCATGTAAAGTTCAGGGCTTTGCAGCTCAATAGCTATTTTCATTTCTTCCCCCTTTAATATTTTGATTGCTTGATGCAGAGTTACCCAGGATGAACTTCCATCCTGCCATGATCCATCATTAGTAAAACGGTCACTGAGACCTTCAGCAATAACTGAAACCAAAGTTCTATCAACTCCTGGTGTTCGTCTTAAACGCCGAAGGGCATTTTGTACATATACATCATTAGTTAACCCTAAAAACTTCGTGGCATCAACATCGTCTATTATCACAGAGTCAGCCCCTTGCTCTGTGTGCCAACTCATCTGATGTTGATAACTTCTCTGAATTTTCTATAAAATCGTCCTCATCAGAATCATCACTACTACTCTATATGTTACTATCCCACTTCTCTGGATCTCAATCAGGGGAAGTGATTATAGCTCGCACCCCTGGTCCCCGATCACTTGGGTCTATTTTCCTTTGCCTGTGCCGAACAGTTCTCACAGCATATTTCTCAGCTAAAGTAACACATTTATCTTCTACCCTGTTCTTTTAGGCCTGAAGGTCAAGTAAAGTCTGGCGTTGTACCAGCTGAGTGGCTCTTAGAGCATTCAGCTGCTCCTGCAGTTTTTTGCATTTTTCCACAGTTAACTTGTATGCAGTAAGCAGTGCACCCCCCATTCGTCCAACCTGTTCCAGATGACTGCTTGATTTAGTAGTAGGGGTAAACTGCTCCCACTATTGCAATACCTCCATTGGGGTCTGCTGCCCCCAATACTCAAGAGGAATCTTTGTACATGCTTCCCACTTATTCTACAAAGTAATCTATGGCTCCTGCCCCAATTCTATTAATTCACGGGGAGGAGCTTTCTTAGGTTCATTGTCGCCTGCGGCTGACCCTCCTAACCACTTTTTCATCTTAATCTACTAATGTTCTCACTAACAGAACAATGACAAAAGATTCTCAATTTTTAAGCTAAACACAATGAGACACACTAATCCACAAACTATGGCTCTTACATCACAAACAAGCCTAACTACACATACACATCAAATCTAAAATCTTTATATACCAACCACAAAATACACACTCTACAGTAACTCTGAATCCTCAGAAAGACATATCTATGAGTGAAACAACAATAAAACCTAATCCACTGGGTATCTTCTAGGCTTTGATTTGCTCCACACCGAATACAATAAAAATTTAAAGTCCGATCTAGCCTTATCTCCTGGCTGCCTCTACGTCCCAAGATATATTTATTACAATTAATAAACATATAAACAACATATAAACATATAAACAACAGTTGCAAAAAAGGACAAATCTTAATTTTAGGTCTCAAGAAGTGTGGTATACTCACAATTAATTGCTCAGAACTACCTCCCATATGCAAAAAACAAACAAAGCATATAAAACACAAGCATTGCCACCCATATAGTAACTTAATCAACAAGAACAACAAAAACCACTTTAAAACAAAACAATTATAAGATATGAACCCAGACACTGGCACTCACGGCACCCACACAGAGTTCACCACACACACAGGGACGCGGCTTCCCAGGCTATGCTCTCCACCTGAGAATCTCCCTTTTACACAACACACACGGGGACGCGGCTCTCCAGGCTGTGCACTCCACCTGAAGATCTCCCACCAATACACAGGGACACGTCAGCTGAGCACTCCACCAACGAATTCCCGGGGGCACTGCTTATTCCTCCATGTATCCTGCCGACTACGCCAATTTATGTAGCAGTACGTTCGGATACATGTCCGGAATAAAGACAAGTGTCAAAAATACTCAAGCACACAAAATATCTTTTATTACAGTGGGAATAATAATACTAGTAATAAACTTAACAAGAGGGATTAAAAACTAAAAAGAAAAAGGGATACAAAATAACTATCTTATCGGGTGGCATTAAAACAAATACTATGAACAGCATTTAATACAGTATTAACTAGTGAAAAAGGGATACCAAAGAAGGATCTTAACACAATATTATGGATAACACGATATTGGTTAGTAAAAAGGAAAAACTAAAGGAAAAATACTATAAACATAAAAGGAGAATTAAAGGAACACAAAAAGGATATTAAAAAAGTTTGTTCTCTCAGTTGCTTCCTATCAAAAAACTGTGCTTACCCACACAGACAGGCCAGGGCTGTCAGGATCTGCAGCAGCTGGTCGGTACCCATGCTTAGCGGGCATCCCCGCGGAGCAACACAGTCTCGGTGGTAGGATGAGTATCGCTCAACTCAGCAGCTCCGACACCCCATTTTTATCAGTTCCACATTACACTACGTAGGGCCAGTACGCAGTATAAGGTGATACCTGAATGGCAGCCAAACACCGCCTGATCATTACCTCATGGCAGCAGTCTGCGCATGCCCTACTTGTAGGGCAAGGGGCGAGCGACCCCTGCCCACATAATCTTCCTCCCATCATCATCTTTCTCAACCCTATGGATGACCTCTACCATTGTGTTTCAAGGGTAGATGTCTCTATCTTGCAATATGTAGCAAAACCAAGGAAGAACTCAGCTCTGATAATAGGGGATATCAGGCTGACTTGCTGAAAAGCACAATGGACCTTACAATTAGCTTGTGCCATGAAGTTACATTGTACCATACTCTAGTTGGTTTCACATCCTAATATGATTCCGTTCTCACGCCTCTATGCTCCATTGATCATCTAATTCAAAAGTACCCCCCTTACACTGTGTCACATTGTGATATGACAGCACCCAAAGTGCTAGCATGCCTGTTGATACAGAATTGTTAAAATAAACCTTGCCAGTATATGTTTTCAGACACCGATTATTTAGTGTCGTTTCACTTTAATCCACCCCAAGGGAATTATTAATAAAAACCTGAGTTACCCCCTCTCCCCTTTTCCTGGGGCGGGTTGTAACACCAATCAGCACTGACTCTGCCCAGTAGGCGGAGCCAGTGACGCAGAACAATCAACACGGACTCCACCTCTTGACTCCACCCAGTGGGCGGGGCCAGTGCTCTATAGAAGCAGCGTACATACTGGACGGCGGTGGGTATTCTGCCAGACGCAACAGATCAGCGACAGCAAAAGCAGAGACCCAAGAGAAAAAGCAAAAGATTCTGACAGCGGTGGGCACTGAATCGGGCTTATAGCCCGAGAGGGGTTTACTGGGCACCACTGCGTTCCTGGAATGGGGTAAACCCGCGATAGTTAGATCGCGCATTGAGACAGATTCTGACTAACCCTAACCCTAACCCCAACCCTAACCCCTAACCCTTACCCTAACCCTAACCTTAACCCTAACCCGAATCCTAACCCTAACCCTAACCCTAACCCTAAACCCTAACCCTAAACCCTAACCCCAACCCTAACCCTTACCCTAACCCTAACCCTAACCCTAGTAGCTTGCAGTCTCTTTTTTAAAGTTAGGGTTAGGGAACTGGTTTTGTGCATAGCTTGCAGTCTCTTTTTTAAGGTTAAGGTTAGGGAACAGGGTTTGCACATAGCTTGCATTCGCTTTTTTAAGGTTAGGTTCAGAGAAAAGGGTTTGCACATAGCTTGCAGTCTCTTTTTTAAGGTTAGGGTTAGGTAACAGGGTTTGCGCATAGTTTGCAGTCTCTTTTTTAAGGTTAGGGTTAGGGAAGAGGGTTTGCGCATAACTTGCAGTCTCGTTTTTAGGGTTAGGGTTAGGGAAAAGGGTTTGCGCATAGCTTGCAGTCTCACTTTTAAGGTTAGGGTTAGGGAAAAAGGTTTGCGCATAGCTTGCAGTCTCTTGGTTAGGGTTAGGGTTAGGGAACAGGGTTTGCGCATAGCTTCCAGTCTCTTGGTTAGGGTTAGGGTTAGGGAAGAGGGTTTGCGCATAGCTTCCAGTCTCTCTTTTAATGTTGGGGTTAGGGGACAGTGCTCTATAGAAGCAGAGTACATACTGGACGGCGGTGGGTATTCTGCCAGACACGCAACTGAACAGCAACAGCAAAAGCAGAGACCCAAGAGAAAAAGCACAAGATTCTGACAGCGGTGGGCAGTGAATTGGGCTTATAGCCTGAGAGGGGCTTATTGGGCACCGCTGCGTGTCCAGAATGGGCTAAAACCGCGATTGTTAGATCGCGCACTGAGACAAATTCTTCCTAACCCGAACCCTTACCCATAACCCTGAACCCTAACCCTAACCGTAACCCTAACCCTGTCTTTTGCTAACCCTAAACCTAACCCTAACCATAACCCTAACTTTGGTTAACTCTAACTCTAACCCTAAATTTCCTAACCCTAACCCTAACCCTTTCTAACCCTAACCCTAACTCAAAACCTAACCCTAAGCCTAAGCCTAAGCCTAAGCCTAAGCCTAAGCCTAAGCCTAACCCTAACCCTAACCCTAACCCTAACCCTAAACCCTAACCCTAACCCTAACCCTAACCCTAAACCCTAACCCTAACCCTAACCCTAACCCTAACCCTAACACTAAACCCTAAACCAAAAGGAAACTTCCTTTGCTATGCCTACTGGGCAGAGTCAGTGCTGATTGGTGTTACAACCCGCCCCAGGAAAAGGGGAGAGTGGGTAACTCAGGTTTTTATTAATAATTCCCTTGGGGTGGATTAAAGTGAAACGACACTAAATAATCGGTGTCTGAAAACATATACTGGCAAGGTTTATTTTAACAATTCTGTATCAACAGGCATGCTAGCAGTTTGGGAGTTGGGCTATCAGCTGGGAGGCATGGCTGAAAACAGGAAACAAGAGCCCTAATTCCCAGGAAAGAAAGCCTGGAAGCTTTGGCTTTGTGGTGCAGTTGGTGGGCCACACTGGGCACTCCATGGGCAGGTAGCAAGAGTTTTCTGGATCTGGGAGTCAATCTGGGGGCCTCGGAGTGTTTGAGGGGAAGTTGGGAGTGTCCTGTGGGACCAGGATGGGATTTGAGGGCTCCTGGAGGGGCTGGGACGGGTGTATACTGCGGGCATCGTCTAGTATTGATGGGGGTAATCAGTGAGCTGACTGTTTCATAATCATCCAAATTTTAACATACAATATGATTATTAGAATAAAAAGCAAAAAGGTAATATCAACAAAACAGTAACAGGGTGAAGCTCTTGGTTGAAGACTGGTTTCTTCTTTTTCTCCAGTGATTTTAATTCTTTTTCGTCTGGGTTTTAATCCCATCTTTGGCATTTTGCTGCAAACATTTTGTCCCCATATCCATTGGAAATTGTATTAACTGTTGATGAGAACAAAGTGGAATCCCAAGGTATGTGATATATTGATAGGATTTCACTGGTTGGCTTTTAATTTGTCCAGGTTTATCGCCATAATGCTTCTGCTCTTTAACCACTTGAATCAGAATGAATTGAGTTGTTTTCTGGGTCGGGTTCTCTTTTTGAGTCCAAGGTTTTTTAGTGGATTCAGTATCAGGCACAAAGGAAATTGAGGGAGGTAAAGAATAATCTTCCCTTTGTTCATTATCACAGGGATCACTCAGTCTATTTTCATTAATGTGAGGAAAGCTGGGAGACTCTAGAAACATCAGTTGAACTTCAAATTCTCCTTGTTTCTTTCTCTCCTGAGACTTAGAATCAGGGTTCTCTGTGGTTTCCCAAGTCTCAATGCCAGGGTAAGACACTGGTTTATGAAGTTGCCTGACCAAACCAGGAGCCTGTTTTTTTAGCAACAGTTTTCTCTCTGCACTCTGGCGCAACAAGACTTTGAAGGTGGTCAACCTCAGTTTGAAGCAGCTCATTTTTAGCAACAAGTTTATCCGATTTTTCTCCTGTTTCCCTCTCAAAGGCTAACGATGACTTCAGCACCACATTTTCTGATTTCAAAACAGTAGATTCAACATCAGAAATCCATTCATGACTTCCCTGTCAGCACTCCATCCAAATGTCTGTGCTCTCACTTTGACCTGAGAGAAACCTCAGGCAGGTGGAAAAGGGCAGATAAAGAAAAAACAGATGGGTCCAGCAGAAGTGATGCTGCTTCTGTCAAAAGCAGAGCAGAGACCGAAAGCACTTTAGGAAGTTGCTTACAGAAGCACTTGTGCATTCCAAGTTACAGCTCAGGAGTCTCAGTGACTTGTCCAACATGAGAGTTTCTTTTCCATTTCTCAACCCCCAGATTCCTCAGGAGTAGGAAACTGGAAACACTGACTGAGAAAAGCTCCATTCCTTCCTAATAATTGTGCTTTGCCCTTCACATTTGACAGTGCTCTTGGAAGTGTGCTGCTGTGATCTGGATCTGTGAGCAGCCCTGACCTCCCAGAGCACTCATCCAATGGCAGGAAGACCCCACGTGGCTCCTGCTGGGGTTCTTGCCACCACGACCCAGTATGGGTCAATGGAATGGGGAGCAGGGTGGTGGGACCAGTAAGGACCAGTTAAGGGGGTTGGGGGCACTTCAGCATCTCCATCAAGGTCAGACCAGTACAGAGCAGCATAGACCAGTATAGATCGGTATAGACCAGTATAAACCAGTATGGACCAGTATAGACCAATATGGGTCACTGGAATGGGGAATGGGGCAGTGGGACCGATAAGGACCAGTTAAGGGGGTTGGGGGCACTTCAGCATCTCCATCAAGGTCAGACCAGTACAGACCAGTACAAACCAGTATGGACCAGTATAGACCAGTATAAACCAGGGTAGAGCAGTATAAACCGATATAAACCAGTACGGGTCACTGAAACAGGGAATGGGGTGGTGGGATCAGTAAGGACCAGTTAAGGGGGTTGGGGGCGCTTCATCATCTCCGTCAAGGTCAGACCAGTACAGACCAGTGTAAACCAGTATAGACCAGTATGGACTGGTATAGACCGGTATAGACCAGTATAAACCAGTACAGACCGGTACGGGTCATTGGAATGGGGAATGGGGCAGTGGGACCAGTAAGGACCAGTTAAGGGGGTTGGGGGCACTTCAGCATCTCCATCAAGGTCAGACCAGTACAGACCAGTATAAACCAGGGTAGAGCAGTATAAACCAGTATAAACCAGTACGGGTCCCTGGAACGGGGAATGGGGTGGTGGGACCAGTAAGAACCAGTTAAGGGGGTTGGGGGCACTTCAGCATCTCCATCAAGGTCAGGTCAGTATAAACCCGTATAGACCAGTATGGGCCAGTATAAACCGGTATAAACCAGTATGGACCAGTACAGGTGACTGGAACGGGGAATGGGGCGGTGGGACCAGTAAGGACCAGTTAAGGGGGTTGGGGGCACTTCAGCATCTCCATCAAGGTCAGACCAGTACAGACCAGTATAAACCAGGATAGACCAGTATAAACCAGTATGGACCAGTACGGGTCACTGGAACGCGGAATGGGGTGGTGGGACCAGTAAGGACCAGTTAAGGCAGAACTCAGCTGGGACTTAGTGGTTTGCGGGTGGGCGTGTCCCTTCTTTAGGTGGGCGTGGTCTCTCCCTGGTGGGCGTGTCCCATCCCAAGGTGACCATAGCCTCTGCAAGTGGGCGTGTCTTTTGCACCCTCTCCCCCTCCCTGAACTGGGAGCTCAACTGGGACTTACTGGGGTTTGGGTGGGCGTGTCCCCTCCCAATGATGGACCCACTTTCAGCCCCTCCCCCCACCTTTAAGGCCCCCCCAAAGCCCCTCCCCCCCTTCCTGCACCTCCCCAACCCTCAGGGTCTCTCCTGTCCCTCCCCCACCCTCAGGGTCTCTTCCTTCCCCTCCCCCCAGTGAACCTGCTACCCCTCCCCCACTCTCAGGAGCCCTCCCTGCCCCTCCCCCACCTTCAGGGGCCTTCAGGACCCCTCCCCCAACCTCAGAGACTCTCCTGCCCCTCCCCCACCCTCGGGGAACTTCCTACCCTTCCCCCACCCTCAGGGCCCCTCAGGGCCCCTCCTTCACTTTCGGGGTCCCTCCCTGCCCCTCCCCAACCCTCAGGACCCTCCTGCCCCTCCCCCCACCTCGGGGTCCCTCCTGCCCCTCCCCCACCCTCAGGGACCCGCCTACCCCTCCCCCACCCTCAGGGACGGTCCTGCCCTTCCCCCACCCTCAGGGAACCTCCTGCCCTTCCCCCATACTCAAGGACCATCCTGCTCCATCCCCACCCTCAGTGTTCCCTCCTTCCCCTCCCCCCCCCACTGGGGCCGTTACTGGTCCCTTACTGGTCTGTACTGGGAAGGGAGAGGGGAGGGGCCGCCCCCTCGAGGCCCCTCCCCCCCAGTGACGTCACCAGGTCTCAAAAATAGCCCCAGGGGCCCAAACTGGAGGGGGGACCTGGAGCCGCTCCCAGTGTGACCAGTTCAGGTACTGGGAGGGACTGGGAGGGAACTGGGAGGGACTGGGAGGGACTGGGAGGGACTGGGAGGGGGCAGGGCTTCCCCCCCTCCCCCCCCCCGTGTCCTTGGGGTGACCTTGGGGAGGGAGGGGGATGGGCCGCTCCCAGTAGCTCCCAGTAACCCCAGTAATGCCTCCGGTATCTCCAGCGACCCCCCCAGTAACCCCAGTGACCCCCCCAGTAGCTCCTAGTAGCTCCCAGTAACCCCAGTGTCTATCCCAGTAGCTCCTAGTAACTCCCAGTAATCCTAGTGTCCATCCCAGTAACTCCCAGTAACCCCAGTGCCCACCCCAGTAGCTCCCAGTAACTCCCAGTAAGCCCCCCAGTAGCTCCCAGTAACTCCCAGTAACCCCAGTGACCCCCCCAGTAGCTCCCAGTAACCCCAGTGTCCATCCCAGTAACCCCAGTGACCCCCCCAGTAGCTTCCAGTAGCTTCCAGTAACTCCCAGTGTCCCCCCCAGTGCCTCCCAGTATGTCCCAGTTTAACCCAGTTCCCCCCCCGTGGACCCTGGGCCGGGTGGGGGAGGGGCTGGCTCACATTACCATGGCAACATCCCTTTCCCTCTGGCCCAGTTTCTCCCAGTTCCTCCCAGTTTAACCCAGTTTTTCCACATTTTTCCCCATTTTTCCACATTTCCCCCCATTTTCCCCATTTTTCCCAGATTTTCCCCCATTTTTCCACATTTGCCTGAATTTTTCCCCATTTCCCCCCCATTTTCCAGATTTTTCCCAACTTTCCTACATTTTCCCAGATTTTTTCCCATTTTTCCCCCATTTTCCCAGATTAATCCCCATTTTGTCCAGATTTTCCAAGATTTTCCCCCCATTTTCCCAGATTTTTCCCCATTTTTTCCACATTTTTCCCACATTTTCCCAGATTTTTTTTCCCATTTTTTCCACATTTTCCACGATTTTTTATCACATTTTTCCCAGATTTGCCCAGATTTCTTCCCCCATTTTCCTGGATTTTTCCCAGAATTTCCCATATTTTCCCCATTTTTCCAAAATTTTTTTTATCTTTCCCCATTTTTCCCCATTTCCTGGATTTTCTCCCATTTTTTCCACATTTTCCCAGATTTTTCCTCATTTTTCCCAGATTTTCCCAGATTTTTCCCCATTTTTCCCAGATTTTCCCCAGATTTTTTCCCATTTTTTTAAATCTTTCCCCATTTTTCCCCATTTTCTGGGATTTTTTCCCATATTTCTCCATTTCCCCCCATTTTCCCCAGAATTTCCAGCATTTCCCCCCCAGTTTGTCCTCATTTTCCCAGATTTCTCCCAGATTTTTCCTCCACTTTTCCCAGAATTTCCCACATTTTCCCAGATTTTTCTCACATTTTTTCCCATTTTTCCCACATTTTCTCAGATTTTTCTCCAGATTTTCTTCCAGATTTTCCCACATTTTCCCACATTTTCCCAGATTTTCCCCCATTTTTCTTGATTTTTCCCGATTTTCCCCATTTTTCCGGATTTTTTTCCCATTTTTTCCCATTTTCACACATTTTTCCTCATTTCTCCCATTTTCCCACAGTTTTTCCCAATTTTTTCACATTTTCCCAGATTTTTCCCCATTTTCCCCATTTTCCCCAGATTTTTCCCCATTTCGCCCCCATTTTCTCGCATTTTTCCCCATTTTCCCAGATTTTTCCCCATTTTCCCCATTTCCCCCAGATTTTTCCCCATTTTGCCCCCATTTTCTCGCATTTTTCCCCATTTTCCCACATTTTCCCAAATTTTTTCCCACATTTTCCCAGATTTTTTCCCTATTTCCCCAGATTTTTCCTCAGTTTTCCCATTTTTTCCCAGATTTTTTCCCGATTATTTTCCCCATTTTCCCGGATTTCCCCCCTTTTTTTCCCACATTTCCCCGGATTTTTTCCCAATTTCCCCCCATTTTCCATGATTTTTCCCACATTTTTTCCACATTTTCCCAGATTTTTCCTCATTTCCCCCCATTTTTCCCTGATTTTTCCCCATTTTTCTCACATTTTTTTCCCCATATTTCCAGATTTTCCCAGAATATTCCCCATTTTCCCCCCAATTTTTCCCTATTTTCCCAGTTTTTTCCCATTTTTTCCCCTTTCCCCCCCATTTTTTTCCACATTTTTCCCAGATTTTCTCCCATTTTCCCCAGAATTTCCCAGGGTTTTCCCCAATTTTTCCCCATTTTCCCAGTTTTTTCCCAATTTTTTCCCCATTTTCCCGGATTTTTTCTCCATTTCCCCCCATTTTCCCAGATTTCCCCCCATTTTTCCCACATTTTCCCAGATTTTCACACATTTTTCCCCATTTTCCTCCTTTTTTTCCCCATTTTTCCATATTTTCCCAGATGTTTTCCCCATTTTCCCCAGAATTTCCCACATTTTCCCCCATTTTTCCCCAGTTCCCCGGATTTTTCTCACATTTTTCCCAGAATTTTCCGCAATTTCCCCATTTGCCCACATTTTCCCAGATTTTTCACCATTTTCCTGATTTGCCCCCCATTTTTCCCACATTTTCACAGATTTTTCTCCAGATTTCCCCCACATTTTTCCCCCATTTCCCCACATTTTCTTGGATTTTTGGGTCCTCAGTTTTCCAAATTTCCCAAATTTCCCCAGTGGGAAAAAATGGGGGGAAAAAACCAGGAATTTTGGGGAAAATGGGGAAAAATTGGGGAAAAAAGTGGGAAATTTGGTGAACACCAATGAAAAATTGGGAAAAATGGGGGAAAATTTGAGAAAAAAGTGGGAAATTTGGGGAAAATTGATAAAAATGGGGAAAAATGGGGGGAAATTTGAGAAAAAAGTGGGAAATTTGGGGAAAATTGATAAAAATGGGGAAAAATTGGGGGAAATTAAGGAAAACTGGGGGAAAATCTGGGGAAATGTGGAAAAACGGGGGAAATTTTGGGGAAAAAGTCAGAAATTTGGGGAAATGGGGGATTTTGAGGGGAAATGGAGGGAAAACTGGGAAAAAAGTAAGAAATTTGGGGAAAACGGGTGAAAAATCAGGAAAAATGGGGGATAATTGGGAAAAATTAGGGGAAATTTAGGAAAAAATTGGGAAAAAATGGCGGAATTTGGGGAAAATGGGGAAATTTGGGAAAAATGGGGTGAATTGAGAAAAAATGGGGGAATTTGGGTAAAATTGGATGAAAAATTGGGGAAAGTTGGGAAAAATGGGGGGAAATTTGGGGAAAATGGGAAAAATGGGGGAAATTTGGGAACAATGGAAGGAATTTGGAAAAAAAATGGGGAAAAATTGAGAAAAATGGGGAAATTTGGGAAAAATGGGGGAACTGGGGGGAAAATTGGGGAAAGAGTGGGAAATTTGGGATAAATGGATGAAAAACTGGGAAAAATGAGGGGAAATTTGGGAAAAACTTGGGTGTCCCCACCAGGTTCGGCCCCGCCATGGCCCCGATAGCCCCGGGATCAGGTGAGACCCCTACCCCATACCCTGACCCCTCCCCCTCCCCGAGGTCACTGCCCTGACCCCCCGAGTCCAGGCTGTGACCCCTCCCCCACCCCGTGGCCCCTCCCACACTTTATGGCCCCTTCCCCATTCTGTGGCCCCTACCCCATTCTGTAGCCCCTATCCCACTCTCTGACCCCTCTCCCACTTCATGGCCCCTCCCCCACTCTCTGGCCCCTCCCCCACTCTATGGCCCCTCATCCACTTTATGGCCCCTCCCCCACTCTCAGACCCTTCCCCCACTTTATGGCCCCTTCCCCATTCTGTGGCCCCTACCCCATTCTGTAGCCCCTACCCCACTCTGTGACCCCTCTCCCACTTCATGGTCCCTCCCCCACTCTCAGACCCTTCCCCCACTTTATGACCCCTCCCCCACTCTGTGACCCCTCCCCCACCAACAGCTTCTCCCTGCAGAGAGAACAGCCAACACACTATTTCACTTCTCACTAACAAAGCTCTTTTCTCCTTCAAGCCCCTCAAAGGCGCCAAGGCCACATAGGAGGCCACACACAAACAGTACTCCTCTGCCCACTTGACTACACCTTCTCCCTCACTGTTCTACAGGGAACACCAGGAATCTGCTCGCAGAGGCCTCTCCTTTCCCATCAGTAGCTCAGCACAAGGAGTTAAAGGAGCTCAAGCCTTAGGCCACAAGAGCTGACAGCGAGGAAACTTGGGGAGCAAACTAATGCTGCTAACACGGACCCAGCTGAATCCAGCACACAATCACAGAATCCAAGAGTCCTTCAGCTTGGAAAAGACCTCCAAGCTCACTGAGTCTTGTGCAGCCCCTCCCCGACCGCCTGCAGGGACTGGATGATGCTTTGCACAAGCACCAAAAGGAATGTTGTGAAAGCCATGGCCTGCAGGAGGACACAGAGAAGGGCTTGGTTGGGGCTGGGAAGGAGGGAGCTGGCGCTGGGGGAGCGGGGATGGAGCCTCGGGGATGTGGCGCAGCAAGGACAGGGGCCCAGGCAGCTGGCAGGCGGCAAGGCCTCACCCCCTGCCCCAGCAGCAGCACCGGGCCCTGCCCAAGGCGCTCCTGCCAGGGACTGGGCCCTGCAGGCAGGGGCAGAACCCACTCCCTGGGGCGGCCTTGCTGCCCTGGCCCTCGTCCGGCCCAGCCTCTCCCTGTGTGCGTGCTCCCCACAGCACAGGCTGCACTGGGCAGCATCCCCTGATGGGCCCTGCAGAGCTGCCCCACGGGGACACTTCCCTTTTATGTCACAGGTGCCACAGCCTGTCCCAGCCAGCCCTGCCCATTGTCCCCACCCCGGCTCAGTGACTCACAGTGGCCCCTGGCAACCAAAGAACCAAAGCCCCACACCCCCAGAGTGCAGCCCTACCCATGTGTCCGATAGAAAACTGGGGGACATGACCCTTGGATGCTTTTAGTACAGAGGTACAAGCTTTTCTTGAATAATGGAGGGGCTCACTTTTTAATTATTAATATTTACAGTTATCCATTTGGGGACAGGATGTCCTACAGGCTAATGTGGTGTCACATTTGGAGTGAAAAGTACTTTTCAAAGAAACCCAGGGTGCATGGGTGATGCAGAGGAAGCTGCCAAGTCACCCAATGTGAAACTCAACACTGCTTTGCAACAGCACTGCCCTTTCACACACATCTTTGGCAAAGACAAAGATGTCAGGGTTTAGTTTCTAAATCAGTAACACTTGACAAGACCTCTTTATGAACTGACAGCAAGAGAACTTAGGAGCAGCTTAGGGTTGGCAAGAAGAGAAGGGCTGATGGGTATGTCATGAACACTGACAGCTGGATGGTCGTGGAGCTGACCAAGGACTGCCAGACACCAAAGACATCACCTGCTGGACTTGACCCAAACACCAACCCCTCCTCTCCCTTCTCAACCACTCAACCACAGCCTGCACACACCCACACCTGCCAGGGCCAACTGGCTGTTTCTCTTCTCTTTTCTGCCTGGGGGCGAAGGAAGGACAGGGAGGGCATTTGCCTTCGGGCCAGAGGGAAGGGGAAGGAGATCCCCCCAAATCCATCCCTGGCAGGATGGGGGCTGGAGGAGACATTGGGGGACCCCCAAGAATATTTTCGAGGGGAAGAAAGGATGGGGGCACCCACAGGGGGTTGGGGGGGGGAGGGACCCAGGAATCTCGTGGTGGGACACTGGGGAGTTCCCAGTAGTTTCTTGGGGGGGTGGACCCCCAGCAGTCCGGGGTGGAAAAATGGATGGAGGAATCCGCCGTAAAGAGTTGGTGACACCCAAAAGACTCTAGGAGGGGGTCGGGAGGGGCCCCGGAGTCCTGAAGAGTGTTTGGGGGTCCCCAGGAGGGAGTCTGGGGGTCTGAGGTGGTCCCAGGAGATTTTCAAGGGTTAAGGGGATGCACAGGAGATTTGGGGGGGAGGGGGAAAGGCGGAGGGTCCCCAGGAGTCTTGGGGGGGATCTGGGCGGTTCCTGAGAGTCTTGGGGGAAATTCGGAGGGGTCACCAGGAGCCCCCGGACCCCCTGAACTCACCCCACACCACCATGGCCTCGTTGGAACCGCACGTGAAAAACAGCGCGGCGGGGGGAGACCCTGGGGCCGGGATCGATCGGGACCAATCGGGTTCAATCCAGATCCTCCCCTCCCCCGCCATCACCGCCCCGCTCCCGGCAGCCCCCGCGGAAGTTTCGACGTTCTATTGGGTGACTCACCGGCACAAGGACAGGGGCCCAGCAGAATTTGGCAATGACGTCATTCCAGCAGAGCCGTTCTATTGGCTGCGACCCACGAGGGAGCCCCAAAACCTGTTCATGGCTTGGGGGGGAAGGACAGCCGGCACGTCCGGGAACGGGGGTTCAGAGGGTGTTCAAGTGCCCAGGAAAGGGGTAAAAAACTTTCCCCTCTCCCTCCCAGTGCCCTCTCAGCCCATCCCAGTGTCTCCCCTCTCCCCCAGTGCCCTCTCAGCCCATCCCAGTGTCTACCCTCTCCCCCAGTGCCCCCTCAGCCCATCCCAGTGTCTCCCCTCTCCCCCAGTGCCCCCTCAGCCCATCCCGGTCTCTCCCCTGCTCTCCCAGTGCCCCCGTCCATCGAGGTCCCAGCCCGGCCCTGCCCCCTGCTCTGCTCTGGCCTGGATTTCTCCCCTGCAGGGGCAGCTGAGGTGGCTCCAGGGCTGGCGGGAGCTTTCGGGGCAGGGGGTGGCTCCTGACATGCTGCTGGAACCGCCCCTGTCTGGGCGGGCCCGTCAGCCTGGGGCACCTCCTCACCCGAGCCTGGGGGACGGGCCGGCAACTGGGAGGGGCTTTGGGAAGGAATGGGGAGGCTGAGAAGGGGTTGGAGGTCGTGGGGGTAACTGGGAAGGTGTTTGGGGGAGTTTGGGGGTTTGGGAGGGAGGTTGGGGAGATTGGGGCAGCTGTGAGGGGTTTTGGGGAATCGTTGGGGATGTGGGAAGGAACTGGGAGAGAGTTTGGGGGCATACTCAAGGGGTAACGATGACTTCAACACCACATTTTCTGATTTCAAAACAGTAGACTCAACATCAGAAATCCATTCATGACTTCCCTGTCACCACTCCATCCGAATGTCTGTGCACTCACTGTGACCGGAGAGGAACCTGCCTGTTTGCAGCGCACTGACTGGGCAACTTTTCTTTTTGCAGGTGGAAAAGGGCAGATAAAGAAAAAACAGATGGGTCCAGCAGAAGTGATGCTGCTTCTGTCAAAAGCAGAGCAGAGGCCGAAAGCACTTTAGGAAGTTGCTTACAGAAACACTTGTGCATTCCAAGTTACAGCTCAGGAGTCTCAGTGACTTGTCCAACATGGGAGCTCCTTTTCAATTTCTCAACCCCCAGATTCCTCAGGAGTAGGAAACTGAAAACACTGACTGAGAAAAGCTCCATTCCTTCCTAATAATTGTGCTTTGTCCTTCCCATTTGACAGTGCTCTTGGAAATGTGCTGCTGTGATCTGGATCTGGGAGCAGCCCTGACCTCCCACAGCCCTGACCACACACACCTCATCCAACGGCAGGAAGAACCTGCCTGGCTCCTGCTGGGGTTCTCACCACCCACCGACAGCTTCTCCCTGCAGAGGGGTGGGCAACTACCCAGGCAGGATGAGACCTGACCCCAGCAGGCAGCAAAGTCCCTGCCCTGGCACAAAGAACCCCGGAGCACAGGGACCCTGCTCTGCAGGACAGCCCCGGGCACCCCTGGCTGCACCCCCACCTTCCCACCCCGCAGCCATCCCTGGCAGAAGGAGCCCACCTGCGCTGTCCCTCTGATGGTGCTGCAGGGAAGGCCTGCCCTGGAGAACATCCTCCTCCTGTGCAACAGAGAAACTGGGAGAGTCCTGACAGATGTGCAAGGCTGTGGGATGGGGTAGCTTTAGGAGATTCCTCCAGGAACACAAGCGACATTGCCCTGCACCTGTAGACTCACTCTGCAGAGGAGTGTGAAGTTGTGTCCCCAAGTTGTGTCTCAGCTGAACACCTCCCATCTTTCTGCTGCCTTTAACCTCCCTTTGCCTTTCTTCTCTTCTCTTGTGCCTACAGGCAGTGCCCTCGACCCTGCTGGGCTGTGCAGAGGAGCTGCTCCTGGGCAGAGCTGTCTCTCTGCAGTGCTGCCCGCTTGCCAGGATTTCCCTGTGTGCCAGGAGCCCGGCCCAGCTGAGCAGCACAGCAAGAGCCAAAGGCAGCCCTTTCTCTGCCCCTCTGGGTTCCCCGCAGGTGTCCCTGGGGCTCCAGGGGAACCTGCTGTGGAACAGACTGAAGGAAACAATGATGTTCCCTCTTCTCACCTCTTCAGTGACGCTTCTTTCCAGCAGTGACACTTCTTTCCAGCAGTGACATTTCTCCTCTTAGAAAATTACCAGGGTATGATGATTACCTTTTCTAGTTTCATCATTACACAGGACACCAGGAGGGTGACAGCAAAGGATCTGGTAACTCCCTGGCACAGTGGGGGTTTTCCTGGAGTCACACACAGAAATGTGTCAGGGTTCTGAGAGGTGTTCACTCCTGAACTGGACTGATGCACACACGGGGGTGTTCAGAGACACGAGTCCTTCCCTGGCACACACACAGGCAGTTCATTGCAGCAGGGGCAGTGTCTCCCTGGGCTCCTGCTACCACTCCTAGAGCCTGGAGCCACCTCAGTCCTGTAATGCTCCCACCCTGCCCACTCCTACACTTCAGATGAACATTGGGGTTTTCTACTCACTGGAACTGCCCAGACCAGCCCCTCCCTGGTGCCCCCATCTCCCTGCCCCGCCCCAGCCCAGCAGAGCAACACAGTCTTTTCTGGTCGTGCAGCAAGAAAGGGAGGCAATAGAGGACAGGGACAGTGACTGCATGTCTGGACTGCTCAGGAGATCATCAGCTCAGGCGGCAGCTCCTGCAGCCCCAGGGCCAGCCCCGCTTCCCAGTGGCCCAGGCAGCTGCTGCCACGTGGGCACAAACTCTGCTGCCCAGGAGGGTCCTGTAGTGAAGGGCTTTGCAGATGGCCACGTAGCGGTCATAGGACATGATGGTGAGAAGGGCAAGCTCCGCTGTGATCAAGAAGAAAAGCAAAAAACACCTGTGCAGCTCATCCTGAGTAGGACATGCCCCTGGTGTTCCAGAGGGAATTGGCCATGACTTTGGGGAGAGTGGTGCAGATGCAGCCCGGGTGTGTGAGGGAGAGGTGGAGCAGGAAGAAGTCCCTGGGGGGTGTGCAGGTGGTGGTGGCAGGCTACGGCGCTGAGGGTGAGGCCGTTGCCCAGGAGGGCAGCCAGGGAGATGCCCAGGAAGAAGCAGAAGTGCAAGAGCTGCAACCAGGAGGAGGAAGTGGGGGATGGAGCTGCTGTTGGACATGAGCTTCCTCCGGGCATCAGGAAATGTCCAAGGAGGAAAAGGCAGTGAAAACTTTGGGACAGGTTTCCTAGATCAAACCCATGAATTCCTCTGAGCATCTACCCTCATCCCAAGTATCTGCAGTCACACATATATAGATTCTGGACTGTAGAAGACAGGCTTAGCATGACTTTAAGATGATTTCTTCTCAATTTTTTGATTTATTTTTCTACTGCCAGGTCTGAGAGGGGCATCGTGGAACCAAAGGAACCCTGAGACATTTCAGAATCCCACATGTGTTGGGTCTGTCTGAGCTGGAGTTCATTTTCTCACTGCAGGCGTCACAGTGCTGTGCTTTGCATTGGGAGCTACAAAGGGGTTAATCACACCAGTGCTTTGGCAACTGCTGAGCAGGGCTGGTGCAGCATCTGCATTGTCAGCTTCGTCCCCTGAATCGGGGGCAAGATCATGGGAGGCGATACAGACAGGTCAGTTGAACCAAATGGACCAAAGGGACATTGCAGAATATATGGCGTCAGCTCAGCGACAAGAGCTCAGGAAAGGAACAGGAAAGGGGGGAAATCCATTTTTTTACAATACATGCCTTCTGAGCGGCTTCTCTGTGTGGTGAAGCCCTGCTTCCCATGAAGTGGCCAGGTATCGCTGCTGACAGGAAGTAGAGAGAAAATCTTTTTATTTTCCTCTTCACTTATGCATGCGCAAACTTTGGCTTTTGCTTTAGTAAAGTGCCTGATCTCAAGGTAGAAATAATTTTCCATCTTATTCTGTCTCTTCTGTCTGGCTGGGAAGGGCAGCAATAGAGCAGCTTGGTGGGCACCTGGCATCCAGGTAAGGTCAACCCACTGCAACATTGCACGGTCTCATGGAACCAAAGGACTGCTGGGAGACTGGGGGAACTCACGGAATCAAGTGGCCGTCGTGGCACTGCCCTGCATCATAGAAGCAAATGTTCCCTGGGAAACTACAGAAACCAGGGACTTATGGGACATCATTGGGATGTGCGGGACCTCATGGAATTAAACAAACCGTGGGATATCTTTGGAACTTCATGGAATCAAAGGGATAAAACAAAAGAATTAAACCCCATGACCAGAAACCATTGGATCGAACATTTCTTTAATATGTCAGCTGGGGATTCATGGGGGTACTCTACCATGCATGAATCAAAGAATCAGTATAAATTTCGGAGTATAAATACAGTGATACTTGAAAGACCCTCCCCTTCACAAGCAGTCCAAAATTCTCTTCTGATTTTAGGGTCAAATAGCCTCTTGGATTTTATTCGTGGAGCAAGACTGCCATCTAGCGTCCATTTCTTCTGGGAGGGGCAGTCATTTTCACAGAGTGGTCTTCTCCCTTAGCAGGCCTCGTAGCGTCTCTGATTGATCTATTCGACCCCTAACCCCTGAACTAAATGCTTTAGGACCTGCTAAGACGTGTCTTAGAACTTCCCATTTGCTTAAACAATGTAAGACTTTCTTCTTAACAGAACAATCTCTTATTAAACAAGTTTTCTGAGGCCTGTAAGCTAATTTCTTGAAGATGGGCATATGATACACTCTCTATTAGTTTCCATGTATCATCTACATTCTCTCTCCTACAACTAATTGTAGTCTTAAAAGAAAAGAAAAGGCTGCTACCATGCCAAGAAAGCAAACCCCTTTGTTGATTAGGATTTTTATCTAAGAAAAACTTCTGATTTACGAAGCCATTAAGGATGGAGATCCTCTCTCATTTCAGTGTCATTGTGACAATATGGGGCCTCATGTAACACATGGAACACAGAACACTGCACATTCCCAAGCAATCAAGGGGCCATTGTAACACTCCAGGGCCTCATGGAAGACGGAGGCTCCGCAGAGAGACCTCAAATCGGAGGTTTGGGCAATCCTCAACCAGAGGAAGTTCAACAAGGGGAAGTGCCAGATTCTGTCCCTGTGATGGGGCAACTCCGAATGTCCGGACGGACTGGGAATGATATTCTGCATAGCAGTGCTGGAAAATGGCCTCTGGGGTCCTGGTGGATGGCCAGTTGGCCAAGAGTCAGTGGTGCTCTGGCGCGGGCTCCCTGCTCGGTCACAGGAGGGTTTTCAGACACACGAGTCCTTCGTTTGCACACAGACACAGACAGTTCATGGCAGCAGGGGGGTATCCCCTGGGGTTCCTGCTGCCACACCAGGAGCCTGGATGCACCTAAGCCCTTGTGGGGTGCCACCTGCTCTGCCACTCTCTGAGATGCCCCACCGCCTGAGAGATGGAAACGCGGAGCTCTGTCCAAGAGAAGCACATCCCAGAGCTGCACGCATGGGTTTTGCCAGGATTTAGAACCGTAAATGCAATGTGACACCGAGACAGTCTTTGTCCCACATAACTTCAAGGTCTCCCCAGGAGGTTGATGGCAATTGTTCTTGCTCAGGGTCATCTCCCCACACCAACAGCAGGTGTGTGCTCAAGACTTGTCTGTGCAATGCAAACAGATACACCCTGTCTAGTTCTTCCGGTCTCTCCAAGGAAGGTAAAAGGATCTCTGTGTGCCGGGTGAGAAGCCAGTGCTGGAAGTTGTGGTTCTATTGTGAGTGCCAAGAGCGGATGGCAGGTCTGTGATGAATGCCCTGAGGAGATGACCTGGGTTTTCCAGTGCACATGGCAATAGATCACACCCTGCTTTGGTGGTCATTTATGTCCTACGGAGGTGACAGAGATGGGAAAGACAATGAAATTTTTGAATGTGCCTCTGAGTGCCCCTCAACCTGCTGCAAATATGCAGATTCCAGTACATCCAGTTCAGGTGTGAGAGGTTGTTCCCTGGTCCTCTGAGCAAGAAGAGCTGGACGAGGGACACAGCAGAACTCGCTTACTGAGCCTGCATCTCCATGAATCCCAAAGCAAGTGCGAGGGGTTATGCCACGTCCGAGTTTTCTCAGGGGAAGGTGTTTCTCCCATGCATTGCCTCCCCGTGGCACTGGTGCCACAGCCCCCGACAAAACCACAAGTGGTCTTTGTCCCTAGCAAAAGTGCTCCTGCTGCTAGCCGGGATGTTCCACGGGAAAGGCCAGGAGAGGTTGAGCCCGGAGGGCACTGAGCCCGGAGGGATGTTCTGCCTCTCGTGCCCCTCGACCATTCTCGCAAGCCCAGCCCGGCCCCGCCGGTTCTACGGTGCAGAACACGGACAGCTGCCGCGCTGCCGCCGCTCTCTCCTGGCCTCCGCCTCCAGCCAGCACCCGAGGAGAGCCCGAGAGGCGCCGGCGCCTGTCCCAGCCCCGGGGCGGATTTGTCGGAGGAGGACAGGGGAGGAGGGAGAGGAAGGCAGAGTCGGGGCTGGTGGGGGCAGCGAAGCACCGGGAAGCGGATCGGCGGCTGCGGCGCTGTCGGGGAGCGGGGCTGGCGGCGCTGGTCACGGTTTTGATCTGTGCGCAGGGCTGGTGGCCGGAGACCGTATCCATTCCTACCGGCAACTCGCGGGTCACAGCCCCGATCTCCTCGTACGCGCTGCTAAATGGTCCAGAGAGCTGCGGACGCCAACGGTGTGGCTGTTGGTGACGGGAGACGGTCTTTCCGCCGTCCTCTGGCTCTCCGGACCCCATCATGGGAAGCGGCTCTGTATTCCTGGGTCCTGGCGCACACGGACTCATTGACACTGTCGTCTTCAGATTCCAGGGGATTCTCTTAGAAACAAAACTCGGTTAATTGGTTCTACGGCAGAGCAAATTAACACCCTTATGAAAACATGGCTTTTCATTCCTACACAGAGCACAGGCTTGCGACAGAATGCCTGATTGCAAAGTGATTTATACAGCACAGGGCAGTGCAAATCTGGGCATCCTGCAGTAAGTTGTCAGGTGTGTCCCTACCTTCTCTTGAGGCATCGTCTCCTGGTTACTTTGATCCACTCCAGGCAGGAACCGCGATTCTCTGGTTCATGAAGATCTTTCTCTTTGGATAGGAGGAGGGGTTCTTGCCTTGCCTGGAGTGTGGAAAAGACAGAGAGTAAGGGTCCGCAAGATTTGGCGTGTCACTCGTCAAGGATCTGAACACTACATCTTGGACGTGTTCTGAAGAAGCTGTGAAGGCAGACAGTGCGAAGGAGCGAGGTGTAACCAAGCCAGACCAAGCGTTAGAGGTGGTGAGAGAGGAAAGCAAAGCAGTAAGAAAGGAGAGACCTCCAGCCATTTGGCCCTGGCCTCAGGAAGGATGGTTGCAAGACCATCCTTTATTAGCCTCTCAGTAAAAATGCAGAATTCTCAGCTTCCTCTAAATGTGTTATCTCTCCTCTGATACTTAAGATGGTAGAAAATTTTCAGGAGCACACAGGCATAAGGAGGGTGAACTTGATAATGCTCTCCCACCTGGGAAGCATGTGAAAGCCTCTGTTTCCTGTGGTGTGATGGGTGCCTGGGATCCCTGTGGACTTGGTTTAGGGAAGGGGCTGGGTGTAAGGGTCTCCATCTGCCAAGCCCCCAGACCTTCAACTGTCCTGGGTGGGCCAGGGCTCTCCTAGCCCCACCACTCGCAAGCAGCACTCTGGCAGTTGCCCCATGTGCTCCCTGCATGTGTGTCAAAGTCTTCATCCTGTTCCCTGCTCATCCCTCAGTACATTCCCTAGGGCATATGCTCTCCTTGCCATCGCTGGAGCTGGGATATCCAGCAGCCCTGCTGGAGCCACGTTCCTCTCAGACTTTGCGTTTTCGCAGAAGAGAAAGGCAAATCTAGAGACACTGGGCTGCTGCCCAGCAGGGCTCATCTCCCTTTCCCGGGGAGCTGGGAGAGAGGCATTCTTCCCAGGCAGATGAAGAAGGACAGGGGAAAAACCACAGAAGCGGAGGAGACACGTGTTCACCGAGGAAGTTGCAAGCAGTCCAGAGAGCTGAGGACAGCACGGGAAGATGTGAAAGGTGCAGAAGGGTAGAAGCCGGGAGCTCCCAAAAGCACATCAACGGGTGTGCAGCAGAGCAGGCGATTGTAACTGGGGATGGGAGGACTGCACTGCGAGCTGACCGGGAACAATCTCTGCTCATGAGTGAGACCCCAGAGCCAGGCAATGCTCAGAATGCCATCGGCTGGGGGAGCCAGACGGTATGTTACTTGGGGAGGGAGAAACCCAAAGAGAGCATTTGAGGTACTGAAAGTACAGTTCATTTCTCGGCCCTCCTGCTTCCTTTGCTCCCCCTCTAAGAGATTCTGGCAGCTCTCTTCTCTCGGCACAGGGTGGAGATTTCTGACACTCTCGGCAAACAGGCAGGTTCTTCTCAGCATAAATTTTGGCTACCTCGTCGTCGCTTTCTGCCTGGTACACCTCCTCTCTGTATCCCAGCTTTTCATAAATGCATTCTTTTTCCTCCCAGGAAATAGTCAACTGCCTTTTCAGGCCCCGTGGGGGAATACAACTGAATAGAGAAACATCGCTGCAGATCATGTACTTGCTGTCCTTCATGTGTTCACTCCAGGCGATCTTACTTCTCTAAAGAAATAAAGAGGGAAAGAAGTGAAAGCTCAGGTCTCCTTCTCTCTCTCTGCTCTCCGTCTGTCCTCTCCTCCACATGCTGCCACCAAAAGATATCTCGGTTCTCTCTGCAGTCACACATTTCTCCTTTTCTAAAGAAAATCAGGAGATCATTCCAAAGCTGCTCCCGGTCTATCAAACTCTCATCTCACTAACTTTATTAATGTATCCCTTTCAACCTGCAGGCTGCCTCTGGCACGATTTCCAGTTTTCCCCGGCTGGCAACATATTCAAATCTCTCTGTTTGCAGTGGGCCATGGCTTACGGGGGCTGCGATACACCGGGAGACCGATCGACGTCTGTGGGGAGTGGAGCTGTCAGCAGGAGCATTTCTGCTGGAGACAAATAGCACCTTAGTTTTAGACTTGGGCTGTGGACCAGTTCTACGCTGAAGCAGTGTATGGGTGAAGCACCTGCCCATGAGAAATCACGGCATGGCATCTCCCACCCGCTTTGGACCAATGGAGATACAGTCTCCGTGATGAGATCCCAGTTGTGTCACTTCTCCTGCTCAGAAGACTAGGGAACATCTGAAATATGTATGCTTGTCCTGAAAACAGAGAGCTCTAACTATTTGGGCAGCCTGGAGAAAACTGGAGGTCGTGCCAGAGGCAGCCTGGAAGCAGAATCTGACGCATTATTAAGTTTAGTGATATGAGGATTTGATAGGTCAGGGGTAAATTCAGTGTTCTAGCACTGGTGCCTCTTGCACTGCGCTGTGCTTTTTACGTCACTTGGCACCCAGGTACTCAAGCCTGTTCTCTTTGTATGGCTGAAAACCCTGTTTTAATAGAAGCGCTAATACCCAACTCGTCTCCATGACGGTGCCCAGAGAGCCAGAGGATGGTGGAAAGACCATCACCCGTCACCCACAGCCGTCCCGTTGGCGCCCACAGCTCTCTGGACCATTTAGCACCGAGAAACTCGGGGCTGTGACCCGGGAGCTGCCAGTAGGAATGGATAAATTCACCGTTTCGTATGTTGGCCTGTGAGCACTTGGTGATTTCACTGCTCCCGCTGGTCTCTACCAATGGGTCCCGCTGCACCTGGGCTCTACCTGCAGACACTGGCAGGGAGCTGAAGAAAAGCCGTCGGAAGTGCTTTTGCACTGGATGTTTTTTGCCAAAACAAAGGGCACAGCAGCAGTCAAGCAAATACGGAGAAGAATTTGAAGAGGATATAAAGGTGTGAAGTAGTTGAAATGTCCATTAATATTTGCTGGAGAGAGGTGAGCGGAAAAGAGAAGTGGATTGGTGAAGTCACAGAAGAATGGAAAGCTGCGGGATTAAGCCAAGGGAAGAGAGGAAGAAAAGTAGGAAAGGGGAAGGACGGACTGCACGAATTCACTGAAGGACAGAGAGTAAAGCAAGGAAAGAATAACGGCTCGACAAAGAAAAAAGCGATGAGTGTTCCCAGGGAATACTTTATGGACCAGAGGGAGGGAGGGCTGGGAAGTTAGTTCGGGAGAAGAGCTTTGTGAAGAACCTACCAGACAGGAGGGCAGCCTCGAGGAATATGCACGTCCACCCCATGGGGCTGCCCCTGCCCCTACGGTCTCCGGCGCCAGCCCTGCGCACAGATCAAAACCGCGGCCAGTGTCACCAGCCCCGCTCTCCGACAACGCCGCAGCCACCGATCCGCTTCCCGGTGCCCTGCTGCCCTCGCCAGCCCCGACTCTCTGCTCCTGGCGGGCCGCCTCCTCTCCGCCTCCTCTGCCTTCCTCTCCCTCCTCCCCTGTCCTCCTCCGACAAATCCGCCCCGGGGCTGGGACAGGCGCCGGTGCCTTTCGGGCTCTCCTCGGGTGCTGGTTGGAGGCGGAGGCCAGGCGACAGCGGCGGGAGCGCGGCGGCGGTCCGTGTTCTGCACCGTAGAACCGGCGGGGCCGGGCTGGGCTTGCGAGAATGGTCGAGGGGCACGAGATGCAGAACATCCCTCCGGGCTCAGTGCCCTCCGGGCTCAACCTCTCCTGGCCTTTCCCGTGGAACATCCCGGCTAGCAGCAGGAGCACTTTTGCTAGGGACAAAGACCACTTGTGGTTTTGTCGGGGGCTGTTGCACCAGTGCCACGGGGAGGCAATGCATGGGAGAAACACCTTCCCCTGAGAAAACTCGGACGTGGCATAACCCCTCACACTTGCTTTGGGATTCATGGAGATGCAGGCTCAGTAAGCGAGTTCTACTGTGTCCCTCGTCCAACTCTTCTTGCTCAGAGGACCAGGGAACAACTTCTCACACCTGAACTGGATGTACTGGAATCTGAATATTTGCAGCAGGTTGAGGGGCACTCAGAGGCACATTCAAAAATTTCATTGTCTTTCCCATCTCTGTCACCTCCGTAGGACATAAATGACCACCAAAGCAGGGTGTGATCTATTGCCATGTGCACTGGAAAACCCAGGTCATCTCCTCAGGGCATTCATCACAGACCTGCCATCCCCTCTTGGCACTCACAATAGAACCACAACTTCCAGCACTGGCTTCTCACCCGGCACACAGAGATTCTTTTGCCTTCCTTGGAGAGACCGGAAGAACTAGACAGCGTGTATCTGTTTGCATTGCACAGACAAGTCTTGAGCACACACCTGCTGTTGGTGTGGGGAGATGACCCTGAGCAAGAACAATTGCCATCAACCTCCTGGGGAGACCTTGAAGTTATGTGGGACAAAGAGTGTCTCGGTGTCACATTGCATTTACGGTTCTAAATCCTGGCAAAGCCCATGCGTGCAGCTCTAGGATGTGCTTCTCTTGGACAGAGCTCCGCGTTTCCATCTCTCAGGCGGTGGGGCATCTCAGATAGTGGCAGAGCAGCTGGCACCCCACAGGGGCAAACGTGCATCCAGGCTCCTGGTATGGCAGCAGGAACCCCAGGAGATACTGCCCCTGCTGCCATGAACTGTCTGTGTCTGTGTGCAAGCGAAGGACTCGTGTGTCTGAAAACCCTCCTGTGACCGAGCAGTGAGCCCCCGCTAGAGCACCACTGACTCTTGGCCAACTGGCCATCCACCAGGACCCCAGAGGCCATTTTCCAGCGCTGCTATGCAGAATATCCTTCCCAGTCTGTCCGGACATTCGGGGTTGCCCCATCACAGGGACAGAATCTGGCACTTCCCCTTGTTGAACTTCCTCTGGTTGAGGATTGCCCAAACCTCTGATTTGAGGTCTCTCTGCGGGGCCTCCGTCTTCCATGAGGCAAATGAGTGTTACAATGGCCCCTTGATTGCTTGGGAATGTGCAGTGTTCTGTGTTCCATTCACAATGGCACTGAAATGAGAGAGGATCTCCATCCTTAATGGCTTCAAAAATCAGAAGTTTTTCTTAGAAAAAAACCTTATCAACAAAGGGGTTTGCTTTCTTGGCATGGTAGCAGTCTTTTCTTTTCTTTTAAGACTACAATTAGTTGTAGGAGAGAGAATGTAGATGATACATGGAAACTAACAGAGAGTGTATCATATGCCCATCTTCAAGAAATTACCTTACAGGCCTCAGAAAACTTGTTTAATAAGAGATTGTTCTGTTAAGAAGAAAGTCAATTATACATTGTTTAAGCAAATGGGAAGTTCTAAGACACATCTTAGCTGGTCCTAAAGCATTTAGTTTAGAGGTTAGGGGTCGGATAGATCAATCAGAGATGCTACGAGGCCTGCTAAGGGAGAAGACCACACGGTGAAAATGACTGCCCCTCCCAGAAGAAATGGACGCTAGATGGCAGTCTTGCTCCACGAATAAAATCCAAGAGGCGATTTGACCCTAAAATCAGAAGAGAATTTTGGACTGCTTGTGAAGGGGAGGGTCTTTCAAGTATCACTGTATTTATACTCCGAAATTTATACTGATTCTTTGATTCATGCATGGTAGAGTACCCCCATGAATCCCCAGCTGACATATTAAAGAAATGTTCGATCCAATGGTTTCTGGTCATGGGGTTTAATTCTTTTGTTTTATCCCTTTGATTCCATGAAGTTCCAAAGATATCCCACGGTTTGTTTAATTCCATGAGGTCCCGCACATCCCAATAATGTCCCTTAAGTCCCTGGTTTCTGTCGTTTCCCAGGGAACATTTGCTTCTATGATGCAGGGCAGTGCCACGACGGCCACTTGATTCCGTGAGTTCCCCCAGTCTCCCAGCAGTCCTTTGGTTCCATGAGACCCTGCAATGTTGCAGTGGGTTGACCTTACCTGGATGCCAGGTGCCCACCAAGCTGCTCTATTGCTGCCCTTCCCAGCCAGAGAGAAGAGACAGAATAAGATGGAAAATTATTTCTACCTTGAGATCAGGCACTTTACTAAAGCAAAAGCCAAAGTTTGCGCATGCATAAGTGAAGAGGAAAATAAAAAGATTTTCTCTCTACTTCCTGTCAGCAGCGATACCTGGCCACTTCATGGGAAGCAGGGCTTCACCACACAGAGAAGCCGCTCAGAAGGCATGTATTGTAAAAAAATGGATTTCCCCCCTTTCCTGAGCTCTTGTAGCTGAGCTGACGCCATATATTCTGCAATGTCCCTTTGGTCCATTTGGTTCAACTGACCTGTCTGTATCGCCTCCCATGATCTTGCCCCCGATTCAGGGGACGAAGCTGACAATGCAGATGCTGCACCAGCCCTGCTCAGCAGTTGCCAAAGCACTGGTGTGATTAACCCCTTTGTAACTCCCAATGCAAAGCACAGCACTGTGACACCTGCAGTGAGAAAATGAACTCGAGCTCAGACAGACCCAACACATGTGGGATTCTGAAATGTCTCAGGGTTCCTTTGGTTCCACGATGCCCCTCTCAGACCTGGCAGTAGAAAAATAAATCAAAAAATTGAGAAGAAATCATCTTAAAGTCATGCTAAGCCTGTCTTCTACAGTCCAGAATCTATATATGTGTGACTGCAGATACTTGGGATGAGGGTAGATGCTCAGAGGAATTCATGGGTTTGATCTAGGAAACCTGTCCCAAAGTTTTCACTGCCTTTTCCTCCTTGGACATTTCCTGATGCCCGGAGGAAGCTCATGTCCAACAGCAGCTCCATCCCCCACTTCCTCCTCCTGGCTGCAGCTCTTGCACTTCTACTTCTTCCTGGGCATCTCCCTGGCTGCCCTCCTGGGCAACGGCCTCATCCTCAGCGCCGTAGCCTGCCACCACCACCTGCACACCCCCCAGGGACTTCTTCCTGCTCCACCTCTCCCTCACACACCCGGGCTGCATCTGCACCACTCTCCCCAAAGCCATGGCCAATTCCCTCTGGAACACCAGGGGCATGTCCTACTCAGGATGAGCTGCACAGGTGTTTTTTGCTTTTCTTCTTGATCACAGCGGAGCTTGCCCTTCTCACCATCATGTCCTATGACCGCTACGTGGCCATCTGCAAAGCCCTTCACTAGAGGACCCTCCTGGGCAGCAGAGCTTGTGCCCACGTGGCAGCAGCTGCCTGGGCCACTGGGAAGCGGGTCTGGCCCTGGGGCTGCAGGAGCTGCCGCCTGAGTTGATGATCTCCTGAGCAGTCCAGACATGCAGTCACTGTCCCTGTCCTCTATTGCCTCCCTTTCTTGCTGCACGACCAGAAACGACTGTGTTGCTCTGCTGGGCTGGGGCGGGGCAGGGAGATGGGGGCACCAGGGAGGGGCTGGTCTGGGCAGTTCCAGTGAGTAGAAAACCCCAATGTTCATCTGAAGTGTAGGAGTGGGCAGGGTGGGAGCATTACAGGGCTGAGGTGGCTCCAGGCTCTGGGAGTGGTAGCAGGAGCCCAGGGAGACACTGCCCCTGCTGCAATGAACTGCCTGTGTGTGTGCCAGGGAAGGACTCGTGTCTCTGAACACCCCCGTGTGTGCATCAGTCCAGTTCAGGAGTGAACACCTCTCAGAACCCTGACACACTTCTGTGTGTGACTCCAGGAAAACCCCCACTGTGCCAGGGAGTTACCAGATCCTTTGCTGTCACCCTCCTGGTGTCCTGTGTAATGATGAAACTAGAAAAGGTGATCATCATACCCTGGTAATTTTCTAAGAGGAGAAATGTCACTGCTGGAAAGAAGTGTCACTGCTGGAAAGAAGTGTCACTGAAGAGGTGAGAAGAGGGAACATCATTGTTTCCTTCAGTATGTTCCACAGCAGGTTCCCCTGGAGCCCCAGGGACACCTGCGGGGAACCCAGAGGGGCAGAGAAAGGGCTGCCTTTGGCTCTTGCTGTGCTGCTCAGCTGGGCCGGGCTCCTGGCACACAGGGAAATCCTGGGGGTTGAGAAATGGAAAAGGAGCTCCCATGTTGGACAAGTCACTGAGACTCCTGAGCTGTAACTTGGAATGCACAAGTGCTTCTGTAAGCAACTTCCTAAAGTGCTTTCGGCCTCTGCTCTGCTTTTGACAGAAGCAGCATCACTTCTGCTGGACCCATCTGTTTTTTCTTTATCTGCCCTTTTCCACCTGCAAAAAGAAAAGTTGCCCAGTCAGTGCGCTGCAAACAGGCAGGTTTCTCTCAGGTCACAGTGAGTGCACAGACATTTGGACGGAGTGGTGACAGGGAAGTCATGAATGGATTTCTGTTGTTGAGTCTACTGTTTTGAAATCAGAAAATGTGGTGTTGAAGTCATCGTTAGCCTTTGAGAGGGAAACAGGAGAAAAATCGGATAAATTTGTTGCTAAAAATGAGCTGCTTCAAACTGAGGTTGACCACCTTCAAAGTCTTGTTAAAATTTGGATGATTATGAAACAGTCAGCTCACCGATTACCCCCATCAATACTAGACAATGCCCGCCGTATAAAGGCATAAAGCCATCCCAGCCCCTCCAGGAACCCTCAAATCCCATCCCGGTCCCACAGGACACTCCCAACTTCCCCTTAAACCCTCCGAGGCCCCCAGACTGCCTCCCAGACCCACAAAAACCCACAAGATGCCCCCAAACCCCTCCCAGTTACCTCCAGCCCTCCCAGGACCTTTCAAACCCTCTCCTAGTTGCCCCCTTCCCCTTGAGTATGCCCCCAAACTCTCTCCCAGTTCCTTCCCACATCCCCAACGATTCCCCAAAACCCCTCACAGCTGCCCCAATCTCCAAACCTCCCTCCCAACCCTCCAAGCTCCCCCAAACACCTTCCCACTTACCCCCACGACCTCCAAGCCCTTCTCAGCCTCCCCATTCCTTCCCAAAGCCCCTCCCAGTTGCCGGCCCGTCCCCCAGGCTCGGGTGAGGAGGTGCCCCAGGCTGACGGGCCCGCCCAGACAGGGGCGGTTCCAGCAGCATGTCAGGAGCCACCCCGTGCCCCGAAAGCTCCCGCCCGCCCTGGAGCCACCTCAGCTGCCCCTGCAGGGGAGAAATCCAGGCCGGAGCAGAGCAGGGGGCAGGGCCGGGCTGGGACCTCGATGGACGGGGGCACTGGGAGAGCAGGGGAGAGACCGGGGTGGGCTGAGGGGGCATTGGGAGAGACACTGGGATGGGCTGAGGCGGCACTGGGAGAGCAGGGGAGACACTGGGATGGGCTGAGGGGGCACTGGGAGAGAGGGGAGACACTGGGATGGGCTGAGGGGGCACTGGGAGGGAGAGGGGAAAGTTTTTTGCCCCTTTCCTGGGCACTGGAACACCCTCTGCACCCCCGTTCCCGGCCGTGCCGACTGTCCTTCCCCCCCAAGCCATGAACAGGTTTTGGGGCTCCCTCGTGGGTCGCAGCCAATAGAACGGCTCTGCTGGAATGACGTCATTGCCAAATTCTGCTGGGCCCCTGTCCTTGTGCCGGTGAGTCACCCAATAGAACGTCGAAACTTCCGCGGGGGCTGCCGGGAGCGGGGCGGTGATGGCGGGGGAGGGGAGGATCGGGATTGAACCTGATTGGTCCCGATCGATCCCGGCCCCAGGGTCTCCCCCCGCCGCGCTGTTTTTCACGTGCGGCCCCAACGAGGCCATGGTGGTGTGGGGTGAGTTCAGGGGGTCCGGGGGCTCCTGGTGACCCCTCCGAATCTCCCCCAAGACTCTCGGGAACCGCCCAGATCCCCCCCAAGACTCCTGGGGACCCTCCGCCTTTCCCCCTCCTCCCCCAAATCTCCTGTGCATCCCCTTAACCCTTGAAAATCTCCTGGGACCACCTCAGACCCCCAGACTCCCTCCTGGGGACCCCCAAACACTCTTCAGGACTCCGGGGCCCCTCCCGACCCCCTCCTAGAGTCTTTTGGGTGTCACCAACTCTTTACGGCGGATTCCTCCGTCCATTTTTCCACCCCGGACTGCTGAGGGTCCACCCCGCCAAGAAACTACTGGGAACTCCCCAGTGTCCCACCACGAGATTCCTGGGTCCCTCCCCCCCCCAACCCCCTGTGGGTGCCCCCATCCTTTCTTCCCCTCGAAAATATTCTTGGGGGTCCCCCAATGTCTCCTCCAGCCCCCATCCTGCCAGGGATGGATTTGGGGGGATCTCCTTCCCCTTCCCTCTGGCCCGAAGGCAAATGCCCTCCCTGTCCTTCCTTCGCCCTCAGGCAGAAAAGAGAAGAGAAACAGCCAGTTGGCCCTGGCAGGTGTGGGTGTGTGCAGGCTGTGGTTGAGTGGTTGAGAAGGGAGAGGAGGGGCTGGTGTTTGGGCCAAGTCCAGCAGGTGATGTCTTTGGTGTCTGGCAGTCCTTGGTCGGCTCCACGACCACCCAGCTGTCAGTGTTCATGACATACCCATCAGCCCTTCTCTTCTTGCCAACCCTAAGCTGTTCCTAAGTTCTCTTGCTGTCAGTTCATAAAGAGGTCTTGTCAAGTGTTACTGATTTAGAAACTAAACCCTGACATCTTTGTCTTTGCCAAAGATGTGTGTGAAAGGGCAGTGCTGTTGCAAAGCAGTGTTGAGCTTCACATTGGGTGACTTGGTAGCTTCCTCTGCATCACCCATGCACCCTGGGTTTCTTTGAAAAGTACTTTTTACTCCAAATGTGACACCACATTAGCCTGTAGGACATCCTGTCCCCAAATGGATAACTGTAAATATGAATAGTAAAAAAGTGACCCCCTCCATTATTCAAGAAAAGCTTGTATCTCTGTACTAAAAGCATCCAAGGGTCCTGTCCCCCAGTTTTCTATCTGACAAGGGTTTGGAGGGGCTGCTTTGTGCAGGGAACCCTTTGGGGACCCCTTGCACATGGGTAGGGCTGCACTCTGGGGGTGTGGGGCTTTTGTTCTTTGGTTGCCAGGGGCCACTGTGAGTCACTGAGTCGGGGTGGGGACAATGGGCAGGGCTGGCTGGGACAGGCTGTGGCACCTGTGACATAAAAGGGAAGTGTCCCCGTGGGGCAGCTCTGCAGGGCCCATCAGGGGATGCTGCCCAGTGCAGCCTGTGCTGTGGGGAGCACGCACACAGGGAGAGGCTGGGCCGGACGAGGGCCAGGGCAGCAAGGCCGCCCCAGGGAGTGGGTTCTACCCCTGCCTGCAGGGCCCAGCCCCTGGCAGGAGCGCCTTGGGCAGGGCCCGGTGCTGCTGCTGGGGCAGGGGGTGAGGCCTTGCCGCCTGCCAGCTGCCTGGGTCCCTGTCCTTGCTGCGCCACATCCCCGAGGCTCCATCCCCGCTCCCCCAGCGTCAGCTTCCTCCTTCCCAGCCCCAACCAAGCCCTTCTCTGTGTCCTCCTGCAGGCCATGGCTTTCACAACATTCCTTTTGGTGCTTGTGCAAAGCATCATCCAGTCCCTGCAGGCGGTTGGGGAGGGGCTGCACAAGACTCAGTGAGCTTGGAGGTCTTTTCCAAGCTGAAGGACTCTTGGATTCTGTGATTGTGTGCTGGATTCAGCTGGGTCCGTGTTAGCAGCATTAGTTTGCTCCCAAAGTTTCCTCGCTGTCAGCTCTTGTGGCCTAAGGCTTGAGCTCCTTTAACTCCTTGTGCTGAGCTACTGATGGGAAACGAGAGGCCTCTGCGAGCAGATTCCTGGTGTTCCCTGTAGAACAGTGAGGGAGAAGGTGTAGTCAAGTGGGAAGAGGAGTACTGTTTGTGTGTGGCCTCCTATGTGGCCTTGGCGCCTTTGAGGGGCTTGAAGGAGAAAAGAGCTTTGTTAAAGTGAGAAGTGAAATAGTGTGTTGGCTGTTCTCTCTGCAGGGAGAAGCTGCCGGTGGGGGAGGGGTCACAGAGTGGGGGAGAGGCCGTAAAGTGGGGGAGGGGCCACAGAGTGGGAGAGGGGTCACAGAATGGGGGAGGGGTCACAGAGTGGGGGAGGAGCCACAGAGTGGGGGAGGGGCCATAAAGTGGGGGAAGGGTCTGAGAGTGGGGGAGGGGCCATAAAGTGGATGAGGGGCCATAGAGGTGGGGAGGGGTCAGAGAGTGGGGGAGGGGCCATGAAGTAGGAGAGGGGTCAGAGAGTGGGGTAGGGGCTACAGAATGGGGTAGGGGTCACAGAATGGGGAAGGGGCCATAAAGTGTGGGAGGGGCCACGGGGTGGGGGAGGGGTGACAGCCTGGACTCGGGGGGTCAGGGCAGTGACCTCGGGGAGGGGGAGGGGTCAGGGCATGGGGTAGGGGTCTCACCTGATCCCGGGGCTATCGGGGCCATGGCGGGGCCGAACCTGGGGGGGACACCCAAGTTTTTCCCAAATTTCCCCTCATTTTTCCCAGATTTTCATCCATTTCTCCCAAATTTCCCACTCTTTCCCCAATTTTCCCCCCAGTTCCCCCATTTTTCCCAAATTTCCCCATTTTTCTCAATTTTTCCCCATTTTTTTTCCAAATTCCTTCCATTGTTCCCAAATTTCCCCCATTTTTTCCCATTTTCCCCAAATTTCCCCCCATTTTTCCCAACTTTCCCCAATTTTTCATCCAATTTTACCCAAATTCCTCCTTTTTTTTTCAATTCACCCCATTTTTCTCAAATTTCCCCATTTTCCCCAAATTCCGCCATTTTTTCCCAATTTTTTCCTAAATTTCCCCTAATTTTTCCCAATTATCCCCCATTTTTCCTGATTTTTCACCCGTTTTCCCCAAATTTCTTACTTTTTTCCCAGTTTTCCCTCCATTTCCCCTCAAAATCCCCCATTTCCCCAAATTTCTGACTTTTTCCCCAAAATTTCCCCCGTTTTTCCACATTTCCCCAGATTTTCCCCCAGTTTTCCTTAATTTCCCCCAATTTTTCCTCATTTTTATCAATTTTCCCCAAATTTCCCACTTTTTTCTCAAATTTCCCCCCATTTTTCCCCATTTTTATCAATTTTCCCCAAATTTCCCACTTTTTTCTCAAATTTTCCCCCATTTTTCCCAATTTTTCATTGGTGTTCACCAAATTTCCCACTTTTTTCCCCAATTTTTCCCCATTTTCCCCAAAATTCCTGGTTTTTTCCCCCCATTTTTTCCCACTGGGGAAATTTGGGAAATTTGGAAAACTGAGGACCCAAAAATCCAAGAAAATGTGGGGAAATGGGGGAAAAATGTGGGGGAAATCTGGAGAAAAATGTGTGAAAATGTGGGAAAAATGGGGGGCAAATCAGGAAAATGGTGAAAAATCTGGGAAAATGTGGGCAAATGGGGAAATTGCGGAAAATTCTGGGAAAAATGTGAGAAAAATCCGGGGAACTGGGGAAAAATGGGGGAAAATGTGGGAAATTCTGGGGAAAATGGGGAAAACATCTGGGAAAATATGGAAAAATGGGGAAAAAAAGGGGGAAAATGGGGAAAAATGTGTGAAAATCTGGGAAAATGTGGGAAAAATGGGGGGAAAATCTGGGAAAATGGGGGGAAATGGAGAAAAAATCCGGGAAAATGGGGAAAAAATTGGGAAAAAACTGGGAAAATGGGGAAAAATTGGGGAAAACCCTGGGAAATTCTGGGGAAAATGGGAGAAAATCTGGGAAAAATGTGGAAAAAATGGGGGGGAAAGGGGAAAAAATGGGAAAAATCTGGGAAAATAGGGAAAAAATGGGGGGAAAATGGGGAATATTCTGGGAAAATCTGGAAATATGGGGAAAAAATGTGAGAAAAATGGGGAAAAATCTGGGAAAAATGGGGGAAATGAGGAAAAATCTGGGAAAATGTGGAAAAAATGTGGGAAAAATCATGGAAATAGGGGGGAAATTGGGAAAAAATCCGGGGAAATGTGGGAAAAAAAGGGGGGAAATCTGGGAAAATGGGGAAAATAATTGGGAAAAAATCTGGGAAAAAATGGGAAAACTGAGGAAAAATCTGGGGAAATAGGGAAAAAATCTGGGAAAATGTGGGAAAAAATTTGGGAAAATGTGTGAAAATGGGGAAAAATCCGAGAAAATGGGGGTGAAATGGGGAAAAATCTGGGGAAAATGGGGAAAAATCTGGGAAAATGTGAAAAAATTGGGAAAAACTGTGGGAAAATGGGGGAAATGAGGAGAAATCCGTGAAAATGGAGGAAAATGAGGAAAAATGTGTGAAAATGGGAAAAAATGGGAAAAAAATCAGGAAAAATGGGGAAAATCGGGAAAAATCAAGAAAAATGGGGGAAAATCTGGGAAAATGTGGGAAAATCTGGGAAAATCTGAAGAAAATCTGGAGAAAAATCTGAGAAAATGTGGGAAAAATGGGAAAAAATGCGAGAAAAATCTGAGAAAATGTGGGAAAAATGGGAAAAAATCTGGGAAAAATCTGGGAAAATGTGGGAAATTCTGGGAAAAGTGGAGGACAAATCTGGGAAAAATCCGGGAAAAAGGGGAAAAAATAGGGGAAAATCTGGGAGAAATGCTGGAAAATGGGGACAAACTGGGGGGGAAATGCTGGAAATCCTGGGGAAAATGGGGGGAAATGGAGAAAAATGGGAAAAAATCCCAGAAAATGGGGAAAAATGGGGAAAGATTTAAAAAAATGGGAAAAAATCTGGGGAAAAATGGGGAAAAATGGGGAAAAATCTGGGAAAATCTGGGAAAAATGAGGAAAAATCTGGGAAAATGGGGAAAAAATGGGAGAAATTCCAGGAAATGGGGAAAAATGGGGAAAGATAAAAAAAATTTTGGAAAAATGGGGAAAATATGGGAAATTCTGGGAAAAATCCAGGAAAATGGGGGAAGAAATCTGGGCAAATCTGGGAAAAATGTGATAAAAAATCGTGGAAAATGTGGAAAAAATGGGAAAAAAAATCTGGGAAAATGTAGGAAAATTGGGAAAAATCTGGAAAATGGGGGGGAAATGGGGAAAAATTCAGGTAAATGTGGAAAAATGGGGGAAAATCTGGGAAAAATGGGGAAAATGGGGGGAAATGTGGAAAAATGGGGAAAAATGTGGAAAAACTGGGTTAAACTGGGAGGAACTGGGAGAAACTGGGCCAGAGGGAAAGGGATGTTGCCATGGAAATGTGAGCCAGCCCCTCCCCCACCCGGGCCAGGGCCCATGGGGGGGGGAACTGGGTTAAACTGGGACATACTGGGAGGCACTGGGGGGGACACTGGGAGTTACTGGAAGCTACTGGGAGCTACTGGAAGCTACTGGGGGGGTCACTGGGGCTACTGGGATGGACACTGGGGTTACTGGGAGCTACTGGGGGGGTCACTGGGGTTACTGGGAGTTACTGGGAGCTACTGGGGGGCTTACTGGGAGTTACTGGGAGCTACTGGGGTGGACACTGGGGTTACTGGGAGTTACTGGGATGGACACTAGGATTACTGGGAGTTACTGGGAGCTACTGGGATAGACACTGGGGTTACTGGGAGCTACTAGGAGCTACTGGGGGGGTCACTGGGGTTACTGGGGGGGTCGCTGGAGATACCGGAGGCATTACTGGGGTTACTGGGAGCTACTGGGAGCCACTGGGAGCGGCCCATCCCCCTCCCTCCCCAAGGTCACCCCAAGGACACGGAGGGGGGGGAGGGGGGGAAGCTCTGCCCCCTCCCAGTCCCTCCCAGTCCCTCCCAGTTCCCTCCCAGTCCCTCCCGGTACCTGAACTGGTCACACTGGGAGCAGCTCCAGGTCCCCCCTCCAGTTTGGGCCCCCGGGGCTATTTTTGGGACCCGGTGACGTCACTGGGGGGGAGGGGCCTCGAGGGGGCGGCCCCTCCCCTCTCCCTTCCCAGTACAGACCAGTAAGGGACCAGTAACGGCCCCAGTGGGGGGGGGAGGGGAAGGAGGGAACACTGAGGGTGGGGATGGAGCAGGATGGTCCTTGAGCATGGGGGAAGGGCAGGAGGTTCCCTGAGGGTGGGGGAGGGGCAGGAGGGACCCCGAGGTGGGGGGAGGGGCAGGAGGGTCCTGAGGGTTGGGGAGGGGCAGGGAGGGACCCCGAAAGTGAAGGAGGGGCCCTGAGGGTCCCTGAGGATGGGGGAAGGGTAGGAAGTTCCCCGAGGGTGGGGGAGGGGCAGGAGAGTCTCTGAGGTTGGGGGAGGGGTCCTGAGGGCCCCTGAAGGTGGGGGAGGGGCAGGGAGGGCTCCTGAGAGTGGGGGAGGGGTAGCAGGTTCACTGGGGGGAGGGGAAGGAAGGGACCCTGAGGGTGGGGGAGGGACAGGAGGGACCCTGAGGGTTGGGGAGGTGCAGGAAGGGGGGGAGGGGCTTTGGGGGGGCCTTAAAGGTGGGGGGAGGGGCTGAAAGTGGGTCCATCATTGGGAGGGGACACGCCCACCTAAAACCCAGTAAGCCCCAGTTGAGCTCCCAGTTCAGGGAGGGGGAGAGGATGCAAAAGACACGCCCACTTGCAGAGGCTATGGCCACCTTGGGATGGGACACGCCCACCAGGGAGAGACCACGCCCACCTAAAGAAGGGACACGCCCACCCGCAAACCACTAAGTCCCAGCTGAGTTCTGCCTTAACTGGTCCTTACTGGTCCCACCACCCCATTCCGCGTTCCAGTGACCCGTACTGGTCCATACTGGTTTATACTGGTCTATCCTGGTTTACACTGGTCTGTACTGGTCTGACCTTGACGGAGATGATGAAGCGCCCCCAACCCCCTTAACTGGTCCTTACTGATCCCACCACCCCATTCCCTGTTTCAGTGACCCGTACTGGTTTATATCGGTTTATACTGCTCTACCCTGGTTTATACTGGTCTATACTGGTCCATACTGGTTTGTACCGGTCTGTACTGGTCTGACCTTGATGGAGATGCTGAAGTGCCCCCAACCCCCTTAACTGGTCCTTACTGGTCCCACCACCCTGCTCGCTGTTCTAGTGACCTGTACTGGTCCATACTGGTCCATACTGGTCCGTACTGGTTTTTTACTGGTCTATACTGGTGTATACTGGTCTACACTGGTCTATACTGGTCTATAATGGTCTGACCTTGATGGAGATGCTGAAGTGCCCCCAACCCCCTTAACTGGTCCTTCCTGGTCCCACCACCCTGCTCCCCATTCCATTGACCCATACTGGGTTGTGGTGGCAAGAACCCCAGCAGGAGCCAGGTGGGGTCTTCCTGCCATTGGATGAGTGCTCTGGGAGGTCAGGGCTGCTCCCAGATCCAGATCACACCAGAACATTTCCAAGAGCACTGTCAAATGTGAAGGGCAAAGCACAATTATTAGGAAGGAATGGAGCTTTTCTCAGTCAGTGTTTCCAGTTTCCTACTCCTGAGGAATCTGGGGGTTGAGAAATGGAAAAGAAACTCTCATGTTGGACAAGTCACTGAGACTCCTGAGCTGTAACTTGGAATGCACAAGTGCTTCTGTAAGCAACTTCCTAAAGTGCTTTCAGTCTCTGCTCTGCTTTTGACAGAAGCAGCATCACTTCTGCTGGACCCATCTGTTTTTTCTTTATCTGCCCTTTTCCACCTGCCTGAGGTTTCTCTCAGGTCAAAGTGAGAGCACAGACATTTGGATGGAGTGCTGACAGGGAAGTCATGAATGGATTTCTGATGTTGAATCTACTGTTTTGAAATCAGAAAATGTGGTGCTGAAGTCATCGTTAGCCTTTGAGAGGGAAACAGGAGAAAAATCGGATAAATTTGTTGCTAAAAATGAGCTGCTTCAAACTGAGGTTGACCACCTTCAAAGTCTTGTTGCGCCAGAGTGCAGAGAGAAAAGTGTTGCTAAAAAAACAGGCTCCTGGTTTGGTCAGACAACTTCATAAACCAGTGTCTTACCCTGGCATTGAGACTTGGGAAACCACAGAGAACCCTGATTCTAAGTCTCAGGAGAGAAAGAAACAAGGAGAATTTGAAGTTCAACTGATGTTTCTAGAGTCTCCCAGCTTTCCTCACATTAATGAAAATAGACTGAGTGATCCCTGTGATAATGAACAAAGGGAAGATTATTCTTTACCTCCCTCAATTTCCTTTGTGCCTGATACTGAATTCACTAAAAAACCTTGGACTCAAAAAGAGAACCTGACCCAGAAAACAACTCAATTCATTCTGATTCAAGTGGTTAAAGAGCAGAAGCATTATGGCGATAAACCTGGACAAATTAAAAGCCAACCAGTGAAATCCTATCAATATATCACATACCTTGGGATTCCACTTTGTTCTCATCAACAGTTAATACAATTTCCAATGGATATGGGGACAAAATGTTCGCAGCAAAATGCCAAAGATGGGATTAAAACCCAGACGAAAAAGAATTAAAATCACTGGAGAAAAAGAAGAAACCAGTCTTCAACCAAGAGCTTCACCCTGTTACTGTTTTGTTGATATTACCTTTTTGCTTTTTATTCTAATAATCATATTGTGTGTTAAAATTTGGATGATTATGAAACAGTCAGCTCACTGATTACCCCCATCAATACTAGACGATGCCCGCAGTATACACCCGTCCCAGCCCCTCCAGGAGCCCTCAAATCCCATCCTGGTCCCACAGGACACTCCCAACTTCCCCTCAAACACACCGAGGCCCCCAGATTGACTCCCAGATCCAGAAAACTCTTGCTACCTGCCCATGGAGTGCCCAGTGTGGCCCACCGACTGCACCACAAAGCCAAAGCTTCCAGGTTTTCTTCCCTGGGAATTAGGGCTGTTGTTTCCTGTTTTCAGCCATGCCTCCCAACTGATAGCCCAACTCCCAAACTGCTAGCATGCCTGGTGATACAGAGTTGTTAAAATAAACCTTGCCAGTATATGTTTCCAGACACCGATTATTTAGTGTCGTTTCACTTTAATCCACCCCAAGGGAATTATTAATAAAAACCTGAGTTACCCACTCTCCCCTTTTCCTGGGGCGGGTTGTAACACCAATCAGCACTGACTCTGCCCAGTAGGCATAGCAAAGGAAGTTTCCTTTTGGTTTAGGGTTTAGTGTTAGGGTTAGGGTTAGGGTTAGGGTTTAGGGTTAGCAAAAGACAGGGTTACTGTTAGGGTTAGGGTTAGGGTTAGGGGTATGGGTAAGGGTTAGGGTTAGGAAGAATTTGTCTCAGTGCGCGATCTAACAATCGCGGTTTTAGCCCATTCTGGACACGCAGCAGTGCCCAGTAAACCCCTCTCGGACTATAAACCCGATTCACTGCCCACCGCTGTCAGAATCTTGTGCTTTTTCTCTTGGGTCTCTGCTTTTGCTGTTGCTGTTCAGTTGCGTGTCTGTCAGAATATCCACCACCGTCCAGTATGTACTCTACTTCTATAGAGCACTGTCCCCTAACCCCAACATTAAAAGAGAGACTGGAAGCTATGCGCAAACCCTGTTCCCTAACCCTAACCCTAACCAAGAGACTGCAAGCTATGCGCAAACCTTTTTCCCTAACCCTAACCTTAAAAGTGAGACTGCAAGCTATGCGCAAACCCTTTTCCCTAACCCTGACCCTAAAAACGAGAATGCAAGTTATGCGCAAACCCTCTTCCCTAACCCTAACCTGAAAAAAGAGACTTCAAACTATGCGCAAACCCTGTTACCTAACCCTAACCTTAAAAAAGAGACTGCAAACTTTGCGCAAACCCTTTTCTCTGAACCTAACCTTAAAAAAGAGACTGCAAGCTATGTGCAAACTCGATTCCCTGACCCTAATCCTAAAAAAGTGAATGCAAGCTATGTGCAAACCCTGTTCCCTAACCTTAACCTTAAAAAAGAGACTGCAAGCTATGCACAAAACCAGTTCCCAAACCCTAACTTTAAAAAAGAGACTGCAAGCTACTAGGGTTAGGGTTAGGGTTAGGGTTAGGGTTAGGGTAAGGGTTAGGGTTAGGGTTAGGATTCGGGTTAGGGTTAGGGTTAGGGTTGGGGTAAGGGTTAGGGGTTAGGGTTGGGGTTGGGGTTAGGGTTAGTCAGAATCTGTCTCAATGTGCGATCTAACTATCGCGGGTTTACCCCATTCCAGGAACGCAGTGGTGCCCAGTAAACCCCTCTCGGGCTATAAGCCTGATTGAGTGCCCACCGCTGTCAGAATCTTTTGCTTTTTCTCTTGGGTCTCTGCTTTTGCTGTTGCTGTTCAGTTGCGTGTCTGGCAGAATACCCACCGCCGTCCGGTATGTACTCTGCTTCTATAGAGCACTGGCCCCGCCCACTGGGTGGAGTCAAGAGGTGGAGTCCGTGTTGATTGTTCTGCGTCACTGGCTCCGCCTACTGGGCGGAGTCAGTGCTGATTGGTGTTACAACCCGCCCCAGGAAAAGGGGAGAGGGGGTAACTCAGGTTTTTATTAATAATTCCCTTGGGGTGGATTAAAGTGAAACGACACTAAATAATCAGTGTCTGAAAACATATACTGGCAAGGTTTATTTTAACAACTCTGTGTCAACAGGCATGCGAGCAGTTTGGGTGCTGTCATACCACAATGGGACACAGAGATAACCTTTGGGGGGGGAAAGAAAATGCATAGGGGAGAGAAAGGCAGGATAAGAGCAAGGGAGAGTAAGAGAAAGAAAAGCTGAGAGTGGACAGATGTATATAGTCACCGCCCGCGGGGTCCAGCGATGCTTCCATGTCTGTCAGTTGAAGTGGTGGCCTTGATCTGCCGGGGATGGAAGGAGGGAAGTCCCCATACTCCAAGAAGTTATGAGTTATAGCCATGATTAGTGTCACGGACCATGCCTCGAGCCTCCAACATCTCGAGGGTTGCAGTCTCTCTTCTAAGGTTAGGGAACAGGCTTTGGGCATAGCTTGCAGTTACTGTGTGGACCAATTGTCAGAGACTGAAATGGTTAATGATTTATGCATTCTAGGAGACTTTTCAGGCTTTTGACTTGCATGATACCTCTGATGAGCAGTCGGGCCCCTCCCTCCCTCCAGTGCTGACGGTGTGAAGCCCTGAAAAGGCAAGAGCTGAGCTTACAGGCTTTTGACTGTTGATATATCTGATGAGGAATCAGGCCTCCCCCTCCCTCTGCTATGAGATGTTAGGGTTAGGGTTAGGGTTAAGGTTAGCAAGGGTTAGGCTTTAGGTTTTAGGGTTTACGGTTTGGGGTTTAAGGTAGCGTTAAACCATCATTTTCGGGGTATGGGCCCGATTGCTTAATTAGCTGACCTTACTAGAAAATAATATAGAGGGAGTATAGAGGATTTTGATTCCTTTAGTGTAGGTTTGATTCCGACTTTTCTAAAATTAGGAAATGAGAGGATTGGTATACCTCTATGTTTACTTTATCATAGTAACCCTTTTGGATTCAGGCACATTTCCTTGAGTGTCTTAGGTAGGGGGGTCGGCCTGCATAGGAGATAGGAAGGCTGGTATGCCATAGGCATATGTTAGGGGTAAGAAGTTTTTTCAAAGCAAATGTATGAGTTGATCATATCGGAATCGAGGGTAAGAGGCGTGGATTCATAAGAATCCTGCGGAAAGGAGGAGGGTTTTTGTAGCTAAAGTAGGGGGAATGAGTTCTTGAGGGAGATTAAGTGAGCTGGGCTTTAGGAATAGAATGGTTGTGAGTGCATTTATTAGTATAATATTAGCATATTCGGCAAGAAAAACCAAGGCGAATGGCCCTGCAGCATATTCTACGTTGAACCCTGAGACTAGTTCAGATTCTCCTTCTGTCAGGTCAAATGGAGCGCGGTTTGTTTCGGCAAGAGTGGAGATATATCATATTATTGCTAAGGGCCAGGAGGAGAAAATGAGGTAGAGAGGTTCTTGAGTTGTAGCTAGGGTATTGAGGGTGTAGTTACCACTAAGGATAATTACGGATAGGAGAATAATGGCTAGGGTAACTTCGTAAGAGATAGTTTGTGCGACTGCTCGGAGGGCGCCGATTAAGGCATATTTTGAGTTAGAGGCTCACCCTGACCATAGAATTGAGTAGACTGCCAAGCTAGATAGAACTAGAAGGAAGAGTATGCCAAGGTTTAGGTCAGTAAGGGGAAAGGGTAGGGGAAGTGGTGTTCAGATTGTAATTGCTAGGAGAAGGGCTAAGATAGGAGTAGATATAAATAAGTAAGGGGATGAAGTTGATGGACGAATTGGTTCTTTAATGAATAGCTTTACTCCATCTGCTATAGGTTGTAAGAGGCCAAATGGTCCTACAATATTAGACCCTTTTCGGGCTTGCATATAACTTAGAATCTTACGTTCAACTAGGGTAAGAAATGCTACGGCGATGAGGATGGAGAGAGCATAGGATATTGATATAATAAAGTAAGTGAGGGTTAAGTGAATTGTCATGTGGTTTGCGTTGGAGCTAGGGAGAGGATTTGAACCTCTGGGTAAAGGGCTTAAGCCTTCTGCATTTGCCAAGCTCTGCCACGCTAGCGGTCCTTTTCTAGGAGGGGGTTATGGTGGAGCTCTTGTGGCATAGGCCTTACTTCTTCGATCCTTTCGTACTAGATGGAGTTGTAACATAGATAGAAACCGACCTGGATTACTGCGGTCTGAACTCAGATCACGTAGGACTGTTAATCGTTGAACAAACGAACCCTTGGTAGCGGTTGCACCACTAGGATGTCCTGATCCAACATCGAGGTCGTAAACCTCCTTGTCGATGTGGGCTCTTGAAGGAGATTGCGCTGTTATGCCTGGGGTAACTAGGTTCATTAATCAATTATATTGGGTCTGGTTACTATTAGCACGTTGATGGGTAGTTCTTGGTTAAGATGGATTGTCTGATCTTTGGAGGTTAAGTTTGTCTCCAAGGTCGCCCCAACCAAAAAATGCACACCAGCAAAATCCCGGGGGAGTAGGCCCTGTGGGTGAGTATTGTTTATGGGAGTGGTAGCAGATTTCAAAGTTCCACAGGGTCTTCTTGTCTTATGGGGTTATTCCTGCTTTTGCACGGGAAGATCAATTTCACTGATTATCTGTAGGAGACAGCTAAGACCTCGTTAAGCCATTCATACAAGTGCCGATTTATGGGACAATTGATTGCGCTACCTTTGCACGGTTAGGATACCGCGACCGTTGAACGAATTGTCACTGGGCAGGCTTCACCTTTAATACTTGGTTTGCTAAAGGCTATGTTTTTGGTAAACAGTCGGGCCTTGGATTTGCCTAGTTCCTTTTACAGATTTTAATCGTCTTTGGGGGCGTTCCATAGGTGGGTTAACAGAGTTTTGGGTATAAGGTCTTGTTAAGGTTAAAAAATATCCTGTGGATTGTTAATAATGTTGTAATGTAAGCTTGCGCCATAGAGGGGATCCCTAGTTACTTATTTTAGCATAAATTCTCTTATTTCATGTAAGTTGGCCTATTGGGGAAGGGGGAGTCATGAGGAAGTTTAGATTTTTTTAGGTGAGGAGCTTTGACGCATTCTTTAATGGTGGCTGCTTGAAGGCCCACAATTAAGCTGTAATTAAATTTATCCGCTAGGGGAGAGTGTATTCTTTTTTAAAGGAGCTGTACCTCCTTTAAATAGCCCTTAATTCGCTTCATGTGGGTTGAGTGTAGTCCTGGGAGGTGAATTAAGAGGGAACTAAGATTCATTTCATAGGCAACCAGCTATCACCCAGCTCGATTGGCTTTTCACCACTACTAACGAGTCTTCCCACTCTTTTGCAACAGAGACGAGTTTGCTCAGTAGATAGCTGCTCGTAAGTAGCTTGCTTGGGTTTTGGGGAAGCAAGCTTAAATTGGCGTTTTGCTTGGGTAGTTCTCGCTAAATCATGATGCAAAAGGTACAAGGGTTGGTCTTTGCTATTTATTGCTTGGTTTGTCATTACAATTTCATTCTTCCCTTACGGTACATGATCTCTATTGCATCTTGAGTTTACCTTTCTATCGCCTAGACTAGGTTGAGTGAGAAAATGTTTTGATTTAATGGGTAGTATTAACTTAGTTTCTATGTAATCTGGTAGAAGAGCTAGAGTTAGGCTTCAAGGCGATCTGATATGGAACAGATATCTTTCAGGTGTAAGCTGAATGCTTTAGTTATAGCTACGTCTTGGTAGACTAAGTGCACCTTCCGGTACACTTACCTTGTTACGACTTGCCTCATCTCTAGCTTAGGGGTTTATTATAAATAAAATTAATCCTAGCTTGTGAGGAGGGTGACGGGCGGTATGTACGTGCTTCAGAGCCAGCTTAAAGGAGGCATTATTATCCTGCTTTACTGCTAAATCCACCTTTTAGGAGTGATTTCACACTCCTTGTCGTGAGGTATTCTATGTTAGAAAATGTAGCCCATTTCTACCATCTCATGAGCTATACCTTGACCTGTCTTATTAGTGGGATGTTGCTGTTGTGCCCACTGTTAAACCCTCAGTTTAGGGGTGGGCTGACGACGGCGGTATATAGGCTGATTTGGCAAGGGATGGTTGGGTGTATCGTGGGTTCTCGGTTATAGAACAGGTTCCTCTAGGTGGGTTTGGAGCACCGCCAAGTCCTTAGAGTTTTAAGCGTTTGTGCTCGTAGTTCTCAGGCGGATGCTTAAGTGGTGAAAGCATCGGGATTTAGGGCTAGGCATAGTGGGGTATCTAATCCCAGTTTGTGTCCTGGCTTTCGTGGAGTTTTGTTGATCATGAAGCTAAGATCATTTCTATGGGAGTATTGGATGCATCTTGTGCTTATAACAGCTTGGTTACATTTCAGTCTTAGTTGAAGTGATAATGAAAAACCACTCTTTACGCCGTATAAAGTTAATTTGGGTTTCTTGTGTGACCGCGGTGGCTGGCACAAGATTTACCAACCCTGGTAAGTTACTTTAACTAAGTCAAGTTTACACTTATTGCTTAATATTAATTACTGCTGAAAACCCGTGGGGGTGTGGCTAGGCAAGGCGTTTTGGGCTACAATTGGAGTGGTGTGCCTGATGCCTGCTCCTGCTGTCTTTTTAAGGTGCTGAGGGCATTTTCACTGGGATGCGGATACTTGCATGTATATATTTGGAAAGAACTAACTGTAAGGTTAGGACTAAGTCTTTTTTGTCCTTGGGTATGTGTAATAGCCGTCTTAACATCTTCAGTGTTATGCTTTATTGTAAGCTACAAGGACTAAGGCTGTTATAGGCATAGTGATTATTATTGGGGCTTGTTTTAGTTGTAGTAATAGTTGCTATTGATTTAGGATTTGTTTAGTGGTTGGAGAAGTAGTTCTAGTGGATAACAAGAATGTGTTGTTGAGAAGTTAGAAGAGTAGAAAGGGGCAGGATTGTAGTGTTGTGGGCGGGTTTGTTAAGGTTTTATGTTCTTGTAGTTGAAATTACAACGATGGTTTTTCAGGCCAAAGGTCTTGGATAGAGGCCAAGCAGGAATTGTTATGACGTACGTACTTTATACTATTTTTAAGTGTTAGTTTTATTTTGGGAGGACTAGCAGTTGCTTCCAATCCTTCTCCATACTATGCAGTAGTGGGGTTAGTGTTGGCGTGTATTGTAGGGTGTGGATGGTTAATGAGTTTGGGGGTGTCTTTTGTATCACTAGTGTTATTTCTGGTATATTTAGGTGGGATGTTAGTGGTTTTTGTGTATTCGGTTTCATTGGCAGCAGATCCATTTCCTGAGACCTGAGGGGACTGGCAGGTTGTTGGGTATGGTGCTGGGTTAGTTTTAGTGTTGGGGGGTGGGGTGTTTATTATAGGGCTATCTGAGTTAGAGTGGTTGGGGATAAACACGGTGGATAGTGGGGGTGTTTTATCTATTCGGTTGGATTTTGAGGGAGTGGCTATGTTTTCTTCTTGGGGGGTGGGACAATTTTTAATTGCGGACTGGGGTCTGTTGCTGACGTTGTTTGTTGTGCTAGAACTTGTACGAGGGTTGTCTCGTGGGGCAATTCGGGCGGTTTAAGGAGGTGTGGTTCAGAGAATAGTTTAATGAAAATGCCAGCTTTGGGAGCTGGTGATAAAGGTTTGATTCCTTTTTTTCTGAAGGGTTGGAAAAAAGTTTGGGACCAACTGTTAAAGGTGTATGTGGGTGGAATATTAGTTAGAGTAGTGGGGGCGATTAATTGGGGAGGTAAGAGGGTGAAAGGAAATGATGGGGTAGATTAAAGTGTAAACAAACAAATGAACAAATGAATGATGAAGGGAAATGATGGGGTAGATTAAAGTGTAAACAAACAAATGAAGAAATGAATGATGAAAGGAAATGCTGGGGTAGATTAAAGTGTAAACAAACAAATGAAGAAATGAATGATGAAAGGAAATGATGGGGTAGATTAGAGTGTAAACAAACAAATGAACAAATGAATGCTGAAAGGAAATGATGGGGTAGATTAAAGTGTGTTAAAAAAATTTAACAAATTGATGATGCAAATGTCTGAATTGGAAAATTAGGGGAATGGAAAGTTTGTAAAATTTGAAATTTTTGTTAAAAAATTTAAAAACAAAAATTAATGATGAATAGAGGGAAAGTCCCTAGATCATTGCAAAAAATGACAAAATTTTTGTAATTTTTTGTGAAATTGATGACAAAAAATATGTCTGGCGTGCATTAATTAAATTGCAACTTGATGAGAGACGTAATGGAAAAACCAAGCCTACAGCACGTGACAGTGCATCAGTGCAACAGTATGAGACTGAATAACACTTGAAACCATATCATTAATTTTCACGCGAAAGTGAGAAAACCACTCGCCGACCATAAGGGGTCCATGTCAACCATTAATGGGAGCCCCCTGGCGGAGCACTCTGAAGGGCTTATTGAGATCTACCCCAAAAAAAAAAACCAAAAGTTTAGAAGAGAGAAAATGCCGCGATCACGAGGTCCAGGTTGGCCGAGCATCCCCAACCATTAGTAACGGACCGCAAGTTTAGGAAAATTAAGCAAGTTATGGCCCTGACCGAGGAACCAGAGGCGACAAAGAGCAAGTTATGAGAGTGGGTTATTGGTGGAAAGGGAAAGAATACACCTGAAGCTGGACATGATAAACATTACTAGCGCCGGGTTGCTGGTTTCTCGTGAGGAGTACGACTAATAAATAACCCAGCACTTCTTGGTTGGTACATAGAGCAAGGTTAAGTGGTGAGTGGTCCATGGACCATGGATTTTAGGTTCTGTGACGTTCCTTGTATTGAGAAGGATTTTATGCAAAAATTAGCAGCCTTAGGTTTTAGTTCGTTTGGCGGGATTATTCCTAGACCATGACATGTTATGTCCTTGTGTGGGAATGTGCCTAGATCTGTGAATGACAAGTTTTGGATTGTATGGGAGATAGTATGGAAATTTGGATGGTTTTTGCAATAATAGTATGTCAGATTTTCCTACATGCATGTTATGTCTAATGTGGTGGAGGATGCTATGCAAAGTAATACATACCGTAGGGTATGGGGGGAGGGGGGGGCCCCTCCCCTTGATGTACGTGTTGATTGGAAAGTTGGGGGGTGCTTGGATATTTTTTGGAAAACTCTAAGAAGGGGCGGCCTTCAGTCTTTGGTTTACAAGACCAACGTTTTTTATAAACTATTAGAGTGGTTAGAGGTTGAGTATCTTATTTTCTAGGAGACTAGTAATGGGGAATAAGATGAGAATGATTGTGAAGTAGGTAGTTGAGGCGAGTTGTACGATGATAATAAATGGATGTTCGACTGGTTGGCTACCGATTCATGTAAGGATTAAAAGATTTGTTATTAGGATTCAGAATAGAAGTTGGGAGAGAGGTCGGAAGGTTATAGTTCGTTGCTTTGATATGTGGAGGAATGGGGCTAGAAATAGAATTAAGACGGAGGCGGCTAGGGCTAGGACTCCTCCTAATTTGTTGGGGATTGATCGTAGGATGGCATATGCAAATAGGAAGTACCACTCAGGTTTAATGTGGGGAGGTGTTACTAATGGGTTTGCAGGTGTAAAATTTTCTGGATCTCCTAAGAGGTTGGGTGAGAATATGGCAAGTGTTATTAGAGGAATGAGGAGGAACAAAAGGCCTAGAATATCTTTTATTGAGAAATAGGGGTGGAATGGGATTTTGTCGCAGTCTGAATAAATACCTAGGGGGTTGTTTGAGCCTGTTTCGTGTAAGAAAGTTAAGTGGATGAGGGTGAGACCTGCAATTAAGAATGGGAGGAGGAAGTGGAGGGCAAAGAACCGGGTAAGTGTAGGGTTGTCAACTGAGAATCCTCCTCAAGCTCATTCTACAAGTGTTTGGCCAATGTAAGGAATTGCTGAGAATAGGTTAGTAATTACTGTAGCGCCTCAGAATGATATTTGGCCTCATGGGAGGACATATCCTACGAAGGCAGTTGCTATTAGAGGAGAATAACTCCTGTGTTTCAGGTTTCTTTATATAGGTAGGAACCATAGTAGAATCCTCGTCCAATGTGTAGGTAAATGCATATGAAGAAGAAGGAGGCGCCGTTTGCATGGAGGTTTCGGATTAGTCAGCCGAATTGAACATTTCGGCATGTATGGGCGACGGACGTGAATGCCAGGGTGATATCCGCTGTAAAATGTATTGCTAGTAGGAGGCCAGTGGTGATTTGGATTGTTAGACAGATGCCAAGAAGAGATCCAAAGTTTCATCAGGCGGAAATGTTTGGTGGTGTTGGGAGGTCAATTAAAGAATTGTTGATTATTTTTAGAAGGGGGTGATGTTTTCGTAAGTTAGGGGCCATTAATTCTTAGTTCTGTGTAAATAAGATTATAATTAAGATAGATAGAGTGAAGGATCCTAGATAGGTTTTGATTAGTCTGGAGTGTAGAGTAGTTGAGATTTTGGATACTTTGAGTTGAAGGGTCGCTAGTCCTTCTGGGCCTATTTTTTTATATCAGGATAGGTCGATTAAATGGGATGCAATGTTCTGGCCGTTGTTTAGGAGTTTAGTAGAGCTGAGGCGGTGTATAAGGGGGTTAAAATATCCTAGAGTGCTGGAGAAGTTTATAGTGATATTTTGTTTGGGGGCGGAGAAGGTATGTGTGAGTTTTGATAGTTCTAATGCCAGAATGATGCCTAATGTTGTAATAATGATAGCAGTGGTTTTTGTGACCAGTGGTATGGTTATAGGAGGGGTTTTTGTAGGGGAGATATAAGAGGTAATTAATAGACCAGCTATAATACTTCCGAGAGCGAGACGAGTAATTGGGTTTGTGACTGCTGGGTTGTTTTCATTGATGGGAGTAATGGAGGGAATCCGGGTGTAGTCAGTTTGTACTAGTAGGGCTATAGGTAGGCTGTAAGTTGCAGTAAAAGCTGTAGCTATGAGGGTTAGGAGGAGTGCTCAGGTGTTTAGATAGGAGGTGTTAAGACTTTGGATAATGAGATCTTTTGAGTAAAACCCTGCTAAAAATGGTGTTCCTATGAGAGCTAAATTTCTGATTGTCAGGCATGAGGTAGTTGTAGGGAGTAGTTTCTGTAATCCTCCTATTTTTCGAATGTCTTGTTCACCGTTAAGGCTGTGAATGATAGACCCAGAGCAAAGGAAGAGTATGGCTTTAAAGAATGCATGCGTAGAGATGTGTAGGAAGGCTAGTTGAGGTAGATTTAGGCCAATAGTGACTATTATTAGTCCTAGTTGGCTGGATGTAGAGAAAGCAATAATTTTTTTGATGTCGTTTTGGGTAAGAGCGCATGTAGCGGCAAATAGGGTGGATAGGGCACCTATACAAAGGCCCATAGTTAGGGCAATTTGGTTGTTACATAATATGTGGTGAGTGCGAATAAGTAGAAAGATTCCGGCAACTACTATTGTGCTGGAATGGAGTAGGGCAGATACAGGGGTTGGCCCTTCTATAGCTGCTGGGAGTCATGGATGCAGGCCAAATTGGGCGGATTTACCTGTGGCGGCTAGGATGAGCCCTAAGAGAGGGAGAAGGGATATTTGGGTTGGGGAGGATTGCTGTTGAATTTCTCAAGTGTTTATTGAGGATGCCAGTCATGCTATGCAGAGGATTAGTCCAATATCCCCAATACGGTTGTAAAGTACGGCTTGAAGTGCAGCGGTGTTGGCTTCTGCTCGACCGTGTCACCATCCAATCAGGAGGAAGGATATAATTCCGACTCCCTCTCAGCCAATAAATAAGAGGAATATGTTATTAGTGATGATTAGGATGAGTATTGCAATGAGAAAGATTAGAAGGTAAAGAGAGAATTTTGTGGTGTGGGGTTCTGAGGCTATATATCATGTTGTAAATTGAAGAATAGATCATGTTACGAATAGTGCAATAGGAAAAAACGTTAAGGAGTATTGGTCTATTTTAAGGCTAAAAGGGATTTTGAAGTTCGCAATAAATTTTCATTCTCAATAGAAAGTGGTATTTTCCATATTTAAGTAGATGGAGAGGATTATGGGAATTAAACTAACTATGAAGGAAGTTTTAACAGTGTGTATGATGGTTGTTGGAGAGTTTAGATAGTTTTTGGATAGGAGGGGGAGTAGGATGGGTATAGAGAGGGTAGCCAGGGTCAAGAATATAGAGGTGTTGAGGATTAATGGGAAGTCCATTACTTTTACTTGGACTTGCACCAAGATGAATGGCTCCTAAGACCAGTGGATTGCTATTATCCTTTAAAAGTAAGGGGGCTGAGGTCTTAGGCTCAGATGCAAGAGTTAGCAGTTCTTGTTGGTTAAACCTCCCCTCGGCAGGCAAGAAGAGTTTAACTTCTATTTTTAGGATCACAGTCTAATGTTTGGGTTAAAACTATGCTTGCATGTGGGAATTCCTGAGATTAGCTCTGGTTTTAGGATGAGGAGGAGGGAGGGTAGGATATGAAGTGTTGTAAGGAGATGTTCTTGTGTATTTGAATTTTGGGTGGTTGTAATATAGGTTGGAGTTGGACCTCGTTGGGTTATAAGGAGTATGTAGAGGGTATAGGCTGCAGTTAGTAGAGTTGTGGTTCCGGTTAGGATAATGGTGAAGGTGGATCAGTTGAAGAGTGCAATTATGATAGTTAATTCAGCTATCAGGTTAGTGGTAGGAGGAAGGGCTATGTTTGTTAGGTTGGCTAGGAGCCATCAGATTCCTGTTAGAGGTAAAAGGGGTTGTAGGCCTCGTGTTAGAAGGAGAGTACGACTATGTATGCGTTCATAGTTTGTATTAGCTAGGCAAAATAGTATGGAAGAGGTAAGTCCATGTGAAATCATTAGGATTATGGCCCCTGAAAAGGATCAGTGGGTTTGGAGTATTGTTGCGGCAATGACTAGACCTATGTGGCTTACTGAGGAGTAGGTGATTAATGACTTAAGGTCGATTTGGCGTAGGCAGATGGAGCTTGTCATTAGTGCCCCTCATAAGGCTAGGGTTAAAAATGGGTAGTAGAGGTAGTCTAATAGGGAGTTTGTAATTATTGAGGTACGCATAATGCCGTATCCCCCAAGTTTGAGGAGGAGCGCAGCTAGGAGTATGGATCCTGCGATTGGTGCCTCTACGTGGGCTTTTGGGAGTCATAGGTGTAGTCCATAAAGGGGAGCTTTCACTATGAAAGCGAGCAATAGGGCTAGACTTGATATGAGGCCTATTCAGGAGTTTGTAAGAGATGAGTGTGAAAGTTTTATTATAGTGATGTGTATAGTTCCTGTTTGGGTGTGAAGATAGAGGATCACTACTAATAGGGGAAGAGAACTAATTAGTGTATAAAATAAGAGGTAGATTCCAGCACTTAAACGTTCTGGTTGGCTACCCCATTGTGTGATTAGAATTAGGGTAGGGATTAGGGTAGCTTCGAATGCGATATAAAATAATATCAGTTCTAAGGCTGAGAAGGCCAAGATAATGAATGGTTGGGTGAGGATTATGGTTATGGTAAAAATATATTTTCGTGTGGGAGGTTCTTGTTGAAGGTGATTTTGGCTTGCCAGGATTATAAGAGGTAGAAGTCAACAAGATAGAACTAATAAGGGGGATGAAATTTGATCAGTTCCAAGTCATGGTGATAGGTTTTTGCTAGGGTAATAGGTTGAAGGAAGTCATTGTAAGCTAGCGGTTGCAATTAAGAGGCCGTGCGAGGTGACATTGAGTCATAGGAATTTTGGAGGAGATAGGAGGGTTATGGGGAGTAATATGACTGTGGGGAGAATAATTTTTAACATTGTAGAAGGTTTAGATTGTGTAAATGATCCGATCCGTGAGTTCGGGTGGAAGCTACTAGGACTGCTAGACCGGTGCCTGCTTCACAGGCTGAGAATGCTAACATAAGAATGGGCATTAAGGTGGGGGATGTTGTTTGGGTTTGAATAGGTCATATGGAGAGGGCAATGTATATTGATAGTATTATGCTTTCTAAGCATAGCAGGTTAGAAATTAGGTGGATTCGGTGAAAGGCTAGTCCTAGACTACTTAGGGTGAAGGCAGAGTAGAAGCTTAAATGCAGAAAGGTCATTGAGAAAGTCACGGGGTAGGACTGTGGTTTGTTGAGCCGAAATCAACTGTCTTTGCTAGACTAACTTTCTGAAGTTATTCTGCTCATTCTAAGCCCCCTTGAATTCATTCATAAATTAGCCCTAGTGCGAGGAGGAGAATGACTGTGGAGGTTCATGTTAAGGTAGTGAGGGGGGAGAGGAGTTGAGTAGCCCATGGGAGGGGCAGTAGGAGGGCAATTTCTAGGTCGAACAAGAGGAATAAGATTGCGACAAGGAAGAATCGGATTGAAAATGGGAGGTGGGCATAGCCCAGTGGGTCAAAACCACATTCGTATGGGGATAATTTTTCTGAATCTGGATTTATTTGAGCTAATCAAAGGTTTAGTGAAGTTAAGATAATACATAGTGATAGAGAAATTGTGAATATAAAGAGGATGATGTTAATTGCCTTTCTCTGGTTTTGATCCAGATTTTAGAGATTGGAAGTCAATTGTAATTAATATACTAGAAGGGCAAGATCCTCATCAATAGATTGTTATGTAGAGGAACAGTCAGATAATGTCAACAAAATGTCAGTATCAGGCCGCTGCTTCAAAGCCAAAGTGGTGGTTGGATGTGAAGTGGAATTTTACGAGGCGGAGGAGGCAAATCAAGAGGAAGGAAGATCCAATGATTACGTGGAGACCATGAAATCCTGTGGCGACGAAAAAGGTTGATCCATAGACTCCGTCGGCAATTGAGAATGGAGTTTCATAATATTCTATTGCTTGAAGTGCTGTAAAGTAGAATCCTAATAGGATGGTTATAAGTAGGGCTTGGGTAGCTTGGTTCCGATTGCCCTCTGTAATGCTGTGATGTGCTCATGTGACAGTGACTCCTGAGGCTAGGAGGATAGCAGTGTTTAGTAGGGGGACTTCTATTGGATTGAGAGGTTTGATTCCTATAGGAGGTCATTGTCCTCCAAGTTCTGGAGTGGGGACTAAGCTGGAGTGGAAGAATGCTCAGAAGAATCCTAGGAAGAAGAATGCTTCGGATGTAATAAATAAAATTATTCCGTAACGTAAGCCCTTTTGGACTGTAGGGGTATGGTAGCCTTGGAATGTGCTTTCTCGTATGATGTCACGTCATCATTGGAGTATCACTAGGATTATAGAGAGTAGGCCTAGGAGTAAGAGTTGGATAGAGTTGTGGTGAAATCATATGGCTAACCCAGAGGTAGTGAGGAGGGTGGCTGCTGCTCCAAAAATGGGTCAAGGGCTTGGGTCTACTATGTGAAATGAGTGGGCTTGGTGTGTCATTAAGGGTTAAATGTTTTCTTGTAAGTAAAGGCTTAGAAGAAGTACAAAGACATACGCTTGGATTATTGCCACGGCCACTTCTAGAATTGTTAAGAGGAGTAGAATTGTTCTAGTTAGAAGGGACACGGTAGGTATAATGGGAAGGAGGACGGTAGTGGCTGTTGAAATGAGTTGGATGAGCAGGTGTCCTGCTGTGAAGTTGGCTGTGAGGCGAACTCCTAAGGCTAAAGGGCGAATGAGAAGGCTTGTTGTTTCAATTATGATGAGGGCAAGAATTAGAGGTGTTGGGGTGCCTTCTGGTAGGAGGTGTCCAAGGGAAGCTGAAGGTTGGTTTCGTAGGCCTGTTAGCAGGGTGGCAAGTCATAGAGGGAAGGCGAGGGCTAGGTTTATTGATAGTTGGGTAGTAAGTGTGAATGTGTAAGGTAGGAGGCCTAATAGGTTAATTGTTAGAAGTATAATTATGAGTGATGATAGGATTAGGGCTCATTTATGGCCTTTTTTGTTTAATGGGGTTATTAGTTGTTTTGTGATTAAATGGAGAAATCAGAGTTGAAGAGTTGAAAGATGATTTGTAACTCATCGATTGCCAGGAGAAGGAAGTAATAGGGTTGGGAATAACAGCGAGATGAGGATAAGGGGGATTCCGAGGAGGGTTGGTCTTATGAATTGTTTAAAGAAACTTAGGTTCATGGTCAGTTTCAGGAATGGGTTTTTATAGTGGGTAGTGTTTTGTTGGAGGGTGAGTTAGTTGGGGTAAATAGTAAGAGTTTAGGTTGAAGGATAAGAGAAAAAGTGAATCATGAAGTTAGTATGATAAAAAGTCAAGGTGCGGGGTTTAGTTGGGGCATGTCATTAAGGAGGGTGAATAATCCTCTTTCTCTAGCTTAAAAGGCTAGTGCTGGTTCATAGCTTCTTAATGATTAGGATGTTAGAAGTGAAGATCAGTTTTCGAAGTGTGTTAGAGGGGCTGATTCTACTACGATAGGTATGAAGCTGTGGTTGCCTCCACAGATTTCTGAGCACTGACCGTAGAAGATTCCAGGACGGGTTGTGATAAAGGAAGTTTGGTTCAGTCGTCCTGGAATTGCATGGGTTTTTACACCAAGGCTAGGAACAGCTCAGGAGTGGAGAACGTCATCAACCGTGACAATAATTCAAATCGGGGATTCTATTGGAATGACAATGCGGTTATCAACTTCTAGGAGGCGGAAATGACCGAGTGGTAGATCCATAGTTGGTAGTATGTAAGAGTCAAAAGATAAATCTTTAAAGTCTGTATATTCGTAGGATCAGTATCATTGGTGGCCAATAGCTTTGAGGGTGAGGTCAGGCTCATCGATTTCGTCTATCATGTAGAGGATTTGAAGGGATGGGAGGGTTAGTATAATTAGGACAATGGCAGGTAAGATTGTTCAGACAAGTTCTACTTCTTGTGCGTTGGAGGATAGTTTTTCTATAAGTATAAGAGCTAGTAAATACAGGACTAGGCTACAAATGGCTAGTGCGACTATTAGGGCGTGGTCGTGAAATTCAATAAGTTCTTCTATAATAGGGGATGAAGCGTCTTGAAAACCAAATTGAGAGTGGTTGGTCATGGAGTTGGGATGGGAGGTGCTGGGTTTTCACCTGTGATTTAGTCTTGACAAGACTATGTAATGATTTTACTAACAACCGATAAGAAAGAAGCATGAGTGGTTTGATGCGGTTGGCTTGAAACCAGCTTATGAGGGTTCGATTCCTTCCTTTCTTGTACTTGGACAAAAGCTGGTTCTTCAAAGGTATGGTAGGGAGGAGGGCAGCCGTGAATTCATTCAATGTTTGTGGAGGTAAGTTCTGGTTGCACTACTTTCCGTTTGGATGCGAAGGCTTCTCAGATAATGAACATTAGTATAATTACAGCTACTATGGAGATGAGGGAGCCGATGGAGGATAGGGTGTTTCATAGGGTATAAGCATCTGGGTAGTCTTGAGTATCGTCGTGGTATACCAGCTAGGCCTAGGAAATGTTGTGGGAAGAATGTTAGGTTGACCCCAAAGAATATTACTCCAAAGTGGGCTTTAGCTCATGTAGAGTGAAGGGTGTAGCCAGTGAACAGTGGGAATCAATGTGTGAAGCCAGCAAAAATGGCGAATACTGCCCCCATAGATAATACATAGTGGAAATGTGCAACTATGTAGTAGGTGTCGTGCAGGGCGATGTCTAGGGAGGAGTTGGCAAGAACGATGCCTGTTAGTCCACCAATGGTGAAGAGGAAAATAAAGCCTAGGGCTCATAGTATGGGCGGGTCTCATTTGATTGTTCCACCGTGTAGGGTTGCTAGTCAGCTGAAGACTTTAATGCCAGTGGGGATTGCAATAATTATGGTGGCGGATGTGAAGTAAGCTCGGGTATCTACGTCCATTCCAACTGTAAATATGTGGTGAGCTCATACGATAAAACCCAAGAAACCAATGGATAATATGGCTCAGACTATGCCTATGTAGCCAAAGGGTTCTTTTTTACCGGCGTAGTAGGCTACAACATGGGAAATAATTCCGAATCCTGGTAGGATAAGGATGTAGACTTCTGGATGGCCAAAAAACCAGAATAAGTGTTGATATAAAATTGGGTCTCCGCCTCCTGCGGGGTCAAAGAATGTAGTGTTTAGGTTTCGATCTGTTAGAAGCATTGTAATGCCAGCAGCGAGGACTGGTAGGGAGAGGAGAAGTAGAACTGCACTAATTAGGACGGATCAAACGAATAGAGGGGTTTGGTATTGTGAGAGAGCAGGTGGTTTTATATTGATTGCTGTGGTGATAAAGTTGATTGCCCCAAGGATGGATGAGACACCTGCCAGGTGAAGGGAGAAGATGGCAAGGTCTACTGATGCACCGGCGTGGGCTAGATTTCCGGCTAGGGGTGGGTATACTGTTCATCCTGTTCCGGCCCCGACTTCTACTGTAGAAGATGCTAGAAGAAGTAGGAAGGATGGAGGAAGTAGTCAGAAGCTCATGTTATTTATTCGTGGAAATGCTATGTCGGGGGCACCAATTATTAATGGTACTAATCAGTTACCAAACCCTCCGATTATAATAGGCATTACTATAAAGAAAATTATAACGAAGGCATGTGCGGTGACGATTACATTGTAAATTTGGTCATCGCCTAAAAGGGTGCCTGGCTGTCCTAGTTCTGCTCGAATGAGGAGACTAAGGGCTGTGCCAATTATACCAGCTCATGCGCCAAAAATAAGGTAAAGTGTGCCGATATCTTTGTGGTTAGTGGAAAATAGTCAACGGTTGATGAAAGTCATAGGTAAGATGGTTGAGTGTAGAAGCGTTAGGCTGTAGTCCTTTTTATAGAGGTTTGATTCCTCTTCTTATCGATTCTGTAGTGAAGTTCATGTTGAGTTGCAAGCTCATTGATGTGCATTAAACATGCGCCGGGATCTAGTAGACAGAAGCCTGTTGGTTGGGGCATTTAGCTGTTAACTAAAATTTTATGGGATCAAAGCCCATCTGTCTAGGGGGAGGTTCTAGCTTAATTAAAGCATCTGAGTTGCATTCAGGAGATGCAGGTTAGTATCCTGTGTACCTTAACAGAAACTAAGAGGGATTAGCCCTTGTTTAAGGCTTTGAAGGCCTTTGGTTTAAATAACCTAAGTTTCTAAGGGATTGCGAGTACTATGGGAGATAGTGGTAGGAGTATAATTGATAAGGAGGTAAAGGTTGTGGTTAGGGTGTTAGTTGGTTTGTTAGTTTGTCATTGTTTTATGTAGTTAGTGAAGTTTGGGGGTAGTGTGATGGTTGCACAGTAGGCCAGTCGTAGGTAGAAGAAAAGTCCAAGTAAAGAGAGTAGGGTAATAGCTGTGGCTACTACTGTTAGTTCTTGTTTTGTGAGCTCTTGAATAATTAACCATTTGGGTAGGAATCCCGTTAGGGGAGGAAGACCTGCAAGGGAGAGGAGAGTGAGCATAAGGATTGTGGTTAGTGATGGAATTTTGGTTCATGTGGATATAACAGTGGATAGTTTTAGGGTATTGGTTGTGTTAAGGATGAAGAAGATGGCGGAAGTTGTTACAGTATATAGATAGAATGTAATTAAAGTCAGATTGGGGTTATAGTTGAGAATAATAGTTATTCATCCTAGGTGTGTGATAGATGAGAAATAAAAAGATTTTCTCTCTACTTCCTGGCCACTTCGTGGGAAGCAGGGCTTCACCACACAGAGAAGCCGCTCAGAAGGCATGTATTGTAAAAAAATGGATTTCCCCCCTTTCCTGTTCCTTTCCTGAGCTCTTGTAGCTGAGCTGATGCCATATATTCTGCAATGTCCCTTTGGTCCATTTGGCTCAACTGACCTGTCTGTATCGCCTCCCATGATCTTGCCCCCGATTCAGGGGACGAAGCTGACAATGCAGATGCTGCACCAGCCCTGCTCAGCAGTTGCCAAAGCACTGGTGTGATTAACCCCTTTGTAGCTCCCAATGCAAAGCACAGCACTGTGACGCCTGCAGTGAGAAAATGAACTCCAGCTCAGACAGACCCAACACGTGGGATTCTGAAATGTCTCAGGGTTCCTTTGGTTCCATGATGCCCCTCTCAGACCTGGCAGTAGAAAAATAAATCAAAAAATTGAGAAGAAATCATCTTAAAGTCATGCTAAACCTGTCTTCTACAGTCCAGAATCTATATATGTGTGACTGCAGATACTTGGGATGAGGGTAGATGCTCAGAGGAATTCATGGGTTTGATCTAGGAAACCTGTCCCAAAGTTTTCACTGCCTTTTCCTCCTTGGACATTTCCTGATGCCCGGAGGAAGCTCATGTCCAACAGCAGCAGGCGACCCTTGTATAACAAGGAATGAATGATGCTCCTCGTGTGGTGGTGAGACAAAGAGAAGTTTATTCAAAATTCCCACTCTTAAATCCCTGCGTACCATGTGACTTCTTCAGCCAATAGAGTTATATGTGACTGCGCATGTCCCCTCGGGCCCATCGCCCTGGCACATCCCCTGTGCATCCAGACACGCCTCCCACATATCCCCTCTCTCTAATATCTTAAAGAAGTCACAAAAAGCAGTGCAAAAAACAGTGCAAACAACCAGAACATTGTAAACTACCAAGCTTCGCAGCGACCCAGCGCATTGCTTCGCTTAGCTTCTTAACTCTAATATAAACCTTTTAAAACCTTATATTCCTATAGGGTAGTGCAACTTGGATAATTATTTTATTAACTTGGGGCCTTTAGCCCAACTGTGTGTAAACTATAACTTTTATTAATCTGAGGGTTTTTTAATAACTGGGGATTTCAAACTTTATTCAAGAAACAGGGTAAGCATATCAAAACTCAATTCTTTCAAGGTGACCTTGTGGTGTAGGTAATGTGGTCTTGTGAGGTATTCTGTGTTTTTATGTTTTCCAGTCACACAACTCTCTTATTCATTCACTCATCTCACACACCACGGCCGTCATCATTCACGCATACACATACACACACCAATATTTGCAGTTTGCTTGTCACCACATTGGTCATTAATATAAACTGAAACATAACATAACTGTTTTTAAACTCCTGAGTTATCTGGTTCCTGCAGCTGTGATTGTGTATCCAAATAGGGCTTTACACACCTGGAGGGAATCCACTTCAGTTCTTTTCCTGTTGCCACACAAGCGTAACCTCTCCCCCAAGTCAGAAGATCTAAAGGTCCTGTCCATTGTCCCGAGATCAAATCTTTTACCATGACTAATGGCCTGGGAGAGGCAAACGCCTGAGATTTGTGCTGCTTCTCATATCTGCTTCTTTCAGCACTGTCACAATTTAAAAAATTGATAACATATGTGGCTTTCCACAAACGTTCTTGCGGACTGTATAGCTTCTCCCCCCCTCTTTGTTTTATTAGCATCTCTTTCAGTGTGCGGTGTGCCCTTTCTACAATTGCTTGTCCCGTAGGTGAGTGTGGAATTCCTGTACTATGTGAAATTCCCCATTCTGATAGGAAATTCCTTACCTTTTCAGAGACGTATGCTGGTCCGTTATCGGTCTTAATCTGTTGTGGAGTGCCAAGGGTAGCAAAACAGCTTAGCCAGTGTCTTATTACATCCTTGGCTTTCTCACCTGTGTGTGCTGTAGCAGTGATGTACTGTGAATGTGTGTCTACAGTTACATGTACATATTTCAAGGGGCCAAATTCTGGGATGTGTGTAACATCTGTTTGCCATATCTGATTGGATATTAACCCTCTGGGGTTAACACCTTCCTGAGATGGCATGGGGGTAATTTTTTGACAGTCTGGACAAGTCAATATGATATCTCGGGCCTGATTGATAGTAATTTTGAATTGTCTCTTTAGAGAGCGTGCATTCTGGTGGAAAAATGAATGGGACAATTTTGCTTGCTCAAGGGTCCTAGGTACTGTGTTGAACATTGCTGCTTTGTCAGCTTCTCGGTTCCCTTCAGCTATTGGCCCTGGCATGTCAGTGTGAGACCTGATGTGCATTATATAAAAATCAAACCTTCTGTGATTGACAAGGAACCAAATACAACGCATTTCAAACAACAAATGAGGATTAGAAACATCCCGAAGAAATGAACATTCTAGACGTGAAACTAGCCCTGCAGCATAACAAGAATCAGTGACAATATTAACAGGTTGTTCAGAAAACTTTTCCAAGGCAATACAAATGGCAGCCAGTTCCAGAACCTGCACAGAGCATTGGTTCATGGTCTGTACTTTTTGTTCCCATTGTCCGGTATCAGGATTTATCCAAGTCACTGCAGCTTTCTGTGATCGCCCAGATGCATCTGTAAAAACTGTGAGGCCTTTTACTGGCTCACTTCTGCATCTAGTCGTGGTTCTTAAAGGCAAATTACCGATTTCTGCCCAAAGTTTGTGCTTAGGGAGATTAACTGAAATGTTACCATCAAAACCTGCTAAGGTAGCTTGGAACTCGGTGTCCCCAGCTAGCATCCAAGCTAAATTGTCCTTCGTGGCTGGAATGTAATGACCACTGGATCCCTTCCATCTAGTTCCTGTAATCGAACTCTGCCTTTAATAACAAGCTTAGCAAACATTTCATTAATTGTCCATACAGTTTTAGGTGGGGTGTGGGGCAGAAATAGCCATTCTAGAACCAACAGTGGGTCCTTTTCAGTCTGGTCCCACTGGAATAAGACTGCAAATGGCTGGTACCTGCTGGGAATTAAGGCCAGGCAGATTTGCAGTTCAGGATCTCTCCTTCTGCTCTGCCTAGATTCGATCGCCTTGGCACAGATGTCTAACGCCTGTTTGGCCTCTGCTGTCAGAGCCCTATTAGACGTCAGATCAGAGTCCCCCTTTAGTAACACAAAGAGAGGGTGTAGCTCCTCTGTGGTTAAGCCTAGAACAGGCCTTAACCAATTAATAGCTCCCAGGAGTTTTTGCAACTCATGTAAGGTTAAAGTGTCTTTTACCTCGAGCTGCAGCGGCTGTGGGGAAATCTGTTGTTGCGTGATTCTCCATCCAAGATAGCTCCAGGGCTGCCATCGCTGGATTTTCTCTTCTGCAACCTGTAAGCCTGCTTCTTGGACAGCATCAGTTAAAGCAGTAACAACAATTTGCAGTTCATTTTCTGTGGCCATGCTTATTAAAATATCATCCATGTATTGGTAGATTATTGCAGAGGGAAAACGTTTTCTGACGGGTTGAATAGCATTTGCAACTACTGTTTGGCATATGGTTGGACTGTTCTTCATCCCCTGAGGGAGAACAACCCAGTGATACCTTTGCATAGGCTGTGAGTTGTTTAATGCTGGAATAGAAAATGCAAACCTTGGGGCATCCTCGGGGTGCAGGAATATGGTGAAAAAGCAGTCCTTTAAATCAATTATTGTCAGAGGCCAGTTCGCTGGGAGCATAGCAGGTGAGGGTAATCCTGGTTGCAATGCCCCCATAGACTCAATGACTGCGTTTACTGCTCTGAGATCCTGAATCATCCTCCATTTGCCAGTTTTTTTGGGAATGCAAAATACAGGAGTGTTCCAGGGACTATTTGTTGGCACAATGTGTCCTGCTTCCAATTGTTCCTCTACAAACATCTTTAAATGTTCAAGCCTTTCTTTTTTCATGGGCCATTGGTCTACCCAGACCGGCTGGTCACTTTTCCAGACCAGCTTAATCGGTGCTTGGGATGGCTGACCAATGGCCCCTATTGAAAAACCTGGCTGCTTGCAGGAGGAATTTGCATTACTGTGCCAAACTGTGAAAGTATATCACGTCCCCACAGAGAGCAAGGGATCGGGGCTATGAATGGAGCTACCTTTGCTACTTGCCCCTCTGGTCCCAAGACAGTGAGTACTTGAGCACTCTGTCTGGGTCTTTGTGTGCCTCCCACCCCTTGAATGGTTGCAGCTGGGCAAACAGTAGGCCAGTCAAGTGGCCATTCGGAGTCCTTTATGATGGAAACATCGGCTCCCGAATCCAAAAGGCCTGTAAATCGGTGCCCATTAACCTGGCACGTCATGAGCTGCTGTGCTGCTGTGATGGCTGCTGCCCAGTAAACTTGTGGTTGTCCCGTGATGCCAAAGGCCCCTGAATCCCGCTCCCTCCCCCCCTCCCCTGCAGGCAACGTACTGTATAAGGGGATTAACTGAGCAAGCTTCTGTCCTTTCGGGATGAAGCAGGGGGGTGAAGGGGTCCATGCCATTATCAGAATCTCGCTATGAGAATCCGAGTCTATTACACCTGGCAGCACAAACAAACCCATTCTGGTGGTAGAGGACCTTCCAATCAGCAGTGCATGTACCCCTGGATTAAGGGGACCCCGATGTCCAGTCGGGATTAGCACCACCTCAGTGGAAGTTATGAGAACTGTGTCCCTGTTGGATAAGTCCAGCCCAGCGCTGGCTGATGTGGCGGGGCACAGATCGCTGGCTGGGGTGCAGGGGCACAGAGCGTTGGTTGAGCTGGGGGGGCACAAATCGCCAGCCTGTTCCCCTGTGTCGCATGTGATTGCTGTACCGGGGCGTGCGACAGCGCCCCTCGCCTCCAGTTTTTTGGCATCCTCCTTACTTTGGGTTGCTTTCGAGGTGCCAATGCTAGAGGTTTCTGAGGGCAGTCCCTTTGGAAATGGTCAGGGGCCCCACAAATGAAACAACCATCTTTGGGTCTGGCCCCCTGCTGTGTCCTTAACTGAGTACTCAGTGCTACTGCTAGCAAATCTGATTGATGTGTTAAAGAACCCACCTCTTGGCAGGCACGAACTAATTCTGAGATACTGCAAGTTTCCCTCTTAGGAAGGGTTTGCAGAACTCTTTTACAATCCACATTAGCATTTTCGAAAGCCAGTCTTCTACTAAGGATTTCCCTGGCTTCCTCATTTTCAATCTGCCTATCCAGAGCAGATTGCAGCCGATCTAGGAATTTTGTGTAAGGTTCTGTTGGGCCCTGTATTATTTTGGTAAATGACAAGTTTGCATCTCTGTCTGATGTAGGTAATTTTCTTATTGCCCGCATGGCATGTTTTGCTATTACCTCGTATACCTCTCTATTGTAACCGGTTTGAGCATCTATGGAACGATAGTTCCCATCCCCTGTGAGTTGGTGTGCTGATACCCCTGCTTGCGGGTCATTAGCATAGGCGGAACAGATTTCTCTAAAATCGTTCAGCAATACATTGTACTGTGTGTTAGAAAGGCTTATTTGAACAGGGTTCTCCAGTCATGAGGCATGAAGATGTATGTGGAACTTAGTGACTCTAAAAATGCAAGCGTGTTAGGGGATGATACACCAGTTTCTCTCATTAACTGTCTTAGTTCTTTGGTTAGTTCATGTGGTAATGGTTGGAACCTGCGGCTTTGACGTGGACCGATAATTACTGGACATGCTTGTATAACTTGTAAGTCCCCAGTACGCAATGCCTCTTCTCTGCATAAAGCCCACCTATCAATTGTACCTTCTCGGTATGTTGCTTCATCCCTTGCCGGCGGAGCTATCCCGAAATCCCCCTCCTCCTCCCCCCATTCCTCCCATTCCCCCCCCCCTGCAGCTCCGGCGAAAGCGGCTGTCTGTGGGTGGGTGGTGGTGGTGGCTGGGGAGTACGGCGCGGGGGCGGGGAAGGACGGGTCGGTGTCCGAACCGCGTGGCAGGCGAGATGGTGGTGCCCGCTCCTGGGCGCGTACTCGGCGTTCATGCGTGGGATGGGTTGGCGAGTAAGCTGGGCTAGCCCCCCCACTCCCGTCACGGGACCCCCTGCTGCTGTCCCACTGACTGGAACCTCGCATCTGGGGCCCCGCTCCCTCCCGCCGGTCCGTGTCCCTTGGGCTCCCGGTTCCCTTCCCCAGAGTTGAATTGTGAACGGCTCCACCCCCTCCCCCTGCCGAGCTTTGTGAGTTCAAACTGCGGCGCGTAAAAGTGGGGCTGCTGCTTGCAGCCTGAGTGGGGGTGTATGTGTTCGTCGTTCTTTGGTGGGATCTGCTTAATGCAGTCATTATAGCTTGCCAGGCTGGGTAAGCATTGTTTGCTTGGGAATCCCCTCTCTGAGCCTTGAGTTTGATAAGATTGCCTATTTTGTCCCATATGTGAATGTTGAGGGCTTCAACCAGAGGTAGTTCTGGTACGGCTGCTTTAATGAGCCGCACCAACTCTGATAATTCAACCCTTGTAACCTGACCATAGTAAGGATTCAGCAGAGCAGCCAGTGCTTCTGTGTCCCGTGATACTTCGGTAGGGAAAAAGTTTCCCATGGTACCTTTGTGTCTCGGCGCTGCTGGGGTGCGCTGCTGAAGAGGGTCTGTCGGTTTGTTGATTTGTGTTGGCTCACTGTCGGTTGGGCTGTGGCGTCCCGTCGGCGGCGGCTGATGTCCCGGTGCAGGCAGCAAGCGGCAAGCGGCGGCGGCAGGCACGGGCAGCTGTAGCGACGGACGCGGGGGCTGGTTGTAGAGGCGGCGGCTTGGGGCTGCGGCGATCGGCGTGTGCGGGTTGCAAAGCGGCGAACGAAGCGGCGGCGCTGGCGGCGGCGTCTCAGTCACGTGGCGGCGGCTCGGCGTGGTCCCGGCTCCGTCTCCGCTGAGCGCGGCGTTCGCAGCGGCGGCAGCGGCGGCTCCAGGGGTTCCCGCGGTTCACTGGGCGGCGCGGGGGTCGGGGGCGCGCTGTGTCGGAAGGCGCGGCGCGGCGCCTCGGTGAAACCCGCGCGGTCTGAATACGGTGCAGGGGCTTTTTGCTGGCAGTGCTTTTTAAGCACGCCGCAGGGTCAGTCAGCAGCGGTGAGCAGGCGGGGAGCCACGGCCAGTTTCTGCTGGACAGAAAACTGGAGCGGGGGCTCCGCGGGGGTCAGCGGTGGCTGGGGTTACTAGGACGCAGCAGCGGCAAGCTCCTTGCACGTGGTCCACACAGTCGGTAGCGAAGAGTCGCTTTACCAGATGACCGACACTCAGGGGACTAACAGGCCTTTCCCTGACGATCTTAAGGTGCTCCGCGGCTCGTTCTCCGAGCTGCAGGCAGGCTTTCGCCCAGGGAGCAGTCTTAGACGTGCAGGGTGTGTCCCAGTCACTCACCGCTTTCGATGTTGCGTTGACCCTCTCCACTCTGTCCAGTGGCTGCTTTGACCTCTCGGTTTCTTCCTTAACTCTTTCTTCTCTTCTTCCGTGCACTATCAGCGTTACAGTCTGGAATAAATCGCCGTGTGCTACGTCTGCGTCTTCTTAGTTTAGGCAAGGTTACGCTGCGAGGATGAAAAAAGGTTAATCGTCCAAAGGTACAAGGGCCTCCTACAGCCTTTCCCGGAATACCTTTCCATGCTCTTTGTCCACAAATGAGAAACAGATCATTTGGGAGACCTATTGCATCAGATCCAGGAATAAATTGTTTTTGCAGAGTCTCATTGCACCAAGCTGATGCGTTCTGGTATATATCTCTAAGAAAAACTGTCAACTCCTGGATATGTGCAGTTTGCTAACACGGTCTCATTATATAGAGTTCCCCACCAGTAGTTATCAATGGGTACTCCAACCAGACAGGTGCAAAAAGGACTCGTGGGAGTTACCATGGACACACATATCACATCCATCTTTGTCACATTGGCCAGGGTGGTCCACACATTGACATCTAAAACAGAAGTCAGCAAAGAAGCAAAGTATAGCTGATATCTTTCTGGAAGGTACAGTTGGGTCTGGAAAAGGCCCTGCTGCTCTGCACCCTCAGGGGAGAAACCAGCTCCTGGGGGCTGTTGGATTCCATCCCACCGCGTGGTCCATGGTTGGACCATGACACTGGTGAATGACTCGAACAGTGTATTGATGAAGTGTCATTTCTAAAAATGTAAACAACAAAACAACTGAGTAACAGTGAAAATACAGACAATAATATAATCATGTCCATCCCCAGTGAGGAGATCTAAGTGGATTACAGTGGTCATTTACTTGGAGTCAACAGTACTTGAGATAATCTTTTCCCGGTTGGCAGACCTAGTTTCCAAGTTTGGACAGGTGAACAGGTGTGTCCAATCGTATGGGCTCGGACAACACAATGAATCTCAGGAATTTCTGCAAAATAGAAAGTCTAGTACAACAGAACTCATTTCAGAATTTTATAGTCTGGATTCATCTTTTATAGTATGAAGTGGTTGACTGCCAGTCACACGTTTATAGGTCTGTTAGGCGCTATCACAGGCAATGTATATCTGGAGTTTGATGCAACACCAGACAACATCCTGGTCTCACCAACCGCTCCCACAGAAAGCTTGCACTCTCTGTACAGATTCCAGGCCTCATCGGGAGCAAACCGTCCTGCCCCAGTTTACCTCTGACTGCAGTCAATCCCCCTTCACCTCATGGAGTGATAGTACAGGTTATCTCTTGCCTCCATGCTATAAAAGAATTTTATCCATCTTCATATTAACTATACCATTGAGTGTGAAATCATTTCTGTACTTAACTAGAATATTACCAGTTCATCATAAGAAAATTGTAAACATGATGCGAACCAGAGCCCATAGGGAGGTCCACAAACATCAGTCCTTCATTTGCAGTCTTACCAACCAGCTTTTCAACATAAGCTTTTCTTCTGACAGGCCCAGCACCTCACACATGGTTATTTCACAATCACATATATTCTTGTATAGACTCGTAAGCCAAAAGGTTTCTGTCATTTGTTGATTCCAAATAATTCTTGCCACCTGCTGTAACACTACCGGGATGAAACACATACAAATATGAGCACTGCAAAACAATCAGTGTCTGATTTAGAATTCCCAAACCACACCGTTCTGCCTGATCTTCACAAACATCACTGGTGTGGCATGAATAGCACAGAAACGGATCATTCTATACAGTGATGACCATTAGGCTTCAGGATGTTACAAGTTTTATAGTTTTCTATTGTCTTCTTTCCCCCCTTAATGGCACGTCTGCCCCATCCCAGGAGACAAAACCAAGCACAATTGCAGTCCCTCTGCACACGGCATCACACATGTCCTTCACTTCTTGAAGCCAGGGCTTAGCTTTAGCCTTTACCTTTAACACTGCTGCCAGAACAACTTGGCAGCACACTGTTCAGGAATAATATTCCAATTCTGATTGTTGCTTACCAGTAATACAAAACGAAGCATACAGATTGTTGGTGCAACTCATCTAAGAAATATAAAACTTCTTATCTCTGGAGCAGTAGATCCAGGGATCTATTGGGACACAAGACTTGCTATGCAGGAAAGAATAACCAATCCATCTTGTTATTCAAGATACATGACCTGCACTGAATAGGCTAATGCAGGAGTATTCATGGCTTTGGTAGCTATAGCCTCCCAGCCTCTGGCCAGGACATTGTTCATTACATAAATCACAACATCAGGTGTGGACAAGACACACGAGAGACAGGTACACGATAACTGAGTCATTACACCAGTTAGCAAAAGTTAGTAGACACAATTAATTATAGTTAGGATATGTTTTTCTTCCATGTGATATTCGGGCTGGTCTTGTGCTGCTCAGCATTCACTGATCTCTGTCCAGAATTCTTGCCGCTCATGATAAGGTTTCATCAAACATGCTGGAAGCCAGCAGGGTCCTGTGGGAGACAAAACACAAACAACTCCCCCCTTCCAAATACTAACAACTTAATATTTACTTGAGGTATCATATTACCCCTCCTCATTACAACAGTATCAAGTTAAGGTTTTGTTCTGTGGGTGGGAGGCCTGGAAGGTCACCAAGTTGCTGCAACCTCTCTATGATCTCTTCTGTGGGTGCCCCTGAGTTAGACACTAACAGTGGAATAATGTATGGTTTCCAGGGTACAGGACAGCCTTCTAACAATTTGTTTCGCATTACTGGAATTAAAGGCTGTTGCATGTAAAGTTCAGGGCTTTGCAGCTCAATAGCTATTTTCATTTCTTCCCCCTTTAATATTTTGATTGCTTGATGCAGAGTTACCCAGGATGAACTTCCATCCTGCCATGATCCATCATTAGTAAAACGGTCACTGAGACCTTCAGCAATAACTGAAACCAAAGTTCTATCAACTCCTGGTGTTCGTCTTAAACGCCGAAGGGCATTTTGTACATATACATCATTAGTTAACCCTAAAAACTTCGTGGCATCAACATCGTCTATTATCACAGAGTCAGCCCCTTGCTCTGTGTGCCAACTCATCTGATGTTGATAACTTCTCTGAATTTTCTATAAAATCGTCCTCATCAGAATCATCACTACTACTCTATATGTTACTATCCCACTTCTCTGGATCTCAATCAGGGGAAGTGATTATAGCTCGCACCCCTGGTCCCCGATCACTTGGGTCTATTTTCCTTTGTCTGTGCCGAACAGTTCTCACAGCATATTTCTCAGCTAAAGTAACACATTTATCTTCTACCCTGTTCTTTTAGGCCTGAAGGTCAAGTAAAGTCTGGCATTGTACCAGCTGAGTGGCTCTTAGAGCATTCAGCTGCTCCTGCAGTTTTTTGCATTTTTCCACAGTTAACTTGTATGCAGTAAGCAGTGCACCCCCCCATTCGTCCAGCCTGTTCCAGATGACTGCTTGATTTAGTAGTAGGGGTAAACTGCTCCCAGTATTGCAATACCTCCATTGGGGTCTGCTGCCCCCAATACTCAAGAGGAATCTTTGTACATGCTTCCCACTTATTCTACAAAGTAATCTATGGCTCCTGCCCCAATTCTATTAATTCACGGGGAGGAGCTTTCTTAGGTTCATTGTCGCCTGCGGCTGACCCTCCTAACCACTTTTTCATCTTAATCTACTAATGTTCTCACTAACAGAACAATGACAAAAGATTCTCAATTTTTAAGCTAAACACAATGAGACACACTAATCCACAAACTATGGCTCTTACATCACAAACAAGCCTAACTACACATACACATCAAATCTAAAATCTCTATATACCAACCACAAAATACACACTCTACAGTAACTCTGAATCCTCAGAAAGACATATCTATGAGTGAAACAACAATAAAACCTAATCCACTGGGTATCTTCTAGGCTTTGATTTGCTCCACACCGAATACAATAAAAATTTAAAGTCCGATCTAGCCTTATCTCCTGGCTGCCTCTACGTCCCAAGATATATTTATTACAATTAATAAACATATAAACAACATATAAACATATAAACAACAGTTGCAAAAAAGGACAAATCTTAATTTTAGGTCTCAGGAAGTGTGGTATACTCACAATTAATTGCTCAGAACTACCTCCCATATGCAAAAAACAAACAAAGCATATAAAACACAAGCATTGCCACCCATATAGTAACTTAATCAACAAGAACAACAAAAACCACTTTAAAACAAAACAATTATAAGATATGAACCCAGACACTGGCACTCACGGCACCCACACAGAGTTCACCACACACACAGGGACGCGGCTTTCCAGGCTATGCTCTCCACCTGAGAATCTCCCTTTTACACAACACACACGGGGACGCGGCTCTCCAGGCTGTGCACTCCACCTGAAGATCTCCCACCAATACACAGGGACACGTCAGCTGAGCACTCCACCAACGAATTCCCGGGGGCACTGCTTATTCCTCCATGTATCCTGCCGACTACGCCAATTTATGTAGCAGTACGTTCGGATACATGTCCGGAATAAAGACAAGTGCCAAAAATACTCAAGCACACAAAATATCTTTTATTACAGTGAGAATAATAATACTAGTAATAAACTTAACAAGAGGGATTAAAAACTAAAAAGAAAAAGGGATACAAAATAACTATCTTATCGGGTGGCATTAAAACAAATACTACGAACAGCATTTAATACAGTATTAACTAGTGAAAAAGGGATACCAAAGAAGGATCTTAACACAATATTATGGATAACACGATATTGGTTAGTAAAAAGGGAAAACTAAAGGAAAAATACTATAAACATAAAAGGAGAATTAAAGGAACACAAAAAGGATATTAAAAAAGTTTGTTCTCTCAGTTGCTTCCTATCAAAAAACTGTGCTCACCCACACAGACAGGCCAGGGCTGTCAGGATCTGCAGCAGCTGGTCGGTACCCATGCTTAGCGGGCGTCCCCGCGGAGCAACACAGTCTCGGTGGTAGGATGAGCATTGCTCAACTCAGCAGCTCCGACATCCCATTTTTATCAGTTCCACATTACACTACGTAGGGCCAGTACGCAGTATAAGGTGATGCCTGAATGGCAGCCAAACACCGCCTGATCATTACCTCATGGCAGCAGTCTGCGCATGCCCTACTTGTAGGGCAAGGGGCGAGCGACCCCTGCCCACATAATCTTCCTCCCATCATCATCTTTCTCAACCCTATGGATGACCTCTACCATTGTGTTTCAAGGGTAGATGTCTCTATCTTGCAATATGTAGCAAAACCAAGGAAGAACTCAGCTCTGATAATAGGGGATATCAGGTTGACTTGCTGAAAAGCACAATGGACCTTACAATTAGCTTGTACCATGAAGTTACATTGTACCATACTCTAGTTGGTTTCACATCCTAATATGATTCCGTTCTCACGCCTCTATGCTCCATTGATCATCTAATTCAAAAGTACCCCCCTTACACTGTGTCACATTGTGGTATGACAGCACCCAAAGTGCTAGCATGCCTGTTGATACAGAATTGTTAAAATAAACCTTGCCAGTATATGTTTTCAGACACCGATTATTTAGTGTCGTTTCACTTTAATCCACCCCAAGGGAATTATTAATAAAAACCTGAGTTACCCCCTCTCCCCTTTTCCTGGGGCGGGTTGTAACACCAATCAGCACTGACTCTGCCCAGTAGGCGGAGCCAGTGACGCAGAACAATCAACACGGACTCCACCTCTTGACTCCACCCAGTGGGCGGGGCCAGTGCTCTATAGAAGCAGAGTACATACTGGACGGCGGTGGGTATTCTGCCAGATGCAACAGATCAGCGACAGCAAAAGCAGAGACCCAAGAGAAAAAGCAAAAGATTCTGACAGCAGTGGGCAGTGAATCGGGCTTATAGCCCGAGAGGGGTTTACTGGGCACCACTGCGTTCCTGGAATGGGGTAAACCCGCGATTGTTAGATCGCGCATTGAGACAGATTCTGACTAACCCTAACCCTAACCCCAACCCTAACCCCTAACCCCTACCCTAACCCTAACCTTAACCCGAACCGAAACCCTAACACTAACCCGAACCCGAACCCTAAACCCTAACCCGAACCCGAACCCTTACCCTAACCCTAACCCTAACCCTAACCCTAACCCTAACCCTAACCCTAACCCTAACCCTAACCCTAAACCCTTACCCCAACCCTAACCCTTACCCTAACCCTAACCCTAACCCTAACCCTAACCCTAGTAGCTTGCAGTCTCTTTTTTAAAGTTAGGGTTAGGGAACTAGTTTTGTGCATAGCTTGCAGTCTCTTTTTTAAGGTTAAGGTTAGGGAACAGGGTTTGCACATAGCTTGCATTCGCTTTTTTAGGATTAGGGTCAGGGAATCGGGTTTGCACATAGCTTGCAGTCTCTTTTTTAAGGTTAGGTTCAGAGAAAAGGGTTTGCACATAGCTTGCAGTCTCTTTTTTAAGGTTAGGGTTAGGTAACAGGGTTTGCGCATAGTTTACAGTCTCTTTTTTAAGGTTAGGGTTAGGGAAGAGGGTTTGCGCATAACTTGCATTCTCGTTTTTAGGGTCAGGGTTAGGGAAAAAGGTTTGCGCATAGCTTCCAGTCTCTTGGTTAGGGTTAGGGTTAGGGAACAGGGTTTGCGCATAGCTTCCGGTCTCTCTTTTAATGTTGGGGTTAGGAGACAGTGCTCTATAGAAGCAGAGTACATACTGGACGGCGGTGGGTATTCTGCCAGACACACAACTGAACAGCAACAGCAAAAGCAGAGACCCAAGAGAAAAAGCACAAGATTCTGACAGCGGTGGGCAGTGAATCGGGCTTATAGCCTGAGAGGGGCTTATTGGGCACCACTGCGTGTCCGGAATGGGCTAAAACCACGATTGTTAGATCGCGCACTGAGACAAATTCTTCCTAACCATAACCCTTACCCATACCCGTAACCCTAACCCTAACCCTAACCCTAACCCTAACCCTAACCCAAATCCTAACCCTGACCCTAACCCTAAACCTAACCCCTAACCCTAACCCTTACCCTACCCTAACCCTGACCTGAACCCTAACCCTAACCCTAACCCTAACCCTAACCCTAACCCTAACCCTAACCCTAACCCTAACCCTAACCCTAACCCTTAACCCTAACCCCTAACCCCTAACCCTAACCCCTAACCCTAACCCTAACCCCGAACCCTAACCCCTAACCCTAACCCCGAACCCGAACCCTAACCCGAACCCAAACCCTAACCCGAACCCGAACCCTAACCTGAACCCTAAAACCTAACCCGAACCCGAACCCGAACCCGAACCCTGAACCCGAACCCTAACCCTAAACCCTAACCCGAACCCTGAACCCGAACCCTTAACCCAAACCCTGAACCCGAACCCTGAACCCGAACCCGAACCCGAACCCTGAACCCGAACCCGAACCCTAACCCTGAACCCGAACCCGAACCCTAACCCTAACCCGAACCCGAACCCTAACCCTAACCCGAACCCGAACCCGAACCCTAACCCGAACCCGAACCCGAACCCCGAACCCGAACCAGAACCCGAACCCTGAACCCGAACCCTGAACCCGAACCCGAACCCTAACCCTGAAACCTAACCCGAACCCGAACCCTAACCCTAACCCGAACCCGAACCCTAACCCGAACCCGAACCCGAACCCCGAACCCGAACCAGAACCCAAACCCTAACCCGAACCCTAACCCCAAACCCTAACCCCAAACCCTAACCCCAAACCCTAACCCCATACCCTAACCCCGAACCCCAACCCGAACCCTAACCCTAACCCTAACCCTAACCCTAACCCTAACCCGAACCCTGAACCCAAACCCTGAACCCGAACCCAAACCCGAACCCTGAACCCGAACCCGAACCCTAACCCTAACCCGAACCCAAACCCTAACCCCTAACCCGAACCCTAACCCGAACCCGAACCCTAACCCTAACCCGAACCCAAACCCGAACCTGAACCCTAACCCGAACCCGAACCCGAACCGGAACCCGAACCCGAACCCGAACCCGAACCCGAACCCGAACCCTAACCCTAACCCTAACCCTAACCCTAACCCTAACCCTAACCTTAACCCGAACCCAAACCCGAACCCGAACCCTAACCCTAACCCTAACCCTAACCCTAACCTTAACCCGAACCCAAACCCGAACCCGAACCCTAACCCTAACCTTAACCCTAACCCTAACCCGAAGTCTGGGCAGTGTTGAGATGTCCACGCGGACATCAGTCGCCCTTCCTGCTGACATATGTGGTTCCTTGGCCCTTTTTGCCATACCACGGCCACCATGAGGAAATGCCACTGCTGCCACCGACCCCTGCACACCATCCGGCCCAGCCCCTTAAAGTCTCATGTCCCCTGTGTCCCTGCACCCCCCTCAAGAGCAGGATTTTGGTGCCAACACCCTCAAAAGGCAGTTCCCTTCCATGGGAAGTAAAGCAGTAGGAATGTGACAAGACTTTGGATTCTTTGGGTCAATCAAGGTCAGCGGTGTGGGCTGGCACAGCCTACAGCACCCAAGCGGGCACAGGAGCTTGTAGGACCACAATTTCAGGTGAGCAAACTGGCAGGCAGAGGGCCAGAGGAACAGAGGAACAGGGAAGCAGCAGCTCCTCCAACAGCAGCAGCAGCAAGATGCCACACTGGGCACCCCATAAATATCCTGGTAGCTGGTATGAAATGTGTAACAGGGTTTAATTAAAGCCTAGGTGAGGTCTGAAAACCCATCGGCTGGTTTGCCAGTCTTTACCTTCTTCGGGAGGATAAGGCCTTGCTGTGTGGCAGTGCTTTTCTATAAAAGGGACATGTTTAATTAAGGTCATTTTTCTATAACACTTTTTATATTGAAGGGCCCTCTTTCTTGCTAAAAATAGATCATCGTGTTTTAAAAAACATGGTTAGTTTTGATTAAAGCAACCTCCCTCCAGTAGGTTTTCACTTAAAGCGGCTTGACTCCTGTAGCGTGCTTCTTGCACTTTTTCAACCAAGTAGATCGTGTTTTGCAGCCTTTAGTTCAGCTTTTGCAGCATTTTAATTAAGCCAGATCACCTAAGGCACCTCAACCTTTGTTCTGTATCTTTTTGGGCAGGGGCAGCTCAAAACCGTGCCCGTGGTTTTGAGAGGGAGCTGGAGCTGTGTAGGCATTTAGGGGTCTCCTGTCCCACGCCACCCCAACACCCTCCTGCTGCCTGAACGCTGCCCTCAGGCAGCTGCTGGAAGCAGGGCCGCCCTGCTCCTCCCTCTTCTGTGGTGTCACCTGGGTCACCCTCACAGAGGCACTCTCACACCCACCACAATGCAAAGGGGCTCAGAGTCAGCAGGGCTGTCCCTGCCGAGAGGGTTCCTTCCTGCTGCTCCTGACCAGGGAACACTCTGGTGTCCCAGCAGCAGCTCCTGCCCCCCTGCAAGCCCTGAGTCTCTGTAGCGGCAGTGCCCGGTGCTCGTGAGCCCAACCCTCCTCCCTCCCCCATATTAGGAACAGTCGGTGTTCCTGCAGAGTTTGTAGTGCAGTCACAGTTCACAGAAGAAGTGACAAGTTCCCGGTTGCTCAGTTGTCAGTCACAGAGGCACAGTTTGCCCTGAGACAGGGGCACCAACCAGCAGCACAGAAGGATCCTGTGACCATGTCCTGCAGTCCGAAGTGCTGTGGCCTCTGTCTTGAACCATGTCAGTGACCTTCAGGACCACCTAATAAACCCATAACGGGGGACATACAGGAGGTGTGTCAGGAAGCCTGTAACCCCCGAGCATCCCAGCCCATGGAGAAATGGGGAGGGACCAGTGCTTGGGGCAAAGGGGATAAAAGAGGTTGATGCCTCCACTGAGTTGATGGATCTCACTGAGATTTTTTTCAGTGACCGCTCCCTTTTATTCAAATAAAAGTTTATTTTTTTAGTTAGCTTCTCTGTCTCCTGGCTATTTATGTGTTTCCCAATACCTGGAATTTTTAAAGGAAAGGAAAGGGAAAGGGAAAGGGAAAGGGAAAGGGAAAGGGAAAGGGAAAGGGAAAGGGAAAGGGAAAGGGAAAGGGAAAGGGGGAACAGAAATTCAGGGTCCTGGAGGTGCTGCCCTGACTTGGTAGCTGTTCTTTCATAACTTTCTAGAAGTGGGTCAAAGGCTGGACAACTTCCTCTGTATCATGCATGCAGCCTGGATTTCTTTGCAAAATACTTCCTCCAAATAGAACACAACAGTACTTTTAGGATATCCATCCCCCAAATGGATAACTCAGAACATTAAGAATAAAAAATTACACCCCCCCCGTAGTCAAGATAAGCTTGTACTTATTTCCTAAAAGTATCCCTGTGTGGTGTCCCCCCATTTTCTATCTGGTAAGAGTTTGGAGGGGGTGCTTTGACAAGGGAAGCCCTGGAGGCCCATTGCACACGGGTGGCACTGCAGTGTGGGGGGGTGGGGCTTTGATTCTTTGGTTGCCAGGGGCCACTCCTGGGCAGAGAGGATCGTTCAGGAGCTCACAAAGGAGGTGTTCCCATGGGGAGCTCTGCAGGGTCCCAGCAGCAAATGCCCCAGTGAGGCCTGTGCTGTGGGGGAGTGTGCAGGGGGAGGACGCTGGGCCAGCCCAGGTGAAACAGGAGGCTAGGCCCAAAAGAGTTAACTAAGAAATTTGGGCCTGCAAACAATTTACCAACATCCAAAACGATCTGTGCTCGTTCTGTTCTACTTACTGGACCAAAACTTCAGAGAATAGTACAAGAACACGTAATAGGCCTAGAAGCAACAAATTAGAAATATAACAGGATCAGGTAGACATTTGAATAGGAGAAATAGGCTTGGAGCCAGGGCTTTTTCCAAGCTTCAGTGAGCAAGTCAAGAACAATGGAAAAGAAGAAGGGTCAAGCTGAGGAAGATGAGTTGAAGCCCCTTGCCCCATGGAGGAAGATGGGAACTACCCTCCAAAATGGGGAGCCAAGAGAAGCACAGCCCCAAGCCCTGCCTGAGCTCCACCTATACTCCGCCTATTATTAATATGCATTGATACATGTCGTAATCACTTGAATATGCATTTAATCACATCTGAAAATTGTATAAAAGTGTCGATTTTCTGAGGAGCTGGTGAGTAAGTTTGTCCAGCGTGAGTTGGCTTGCTCCCAACGTTGAATAAACAAATACCTTGCTGCTTAAAGATAAAAAAGTCTCTGAGCAGTTTCTTGGACCGATTTTTCGGATTCATTTGGCAACCTGTGGCAGTACACTTTCTCCACCCGGCTGCGGAATCCCCCGGAGGATGGGACCCCCTTGGGTGCCCTCGGGTAAGTCTTTTTACCCAAAGGGGCTCCCTTCTTCGGTGACTTCTTGCGGGGGTTGGACAAGAACACTGCCTATTGGTAAAAGGTATTTGTATCTGGTTTCTGGTTTTGTTTATTCTGGTTCTGGGTACCCGTGAGTCGAGGCAGGACGCCGTCTCGCAGGGAACACGGGAGAGGACGCTCTCCCAGGGGAATATCCCCTCTGGTCTGGTCTGGTCTGGTTTTGTTTGTATTCGGCCAAGTATTGTTATTGTGTACCTGATATATCTTGCTTACCTTGAAACATCCAGGAGCACATAGTTAAAGGTATTATCATGCTAAGAGTTGCTATATGAGAGGTAGTGCTGAAGAGTTAACTATAAGCACATCACTTTGGATAAGACCTAGAATTATGATTTGTCAGTTTTGCAACTGTTAGTTATATGTATGAGCCTTGTGTAACAGATGTAAGGTTTGCCTCCCCGACAGACAAGGTTGGGTCAGAACCAGTGTGCACATTGCAGAAAAGAGGGACACTGGAAGCAAGAATGCCCTGAATTAACAGGTGGAAATAGAGCCATAGGAGGGGCTGTTGTTGCTTACAGAGTACTGAGTGAAGGGGGGGGCCAGCAGTGCCTAGGGGACCTGCTGGTAAAATTTAAGCTAGGGGAAGAAAAAGAAGAATTATATTTTCTAATTGATACTGGAGCTACATTTTCTGTTTTGAATTAATACCTAAAAGTGATAAATATGTTTAAGTCGTGGGTGCCACTGGTCAATCAGAAAAGCTTTCTTTTGAAATCCCTAAAGTTCAAAATTGGAAAACAAATGGGAGTCCATCAGTTTGGGTATTTACCAAATTTATCCAAACTCGTATTGGGCAGAGACTTACTAGAAAATCTGGGAGCTGTAATAGAATTCAAACAAGGTAAAATTGAACTTAAGGTAAAGGAAGAACAATTAATAGCAGCTCTGAGTTTAGCAATGAGCTATGTGGAGCCAAGCCAGGGTAATTCAAATGTCAACCAAATTTTAGATCAGGTATACCCAGGAGTTTGGGCTACTGAAACACCAGGAAAGTCAAAAAGAGCAGCTCCCATTGAAATAGAATTATGGACAGGAGCAAACCCAGTAGTTAGGAAGCAATATGCACTCAAGTTGGAAGATAGAAGAGGAACTGAGTCAATAATAGACAACTTTTTGAAATTAGGGCTTTTGTGGAGTGTGAATCAGATTTCAACACCCCAATTTTACCTGTCAAAAAGACAAATGGAACACATAGGCTGGCTCAGGATTTAAGAGTAGTAAATAAAATAGCTAAAACATACATGCAACTGTTGCAAACCTATATACCTTATTAACAGTATTAAAAGAAAGTGTAATTTGGTTCACAGTATTAGACTTGAGAGATACCTTTTTCTGCCTTCCCTTAACACAGGAAAGTCAAAGGATATTTGCCTTCAAGTGGAAAAATCCCACCACAGGAAGGAAAACTCAGCTCGTTTGGACAGTGTTACCTTAAGGGTTCAAAAATATTCCCACGATTTTGGAAATTAATTAACTAAAGAATTAGAACAATGGCAGTCACCACTGGGAAAGGGTGTACTTTTATAATATGTGAATGATCTATTGATTGTTACTGAAAAACAAGAAGAATGTGCCCAATGGACAGTAAACCTCTTAAACTTTATGGACTTAAATGAGTATCGAGTCTCTCAACAGAAAGCACTTCCGGTGCAGAAACAAGTGGTGTACCTGGATTACAAAGTATCTGAAGGACAATGATCACTGGGGACAACAAGAAAGGAAACTGTCTGCCAGACATCGAAACCACAGAGGGTGAGAAACCTTCAAACCTTTCTAGGAATGACAGGTTGGTGTTGTTTACAGATATATCAGTATGGGCTAATTGCAAAGCCTTTATATGACCTGCTGAAAATGACTAAGAGCAACCTCATCTGGACCCCCGAAGCAAGTGGAGCCTTCAAAAAACTGAGGTGAGAACTCATAAGGACCCCGGCGTTGGGATTGCCTGACGTAACGAAACCCTTTTGTTTGTTCTCGCATGAACGACAAGGAATGGTTCTGGGGGTCCTGGCTCAACAACAAGGCCATACAAAAGAACAGTAGCCTACTTCTCCAAGCAATTGGATGAAGTAAGCAAATGATGGCCCACCTGCCTAAGGGCAGTAGCAACAATGATCATAGATCTAGAAGAAGCCAGGAAATGTACAATGGGACAGAAAATGACTGTGTTACTGTCCCACACAGTATCTACAGTACTGGAACAGAAAGGAAATCATTGACAGTCACCCTCCCAATTTCTGAAATATTGGGTAATCTTGGCTGAATCAGATGACATAACCATTCAGGTGACTAACACTGTTAACCCAGCTTCATTCCTAGAAAGAAAGAATCTCGACTGCACCTGTCGTGCAGGACTGCCTGGAAACTATTGAAGCAGTGCACTCCAGCTGCCTGGACCTTAAAGAAGAACCACCCCTGGATGCAGAAGACTGGTTTACCGATGGCAGCAGTTTCATAAGACAAGGTGTGAAGATGCCTGGGTATGCTGCGACCACCACTACTGAGGTAATCAAATCAAATCCTTTGCCGGCAGGAACCTCAGTCCAGAAAGCATAACTGATGGCTCTCTTTCGAGCTTTAGGATTGGCAGAAGGAAAACAAATTAACACCTGGACTGACTCCAAATATACCTTTGGCATAGTTCACGCTCATGGGGCAATTTGGAAAAAAAGAGGACTTTTAACTCTTCAAGGAAAAGTTGTGGAATATACTGAAGAAACTCTATGATTATTAGAAACTGTACAACTCCCCTCTCAGGTGGCAGTTATGGACTGCCAAGGACACCTGAAAGGTAACACTGTCCTGGAAATAAGAAACAGAAAAGCTGATGCAGAAGCTGAATTAGCTGCTGCAAGAAGTAAAGAACTATCAGTAGCAGCTTTAGTGCTAGAAGAACTAGACACAGATCAACAGGTAGAATATCAAGAAACAGATTATAAGTGGATACATGAAAATGAAGGTAAGGTGTTAGACAATAGATGAGGTTAACTAAAAACAGGTCAGTTAATACCATTAGAGAAATTAGTGTGGTAATTTGTAAAAGTAAAACATGATAAAACTTATTGGGGCTTAGACTCACTCTATTAGCATTTAAGGACTAGAGTAGCAGGACCAAATTTATTTATCACAATAGAGCAAGTCACATCTCAATGTGGACTTTGTCTGAAATACTGGAACAAAATACAGCAAGGGGCAATAAACAAAAGGCATTTCCCAGGTGAAATCTGGCAAATTAATTTCTCTGAGCTCCCAAGAAAAGGGGGGGTCCTGTTATCTCTTAGTTCTGACTGACACATTTTCTGGATGGCCTGAAGCTTTCCCATGTAGAAAAAAATGAATCAAAAGGAGTGGTTAAAGTCTTGTTGAATGAGATTATACCACGGTTTGGAATACCTAAGAGCATCTCTTCAGATAGAGGTTCACACTTTTGTGCATGAATTGTACAAGCAATAAGTAAAGCACTAAAAATCAATTGACAACTGCATATGCCCTACAGACTCCAAGCAAATGGGCAAGTAGAAAAGATGAATCTAAAATATGTCAAGAAACAAATTTTCATTGGTATCAAGCTTTACCTATTGCTTTAATCAGGCTAAAGGTCAAGCCAAGATCAAAAGAGAAACTATTTGAAATTCTACTTGGCAGACCCTACATGATGTAAACTGTGAATAGTGAAGCTGTAGATCAAATCAGTAATCAGTATGTATATGATTATGTTATGGCTGTAGGAAAACAATTGCAGAAAAATGCTACAGTGGTGTTAGAACACCAACCCAAGCAGCCTGACTGTAAGTTACATCCATTCAACCCTGGTGATCGGGTATATGTTAAGAATCTTTCAGGAGATCCACTACGGGAGAAGTGGGATGGACCCCAGCAGGTGTTGATGACCACCTCCACACGATCCGAGTGAAAGAGAAACCCACATGGATCCACTACTCTCGAGTCAAGAGAGATCCAGAGGAAGCATGGACCTTGGGAGAAGAATCATCTACTATCAAGCCTCCTCAATGCTGATCTTTGAACTGATAAGTACATTGGTGTTTGATGAAATTCTTGCCCAAGAATCATTATGGTCTCAAGCCTACAACGAGAGTTCTGGTCTACAATTTTATAGAGACCCAGAACTTCTGGTTCACCCAGGCAAGCTGAACCAATACAATCCATCTGTTATAGTCCTCCAAGGAACAAGGATACTGAATAATTGGTAAAATCCTGGTCCCCCATACAATGCAAGTGTTTTAATAGGCACAGATTAGATGGTCACCCAGAACTGACGTTACTGTGAAATGTAATTAGTGGCTGATCAGTGTTGGCACACCTTCACTCTAGATAAATCAGTTTCTGTGATGTGTCAGTGGACATTCAGGGAAGGAAATATAACCAGGAGATTTCCAACCAGCAAATCTCCTACCACCCCATTGACTAAGTCCACCACCAGTTTTACAACTCCTTCTTGAGCCTGTGAGAGTGTCCACAATTTAACTTATGCTGGACACTCAAATGATTAGACACTCAAATGAGCAGAAGCTGTTGTTAGATCCCACATATTCACTGAAGAGGGTTCGAATAAACCTTCAAGTAAACATATCAAACATACAAAAAGATTGTCAGCCCTGTATTCAACAAAGCCTTAAAGGCTGGCATGCATAGATGATGACCAGATCCCCTCGTACCAGAATTCAAAGAGATGTAACCGGATGGTTTGGCACAGGATTAGGTGTATTAAACACCATAGATCAAGAAGTATTAGTGAATAAACTAAGTGCTGTCACATCTGATCTAGGAAAATTCAAAGTCCCTTTAATTCAAAGTGCCATCTTTGCTCACTTTTGCAGAAACACAGTCATTGGCAGTTAAATTGTTAACATTAGTAGCTAAACCACACTGCAAAAGATTTCACCAAGATTATTGACTATGCTGGTGTCATCCATAAAAGGTTTGCACTTGCAATACAATGTCTCCAAACTCAACAGTGGATACAATCTGTAGCCGCAGGAATATTAAGAGAAGGAACTTCAGGAATATTACCACAGGAGGTAAGAGAAATAATAGTTAGAAACAGTTCTACTACACAGTTTGAGAAAAAATTACCAAGCGTGGTGGCAGTTAGGGAACTTCACTTACAACCCTCAACATGAACAAATTGAAGCTTATGTACTCACTATCAGTGCAGCTAAAGAAAAGACCATCTTTCCTATCCTGACATTAGGAGGCATATGCCAAAATGTAATTGTCAGACCCATAGACCATAATGTTTGGGCAAGTTATGATCACACCAAGAAAAAGTGGCAATCAGTCAGTACTGAGGCATGTATTCCTAAAGGACAATTAGGATATATCTGTGAAAATGCTGTAGTAGAAAATAAAGATTTATGCTTAGATACTGAGAATAGTCTGTGCTCCTTTGAGATGCTTCCCCATGCTAAAGCCCAATCACAAGTCTATTACGTAGGAAATGGATGTGCATGTGTTAGGACCTTTTGTGCTAATTTTACTATAGATGCTTGTCATGAAATCGCGAATGGTACCAATTTTTGTGTATGTAACTTTACTCGAATCACAGGCTGTGACTTTGATTATACTGTTCCAGTGACTACTAGACAAGTGATTGAAGTTGATTATATAATGTACCATGATGTGCCAAAGTTACAGATAGGAATGAACATTAATCTTCTAAAGCAGTGCTTAAACACCCTGATATAGAAAAACTGGTCCAGGAAGTAAACAGAACGACTAAACGAATGCTCTGGCAAGTAGAACATGACAGTGAGAGCATAAAAACTGTTCTAACCAAAGTAGAAAAAGTGGGAGAGCACCACTGGTGGGACATCTTTACAGGATACTCCCCTACAGCATCACAAGTGTTCCACTATTTGATACATCCAATATTGGTATTAGGAGCTAGCATGATTCTACTACTGGTCCTAATTGTTTGGCTATGGTACAAATCAAGTATCATGTTTAGAAGGATGCAGATAATGTGGGCTGTGATGAATACCTATCAAAATCCATTAGAACTTGATGAAAGAATTTGTAAATTCTAAACAAAAAGGGGGGAATGAAACAGGAGGCTAGGTCCAAAAGAGTTAACTAAGAAATTTGGGCCTGCAAACAATTTACCAACATCCAAAACGATCTGTGCTCGTTCTGTTCTACTTACTGGACCAAAACTTCAGAGAATAGTACAAGAACATGTAATAGGCCTAGAAGCAACAAATTAGAAATATAACAGGATCAGGTAGACATTTGAATAGGAGAAATAGGCTTGGAGCCAGGGCTTTTTCCAAGCTTCAGTGAGCGAGTCAAGAACAATGGAAAAGAAGAAGGGTCAAGCTGAGGAAGATGAGTTGAAGCCCCTTGCCCCATGGAGGAAGATGGGAACTACCCTCCAAAATGGGGAGCCAAGAGAAGCACAGCCCCAAGCCCTGCCTGAACTCCACCTATACTCCACCTATTATTAATATGCATTGATACGTCGTAATCACTTGAATATGCATTTAATCACATCTGAAAATTGTATAAAAGTGTCGATTTTCTGAGGAGCTGGTGAGCAAGTTTGTCCAGTGCGAGCTGGTTTGCTCCCAACGTTGAATAAACAAATACCTTGCTGCTTAAAGATAAAAAAGTCTCTGAGCAGTTTCTTGGACCGATTTTTCGGATTCACAGGGTCGGGGTAGAAAGGTTGACCCAGGGAGGGAGTTCTGACCCCGCAGGACCAGTCTCAGCTGCCTGGGCCCCTGTCTTTTCAGGACCACATCCCTGAGGCATCTTTCCAAGTCAGTTCCTCTAGGACCTGTTCCATAAAGTTGTCATCCAGGTTTTTTAAGGAATCTTCTGGCCTGGGTTGTATCATTTGTGTGATGCTCCCAATTAATTTCTGGCAAGTTGAAGTCCCCCATGAGGACAAGGGCAGTTGACTTGGAAGTGTCCTTTAGCTCCTCAAAGAATAATCCATCGGTATCATTGTCCTGGCTGGGAGGTCTAGAGGAGACTCCCATGGTGATATTGGCATTATTTGTTTGCCCCAAGGCCCCCTCACTACCCCCCAAAAAATGGGACTGGGAAGAACTTGGAAGCTTTACTGGGGTCATTGGGAGCAGCTGGGCAGGGGCAGAGAGACAACAGGGAGGGGGGGACACATGATACCCCCCAAAATCATCAGGGGGACAGGGGTTGTCCGTCTGGACCTGAGGCCATGGGGAGGGACTGTGGCCACCGCTGGCTCAGGATCTCTGGGCAGAGAGAAAAGGGGGTGACACCAGGGTTGGGGAGTCCCCCAGGGGGCACACACACTCCAGGGAGAGGAGGACATGACCCCTGGGGACCCTCCTCACCTTCTGGTGCAGGTAGAAGCTGAGCCCCAGTGCCAGGAAGACGAAGCCCAACACAAAGCCCCCGACCCCCGTCAGCATCTTGCCGTGGGTGGTGTCCAGAAGCATGTCTGGGGGTCCGGGGGGGTCAGGAGCCCCCAAAACATCTCACAGAGCCCCCCAAGACCTCCTAAATTTCATCCTAGTCACCCCCAGCCCACCAGGACTCCTGAAACCTCTTTCACGTCCCTACCCAGTTCCCCTAGGAATCTCCAAACCCCCTCCTAGCCCATCCAGGACCATCCAACCACACTCCCTGTTGTCCCCGGTCCCCTGAGGAGTCCCCAAACCCTCCCCCAGTCCCCTCTCGGACGGCCCAGGAGCCCCCAAATCCCTTTCTCATCCTCCCCATTTGCTCAAATCACACCCCTAGTCCCCCTCCTGGCTCCCCTCAGCTCCCTCCCAGGTACCCCCAAGACCCACAAACTCCCTTTGAGTTGCCTCCAGGATCCCCAAAGTCTGTACCAGTTGCCCCAAACCTCCCCCAAACCCCTTCTCAGTTACCCCCAGGACCCCCATCTGCGGCTCAGCTTTGGGGTCCTGCAAGATCCAAACATCCCCAACCGCCCCCCAGGAAAAAACCAAAGAGACACCCCCAAGATATTTGCGGCGAACTCCCCCTCCCCGGTCACCTACGTGATGCGGGGCGGGGGGGGGGGGCAATCCTCTTCCTCTTCCTCTTCCTCTTCCTCTTCCTCTTCCTCTTCCTCTTCCTCTTCCTCTTCCTCTTCCTCCAGCTCCTCCTCCTGTTCGTTCCGCCCGGGCGAGGCGGTCTCGGGTGAGCAGTGGGGGGGACACGATGGGAAAGAGGGGAGAGGGGGAAAAGAGCGGGCGAGACTCCCAAACTGAGCAAGAAAGGGGGTGGGTCACCCCCAGAGGGAGCTGGGGGGCAGTCTGGGTTTGGGGGAACGATGGGAAGGGGGTGGGAGAGGGGGAATAAGGGGAGGTGGGACGGCGGGAAAGGGGTTCCATTGGGGCCCCTCCGTGTCTCCATCCCTTGGACCCTGGAGAGGGGGGAGCCTGGAGAGAGGAGACCCCCGAGCCCCCTGTCTCGAACCAGGGGTCGGGGCCGTGCTGTTCATTCTGAATTCCCGTCAGGTTGAACAAAGACCCGCTCCTGTGTCAGGAGCTCTTGTGTTTTCTTGTCCCCAACACTTCCAGGAGCTCCCCCCACATTCCCAAAGTCCTGCCGGGCGCTGGCTCGCAAGGCCCAGCAGAGCCCCCCAGTCCCCGCCGTGCCCCACAAAGTTCGGTGCGGGGGTGGGATAGAACAGGAGAGCCGGGCTGGGCCCGGGTAGAGGCCGGGAAGGGAACAAAGAATGGCCCCGGGGCTTGGATGCCGCGTTGGTGCTGCTGCGGGACTGGGCCAGAGCTGGGAAACAGGGCCGGGAAAGAGAGAAGAGAAAGAGGGAAGAGGCAGAGGAAAGAGAGAGAACAACGAAAGCGAGGGGACCCGATCCACTCCCTTTTCTCGTTAAACAGACTTCTGGGGCGTTTTGTTCCCTTGGGCACATCCGGCCCTTCCCCAGGGAGTGAGTCGGGTGGGCTGAGCCTGTCTCAAGGTGGAGCAGGGAGTTCATAGAACCAGAGAATGGGCTGAGTTGGGAGGGTCAGGATCATCGAGTGCAACTCCTGGCCCTGCACAGGACACACAAAGAATCCCACCCTGTGCCTGAGAGCATTGTCCAAATGCTTCTTGAGCTCAGACAGGCCTGGTGCTGTGACCACTTCCCCGGGAAGCCTAGTCCAGTGCTCAGTCACCCTCTGGGGGAAAAAACCTTTTCCTAACATCCCACCTAAATCTCCCTGACTCAGCTCCAGCTGTAGAGTCCTGCCACTAGTCACAAGAGTGAAGAGATCAGTACCTGCCACTCCACTGCCCCTCAGGAGGATGTTGAAGACCCCACTGAGGTCTGACCTCAGTCTCCTTTTCTCCAGGCTGAACAAACCAAGTGCCCTCAGCCGCTCCTCATAAGGCCTTCCCTCCAGATCCTTCCCCATCCTCATGGCCTCCTTTGGACACTCTGTTATGGCTTCATGTCTTTTTTATATTGTGGTGCCCCAAAGTGCCTCAGAACTTGAGGTGAGGCCGCCCCAGTGCAGAGCAGGACAATCCCCTCCTTGGCCTTGTTGGCAACGCTGGGCCTGATGCCCCTCAGGACAGGGTTGGCCCTCCTGACTGCCAGGGCACTGCTGACTCATGGCCAACTGGTCACCAACCAGGACCCCCAGGGCCCTTTCCTGCAGCTGTTCTCAAGCCTCTTGTTCCCAGTCTAGACACACAAACAGAGTTGCCTGGAGGAGGAGGAGGAGCAAGTGGAGAAAGAATGCAGCAGGAGGAGAAGTAGTGGGAGGAAGAGCAGGGATAGCAGAGGAAAAGGAGCAGGAAGAGCAGGAACGTTGCTGTTCTGCTGCTGACTGTATCCGCAGCCCTCCCATCCCCGGGAGCATCGCCCCTCCCTCCTGCATCCCAAAAGTGACTGGGGAGGGGGAGCTCACCCCAAATGTCTTGGGGGATTTCTGGGGGTTTTTTGAGGGAGACGTTTGGACCTTTGAAGACTCCAAAATGAGCCGCAAATGCCCCTTGGGGGGATATTGAGGTTCCCAATAGGTGTTTTCTGAGGGTCCCCAAAAACCTGCCGTCAGAGTCCCGGCAGTGGGCAGGAGGATGCATGTTCCCCCCCACAGTGGGCGTTGGTGTTCCTGGGTCAGGAACACCATCAGAGGACCCATGTTGGATGATCCATGGTGACTCACATTGGGCAGAGACCTGGTGGGTAAAGACCTGTTGACCAACGTTTCTGGTGACCCATGTTCCTTGTAACCCACTGTGGTAGTGCTTTACCCCCTCCCCCAGGCCTCGCTATGATCTGAGACATGCTCGTTAGGTCTCGACCTTGGTGAACAACCCCTGGGCTGAGCTGCTTTTGAGCTGCTCAGAAACACTGTCTGCTCATAGGAACTGATGCTGTCTAATGAGCTCCTGCTTTTCTTAACCAACGGCCTTGGAAACTTGTTTTTCTTGCCCAAAGAACAACCCAAGTGGAATCGTATTTTTGTTCTCCAACTTTCAGAGAAAGTCCCTAACCTGAACTGGGACCAGGATGGACAGTTCCTGTGCCTTAAAGCCCCCTCTGCGTGGGTCCCATAACCAGCGGTGCTGATTGAGACCCTTTGAGCTCTCTGAGGTCACAGCAGCTGTGACAGCAACCTCCCTTTGCTTGGGCCTCTCAGAGCCCCCAACTCTCCCATTTGCTGCACTCAGAGGATCCTGACCGACAGCAGATCCGGGGCTGATCCCTCTCACTCCTCGAAGCTCAGCCGTTCTTCTGAGAATGTGCAATGGCATCCCAAGGGAGGATTTTCCTGAATCCCAAGGGAATTGTTCCCAGGTACCTTGTCCAGACTCTTTCTGTCTGTGTGAGTGTGAATCTGCCATAACAAATGTCCCGGGAACACTGCTCTCCTGGATTCTTCAGCACTTTGGATTTGTAAGTCGGTCAGGCCTGTGAGTTACTGTTATGGTGTCGTAAATTCTATATGAATGCTTTGCTAAATTATTTGACTTCAGTTATCAGTTAAGTGCTGTTAAGTTAAGTGCTGTTGGACCTCTAGGCATAAACTGTTGATCAAGTTCAGGCTCAGTTTAGCATGGTGGCAACTGCAACAGGGACCTGACCCTGCCCGGGACAGTGATGCCACCTGCCTGCTCCAAACTGGGCTGGACTGGTGCTCCCAGTGCTGTGTGGGCCAGGGTCGCTTTTGGGGACCCCCCCGGCACTGCCTGGCTGCTTTTGGGGTGTCAGTACCTGCCCAGCGCTGGGGATGGGCTGTGTGGGAGGAGTTGGGGCCGGACTGGTGGTGCTGGGAAACCCCCCGGCTGCAGGCAAGGGGAACTCGGGGGAGCAGGAAGGGGAGAGACAGTGGGAAAGCAGGAGGAAAGAGGGAGTGGGACACCCAAACCAAGCGGGACAGGGGTGTGACAACCCAAACCAAGATCAGTGATGGCTGGGGATTGTGGACAATTGGAAAGGGGGAGAAGAGAGAGGAAAAGATGGGGCTTTGGACCATCAAAATGAGCTGAGAGGGGCTAGGTCACCAAATCCAAGCAAGGTGAGGGGGGATACCAAGCTACCGGGGGAGCTGGGGATTGTGAGGATGATGAGGAAGGGGTGAGACAGTGAGGAAAAGTTGGAAGAGCGGGCACAGGGGTCCCATGGGGGTCCTGTAGCAGGATGCTCTGCCTGGAATGGGGTAAAACAACTCCAGCAAGGCCCTGTTTGAAAAGCCCTCAGTGGGAAATTAAGGCTGGGGAGGAGGTTGTCATGTTGTTTTGGGGACTGAACAAAGCTGAAACCAGCCTGACTCATCAATCCCTAGGTTAAACATCCTGAGAGTGAGAGAATATTTGGCAGACCTTGTAAAATATCTGGATATAAAGGAATAAATAAGCGACACCACTGAGAACTTCTCCACAGCTGCTGAGCTGGCATAGCCTGGACACACCTGACTGACAGTCCAGCACTTTATACTAGAAAAGTTCAGTCCCAGATTTTAAAGGCAGGGTCTTCTGACATATCCCTTCTTGGGATTGTGTGTGGAGATTCCTGCCTGGAGTGGGGACGCCCCTCAAAGTCACTCCTCAAGGCTAAGCCAAAGAGATTTGCCTAAGGTCTTTGGTCTGGGTGAGTGACATCAATCTCTACTTAATAATTGGTTTTGGTTAAATGCAATTACTTTAGTACAGTTGCTTCAATATTGCTTCCTAGTGCACTATATTACAACAATTGTTATAGCTGCTATACTGGGTAGTAAATAATTCTGATTAAGATATTTTTACTTAATCATTATCATAATAAATCCTATATATATTTATATAAATATACCTGGTTTGTAGTCCAGATCCCTGGGATATCACCGTGGAAACCCTGTCACTGCATGGGACATCACAGCTCTTTAGCAGCATAGACACCTCTGTTGTCACTGTGAAGCCTCTGTGAGTGCTGTGGTAAATTGGCTCCATCACAATTTCCTGTTGCTCCTGATGACAACCATCACCAGGACATGTTGCTCATGCATGGCCCGTGGCAGTTCCATGGAGATGCAACCACCCTGGGGTGGTTGCCATGGGAACAAGCTGAGTCCTGTAGCCAGAGTCTGTTGCTATGGCAGCGATTTACGATCCTATACCGCTTGTCAGTTACCACAACACCCATCAGTGGACCCCTTCCTAAGTGTGGTGCCATGGCAACCAAGATTTGGACCAGTTGTGGTAGCTGGTTGCCATGGAAACCTGCATTAGGGCACATTGTTATGAGTTTGTGCCATGGAATTCTGGGTCTGTGACGTTTCTGTGGCAGCTTGGGTCAGCTGTCCCGGCAATCATCATAGAAACCCATTGCCAGAGACTGTTGTCATGACCACTTGCACTGAGACCTGTTGCTAAGTCTGGTTGCCATGGCAACCATCAAAAAGACCCATTGCTATGTCGGTTGCTATGACAACCTGCAGGGAGACCGTTGCTGCAGTTTCCATGGCAACCATTAATAAATCTATTGCCAGGGACCTCACTCCTGGGCACTTCCATGAGTTGTTTGCCATGGAAACCATCCCACAATCTTATTGAAAGGTTGGTTGCCATGGCAAGCAATATAAGAATCCATTGCTAAGGTTGGTTGTCATGGTAACCATCCCAATGCCCTGTTGCTGGGGCAGGGGCACAGCACTGACCCTGTGAGACCTTGTGCTGGGGAGTGGGCATTGGGAGATGGTTTGGGCTTGGAGGGAGTAAGTTTCCTTCCAGGGGGCTTCTCTGGGATTGGGCTGGGAACAGGGGGGAAAATTCTGGGAGGTTTTTGTTTCTGCCCAGAGCCAAGGCCTTTCCTGCTCCTCATCCTGTCCTGCCAGCAAAGGGAGCTGGAGGTGCACCAGGAGTTGGGAGGGGGCACAGCCAGGACAGGTGACCCCAACTGACCCCAGCAATGTCCCAGACCATGTGGCATCACTGTCAGGTGTGGGAAAGGAGGGCAGACTGGGGAAGGAGGGAACACTGGGAGCGATGGTGTTTGTGTCCCAAAGTCACCATTCCCTGAGGTGGAGCCCTGCTCCCGTGGGGAAGCTGAACACTCTCCTGCCTGTGGGAAGCAGGGAGGGAGTTCCTGATTTTTGCTGCTCCCATGGAACTGTCTGTGCCTCAGCCCAGGAGTTTGGTCCCTTTTGCTCTCTGGGTTGTACCCTGTCCCGCAGGTGCTCAGATGTCACCACAATTAGCGATGGAACCCGGTGTGAGGGGCAGTGCTGGAGAAACAGAGAGACATCGGTAGGGATTGTTGCCATAGCAACCAGCATTGCCAGGGACTCTTGCCATGGCAACCAGAACCATTTCTCGTGACCTAGGACTGTTGCCATGGCAACCATCCCTCAGTCCATTGCCAGGGACTGTTTCCATGAACACCTGCACTGAGACCAATGGCCAGGGCCAGTTGCCATGACAACCACCATACAGGTCCATTGCTGTGGTTGGTTTCTATGGAAACCATCTGATGACCCATAGCTATGGCAGTTGCTGTGACAACATTCCCACGAGTTGGTTGCTGAGGTCAGAAACAATCACAGTCCAGTTACTGGAGTTGGGTTACCGTGGGAACATTCACTGAGATTGGTGGCTATAGCTGGCATAGTTAAACGTGGCAACTATGCCATGGCACAGTTAAAACCCATTACTGGGAACTACTTCCATGGAGATGTGAGCTGAAACCCTTTGATATGATCAGTTGGCATGGCAACCATTAGAAGACTTGTTGCTGGAAACTGGTTCCATGAACAATTAAACAGAGACCCATTGCTATGGCAGTGGTCTCCATGGCAACCAGCAAATGACCTGTCACGATGGTGGTTTGCCATGGTAACTTCCTCCAGTTCTAGTTGCTGAGGACTTTTGTTATGGAGAGTTCCACTGGGTCCAATTACAAGGGGTGGTTGCCATGGCAACCTGCACAAAGACCCAGGGCTTGTGTTGGGTGGCAAGGCAACCTGCACTGAATTTCTTGATGCAGATTGGTTACCATGGCAACTGTCATAAAGCCCCATTACAAAATCTTGGTGCTATCACAGCTTGCTCTTCCATCTGTTGCTATGGTTGGTTGCCATGGCAACCATCATCAAACCCTTTACTACAGCCCATTGCCATGGACAATGCCACTGAGATTCATTGCGAAGGTCAGTTACCATGGCAACCATCCTAAATTCTCATTGCTAAGGTCAATTACCATGGCAACCATCCTAAATTCCCATTGCTAAGGTCAGTTACTGCAGTGTCCTGCTTACAGAGAAGGGGGTGGAGTTTAGTGCAGTGTGGGGATGACCAGGTATTTATTCCACATCCATGTCATCGCTGGGAATGTGGTTTGGGCAGGAAAAGCCAGGGCTCTGGACACAAAGTGCCCCATCCCGCTTTGCTCTCTCTGGTGGAGGGACTGTCAGCACCAGACCTGTGCTTCCTGTCCTCTGCCCCACTGGTTCCCCCTCCCACTTTCTCCAGAGCATGACAACGGACCTCTGATGCTGAAAGGGACAGAGAGGATAAACATAATCGACAACAGTGCTGAACCAACAGCTCCTGTGGGGAAGCTGCCAGCAGGGATGGAGTGGTGACAAGGTGATCCCCCCTCAGACTGAGCTTCTGAAGTGAGAGAAAAGGAGGCCTGCGCAGGACTGCGCCTCAAATAGTGGCTGTGTGGCACTACCAGGATGGCCCAACTCCTGGGGTTTGGTTTGTCCTTGTTTTCGTTGTTTTCAGGCTGAGGGGATGGGAAATGTTAGCCTTGGCACATTGCTGTGTTAGCTCCCTGAGCACATTGCCTTAATTTCCCAAATACCACTTGGCACAGCATGCGGGAGCTCCCCCACCACATTGCCTTTGTCTGGGGACACTACACAGACACATCCCACGAGGAGCACCTGCCATCTTGTTTGTGTGCCCAGTGGTGAATACATTTTGGGGGTGAAACACTTTGTTTTTTGTATACTTTTGCTCTTAATATTGCTGTTGTTACTGTGCGTGTCTTATTCCATTGCTGTGTGCTTTCAGAAAATTGTTATCTGAACCCAGAGTCTCTCCTTTTTTGTCCATCCCTTACCAAAAGGAGTGGGAGAAGGGGAGTGACTTATTTGAATTTTAATTTCCTGCTGATGTTAAAACCAGCACACCTGTCATGCACCAGCCTCAGGAAAGATGGAATAATGCAGTGGACTGGTAAAGAGGAGACTGAGAGTAGTGGGTGGTGGGACTTGCAAACATTGGGATCCACATTTAGCAAAGGCCACCTGATCACTCAACTCTGGGGGATCTGCCCATTGAGCTGGCTCTGCCAGCCAAAACTTTTATGTACCGTATAAAGGGATAAAGTTCCTGCAGTGCACATTAAAAACATGTTGGGGAAAACAGTCTGGGTTATTCCTGCCTCAGGCAAAAGCGAACCCACCCATGGGATTGATGTTGTTCAAGGACATGGGTCCACTTGGTGGATATTTCAGGAGAATAGGAAATGCAGTGTGTGCCTCAAGGGGATTTGATTTTGGGTGAGAATAGTCAATGCATAAAACTGTATAATGTTAATAACACAATGCATTCTCAATTCTGTGCTGGTTGTTTGCCATGTCACGGGTATTACAATAAAAATCACTGAGAGTAATGACCAATGAACTTTGATGTGACCAGAGAAGTAGAATGGTGATGGAACAAGAACTGGTTTCAACATGGAGCAATCCAACACCAGACACCATTTTTCCAGTGCTGACAGAGTATTATGTCAGATGGAGCCCAAAGTCATGGGCTAAATGAACTCAACAGAGTTTTATAGACATAGTTCATACACTAAACAATGAGATCTGTGAGTTTATATCAAATTACAGGAAAGGTGGTGATGGAATGTATTGGAAAAAGGTGGGAGTAGGCATGACGTAAATGGTATCAAACAAGGGGTAGACACACAAAAGCCCTTATCCCCAGGAAAGAACAACTAGAAGCTATGGCTTTTTGTTGTAATTGGGTTTTTCATCCTGGAGACTCCATGGGCAGCAAGAGCTTTCTGTGTTGGTACCTTTGGTGTGGCAGGAATCTTTGTTTGTATGCAATTTTGGGATTCCGGTTGTCAGTTGAGAGGCAGGGCTGAAAACAGGAAACGACAGCCCTTAGGACCAGGAAAGAAAGACTGGAAGATTTGGTTTTTTGTTGCAGTTGGGTTTGTCAGCCTGGAGACTCCATAGGCAGCAAGAGTTTTCTGTGCTGGCACCTTTGGTGTGGGAGGAATCTTTGTTTTTATGCAATTTTGGGATTCGGGCTGGGAGTTGGGAGGCAGGGCTGAAAACAGGGAACATCAGCCTTTATCTCCAGGAAAGAAAGCCTGGAAGCTATGGCTTTTTGTTTTAGTTGGGTTGTCAGCCTGGGCATTCCATGGGCAGCAAGAGCTTTCTGTGCTGGCACATTTGAGTGGGAGGAATCTTTGTTTGTATGCAATTTTGGGAGTTGGGCTGGCATTTGGAGGTAGGTCTGAAAACAGGAAACAACAGCCCTTCTCCCCAGGAAAGAAAGCCTGGAAGCTTTGGCTTTGTGGTGCACTTGGTTGGCAAGGCTGGGCACTGCATGAGCAACAAGAGCTTTCTGTGCTGGAAACTTTAGTCTGTGAGATATCTTCATTTGTATTCAATTCTGGAAGTCAGGCTGTCATTTTGAAGGCACAGCAAAAAGAGTAAACAAGGGTCCTTATCTGCAGGAAAGAAAGACTGGAAGCTTTGGCTTTTTGGTGTAGTTGGTGGGACAGCATGGGGACACTATGGGCAGCAAGAGCTTTCTGTGCTGGCACCTTTAGTGTGGGAGAAATCTTTGTATGCATTTTTGGGAGTTGGGCTGGCAGTTGGGAGGCAGATCTGAAAAATAAAAAACAGTCATTACGTCACAGAAGAAAGACTGGAAGCTTTGGCTTTCTGGTGTACTTGGTGGGTCAGTCTGGGCACTCTATGGGCAGTAAGAGCTTTCTGTGCTGGCACCTTTGTTCTGGGAGGAATCTTCATCTGTATGCAAGTTTGAGAATAGGGCTGGCAGCTAGGAGGTAGGTCTGAAAGCAGGAAACAAGAACCCATATCCCCAGGAAAGAAAGCCTGGAAGCTTTGGCTTGGTGGTTCAGTTGTTTTGTCAGCCTGGAAACTCCATTGGCAGCAAGAGCTTTCTGTCCTGGCACTTTTGGTGTGGGAGGAATCTTTGTTTGTCTACAGTTTTCGGAGTCGGGCTGTCAGTTGAGAGGCAGGGCTGAAAACAGAAAACAACAGCCCTTATTGCTAGGAAAGAAAGTTTTGGTTTTTTGGGGCAGTATGTGTATGATCCTGGCGACTCCCTTGGCAGCAAGAGCTTTTTCTTCTGGCACGTTTGTTCTGGGAGGAATCTTCATTCGAAGGCAATTTTGAGAGTCGGGCTGGCATTTGGGATGTAGGTCTGAAAACAGCCTTTGCCCCCAGGAAAGAAAGCCTGGAAGCTTTGGCTTCCTGGTACACTTGGTGAACCTGGCTTGGCACTCCATAGGCAGCAAGAGCTTTCTGTGCTGGCACCTTTGGTCTGGGAGGAATCTTTGTTTCTATGCAATTTTGGGAGTCAGGCTGGCAGTTGGGAGGCAGGGCTGAAAACAGGGCAGAACCCTGATTCTAAGTCTTAGGAGAGAAAGAAACCAGGAGACTTTGAAGTTCAACTGATGTTTCTACAGTGTCCCAGCTTTCCTCACATTAATGAAAATTGGCTCATAACGAGGATGCAATTTCTGCTATGGGGAATTCTAAGCATTCTGAGGTCGGTAAGACAACCTGGTAAGTAACACTTGAGCCAATGGGGGGTTGTCTTGGGAGCTTGTTTCCTTTCTCTTTTCTATCTCTCGGTTTCTCATTTTGTTTGCTACTTTCTTTGGAATAAATGTTGTTTTGTTCAGCTTTCAACTGTGTACTGATTTCAGTTTTGGCAATCTCCCTGCTAGACGCAGACATAACAAACAAATGACAGCATCAGCAGATGCCTTTCCATTCCTCTTTCCCTTCCCATTCCCCGTTCCTCTTCCCATCCCATTCCCACAGCCAACACACTATTTCATTTCTCACTTTAACAAAGCTCTTTTCTCCTTCAAGCCCCTCAAAGGTGCCAAGGCCACATAGGAGGCCACACACAAACTGTACTCCTCTTCCCACTTGACACCACCTTCCCCCTCACTGTTCTACAGGGAACACCAGGAATCTGCTCGCAGAGGCCTCTCGTTTCCCATCAGTAGCTCAGCACAAGGAGCTAAAGGAGCTCAAGCCTTAGGCCACAAGAGCTGACAGCGAGGAAACTTTGGGAGCAAACTAATGCTGCTAACACGGACCCAGCTGAATCCAGCACACAATCACAGAATCCAAGAGTCCTTCAGCTTGGAAAAGACCTCCAAGCTCACTGAGTCTTGTGCAGCCCCTCCCTGACCGCCTTCAGGGAGGGGATGATGCTTTGCACAAGCACCAAAAGGAATGTTGTGAAAGCCATGGCCTGCAGGAGGACACAGAGAAGGGCTTGGTTGGGGCTGGGAAGGAGGGAGCTGGCGCTGGGGGAGCGGGGATGGAGCCTCGGAGATGTGGCGCAGCAAGGACAGGGGCCCAGGCAGCTGGCAGGCGGCAAGGCCTCACCCCCTGCCCCAGCAGCAGCACCGGGCCCTGTCCAAGGAGCTCCTGCCAGGGGCTGGGCCCTGCAGGCAGGGGCAGAACCCTCTCCCTGGGGCGACTATGCTGCCCTGGCCCTCGTCCGGCCCAGCCTCTCCCTGTGTGCGTGCTCCCCACAGCACAGGCTGCACTGGGCAGCATCCCCTGATGGGCCCTGCAGAGCTGCCCCACGGGGACACTTCCCTTTTATGTCACAGGTGCCACAGCCTGTCCCAGCCAGCCCTGCCCATTGTCCCCACCCCGGCTCAGTGACTCACAGTGGCCCCTGGCAACCAAAGAACCAAAGCCCCACACCCCCAGAGTGCAGCCCCACCCATCTGCAAGGGGCCCCCAAGGCTTCCCTGCACAAAGCAGCCCCTCCAAACCCTTGTCCGATAGAAAACTGGGGGACAGGACCCTTGGATGCTTTTAGTACAGAGATACAAGCTTTTCTTGAATAATGGAGGGGGTCACTTTTTTACTATTCATATTTACAGTTATCCATTTGGGGACAGGATGTCCTACAGGCTAATGTGGTGTCACATTTGGAGTAAAAAGTACTTTTCAAAGAAACCCAGGGTGCACGGGTGATGCAGAGCGAGCTGTCAAGTCACCCAGTGTGAAGCTCAACACTGCTTTGCACCAGCACTGCCCTTTCACACACATCTTTGGCAAAGGCAAAGATGTCAGGGTTTAGTTTCTAAATCAGTAACACTTGACAAGACCTCTTTATGAACTGACAGCAAGAGAACTTAGGAGCAGCTTAGGGTTGGCAAGTGTAGGGGCCAAGAAGAGAAAGGCTGATGGGTATGTCATGAACACTGACAGCTGGATGGTCGTGGATCCGACCAAGGACTGTTGGTAAAATAGAAAGAACAACATGTGACTGGGGAAGGGGCCATGTTTGGGAGCAGGGCAGCATCCTAGGGCAGCACTTTTCCTGGACAAACATCCTTGTTCCACTTCAGTCAGACACAAAAACAAGTGACAGCATCAGCATCAGCATCAACTCCTCTTTGCCTTGCCTTGCCAGACACGAAAGACATCACCTGCTGGACTCTACCCAAACACCAGCCCCCTCCTTACCCTTCTCAACCACAGCCTGCACACACCCACACCTGCCAGGGCCAACTGGCTGTTTCTCTTCTCTTTTCTGCCTGGGGGTGAAGGAAGGACAGGGAGGGCATTTGCCTTCGGGTCAGAGGGAAGGGGAAGGAGATCCCCCCAAATCCATCCCCGGCAGGATGGGGACTGGGAGGGACATTGGGGGACCCCCAAGAGAATTTTCGAGGGGGGGGAAGGATGGGGGCACCCACAGGGGGTTGGGGGGAGGGACCCAGGAATCTCGTGGTGGGACACTGGGGGGTTCCCAGTAGTTTCTTGGGGGGGTTGACCCTCAGCAGTCCGGGGGGGAAAAATGGATGGAGGAATCCGCCGTAAAGGCTTGGGGAGACCCAAAAGATTCTAGGATGGGGTCGGGAGGGACCCAGGAGTCCTGAAGAGGCTTTGGGGGTCCCCAGGAGGGAGTTTGGGGGTCTGAGGTGGTCCTAGGAGATTTTGAAGGGTTAAAGGGATGCACCGAAGATTTGGGGGGGAGGGGGAAAGGTGCAGGGGTCAACCCCATGAAGGGGGGCTTTTGGAGGGTCCCCAGGATTCTTGGGGGGATCTGGGCAGTTCCTGAGAGTCTTGGGGGAGATTTGGAGGGGTCACCAGGAGCCCTCAGACCCCCGGAACTCACCCCACACCACCATGGCCTCGTTGGGGCTGCACGTGAAAAACAGCGCGGCGGGGGGAGACCCTGGGGCCGGGATCGATCGGGACCGATCGGGTTCAATCCCGATCCTCCCCTCCCCCGCCATCACCGCCCCGCTCCCGGCAGCCCCCGCGGAAGTTTCGACGTTCTATTGGGTGACTCACCGGCACAAGGACAGGGGCCCAGCAGAATTTGGCAATAACGTCATTCCAGCAGAGCCGTTCTATTGGCTGCGACCCACGAGGGAGCCCCAAAACCTGTTCGTGGCTTGGGGGGAAGGAGAGCTGGCATGGCCAGGAACGGGGGTGCAGAGGGTGTTCCAGTGCCCAGGAAAGGGCAAAAAACTTTCCCCTCTCTCTCTCCCAGTGCCCCCTCAGTCCATCCCAGTGTCTCTCCCAGTGCCCCCTCAGCCCATCCCAGTGTCTCTCCCAGTGCCCCCTCAGCCCATCCCAGTGTCTCTCCCAGTGCCCCCTCAACCCATCCCAGTGTCTCTCCCAGTGCCCCCTCAGCCCATCCCAGTGTCTCCCCTCTCTCCCAGTGCCCCCTCAGTCCATCCCGGTCTCTCCCCTCTCTCCCAGTGCCCCCTCAGCCCATCCCGGTCTCTCCCCTGCTCTCCCAGTGCCCCCGTCCATCGAGGTCCCAGCCCGGCCCTGCCCCCTGCTCTGCTCCGGCCTGGATTTCTCCCCTGCAGGGGCAGCTGAGGTGGCTCCAGGGCGGGCGGGAGCTTTCGGGGCACGGGGTGGCTCCTGACATGCTGCTGGAACCGCCCCTGCCTGGGCGGGCCCGTCAGCCTGGGGCACCTCCTCACCCGAGCCTGGGGGACGGGCCGGCAACTGGGAGGGGCTTTGGGAAGGAATGGGGAGGCTGAGAAGGGGTTGGAGGTCGTGGGGGTAACTGGGAAGGTGTTTGGGGGAGTTTGGGGGTTTGGGAGGGAGGTTGGGGATTAGGGCGACTGTGAGGGGTTTTGGGGAATCGTCGGGGATGTGGGAAGGAACTGGGAGAGAGTTTGGGGGCGTCCTCGAGGGGAAGGGGGCAACTAGGAGAGGGTTTGAAAGGTCCTGGGAGGGCTGGAGGTAACTGGGAGGGGTTTGGGGGCATCTTGTGGGTTTTTGTGGGTCTGGGAGGCAGTCTGGGGGCCTCGGAGGGTTTGAGGGCAAGTTGGGAGTGTCCTGTGGGACCGGGATGGGATTTGAGGGCTCCTGGAGGGGCTGGGATGGCTTTATGCCTTTATACGGCGGGCATTGTCTAGTATTGATGGGGGTAATCGGTGAGCTGACTGTTTCATAATCATCCAAATTTTAACAAGACTTTGAAGGTGGTCAACCTCAGTTTGAAGCAGCTCATTTTTAGCAACAAGTTTATCCGATTTTTCTCCCGTTTCCCTCTCAAAGGCTAACGATGACTTCAACAGCACATTTTCTGATTTCAAAACAGTAGACTCAACATCAGAAATCCATTCGTGACTTCCCTGTCAGCACTTAATCCGAATGTCTGTGCTCTCACTTTGACCTGAGAGAAACCTGCTTGTTTGCAGGGCACTGACGGGGCAACTTTTCTTTTTGCGGGTGGAAAAGGGCAGATAAAAAACAGATGGGTCCAGCAGAAGTGATGCTGCTTCTGTCAAAAGCAGAGCAGAGGCACTTTAGGAAGTTGCTTGCAGAAGCACTGTGCATTCCAAGTTACAGCTCAGCAGTCTCAGTGACTTGTCCAACATGAGAACTCCTTTTCCATTTCTCAACCCCCTGATTCCTCAGGAGTAGGAAACTGAAAACACTGCCTCAGAAAAGCTCCTTTCCTTCCAAATAATTGTGCTTTGCCCTTCCCATTTGACAGTGCTCTTGGAAATGTGCTGGTGTGATCTGGATCTGGGAGCAGCCCTGACCTCCCACAGCACTCATCCAACGGCAGGAAGACCTTGCCTGGCTCCTGCTGGGGTTCTCGCCACCCACCGACAGCTTCTCCTTGCAGAGGTGTGGGCAACTACCGAGGCAAGGTGAGACCTGACCCCGGCAGGCAGCAAAGTCCCTGCCCTGGCACGAAGAAAGCCGGGGCACAGGGACCCTGCTCTGCAGGACAGCCCCGGGCACCCCTGGCTGCACCCCCACCTTCCCACCCCGCAGCCATCCCTGGGAGAAGGAGCCCACCTGCGCTGTCCCTCTGATGGTGCTGTAGGGAAGACCTGCCCTGGAGAACATCCTCCTCCTGTGCAACAGAGGGACTGGGAGAGTCCTGACAGATGTGCAAGGCTGTGGGATGTGGTAGCTTTAGGAGATTCCTCCAGGAACACAAGCGACATTGCCCTGCACCTGTAGACTCACTCTGCAGAGGAGTGTGAAGTTGTGTCCCCTGCGGAAGTCTCAGCTGAACACCTCCCATCTTTCTGCTGCCTTTAACCTCTCTCTGCCTTGCTTCTCTTCTTTCGTGGCTACAGGCAGTGCCCTCGGCCCTGCTGGGCTGTGCAGAGGAGCTGCTCCTGGGCAGAGCTGTCTCTCTGCTGTGCTGCCCGCTTGCCAGGAGCTCCCTGTGTGCCAGGAGCCCCCTGTTTGCCAGGAGCCTGGCCCAGTTGAGCAGCAGAGCAAGAGCCAAAGGGAACCCTTTCTCTTCCCCCCTGGGTTCCCCACAGGTGTCCCTGGGGCTCCAGGGGAACCTGCTGTGGAACAGACTGAAGGAAACAATGATGTTCTCTCTTCTCCCCTCTTCTGTGACACTTCTTTCCAGCAGTGATATTTCTCCTCTTAGAAAATTAATGATGATCACCTTTTCTAGTTTCCTCACTACACAGGACACCAGGAGGGTGACAGCAAAGGATCTGGTAACTCCCTGGCACAGTGGGGGTTTTCCTGGAGTCACACACAGAAATGTGTCAGGGTTCTGAGAGGTGTTCACTCCTGAACTGGACTGATGCACTGCTCACACACGCTGGGGTGTTCAGAGACACGAGTCCTTCCCTGGCACACACACAGGCAGTTCATTGCAGCAGGGGCAGTGTCTCCCTGGGCTCCTGCTACCACTCCCAGAGCCTGGAGCCACCTCAGCCCTGGAGTGCTCCCACCCTGCCCACTCCTACACTTCAGATGAACATTGGGGTTTTCTACTCACTGGAACTGCCCAGACCAGTCCCTCCCCGGTCCCCCCATCTCCCTGCCCCGCCCCAGCCCAGCAGAGCAGCACAGTCGTTTCTGGTCCTGCAGCAAGAAAGGGAGGCAATAGAGGACAGGGACAGTGACTGCATGTCTGGACTGCTCAGGAGATCATCAGCTCAGGCGGCAGCTCCTGCAGCCCCAGGGCCAGACCCTCTTCCTAGTGGCCCAACCAGCTGCTGCCACGTGGGCACAAGCTCTGCTGCCCCGGAGGGTCCTGTAGTGAAGGGCTTTGCAGATGGCCACGTAGCGGTCATAGGACATGATGGTGAGAAGGGCAAGCTCCACTGTGATCAAGAAGAGAAGCAAAAAACACCTGTGCAGCTCATCCTGAATAGGAGTTGCCCCTGGTGTTCCAGAGGGAATTGACCATGGCTTTGGGGACAGTGGTGCAGATGCAGCCCGGGTGTGTGAGGGAGAGGTGGAGCAGGAAGAAGTCCCTGGGGGTGTGCAGGTGGTGGTGACAGGCTACGGCGCTGAGGATTAGGCTGCCCAGGAGGGCAGCCAGGGAGAGACCCAGGAAGAAGCAGAAGTTCAAGAGCTGCAACCCTCGCGTGCCAGGAGGAGGAAGTGGGGGATGGAGCTGCTGTTGGACATGAGCTTCCTCCGGGCATCAGGAAGTGTCCAAGGAGGAAAAGGCAGTGAAAACTTTGGGGACAGATTTCCTAGACCAAAGCCCATGAATTCCTCTGAGCATCTGCCCTCATCCCAAGTATCTGCAGTCACACATATGTAGATTCTGGACTGTAGAAGACAGACTTAGCATGACTTTAAGATGATTTCTTCTGAAATTTTTGATTTATTTTTCTACTGCCACGTCTGAGAGCTGTATCACGGTGACACAGAGGTTTCGTGGAACCAAAACAACACTGAGACATTCCAGAATCCCACATGTGTTGGGTCTGTCTGAGCTGGAGTTCATTTTCTCACTGTAGCCATCACAGTGCTGTGCTTTGCATTGGGAGCTGCAAAGGGGTTAATCACACCAGTGCTTTGGCAACTGCTGAGCAGGGCTGGTGCACTCTCAGCTTCCTCCCTTGAATTGGGGGCAAGATCGTGGGAGGCGATACAGACAGGTCAGTTGAGCCAAATGGACCAAAGGGATATTGCAGAATATATAGCATCAGCTGAGCTACAGGAGCTCAGGAAAGGAACAGGAAAGGGGGAATCAATTTTTTTACAATACTTGCCTTCTGAGCGGCCTCTCTGTGTGGTGAAGCCCTGCTTCCCGTGAAGTGGTCAGGCATGACTGCTGACGGGAAGTAGAGAATAAAACTCTTTATTTTCCTCTTCACTGATGCATGCACAAACTTTGGCTTTTGCTTTAGTAAAGTGCCTGATCTCAAGGTAGAAGTCATTTTCCATCTTCTTCTGTCTCTCCTGTCTGGCTGGGAAGGGCAGCGATAGAGCGGCTTGGTGGGCACCTGGCATCCAGGTAAGGTCAACCCACTGCAACATTGCAGGCTCTCATGGAACCAAAGGACAGCTAGGACAATGGGGGAACTCATGGAATCAAGCGACCGTCGTGACGCTGCCCTGAATCACGGAAGCAAATGTTCCCTGGGAATCTACAGAAAACCAGGGAATTAAGGGATGTCATTGGAACGTGCGGGACCTCATGGAATTAAACAAACCCTGGGATATCTTTGGAACTTCATGGAATCAAAGGGATAAAACAAAAAAATTAAATCCAATGACCAAAAATCATTGGATGGAACATTTCTTTAAGATGCCAACTGGGGATTCATGGGGGTGCTCTGCCATGCATGAATCAAAGAATCAGTATAACTTTTGGAATATAAATACAGTGATACTTGAAAGACCCCCCCTTCACAAGCAGTCCATACTTATGATTTTGGGGTCAAATAGCATCTGGGATTTTATTCGTGGAGCAAGACTGCCATCTAGCGTCCATTTTTTTTTTTCCGGGAGGGACAGTCATTTTCGCAGAGTTGTCTTCTCGTTTAGCCAGGCCCCGTAAGCATCTCTGTTTGATCTATCCGACTCCTAACCCCTAAACTAAATGTTATAGGACCAGTTAAGACATGTCTTAGAACTTCCCATTTGCTTAAACAATGTATAATTGACTTTCTTCTTTGCAGAACAATCTCTTATTAGAAAAATTTTCTGAGGCATGTAAGCTAATTTCTTGAAGATGGGCATACGATACACTCTCTATTATATTCCATGTATCCTCTACATTCTCTCTCCTAAAATTAATTGTAGTCTTAAAAACTGCTACCATGCCAAGAAAGTAAATCCCTTTTTTGATTAGGATTTTTATCTAAGAAAAAAAATTCTGAATTACGAAGTCATTTAGAAAGGATATCCTCTCTCATTTTTGTGCCTTGGTGACAATATGGGGCCTCATGTAACAAATGGAACACTGAACACTGCAGATTCCCGTGGAATCAAGGGACCATTGTGACATTCTAGGACCTCATGGAAGAGGGAGGCCCTGCAGAGAGACCTCAAAACAGAGGTTTGGGCAATCATCAACCAGAGGAAGTTCAACAAGGGGAAGTGCTGGATTCTGTCCCTGGGATGGGGTAACCCCGGATGCACAGGCAGACTGGGAATGACATGATGCATCGCAGTGCTGGAAAATGGCATCTGGGGTCCTGGTGAATGGTCAGTTGGCCAAGAGTCAATGGTGCCCTGGGGGGGCTCAGTGCTCAGTCACACGAGGGTTTTCAGACACACGATTCCTTCGCTTGCACACACACGCAGAGTGTTCAGGGCAGCAGGGGCAGTATCTCCTGGGGCTTCTGCTGCCACACCCGGAGCCTGGATGCACCTAAGCCCTTGTGGGGTGCCAACTGCTCTGCTACTGAGATGCCCCAAGGCTTCAGGGGTTGAAACGGGGAGCTCTGTCCAGAGAAGCACATCCCACAGCTGCATGCAGGGGCTTGACCAGGATTTAGTACCATAAATGCAAAGTGACACCGTGACACTCTGTCCCACATAACTTCAAGGTACCTCCAGGAGGCTGATGGCATTTGTACTTGTTCAGGGTCATCTCCCCACACCAACAGCAGGTGTGTGCTCAAGACTAGTCTTTGCAATGCCAACAGAGACACCCTCTCTAGTAGTTCAGTGTCTCTCCAAGGAAGGTTAACGAACCTCTGTGGGCTGGGTGAGAAGCCAGTGCTGGAAGTAGTGGTTCTATTGTGAGTGCCAACCAAGAGTGGTTGGCAGGTGTGGAACGCATGCCCTGGAGAGTTGACCTGGGTTTTCCTGTGCACATGGCAATTGATCACACCCTGTCCTAGTGGTCCTTCATGTCCTCCTACGGAGGTGACAGAGATGGGAAAGAGAATGAACTTTTGGGCTGTGCATCTGAGTGCCCCTCAACCTGCTGCAGATATGCTTGTTCCAGCACCTTTATTTCAGGTGTGACAGGCTGTTCCCTGGTCCTCTGAGCAAGAGGAGCAGGAGGAGGGACACAGCAGTGCTCACTTACGGAGACTGTATCTCCATGAAGTCCAAAGCAGGAGGGAGATGGCACGCCACGTCCGAGCTTTCTGTGGGCATGGTGCTTCTCCCATGCACTGCCTTGCCGTAGCACTGGTGCCACAGCCCCCGAGAAAACCCCAAGTAGTCTTTTTCCGCAGCAAAAGTGCTCCTACTGCCAGAAGGAATGCTCCCCGGAATAGACCAGGAGAGGTTAAGCCCGGGGCGCTGAGCCCGGAAGGATGTTCTTCCTTTTGTGCCCCTCGACCATTCTCACAGACCCTCACTTTCTCCCTGGGCCACCTCCTCTATACTGCCCGGTTTTTCAGCAATGCATTCTTCTTCTTCCTCCCACAAAACATTCCACAGCCTCATAGGTCACTTGGTGGAATACCACTGAATAGAGAAACATCGTTGCAGATCTCATACTTGCTGTCTTGAATGAGTTAAGTCCAGAGGATCTTCTCTAAAGAAATTAGGGGAGAAAGAAGAGCATGGGAGAAGATCGGACGGGACATGATATCTCCCAATCCCTTTGAACTCATGGGGCTGCAGTCTCCGTGAGGAGATATCTGCTGTGTCCCTCCTCCTGCTCAGAGGACAATGGAACAATCTGTCACACCTGAAATATATACGCTGATCCTGCAAACAGGGAGCCATGAATATGTTGATAGCAAGGAGAAAAGTGGAAGTCGTGCCAGAGGCAACCTGGAGGCAGAGAGGGATGCATTATTAAATTTAGTTAGAGGAGAGGATGAAAGGTCGGGGGTACATTCAAGTTGCTAGCACTGGTGCTTTTTGTGCTGCACTGTGATGTGTACTCAGGCATTCTCTCACAAACCTGTGCTCTGTGTATAACTGAAAAGACCTCTTTTCATGGAGAGAATGAATACATAGCCGCGTCCCCATGACCTGTGCCCTGAGAGACAGAGGAGGGTCCAACCACGATCTCCCGACAAGGAGAGCCGCCCCGCTGGCTCCCGCAGTTCTCCGGACCCTTTAGCAGCGTGTGTCAGGAGCCCGGAGCTGCCAGTAAAAATGCATATAATCCCAGATTCCTATGTTCTCCTGTGAGAACTTGATGGTGATTTCACTGCCCTCGGTTTTCTCTACCAATGGGTCCTGCTTGCACTTTTGCTCTACCTGCAGACATTGGCGGGGAGAAAGAGAACGAAAGCCTTTAGAGGTGCTTTTTGCACTGTATGTTTTTTTCCTGAAAAAAGGGAACAGAAGAAATCAGGACCATACGGAGAAGAATTTTAAGAGGATGTCAAGGTAAGCAGTAGTGAAAGTGTCCCAACTTCTTCTCTAGACTAACTACAGAGCACTGCCAGGCACCAGTCGCAACACAGGAAACTGACACTTTCACAGTCTTTTCAGGTGGAAGACCAGCATCAAGCTCACACTCCCTATGCCAGTTTGCACCTAACATGGTTCTGCCCTCTTAGATATCAGAGCAGAGATTACACATTTAGAAGAAACTGAGGATTCTCCATTTGTACGGATAGGCTAATGAATGATGGTCCTGCAACTATCCTTCCTGAGCCAAGGGCCACATGGCTGGAGGTCTCTTCTTTCTTACTGCTTTTGTCTTGATCTGGTTTGACTGTCTCTCGCTCCATCCTACTCCCTACCTTCAAAATTTTTTCAGCACACGTCCGAGATATACTGTCCGCTCCAAGCCTTTGCGGACTTTTACGGTGTCTTTCCACACAAAAGGCAAGTATAGAACCCTCCTTCTATCCAAAGAGAAAAATCTTCATTGAACAGAGAATTGCGGTGCCTGCCTGCAGTAGATCAGAGTATCCAGGAGACGATGCTTCAGGAGAAGATAGGGACACACATTGCAACTGACTCCAGGATGCCCAGATTTGCGCTGCCCTGTGCTGTGTACCTCACTTGGCACTCATGTATCCTCTCAGAAGTCTATGCTTTGTGTAGGACTGAAACGCCTTGTTTTCATAAGGGCGCTACATTGCTCAGCTGTAGAAATAATTAACCGAGTTGTGTATCTCCAAGCTCCAAAGATGAATGTGTCAATCAGTCCGCTTCCGCCAGGGCACAAGAATAGAGAACAGCGTCCCATTACTGGGTCAGAGAGCCAGAGGACAGTGCAAGGACCACCTCCCAAAAGAGACAGCCGCACCACTGGCTCCCACAGCTCTCTGGACCCCTTATCAGCGCGTGCCAGGAGTTCGGTGCTGTGGTCCGGGAGCTGCTGCTAGAAATGCATAAAATCTCCTATTCTTATGTTTGCGTGTGAGCACTTGATGGTGATTTCACAGTCCTCGGTTTTCTCTGCCAATGGGTCCTGATGCACCTGGACTCTGCCTGCAGACATTGGCGGGGAGAAAAAGAAGGAAAGCCCTTAGAAGTGCTTTATTCTCTGGATGTTGTTTCCCAGAAAAAAGGGCATAGAAGCAGTCAGGACGAAACGGAGAAGAATTTTAAGAGGATGTCAAGGTGTGCTGTAGTGGAAGTGTCCATTAGTATTTGCTGGAGAGATGGGTGTGGGAAAGATAGGTGAATTGGTGGAGCCACTGAAGAATGGAAAGGGGAAGGACGGACAGCAGGAGATATCTGAAGGACAGAGAGTAAAGCAAGGAAAGAGGAACGGTTCGACAAAGAAAAGAGTGATGAGTGTTAAGAGGGAATGCTTTTTGGAGAAGAGGGAGGGATGGACAGGAGGAGAGTTCGGGGGCAGAGCTCTGTGAAGAACCTGCCAGGCAGGATGGAAACCTGGAGGGAATTAAATGGTCACCCCAGCAGCTGTCCCTGTCCCCACTGTCCCCGGCCGCCAGCCCTGCGCACTGAGCGGAACCGCCGCCAGCTCCGCCAGCCCAACTCCACGCCACCACCGCAGACACCGCATCCGCCGCACGGCGTCTCACTGACACCGCCAGCCGCTGTTCTCTACTACCGGGCGGGCCGCCTCCTCTCCGCCTCCTTTCCCTACTCTACCTTCCTCTCCCTCCCTTCACCGCATGTGGCAGGGGTGCGAGTTGGTATCGGGGAGTTCAACATTGACAGGCCATGAGCTCCTGACACCGCCACCCTCTCATCCTTCACATCTCTTCTCTTTGGCAGGTGGAGACGCCTGAATTGTCCTCCAGGGCACGCGCTTGTGAGAATGGTCAAGGGGCACAAAAGGAAGAACATCCTTCCGGGCTCAGCGCCCCGGGCTTAACCTCTCCTGGTCTATTCCGGGGAGCATTCCTTCTGGCAGTAGGAGCACTTTTGCTGCGGAAAAAGACTACTTGGGGTTTTCTCGGGGGCTGTGGCGCCAGTGCTACGGCAAGGCAGTGCATGGGAGAAGCACCATGCCCACAGAAAGCTCGGACGTGGCGTGCCATCTCCCTCCTGCTTTGGACTTCATGGAGATACAGTCTCCGTAAGTGAGCACTGCTGTGTCCCTCCTCCTGCTCCTCTTGCTCAGAGGACCAGGGAACAGCCTGTCACACCTGAAATAAAGGTGCTGGAACAAGCATATCTGCAGCAGGTTGAGGGGCACTCAGATGCACAGCCCAAAAGTTCATTCTCTTTCCCATCTCTGTCACCTCCGTAGGAGGACATGAAGGACCACTAGGACAGGGTGTGATCAATTGCCATGTGCACAGGAAAACCCAGGTCAACTCTCCAGGGCATGCGTTCCACACCTGCCAACCACTCTTGGTTGGCACTCACAATAGAACCACTACTTCCAGCACTGGCTTCTCACCCAGCCCACAGAGGTTCGTTAACCTTCCTTGGAGAGACACTGAACTACTAGAGAGGGTGTCTCTGTTGGCATTGCAAAGACTAGTCTTGAGCACACACCTGCTGTTGGTGTGGGGAGATGACCCTGAACAAGTACAAATGCCATCAGCCTCCTGGAGGTACCTTGAAGTTATGTGGGACAGAGTGTCACGGTGTCACTTTGCATTTATGGTACTAAATCCTGGTCAAGCCCCTGCATGCAGCTGTGGGATGTGCTTCTCTGGACAGAGCTCCCCGTTTCAACCCCTGAAGCCTTGGGGCATCTCAGTAGCAGAGCAGTTGGCACCCCACAAGGGCTTAGGTGCATCCAGGCTCTGGGTGTGGCAGCAGAAGCCCCAGGAGATACTGCCCCTGCTGCCCTGAACACTCTGCGTGTGTGTGCAAGCGAAGGAATCGTGTGTCTGAAAACCCTCGTGTGACTGAGCACTGAGCCCCCCCAGGGCACCATTGACTCTTGGCCAACTGACCATTCACCAGGACCCCAGATGCCATTTTCCAGCACTGCGATGCATCATGTCATTCCCAGTCTGCCTGTGCATCCGGGGTTACCCCATCCCAGGGACAGAATCCAGCACTTCCCCTTGTTGAACTTCCTCTGGTTGATGATTGCCCAAACCTCTGTTTTGAGGTCTCTCTGCAGGGCCTCCCTCTTCCATGAGGTCCTAGAATGTCACAATGGTCCCTTGATTCCACGGGAATCTGCAGTGTTCAGTGTTCCATTTGTTACATGAGGCCCCATATTGTCACCAAGGCACAAAAATGAGAGAGGATATCCTTTCTAAATGACTTCGTAATTCAGAATTTTTTTTCTTAGATAAAAATCCTAATCAAAAAAGGGATTTACTTTCTTGGCATGGTAGCAGTTTTTAAGACTACAATTAATTTTAGGAGAGAGAATGTAGAGGATACATGGAATATAATAGAGAGTGTATCGTATGCCCATCTTCAAGAAATTAGCTTACATGCCTCAGAAAATTTTTCTAATAAGAGATTGTTCTGCAAAGAAGAAAGTCAATTATACATTGTTTAAGCAAATGGGAAGTTCTAAGACATGTCTTAACTGGTCCTATAACATTTAGTTTAGGGGTTAGGAGTCGGATAGATCAAACAGAGATGCTTACGGGGCCTGGCTAAACGAGAAGACAACTCTGCGAAAATGACTGTCCCTCCCGGAAAAAAAAAATGGACGCTAGATGGCAGTCTTGCTCCACGAATAAAATCCCAGATGCTATTTGACCCCAAAATCATAAGTATGGACTGCTTGTGAAGGGGGGGTCTTTCAAGTATCACTGTATTTATATTCCAAAAGTTATACTGATTCTTTGATTCATGCATGGCAGAGCACCCCCATGAATCACCAGTTGGCATCTTAAAGAAATGTTCCATCCAATGATTTTTGGTCATTGGATTTAATTTTTTTGTTTTATCCCTTTGATTCCATGAAGTTCCAAAGATATCCCAGGGTTTGTTTAATTCCATGAGGTCCCGCACGTTCCAATGACATCCCTTAATTCCCTGGTTTTCTGTAGTTTCCCAGGGAACATTTGCTTCCGTGATTCAGGGCAGCGTCACGACGGTCGCTTGATTCCATGAGTTCCCCCATTGTCCTAGCTGTCCTTTGGTTCCATGAGAGCCTGCAATGTTGCAGTGGGTTGACCTTACCTGGATGCCAGGTGCCCACCAAGCCGCTCTATCGCTGCCCTTCCCAGCCAGACAGGAGAGACAGAAGAAGATGGAAAATGACTTCTACCTTGAGATCAGGCACTTTACTAAAGCAAAAGCCAAAGTTTGTGCATGCATCAGTGAAGAGGAAAATAAAGAGTTTTATTCTCTACTTCCCGTCAGCAGTCATGCCTGACCACTTCACGGGAAGCAGGGCTTCACCACACAGAGAGACCGCTCAGAAGGCAAGTATTGTAAAAAAATTGATTCCCCCTTTCCTGTTCCTTTCCTGAGCTCCTGTAGCTCAGCTGATGCTATATATTCTGCAATATCCCTTTGGTCCATTTGGCTCAACTGACCTGTCTGTATCGCCTCCCATGATCTTGCCCCCAATTCAAGGGAGGAAGCTGAGAGTGCAGATGCTGTGCCAGCCCTGCTCAGCAGTTGCCAAAGCACTGGTGTGATTAACCCCTTTGCAGCTCCCAATGCAAAGCACAGCACTGTGATGGCTACAGTGAGAAAATGAACTCCAGCTCAGACAGACCCAACACATGTGGGATTCTGGAATGTCTCAGTGTTGTTTTGGTTCCACGATACCTCTGTGTCACCGTGATACAGCTCTCAGACGTGGCAGTAGAAAAATAAATCAAAAATTTCAGAAGAAATCATCTTAAAGTCATGCTAAGTCTGTCTTCTACAGTCCAGAATCTACATATGTGTGACTGCAGATACTTGGGATGAGGGCAGATGCTCAGAGGAATTCATGGGCTTTGGTCTAGGAAATCTGTCCCCAAAGTTTTCACTGCCTTTTCCTCCTTGGACACTTCCTGATGCCCGGAGGAAGCTCATGTCCAACAGCAGCTCCATCCCCCACTTCCTCCTCCTGGCACGCGAGGGTTGCAGCTCTTGAACTTCTGCTTCTTCCTGGGTCTCTCCCTGGCTGCCCTCCTGGGCAGCCTAATCCTCAGCGCCGTAGCCTGTCACCACCACCTGCACACCCCCAGGGACTTCTTCCTGCTCCACCTCTCCCTCACACACCCGGGCTGCATCTGCACCACTGTCCCCAAAGCCATGGTCAATTCCCTCTGGAACACCAGGGGCAACTCCTATTCAGGATGAGCTGCACAGGTGTTTTTTGCTTCTCTTCTTGATCACAGTGGAGCTTGCCCTTCTCACCATCATGTCCTACGACTGCTACATGTCCATCTGCAAAGTCCTTCACTACAGGACCCTCCTGGGCAGCAGAGCTTGTGCCCACGTGGCAGCAGCTGGCTGGGCCAATGGGAAGAGGGTCTGGCCCTGGGGCTGCAGGAGCTGCCGCCTGAGCTGATGATCTCCTGAGCAGTCCAGACATGCAGTCACTGTCCCTGTCCTCTATTGCCTCCCTTTCTTGCTGCAGGACCAGAAACGACTGTGTTGCTCTGCTGGGCTGGGGCGGGGCAGGGAGATGGGGGGACCAGGGAGGGGCTGGTCTGGGCAGTTCCAGTGAGTAGAAAACCCCAATGTTCATCTGAAGTGTAGGAGTGGGCAGGGTGGGAGCACTCCAGGGCTGAGGTGGCTCCAGGCTCTGGGAGTGGTAGCAGGAGCCCAGGGAGACACTGCCCCTGCTGCAATGAACTGCCTGTGTGTGTGCCAGGGAAGGACTCGTGTCTCTGAACACCCCAGCGTGTGTGAGCAGTGCATCAGTCCAGTTCAGGAGTGAACACCTCTCAGAGCCCTGACACATTTCTGTGTGTGACTCCAGGAAAACCCCCACTGTGCCAGGGAGTTACCAGATCCTTTGCTGTCACCCTCCTGGTGTCCTGTGTAGTGAGGAAACTAGAAAAGGTGATCATCATTAATTTTCTAAGAAGAGAAATATCACTGCTGGAAAGAAGTGTCACAGAAGAGGGGAGAAGAGGGAACATCATTGTTTCCTTCAGTCTGTTCCACAGCAGGTTCCCCTGGAGCCCCAGGGACACCTGTGGGGAACCCAGGGGGGAAGAGAAAGGGTTCCCTTTGGCTCTTGCTCTGCTGCTCAACTGGGCCAGGCTCCTGGCAAACAGGGGGCTCCTGGCACACAGGGAGCTCCTGGCAAGCGGGCAGCACAGCAGAGAGACAGCTCTGCCCAGGAGCAGCTCCTCTGCACAGCCCAGCAAGGCCGAGGGCACTGCCTGTAGCCACGAAAGAAGAGAAGCAAGGCAGAGAGAGGTTAAAGGCAGAAGAAAGATGGGAGGTGTTCAGCTGAGACTTCCCCAGGGGACACAACTTCACACTCTCTGCAGAGTGAGTCTACAGGTGCAGGGCAATGTCGCTTGTGTTCCTGGAGGAATCTCCTAAAGCTACCACATCCCACAGCCTTGCACATCTGTCAGGACTCTCCCAGTTTCTCTGTTGCACAGGAGGAGGATGTTCTCCAGGGCAGGCCTTCCCTACAGCACCATCAGAGGGACAGCGCAGGTGGGCTCCTTCTCCCAGGGATGGCTGCGGGGTGGGAAGGTGGGGGTGCAGCCAGGGGTGCCCGGGGCTGTCCTGCAGAGCAGGGTCCCTGTGCCCCGGCTTTCTTCGTGCCAGGGCAGGGACTTTGCTGCCTGCCGGGGTCAGGTCTCATCCTGCCTGGGTAGTTGCCCACACCTCTGCAAGGAGAAGCTGTCGGTGGGTGGCGAGAACCCCAGCAGGAGCCAGGCAAGGTCTTCCTGCCGTTGGATGAGTGCTGTGGGAGGTCAGGGCTGCTCCCAGATCCAGATCACACCAGCACATTTCCATAAGCACTGTCAAATGGGAAGGGCAAAGCACAATTATTTGGAAGGAATGGAGCTTTTCTGAGGCAGTGTTTTCAGTTTCCTACTCCTGAGGAATCTGGGGGTTGAGAAATGGAAAAGGAGTTCTCATGTTGGACAAGTCACTGAGACTGCTGAGCTGTAACTTGGAATGCACAGTGCTTCTGCAAGCAACTTCCTAAAGTGCCTCTGCTCTGCTTTTGACAGAAGCAGCATCACTTCTGCTGGACCCATCTGTTTTTTATCTGCCCTTTTCCACCCGCAAAAAGAAAAGTTGCCCCGTCAGTGCCCTGCAAACAAGCAGGTTTCTCTCAGGTCAAAGTGAGAGCACAGACATTCGGATTAAGTGCTGACAGGGAAGTCACGAATGGATTTCTGATGTTGAGTCTACTGTTTTGAAATCAGAAAATGTGCTGTTGAAGTCATCGTTAGCCTTTGAGAGGGAAACGGGAGAAAAATCGGATAAACTTGTTGCTAAAAATGAGCTGCTTCAAACTGAGGTTGACCACCTTCAAAGTCTTGTTAAAATTTGGATGATTATGAAACAGTCAGCTCACCGATTACCCCCATCAATACTAGACAATGCCCGCCGTATAAAGGCATAAAGCCATCCCAGCCCCTCCAGGAGCCCTCAAATCCCATCCCGGTCCCACAGGACACTCCCAACTTGCCCTCAAACCCTCCGAGGCCCCCAGACTGCCTCCCAGACCCACAAAAACCCACAAGATGCCCCCAAACCCCTCCCAGTTACCTCCAGCCCTCCCAGGACCTTTCAAACCCTCTCCTAGTTGCCCCCTTCCCCTCGAGGATGCCCCCAAACTCTCTCCCAGTCCCTTCCCAGACCCCCGACGATTCCCCAAAACCCCTCACAGTCGCCCTAATTTCCAAACCTCCCTCCCAACCCTCCAAGCTCCCCCAAACCCCTTCCCAGTTACCTCCACGACCCCCAACCCCTTCTCAGCCTCCCCATTCCTTCCCAAAGCCCCTCCCAGTTGCCGGCCCGTCCCCCAGGCTCGGGTGAGGAGGTGCCCCAGGCTGACGGGCCCGCCCAGACAGGGGCGGTTCCAGCAGCATGTCAGGAGCCACCCCGTGCCCCGAAAGCTCCCGCCCGCCCTGGAGCCACCTCAGCTGCCCCTGCAGGGGAGAAATCCAGGCCGGAGCAGAGCAGGGGGCAGGGCCGGGCTGGGACCTCGATGGACGGGGGCACTGGGAGAGCAGGGGAGAGACCGGGATGGGCTGAGGGGGCACTGGGAGAGAGGGGAGACACTGGGATGGGCTGAGGGGGCACTGGGAGAGCAGGGGAGACACTGGGATAGGCTGAGGGGGCACTGGGAGAGAGGGGAGACACTGGGATGGGCTGAGGGGGCACTGGGAGAGACACTGGGATGGGCTGAGGGGGCACTGGGAGGGAGAGGGGAAAGTTTTTTGCCCTTTCCTGGGCACTGGAACACCCTCTGCACCCCCGTTCCTGGCCATGCCAGCTCTCCTTCCCCCCAAGCCATGAACAGGTTCTGGGGCTCCCTCGTGGGTCGCAGCCAATAGAACGGCTCTGCTGGAATGACGTCATTGCCAAATTCTGCTGGGCCCCTGTCCTTGTGCCGGTGAGTCACCCAATAGAACGTCGAAACTTCCGCGGGGGCTACCGGGAGCGGGGCGGTGATGGCAGGGGAGGGGAGGATCGGGATTGAACCAGATCGGTCCCGATCGATCCCGGCCCCAGGGTCTCCCCCCGCCGCGATATTTTTCATGTGCGGCCCCAACGAGGCCATGGTGGTGTCGGGTGAGTTCGGAGGGTCTGGGGGCTCCTGGTGACCCCTCCAAATCTCCCCCAAGACTCTCAGGAACTGCCCAGATCCCCCCAAGAATCCTGGGGACCCTCCAAAAGCCCCCCTCCTGGGGGCCGGCCCTCCGCCTTTCCCCCTCCCCCCCAAATATCCTGTGCATCCCCTTAACCCTTCAAAATCTCCTAGGACCACCTCAGACCCCCAAACTCCCTCCTGGGGACCCCCAAAGCCTCTTCAGGACTCCTGGGTCCCTCCCGACCCCATCCTAGAATCTTTTGGGTCTCCCCAAGCCTTTACGGCGGATTCCTCCATCCATTTTTCCCCCCCGGACTGCTGAGGGTCAACCCCCCCAAGAAACTACTGGGAACCCCCCAGTGTCCCACCACGAGATTCCTAGGTCCCTCCCCCCAAGCCCCCTGTGGGTGCCCCCATCCTTCCCCCCCTCGAAAATACTCTTGGGGGTCCCCCAATGTCCCCCCCAGCCCCCATCCTGCCAGGGATGGATTTGGGGGGATCTCCTTCCCCTTCCCTCTGGCCTGAAGGCAAATGCCCTCCCTGTCCTTCTTCCTTCACCCCCAGGCAGAAAAGAGAAGAGAAACAGCCAGTTGGCCCTGGCAGGTGTGGGTGTGTGCAGGTTGTGGTTGAGAAGGGTAAGGAGGGGGCTGGTGTTTGGGTAGAGTCCAGCAGGTGATGTCTTTCGTGTCTGGCAAGGCAAGGCAAAGAGGAGCTGATGCTGATGCTGATGCTGTCACTTGTTTTTGTGTCTGACTGAACTGGAACAAGGATGTTTGTCCAGGAAAAGTGCTGCCCTAGGATGCTGCCCTGCTCCCAAACATGGCCTCTTCCCCAGTCACATGTTGTTCTTTCTATTTTACCAACAGTCCTTGGTCGGATCCACGACCATCCAGCTGTCAGTGTTCATGACATACCCATCAGCCTTTCTCTTCTTGGCCCCTACACTTGCCAACCCTAAGCTGCTCCTAAGTTCTCTTGCTGTCAGTTCATAAAGAGGTCTTGTCAAGTGTTACTGATTTAGAAACTAAACCCTGACATCTTTGCCTTTGCCAAAGATGTGTGTGAAAGGGCAGTGCTGGTGCAAAGCAGTGTTGAGCTTCACACTGGGTGACTTGACAGCTCGCTCTGCATCACCCGTGCACCCTGGGTTTCTTTGAAAAGTACTTTTTACTCTAAATGTGACACCACATTAGCCTGTAGGACATCCTGTCCCCAAATGGATAACTGTAAATATGAATAGTAAAAAAGTGACCCCCTCCATTATTCAAGAAAAGCTTGTATCTCTGTACTAAAAGCATCCAAGGGTCACGTCCCCCAGTTTTCAATCTGACAAGGGTTTGGAGGGGCTGCTTTGTGCAGGGAACCCTTTGGGGGCCCCTTGCACATGGGTAGGGCTGCACTCTGGGGGTGTGGGGCTTTGGTTCTTTGGTTGCCAGGGGCCACTGTGAGTCACTGAGTCGGGGTGGGGACAATGGGCAGGGCTGGCTGGGACAGGCTGTGGCACCTGTGACATAAAAGGGAAGTGTCCCCGTGGGGCAGCTCTGCAGGGCCCATCAGGGGATGCTGCCCAGTGCAGCCTGTGCTGTGGGGAGCACGCACACAGGGAGAGGCTGGGCCGGACGAGGGCCAGGGCAGCAAGGCCGCCCCAGGGAGTGGGTTCTGCCCCTGCCTGCAGGGCCCAGCCCCTGGCAGGAGCGCCTTGGGCAGGGCCCGGTGCTGCTGCTGGGGCAGGGGGTGAGGCCTTGCCGCCTGCCAGCTGCCTGGGCCCCTGTCCTTGCTGCGCCACATCTCCGAGGCTCCATCCCCGCTCCCCCAGCGCCAGCTCCCTCCTTCCCAGCCCCAACCAAGCCCTTCTCTGTGTCCTCCTGCAGGCCATGGCTTTCACAACATTCCTTTTGGTGCTTGTGCAAAGCATCATCCCCTCCCTGAAGGCGGTCAGGGAGGGGCTGCACAAGACTCAGTGAGCTTGGAGGTCTTTTCCAAGCTGAAGGACTCTTGGATTCTGTGATTGTGTGCTGGATTCAGCTGGGTCCGTGTTAGCAGCATTAGTTTGCTCCCAAAGTTTCCTCGCTGTCAGCTCTTGTGGCCTAAGGCTTGAGCTCCTTTAACTCCTTGTGCTGAGCTACTGATGGGAAACGAGAGGCCTCTGCGAGCAGATTCCTGGTGTTCCCTGTAGAACAGTGAGGGGGATGGTGTAGTCAAGTGGGAAGAGGAGTACAGTTTGTGTGTGGCCTCCTATGTGGCCTTGGCACCTTTGAGGGGCTTGAAGGAGAAAAGAGCTTTGTTAAAGTGAGAAATGAAATAGTGTGTTGGTTGTGGGAATGGGAAGGGAAGAGGAACGGGGAATGGGAAGGGAAAGAGGAATGGAAAGGCATCTGCTGATGCTGTCATTTGTTTGTTATGTCTGCGTCTAGCCGGGAGATTGCCAAAACTGAAACCAGAACACAGCTGAAAGTTGAACAAAACAACATTTATTCCAAAGAAAGTAGCAAACAAAATGAGAAACCGAGAGACAGAAAAAAGAAGGGAAACAAGCTCCCAAGACAACCCCCCATTGGCTCAAGTGTTACTTACCAGGTTGTCTTACTGATCCCAGAATGCTTAGAATTCCCCATAGCAGAAGCTGCATCCTCATTATCCTCAATAAGGCAATTTTCATTAATGTGAGGAAAGCTGGGAGACTGTAGAAACATCAGTTGAACTTCAAAGTCTCCTGGATTCTTTCTCTCCTAAGACTAAGAATCAGGGTTCTCCCATGTTTTCAACCCTGCCTCCCAACTACCTGCCTGTCTCCAAAAATTGCATACAGACAAAGATTGCTGCCACACCAAAGGTGCCACCACAGAAAACTCTTGCTGCCCATGGAGTCTCCAGGCTGGTTCACCAAGTGCAAAACAATACCAAAGCTTCCAGGTTCTCTTTCCTGGGATTAAGGGCTGCTGTTTCTCTTTTCAGGCCTACCTCTAAAATGTCAACCCTACACCAAAAATTTCATACGGATGATGATTCCTCCCACACCAAAGGTGCTTGCACAGAAAGCTCTTCCTGCCAATAGAGTACCCAGGCTGACAAACCAACCGGACCACCAAGCAAAACCTTGTGGGCTTTCTTTCCTGGGGATAAGGGCTGTTGTTTCCTGGTTTCAGACCTGCCTCCCAACAACCAGCCAGACCCTGAAAAATTGCATACAGACGATGATTCCTGCCACACCAAAGGTGCCAGCACAGAAAGCTCTTGCTGCCCATGGAGACCCAGACTTGACCACCAACTGCACCAAAAAGCCAAATCATCCAGTCTCTCTTTCCTGGCAATAAGGGCTGTTGTTTCCTGTTTTCAACCCTACCTCTCAACTGACAACCCAACTCCAAAAATTGCATACAAACAAAGATTCCTCCCAGAACAAAGATACCATCACTGCTGCTCATGGAGTCTCCAGACTGACAATCCCAACTGCAACAAAAAGCAAAATCATCAAGTCTTTCTTTCGAGGGGTAAAGGGCTGTTGTTTCCTGTTTTCAGCCCTGCCCCCAAACTCCCAGCCAGACCCTGAAAAATTGCATACAGACAATGATTCCTGCCACACCAAAGGTGCCAGCACAGAAAGCTCTTGCTGCCCATGGAGTCCCCAGGCTGAAAAACCAAGAGAACCACGAAGCGAAAGCTTGCAGGATTTCTTTCCTGGGGATAAGGGCTATTGTTTCCTTTTTTCAGGCCTGCCTCCCAAATGCCAGCCCGACTCCCAGAATTGCATACAAAGAAAGATTCCTCCCACACCAAAGGTGCCAGCAAAAAAACCTCCTGGTGCCCATAGAGACCCCACACTTGCCCAACAACTGCCCCAAAAAGCAAAATCATCCAATCTTTCTTGCCTGGCGATAAGGGCTGTTGTTTCCTGGTTTCAGACCTGCCTCCAAACCTCCAGTCAGACCCTGAAAAATTGCATACAAATGATGATTCCTGCTGTTGCAGAATAATTCGAATTTAGTAGTAGAATGGCTAAGGCTTAGTAGGAGAGTAGGCCTAGAAAGCAGCACTCCAAAGTAGTAAGTTAGCAACCTTGTTTGTGAGCATGGAATGTGCTGAAGAGATGGTAACAACAATCAAAGGATTTAGTCAAGCATGTATATAATGATTTGTTACCTGGGATGTGGTAAGGGTCTGTTAATCAGTTTCTAGGAGTAAGACAGCTTAAGAAGATTTATGATTAGAGTAGATGATTATTAATTGTTATCAGTATGAAGTATGAGCTTGCTTGTAACTGTTTTGTTGTAGAAACTGCTATGAGCTTGTTTGTAACTGAATGTAACTGTTTTGCTGTGGAAACTGCACGTAAACTTGTTTGTGTATAAAAGCTGAACTGAGAATAGAGGTCTTCGGAATCCTGACTTGGGACGCTAGTCCTCAGGTTCCCGGGGTCCCGAATAAAGCACCGCATAAACCGGCACTCTGTTGGTTTGTGGTTTTTTATTTGTTACAGGCAACAGTTTTCTGGCGACCACGAAGGGACTCCGGGGGTAGCTGGGGCGGCTCACGAGTTGATCTACTCCATGCCGGCAACCAGGTGATTTCTGGGGAGACATCGACCCGTGCCCGACCCCGCGCCCGACGGACAACCATCCAGGTAAGCCCGGAGGTGCTTTATTCCTTTAGGTTTGTTGGTTGGGAGCCTGCCTATAAGACGGGACCGTGAGTTACCCACTGGGTTGGGCTAAAGGTACCTTGGTTGGGAAGCCTAGGCGCTGGTCATAAGACGTAGCGAAAACCGCGCTGTACCAGCACTCGCCACTCATAGGGAGAATTGGTGAGTTGGTTTTGGTTTTGGTTTTGGAATGAGTAATTGGTTTATATCGTTGTGTTATTGTGAATTTGATTTTGAATTTAGACTGGTGTGTGTGTGTGTGTGTGTGTGAGTCAGTATGATGCCATTTAAAACCTTTAGGGCACTATTTTGTGCAGAAAATGATATTCCTAGCGATTCTCCACTTGTTTGCTTGTTAAAACATTGGAAGGAAGGAAATTTCGGACAAGAGTTAAGCAAGAAACAATTGATTGATTATTGTAATAATGTATGGCCTCAATATGAGACAGAAGGAATGCAGTGGCCTAGGAATGGTTCACAGACTCCGGAAATTATAACCCCCTTGATCCAATATTTACGGGAGAATGAAATGTGGGATGAAATACCGTATCTAGATTTGTTTTATTATTTAAAACGTAAGACTGAATGGCAAAAAGAATGTGGTATGTTGATTTTGAAAGAACTGGATGATAAATGCATAGGATGTCAAGAACGGAAAATACGGTTTTCAGAACCAGAGGAAGATGTGTCTTTGTTAGTCTCCCCCAGCATAACTCCAAGTGTGCCCCCGGGAGATAGTCTCCCTTCACGTGTGAGGGCACAATCACCCACCATGCCCCCGTTAGAATCGTCCTCGGATGAGGAAGAAAAGAGAAGGGGAGAATGTGATTTTGATAGAACTCCTTTAGCTGAATGAACGCGGAGAGCACAAAGAGAACGAGGAAGGAGTAGAGAAAGACGGCGAGGGCGAGAGTTGAGGGAAGTTTCGCTTTCACCCCCGAGATTAATGGCTCCCTTACAGGAGGCAGTTGGAGTGGACGGAGGAAAAGTCATGATGAAAGTTTCTTTTTTACCTAATGAAATATTAATTTGGAAACAGTCAGTTGGGACATATAGAGAAAATCCGGAGCAGGTGACTTCTATTATAAAAATGGTTAGAAAAACTCAGAATCCGGACTGGAATGATTTACAGGTATTGTTAGATACAATTCTGGATTCAACAGAAAAAGAAATGGTATTAAGAGTGATGGTGGAAAGAGTGAAAGAAAGAATTCGAACTCTGCCCCGGGCGGCGGGGGGAACAGTGGATGATTTTGTGCCGCGGGAGGATCCCGGGTGGGATCCAAATGTGTCTGGAGATTGTAGAAAGTTGGGAATTTACCGAGAATTGTTGGTGGAGGGAGTGCAAAGTGAGATACCAGGGACGCTGGACTGGTCAGGGCTGTACTCGGTGGGAAGGGATAGGGGAGAATCTCTTTCAGCCTTTTTAGAGAGGTTAAAAGAGGAACCTCTGAATGAAGTTAAAAGTAGTAAAAAAGAGGAGCCTCAGAGAGAGATTACAAATAGCCCTCTGAGAAGAAGATTAGTAAAAGGTGACTTTGAGGCTAGGACGCTGAGGATTCCCCCTGAGAGTCCCTTAGGGAACCTCTTAGAGAACTGGAGTTGTTATTCCAGCACTTATAGAAGATCAAAGGAGAAAATGATTAAGTATTGTATTGAAGTGTGGGGAGGTAGAAGAATAGGAAATGATACCTACTGGCCCATATATGGTACTTTTAAGAATTGGGTCTGTGAACTTTTAAATTGGTATGTTAGCGATAAAAAACCCTTTTGCCCAGAGGAGAGTTTTTATGCCGATATATGGTTAGAAGTCAGTGAAGATATTTACTTGTTTTCTTTAAGAGAAAGAAAGAGCCAAACGAACTCTGTTAAAGATTCGGAGTCATGGAGGTCTCCTCCATCATATCCATTAAATGAAGAAAAGAACCGGAGGTACGAGGTATTTAATAAGATGCAAAAGAAAGATGAGAGTCCTACTGAATGGCTAGAAAGATTAAGGAAAGCTCTCCAGCTGTATTTAGATGTTAACCTTGACAACCCAGTAGGACAAGAATTCCTTAAGACACAATTTGTGGCAAAATCATGGGAAGACATTAGAAAGAAAATTCAGAAATTGACAAATTGGCGAGATAGAGGACTGGATGAGTTGTTGAGAGAAGCACAGAAAGTGTATAGAAGGAGAGAGGAAGAGAGTCAGAAGCAGGAAGAGTGAATGGGGATTTTACTGCTGCTATATTTAATGCTGCTATATAGTATACTGACAAAGATGAGTCTCATACCAAAATGTGGTACGTTGCTCATTAAATAAATACACTGTGAGTGCATATTTTTTTAACAGGGCTGTGAAAATGTAAAAACACCAATTCAAGCTGCAGAACATAGATGGACACGTCAGTTGCATTGAGAGACTAGTGAATCCCTCACGTTGGCAAGTAGTCGACACTACTGGAAGACACCAAGCTAGTCTTAAGAAGAAAATTATAATAGAGACATTAAGCAATTTCTTTACTATTTTACCTTTAAGAATTAGGTGTCTATTAGCATTTATTGTGGCATTCATTCTATCTTTGTTTGTATATTATTTATGGAGTATTTAGGGCATGAAAATGTGTTAAAATATTACGAATTGGGGCACCAAAAATCTGTTAAAATATGTTGAGCTAGGTTTTAACATAACATATCGAGAACACGCAGACCCAGAAGAAATTGATACACGAGATATAAGAGTGTGGTGTAATACACCAGGTTGTAAATGTTATCCATTTGTTTGTTTTAAATGTAAAAAGTGCCAAGAGAAATGGTGGACACACTGTAGAGACGGATATCCTCCTAGAGGAGTCTGTGATCAGTGCTATCGATCAGAGCGAGAATTCACTGATTGGGCATTAAAACAGTTAGAAAGAAAGGGAGTTCCGTGGGATTCCCCCGAATATTGGAATTGTGACACTTATGGAGTAAACCCTCAAAATTTCTGTTATTTATATTATGTAGGAGCTCCTTTCGTAGTGGATATAGTAAAAGTCCAGTGCCGACGGGATGTTAGTGCCGTGTTGTGTAACAGGCCTATGGTAAAGGCTGCCTCGTGGCCCGCATATATAACACGTCTCACTAGAAAGAGGCATATTCCTACTTGGGACTCCTGCTGCCGAGAAGATGAAACACCCTGTGACTCGGAGCAATCGAGCCGACAGGCGAGGCAGAGGAGGAAACGCCAAAAAAATGGAAGAGCCTAGGTTGTGGGACACGAAAGCCGCGATGGCTGAACTCCCCCAGGACTGGTGAAGATAAAAAGACTGGTAATATCCAAATTAATAAAAGAATTGGAATTAATAAAGAAACAAGTTTTTCTCCAGGCACTGTTTACATGATTGCTATCCCTATTGTACTATTGACAGCACCAATACATGCAAGAAACCCGCATGAGCCATTCAAATGGAGTTTAATTAGATAAGAAAATCAAAAGGTGTTTGTTACTTTTACAGGGACGAGAAACCCCACCTTTTACATATATTTGTGTAATTTAGTTGTTGTAGAGCCATGTAGAAACGCTTACTCATACTATATGTGCCCTACTTCAAACCAAAGGAGAGAATAGGAGTAAGTCCATATGAGATATTGTGTAGCAAACCCTATCATGCAGCTACCTACCAAGGGGATCCTCATATAGTAGGTGATCAAGCAATATTTAATTATGTGTTATCTTCAAATAAGACTCTCACAACCCTCAGAGGAACATTGCAGTGGAATCGACCTTTGCCCCTGGAGAATCCAGTGCATGACATTTCTCCGGGAGATCATGTCTACGTGAGAAACTGGTCGGTGGAGCCGCTGAAAGAAACATGGGACGGTCCTCGCCAGGTGATAATGACCACTTACACAGCAGTGAAAGTCGAGGGAATCGACAGCTGGATCCATTACACCTGAATCAAGAAAGTTCCCGTCTCGTGGTCAGTAGAGCCTCTCTCACCGACAAAAATGGTGTTTCGTCGAACTACCACTTGAAGATCTTAGTATTTCTGAAACTGATAGGTTTGGCAGAGACCTTTGTGAAAATTGAAACCCCTGACCCTTACCTGCTAGTCCCCAAAGTTACTGATGTAAATTTAACCTGTTTATTTTATGATGACCAGGGAGCTGAATTAAGAGATGTTAATGTCAAGTGGAGATGGAGAGATCAAGACCAAATCATGACAGAAGGAGTGACAACAGTTTGGGATGCTACACAACAAAAGGGTTACACCGTTCTGCTGGTATCCAAAGTGTCTAAAGCCATGGAAGGGACATATATGTGTGTAGTTTGGATTTGGGAAAGTTTTGATTATGGACATATAGAGATACGGACAATAAACACGACTCAGAAAACGGTGACCAAAGTGCGAGTTTTACCCACTAGGAAACAATCAGACATGTGGGATGGTCCTCCTTTAAAAATCAATTGTACCTTCCAATTTGATGATTGTCAAAAATCAATTAAAGTAAAGTGGTGGAAACTGAATATAGCAAATCAATCTTGGGAATCACAAAGTCAAGGAGTTAGCTGGTGGTCAAATAGTAAGGGAGGTAAAGGGTGGCTGAATATTTCTAATCCCAGACTAGGAAAGACAGAAGGTACATTTCTTTGTGTGGTCTCATGTGGAGAAGAAAAAGATTATGGGATAAGGACAGTAGTAGCCGTACCACATCAAGGAGTAAGACTCAGACCAGAACACAGTGTTTACCCGGCCCAGGAAGGAAAAGATCTGATTCTAAGTTGCAAAATTCCAGAAGGACAGTATTCTGAACATGGGTGGTGGTTTAAGGGACAGAACTTGAAAGTCGGGAAGAGACATCAGATTGGAAAGAGAGCAGATGCAATGGTTTTGAAAATCAAAGAAATACGAAGAGGAGAAGATGAGGGCCAATATACTTGCTGGATAAATAGAGATGACTGGTGGGATACTGGAATCACTGCCGTCTACATAAGGACTGAAAGAATAACCCGGCAAGTAAGTAATCTGCAGGTTCCAGATAGAGAAGTAGAACAAGAAAACCTAGTCGTAGGCCTAATTCGTGATTTTGGGAGAGTACAGAATGTCACAAAAATCACTGCATGTCTCCCTCTGCCTCATGCTGCAGGAGACCCAATCCCATGGGGAATAATTCCAGTGCCAGAAATTCCTAAAATGTTTAAGAATACTACATGGAATTGCAGGTTTGTAACCAAAACATGGAATGAAGTGACAGATGCATGTTTATTAAGGGACAAAATGACTAAAAGACAATGTGAGCAACTACCTGGATATTTCCGGATAGAAAGTGGGAAAATCGGAAAGCTAGAAGGGAATTGTTTAGTCTCAGGTTCAGTAATCTACCCATGTTCTAAAGTACAAGTTCAAATAAAACGAGAAAAACAAGAAGTATGTCAAAATATTACTAGCTCTACAACCATGGAAGAGTGGCAAACAATTTAGGGACCCAGCCTACTAGAGACTTATAGTTATATTGGAAAAGTACAGTGGTGCATTTACTGGAAAGGGAAAAGGAATCAAACTTATTCTACAGGAAATAGAGGAAATCATAATTGGAGGACAGAAACACGTACAAAGGAGAATTGGAACTGTACTCGAATATACACATGTGATACCCCAGATGATGAAATAGGATTAGTATCAGTCAGGACCCTCCTGCAGTTAGGATGTGAGTGTCGAGGATATAACCATACTATTAAAGGACATGTGAAAAACATTGATTGTCACACCACCACAGTTAGGAGTACAGGAAATTTGGTGTGGGTAATGGGGCATGGCCAGTGGACCACCCACATGCCAATAGATGGTCCGGTTGTACCTGTCACACTAGGGATACCTACTCTCTGTCCATTCTGGAAGCAAGATAAGTTAACATCAGTAGAAATACGACCACGGGGAAAAAGAGAAATTAGTAAAGATATTGATGATTTGGGGTTGGGAGATTGGCATGAACCATCAGCAGGAGTTAAATTTGGATGGGCATTAGAGTCTCTGTTTGCACCAATCTCAACATACCGTAACAGAGAGATGTTGTTTAAATTAATGAGACAAACTGAAAGGTTAGCAGCAGTCACTAAGAAAGGATTTAAAGATCTAAATTTACAATTACAAGCCACCTCTAGAATGATTATACAAAATCGCATGGCATTAGACCTGATATTACTCAAAGAACATGGAGTTTGTGGCTACCTGCATGCAAAGAACGAGCATTGTTGTGTACACATCCCAAATGTCACTCAAGAAGTTGAAAAAGACATTAATCAACTTGAACAAATTGATGAGAATGTTCATAAACTACAAAAGGAAGCAGAACACAATTGGATAGAATTATTCAGCTCCCTAGGTCTCCATGTGTCAGGATGGATATCTTCTGTTATCCAGTACGGAATTCTGATTGTAATAATTATTGTCATAGCCATAACTGTTTATAAGTGTCTTTTAGGAATGATTGTAAAAGAAGGTCAACATACGAGACGCATCATGAAAGCCATAACAAGAAAAGAAGTAATCTTACCGCAAGATGGATCACCTCCTGCCTATCAAGAAACTACAGCTTGAAGATTTTTATGTTTGAGCATCCTTGCAGGCAAACCCTGAAGAATGCTCAAAAGGGGGGACATGTTGCAGAATAATTCGAATTTAGTAGTAGAATGGCTAAGGCTTAGTAGGAGAGTAGGCCTAGAAAGCAGCACTCCAAAGTAGTAAGTTAGCAACCTTGTTTGTGAGCATGGACTGTGCTGAAGAGATGGTAACAACAATCAAAGGATTTAGTCAAGCATGTATATAATGATTTGTTACCTGGGATGTGGTAAGGATCTGTTAATCAGTTTCTAGGAGTAAGACAGCTTAAGAAGATTTATGATTAGAATAGATGATTATTAATTGTTATCAGTATGAAGTATGAGCTTGCTTGTAACTGTTTTGTTGTAGAAACTGCTATGAGCTTGTTTGTAACTGAATGTAACTGTTTTGCTGTGGAAACTGCACGTAAACTTGTTTGTGTATAAAAGCTGAACTGAGAATAGAGGTCTTCGGAATCCTGACTTGGGACGCTAGTCCTCAGGTTCCCGGGGCCCCGAATAAAGCACCGCATAAACTGGCACTCTGTTGGTTTGTGGTTTTTTTATTTGTTACGGGCAACACTGCCACACCAAAGGTGCCAGCACAGAAAACTCTTGCTGCCCATGGAGTCTCCAGGCTGAAAAACCCAACTGCAACAAAAAGCCATAGTTTCCAGTTCTTCTTTCCTTGGCATAAGGGCTATTGTTTCCTGTTTTCAGCCGTGCCTCCCAATGCCAACCTGACTCAGAAAATTGAATAAAAAGGTTCCTCCCACACTAAAGGTGCCAGCACAGAAAGTTCTTGCTGCCAATCGAGTACCCAGGTTGACAAACAAACCTAACCACCAAGCAAAAGCTTCCAGTTTTTCTTTCATGGGGATAAGGGCTGTTGTTTCCTGTTTTCAGCCCTGCCTCCCAACTCCCAGTCTGACTCCCAAAATTGCATACAAACAAAGATTCCTCCCACACCAAAGGTGTCAGCAGAAAAAACTCTTGCTGCCCAAGAGTCTCCAGGCTGACAAACCCAACTGCACCACAAAACCAAATCTTCCAGTCTTTCTTGCCTGGCAATAAGGGCTGTTGTTTCTTGTTTTCAACCCTGCCTCTCAACTGACAGCCTGACTCCCAAACTTGCATACAGACGATGATTCCTCCCACACTAAAGCTGCGAGCACAGGAAGCTCTTGCTGCCAATAGAGTACCAAGGTTGACAAACAAACAGAACCACCAAGCGAAGGCTTGCAGGATTTCTTTCCTGGGGATAAGGGCTATTGTTTCCTGTTTTCAGACCCGCCTCCCAAATGCCGGTCCGAGTCCCAAAATTGCATACAAACAAAGATTCCTCCCACGTAAAAGTTACCAGCACAGAAAGTTCTTGGTACCCATGGAGACCCCAGACTTGCCCACCAACTGCACCAAAAAGCAAGATCTTCCAGTCTTTCTTTCCTGGCGATAAGGGTTGTTGTTTCCTGTTTTCAGACCTGCCTCCAAACCTCCAGTCAGACCCTGAAAAATTGCATACAGACGATGATTCCTGCCACACCAAAGGTGCCAGCACAGAAAGCTCTTGCTGCCAAGAGAGTACCCAGGCTGACAAACCAACCGGACCACCAAGCAAAACCTTGCAGGCTTTCTTTCCTGGGGATAAGGACTATTGTTTCCTGGTTTCAGACCTGCCTCCCAAATGCCGGCCTGACTCCCAAAATTGCATACAAACAAGGATTCCTGCCACACTAAAGGCGCCAGCACAGAAAGCTCTTGCTGCCCATGGAGTCCTCAGGCTGACACACCAACAGTAATACAAAGCCAAAGCTTCCAGTCTTTCTTTCGTGGGGATAAGGGTTGCTGTTCCCTGTTTTCAGCCCTACATCCCAACTCCCAGCCAGACTCCCAAAATTGCTTTCTTATGAAGATTCCTCCCACAACAAAGGTGCCACCACTGAAAGCTCTTGCTGCCCATGGAGTCTCCAGGCTGACAAACCAACAGAACCACGAAGTGAAAGCTTCCAGTCTTTCTTTCCTAGAGATAAGGGCTGTTGTTTCCTGTTTTCAGCCCTGCCTCCCAACTGCCAACAAAACAACCGAAACTGCATACTGACAAAGATTCCTCCCACACCACTGATGCCTGCACAGAAAGCTCTTGATGCTCATGGGGTCTCCAGGCTGAAAAACCCACTGTAACACAAAGCCAAAATTTCCAGTCTTTCTCTCCTAGGAGTAAGGGCTCCTGTTTCCTGTTTTCAGCCCTGCCTCCCAACTGCCAGCCCAACTCCCAAAATTACATACGGACTAAGATTCCTCTCAGAACAAAGGTGATAGCACAGAAAACTCTGGCTACCCAAGGGGTCTCCAGGTTGACAAACTCACTGTACCAAAAAGCCAAAGTTTCCAGGTTTTCTTTCCTGGGGATAAGGGCTGTTGTTTCCTCTTTTCAACCCGGCCTCCCAGCTGCCAGCCAGACTCCCAAAATTGCATACAGACGATGATTCCTTTCACAAGAAAGGTACCAGCACAGACAGGTTTTGGTTCCCAAGAATCTCCATATTGACAAACCCACTGCAACAAAAAGCTAATGTTTCCAGGCTTTCTCTCCTTGGGATAAGGGCTGTTGTTTCCTGTTTTCAGCCCCACCTCCCAGCTGCCAGCCCGACTCCCAAAATTGCATATGGACTAAGATTCCTCACAGAAAAAAGGTCATAGCACAGAAAGCTCTTGGTGTTCATAAAATGCCCAGCCTTGCTCACCAACTGCAACACAAAGCAAAAGTTTTCAGGCTTTCTTTCCAGACCATAAGGGCTGGTGTTTCCTCTTTTCAACCCTGTCTCCCAAATGCCAGCTCGACTCCCAAAATTGCATACAGAAAAAGATTCCTCCCAGATCAAAGGCGATAGCACAGAAACCTCTTTCTGATCATGGAGTCCCCTGGCTGACACACCCACTGCACAACAAAGCCATATCTTCCAGTATTTCTTTCCTGACCATAAGGGTTGTTGTTTCCTTTTTTCAGCCCTGCCTCCCAACTACCAACCAGACTCCCAAATCTGCATGTGGACAAAGATTCCACCCACAAGAAAAGTGTCGTACGGAATTCTCTTGCTACCCAATGAGTGCCCAGGCTGACAAACCCACTGCAACAAAAAGCTAATGTTTCCAGGCTTTCTTTCCTGGGGATAAAGGCTGTTGTTTCCTGTTTTCAACCCTGCCTCCTAACTGCCAACCCAACTCTCAAAACTGCATACGGACAAAGATTTCTCCCATACCAGAGTTACCAACATTGGAAGCTCTTGCTGCCCAAGGGGTCTCCAGGCTGGCAAACCAACTGCAACAAATGCAAAATCTTCCAGTCTTTCTTTCCTGATCATAAGGTGTGTCAGCCTGGGGACTCCGTGAGCAGGAAGACCTTTCTGTGCTGGCACCAGTGGTGTGGGAAAGATCTTCATCCGTATGTAATTTTGGGGGTAGGGCTGGGAGTTGGGAGGTGGGACTGAAAACAGGAAACAACAGCCCTTCTGGCCAGGAAAGAAAGACTAGAAGCTTTTGCTTTCTGGTGCAGTTGGTGTGTCCACCTGGTGACTCCACAAGCAGCAAGAGCTTTCTGTGGTGCAACCTTTTTTCGTGTGGGAGGAATCTTATTCCATATGCAATTTTGGGAGTCTGGCTGGTAGCTGGGAGGCAGGATTGAAAACAGGAAACAACAGCCCTTCTGGCCAGGAAAGAAAACCTGTAAACTTGCTTTGTGGTGTAGTGGATTTTTCAGTATGGAGACTCTTTGGGAAGCAAGAGCTTTCCATGTTAGCATGTTTGGTGTGGGAGAAATCTTTGTCCATATGCAGTTTTGGGAGTTGGGCTGGTATTTGGGAGGCAGGGCTGAAAAGAGGAAACAACAGCCCTTATCGCCAGGAAAGAAAGACTGGAAGCTTTTGCTTTTTGGTGCAATTGGTATGCAAGCCTGAGCACTCCATGAGAAGCAAGAGCTTTCTGTACTGGCACCTTCCTCATGGGACTAATCTTTGTCCATATGCAATTTTGTGAGTGTGGCTGGCATTTGGGAGGCAGGGCTGAAAACAGGAAACAACAGCCCTTATCCCCAGGAAAGAAAGACTGGAAGCTTTGGTTTTGTGGTGCAGTTGGTTTGTCAACCTGGAGACTCCATGGGCAGCAAGAGCTTTCTGTGCTGTCACCTTTGATGTTGATATAGGAGGTTAGGCCCCAAAAGAGTTAACGAAGAGATTTGGGCCTGCAAACATGTTACCAATATCCAAAACGATCTGTACCCGTTCTGTTCTACTTACTGGACCAAAGCTTAAGAGCATAGTACGAAAACATGTAATAGACTTAGAAGCAATAAATTAGAAATATAACAGGATCAGGTAGACATTTGAATAGGAGAAATAGGCCTGGAACCAGGGCCTTTTCCAAGCTTCAGTGAACGGGTCAAGAACAATGGAAAAGAAGAAGGGTCAAGCTGAGGAAAATGAGTTAGAGACCCCTGCCCTATGGATGAAGATCAGAACGACCCCTCGAAATGGGGTGCCAAGAGAAGCACCGCCCCAAGCTCCGCCTATACTCCGCCTATTATTAATATGTATTGATAGATGTTGTAATCGTTCGAATATGCATTTAATCGCATCTGAAAATTGTATAAAAGTGCTGATTTTCTGAGGAGCCGGTGAGCAAGTTTTTCCAGCAATAGCTGGCTTGCTCCCAACGCTGCTAATAAATACCTTTGCTACTCAAAAATCAAAAGTCTCTGAGCAGTTTGTCGAACTGGTTTTTCGGATTCAATGTGGGAGGAATCTTCGTCTGTATGCAATTTTGGGAGTCTGGTTGGCAGTTGGAAGGCAGGGTTGAAAACAGGAAACAACAGCCCTTATGACCAGGAAAGAAGGACTGGAAGTTTTGGCTTTGTGGTGCAGTTGATGTGTCAGCCTGGGGACTCCATGGGCAGCAAGAGCTTCCTGTGCTATCACCTTTTTTCTGTGAGGAATCTTGGTCCGAATGCAATTTTGGGAGTCTGGTTGGCATTTGGGAGGCAGGGCTGAAAATAGGAAACAACCGCCCTTATGCCCAAGAAAGAAAGCCTGGAATCTTTGGCTATGTGGTGCAGTTGGTGGGCCACGCTGAGCACACCACGAGAAGCAAAAGCTTTCTGTGCTGGAAACTTTCGTCTGTGAGGTATCTTTCTTTTTATGCAATTTTGGTGGGTCACACTGGCTCCAAAGCTTTCCCATCTTTTTTGCAACTTTATCATCATCTAAACAGTCTCCCATATGTTATCACCAAATTTACACCATTCCTCTAAGGAATGTACTGTATGCGGATTAATAAAGCACCCTTTCTCATTACCATAAGCAACCCAGGGAGTTCCTTTTTCAAGTCTAAATCTTTAACCCCTTTTTTCTGTAAAAATTCAGAAAATAAACTATATGCTGTTTGCCTATCCATACCTACGTCAGCGCTGTTGCAGCCCTTCAAGGTCCGGCAGCACGTACGGCAGAACTTGTCTGTACAACGCTCCAGGTCCGAAGTCGCTCTTTATGCCAACTTTTTCCGACCAGCCTCGCTGCTAAGGCTCCGACACCTTGCCATCCAACCGTGATTCCCCCGTTTCTTTAAGTCGAGAAGTCGGGGTCACCATTTGTTGTAGACGACGGGAAAAGAATACAGGACCACAGAATTGATCAATAACTTATCTAACTTTATTGCTGCAGGTTTTGAGCTTATAAAGGTTACTAATTAGCCTCATGCATATTACAAGCGCTAGCTCATCATTGGCTTCTGATTACCTAAGTTATATTTGCACAAATGCTGTCTCTTTCACATTCTGATGGTTACTTGTTTGCTATTTGTTCTGCTTTCCCATCCACTTTATTCTATTCTTCTGTCACGTACACAGTTTCACAGATATAGTGACCTTCTAATAGTTTTCCCTTACCGTGGGACCAGAGCTATAGCATCTTTCTCATGTCCTCTTTCTATCAACCACATTTCTGTAGTACTTTCCACACATAGAGACCTTTGTTTTGTTCCCTACACTTCTCTTGCAGTTGTCTGAGAACAAACACCATGTCTGTGGTACTTCTGTTGGCTCTGAAGCCACACTGACTTTCAGGTAGGATTCCTTCTGCTATAGTGGGTATTAGTCTGTTCAAGAGTATTCTTGCCAGGATTTTACCAGCAATGGAGAGCAGAGTAATACCACGATAGTTTGAGCAATCTGATTTAATACCTTTCTTCTTTTACAAAATGATAATGACTGCATCTCGAAGATCTGATGGTAGTTCACCGAGTTCCCAACAGCGCACCACAAACTCGTGAAATTTGGTGTGGAGTGCAAGGTCCCCATGTTTCCAGACTTCAGGTGGAATTCCATCAACCCCAACTGCCTTGCCGATTTTCACCTGCTGTATGGCCTTGAGGGTTTCTCCAAAAGAGGGGGTAGTATCCAATTCATACTTTACTGGTTGTTGTGTGATGGACTGAATTGCTGAGTCTTGAACTACACGGTCGGTCCTGAAAAGAGTCTGAAAGTGTTCAGACCATCGATTCAGAATGGAGGTTTTATCTGTTAGAAGGGTTTGACCATCAGCGCTGAGTAGAGGGCTTTGTACCTGGTATTTAGGTCCGTATGCTGTTTTCAAGGCCTCATAGAAACCTTTGTGATCACCTGTATCTGCGCATAATTGAGTTTTTTCAGCTAGATCAATCCACCACTTGTTCTGGATGTCACGGAGTTTCTGTTGGAGCTTGCTGCATGCAAGACAAAAGGCTGTTTTTCTTGCGTGACAGGATGGCAGTGCAAGGTGTGCTTGGTGGGTGGTTCTCTTCTTCCTCAACAAGTCTTGGATTTCTTGGTTGTTTTCGCCAAACCAGTCCTTGTTCTTCTTGAGGGAGAACCCTAAGGATTCTTCGGAGGATTGCAGGATGCTGTTTTTAATATGGTGCCAAATTGTTTCAGGAGAGGAGTCTGTAGAATCTGTGGGATGGTTTTCAAGCCGAGTTTGAAAGTTTGCCTGGAATCTGTCTCTTACTGTGGCTGATTGGAGATTGTTAACTTGGAGTCTTCTCCTTGGGATACTGCCCCTTTTAGATTTGAATTTGAGATTGAAGTTGAGTTTACAGCGCACCAGCCGATGGTCTGTTTGGCATTCTGCGCTGGGCATCACACGGGTATGGTGGACATCGCGAACATCTCTCCGTCGCACCAGGACATAATTGATGAGGTACCAATGCTTAGATCTGGGGTGCATCCAGGTTGTCTTCAGACTATCTTTCTGCTGAAAGATAGTATTAGTGATGGTGAGCTGTTGCTCCGCACAGAATTCTAGCAGAAGGCGACCATTATCGTTGCAGTTTCCAACACCATGCTTGCCTAATATTCCTTTCCATGATTCAAAATTTTTACCTACTCTGACGTTGAAATCACCAAGGATAATGATCTTATCATCTGCGGGCACCTTTTGGGTAAGGCGGCGCAGGTCAGCATAAAATTTATCTTTTTCAACAGGGTCAACTTGGAGAGTTGGGGCATATATGCTAAAGACGACAAGGTGTTGTTTGTTGTGTAGTGGAAGGCGTAGGGAGATAATGCGGTCAGAGTGACCTCTCGGCAGATTTTCAAGTTTGGGAAGAAAAGAGTTTTTGATCATGAAGCCGACACCTGAGACATGTTTTTCGGTTCTGGGCTTCCCTGACCAAAAGAGTGTGTAACCGGCACCTTGTTCTCTGAGGCTGCCTTCTTCATGAAGGCGAACTTCACTGAGAGCAGCAATGTCGATGTTGAGACGAGCCAGTTCATGGGCAATTAGGGCAGACTGATGCTCAGGACGTCTGCTATCCGCAGAATCGAGCATGGTTCTGATGTTCGAACATGCTAGAGTTAATTTAGGTACACTTTTGGAGGCAGGTGCATGCCTTTGTCTTTTGATCTTTGTGCGACCGCATTGGAAGAAGATGCCTGTTGGTCTGCGGTTAACCAACCGGGTGAAAGTGGAGATGAACTTTGTTTAGGCCACCTTTTCTAGGCCCCTCTCCAAGTGGAGCAAGCAGTGTTGTCCTTGGAAAGGCTGCTTGGTCGTTCAGGGTGCTGCCCCAAGAGACTCATCTCCGGTCAGTCTGAAATGACCAATATCCTGAACCGCCTGCATGCAGGGTTGGGTCTGCGGCTTCCAGTGCACCTTTCACCTGCCGTTTCGACCCTCGCCCGTCGCTACAGGACTTTTTGCATGTGGGTAAAGCCTTCAAACCTGCGCAGTGGATTTTTTAGGTGAGATGCAGTATGTGCGGAACTGAACCCACCCTTTAATCCTGAGGTTCATCTGCCAGGGCTGAGCGAGCTTGGACGGTGGCAGTGAGGTCCTCAGGACACAGGTTTAATTAGAGTGACCTTCTCTTAGATGGACGGCCTTACAGGGCTAAACGAACTCCATCTGCCCGGGTTTGGGATTAGAGTTGTCCTTCTCCTAGGATGACTGCCAGAAGGCTAACGAGCTCATCCTGCCCACAGATTTATTGTATCTGACCCTGCTGTTTTGACCTGTCTGGCATGGGCGACCCTACCGAAGGCATGTACCATCGCCAGCATATCTCGTAACCACACAG